>NC_046365.1:22784089-23384089 GCF_011125445.2 Fundulus heteroclitus | reverse complement strand
CAGCTTGAACTTCTTCGCCCTGTTCTTCGCCATCACTGCCTTCGTCACCACTTACTGGTGCGTGGGGACGCAGCGCGTGCCCAAGCCCAAATGCAGCAAGCTGCGGACGCACCAGTGCATAGACTACGGCGTGAACGAAACGGACCCCAACAAGGTGGTGTACAGCTGGGAGACCGGGGACGACAGGTTCCTGTTCCGACAGTTTCACACCGGCATCTGGTTCTCGTGCGAGGAGAACATCCACGATGAAAGTAGGTGTGTGTGCGTGCGGACGTGTGCATGTGGACGTTGAATAAATCAACCCCTGCAATTAGGAGCCAACTCATTTTTAATCTGGGGGGAAAAAAACAGGCTTGGGAATGGAAGCATGGGTAAAAGCACTTTTTAATTATCTTTTTGGCGAAGGGAAAATCACTTCAGAGCTCATACATTTGCACCTTCAGCCAAGTCATAATTCTACATATTTATCTACCTATTCATTCCTTCATCTTTGTCGTGAAATAATAGTATTTTAAGCTCCTTTTTTAGTTTGATAAAATTTCATATTTACTTATCTATTACGATTTGTCAATGTCGTTTATTATTTGTTAGGGTTAGACATTGGAAAAACTCTTATTTCAGTTAAAGTTACGTATTATTCTAATTGTTTGCTGTTTTCCAAGCTATCACAAGTGCTCATGAGAACTTAAAACATTTTTGGAGCTTATTTTGCTTTTATGATGTCCCATTTTACTTATTTAATTAGTTATATATATGCTTTTATAGACCTGTAAAAAAAAAAAGCTTACTTAATAGCTAGAAAAATAATTCTAAAAGCGTGTGGCTTTTTAATGCCAGGCCAGAACGAAGCCGTTTCATGTCTTTACAGGCATGTTTTGGTCTGAACAGCTCAAGTTAATGAGGATTATGTAACTCAGGGCCTTGATGAGTTTTTCCTCAAAACAGCTGTTGCCGCCCTCCGCCTGTACCTGATTAAACAGTTCCACTCTCAGCAGATCCGGCGACATGCGAAGCCGGATTGATGACAGAAGGAATCCGCTCATATATAAATGTGCAGAAATCCGCCGTGTCAAAGGTCGCTTCTCTATCCTGTTTGTTGAACCGACACAGGGATGTCACAGCTTTTGACATCTGTGACTGGTTTTACACTGTCCGCTTTTTTTTTTCTTTCTTTTGGGGAGGGGGGGGATTGAGAAGCTCTACTAGAACACCATCTGGTGACATTGAATGGGAGGTCAGGAAAGGACCATCTCTGGCATATGTCTTATCTTCAACATGAAGTTTAGTCATTGCTGAACTTGTGAACTTAGATTTCAATCCACACCCCCCTTAAGAATTTAACTAGGTCACACTCTTGCCGAACCCACCTGGACTGAAACCAGGAGTTAGCAGGATTAAAGACTTAACCAAAAGTTATGATGTTTTGTTGTTTTGGAATGGTTTTCTGTAGAATATCCTCACTTTCCACACAGGGCTGTCATGACAGTATGTTTTCTTCTGCCTTGAAGGTGAAAGATGCCGAAGTTTCATCGATTTAGCTCCTGCATCAGAGAAAGGTGACTATTTTCTTGTGCTATGAAAATTTATTTTTACCCTTGCAGATTCCCTTCTGTTTTTATTTTAGATTTTTTTTTCCTTTTTGTGTCACAAGTGTTTCATATTGTCAAACAAGAGTTTACATCAGACATCGATAACCCACGTACAATAATTAGAAAATGCTTCAAGTGATGACTTTATTTATTAAGGGAGTAAAGCTATCCAAACCATCCCGACCGTGTGTGGAAAAAGTAATCGCCTCCCTTGTTAAACGATGAGTAAACCGTGATCAAGAATATTTATTTTGTTTAGTTTCACCAGTCACACTCACAACTTGTTTACTGTCAGACCTGCAGAATAAAATAGAATCCCTTAAGAGTCTCTGACATCATAGGATAATAAATCATCACTATTTGAGCAGCCTGTGGGACTCAAACAAAGAAACTTGCAGCCTTCCCAGGATGCAAGCACCCCAACACTAACCACCTGACCACCAATTCTCTGCAGTAGGCTAAAAGATCTAAAAAAAAAAAAAAATTTGCCTCAGTTAAAAACAAAGCCCCATCAACAGTAGATAAGAAACAAATTAATAGACATCCTTCAGTCAGGGTAGGATTTTTTCGGCGTTCTAGGGACCCCACTTCACCACAGTGAAGCCGACATCAACTAATGGAGAAAACATGGAACAATGGTAAACCTTTGCAGGAGTGGTCGGCCAACCAAAATTACTCAGCGAGCGCTTCAAAGACTCATCTAGGAGGTCACAGAAGAGCCCAGAGCAACATTTCAAGCTCTGCAGATCTCAACTTCCTTAGTTAAGGTTAGAGTTCCTGATTTAGCAGTACGAAAGAGACTGGGCAAATGTGGCATCTATAGAGGGACATTTCCCAGAAAACATTGTGATAATCTCCAAGATTTAGGAGATGAGTATTCTGTCTACTGACGACTGCACGACTGATGGTCGTGGGGTGAAAACCTGAATGAACTTGAATGAAAACTTGTGTCAGATAAAAAAAAAAGTCATATATGCTTGTGAAATGAGGATTCAGCGATAATACTGAGCATTATGTAAAGATGGAAGAAGGCTCTTAGCAGTTGAGATGGATTATTTAAACAAAATCTGAGTTTACAGGCCATATTTGATCTATAAGCCTTTAAATAAAACCTGTTAATTTTTCCTAATAACATTGTTTTCCTTACTCATGTTGTTGTCATCGGTTGCTGATTGATGTCACTGTTAATGATGGAAAAACATGTCTGCTACATATGTATTTCATATAAGGTAAGGTTAAAGGGCCATCTGGAGCAAATTGTGAAAAGTGTGGGCCGTGATATTTTCTCTATTTTTCTCATTTTATCCAGACATTAACCCAGTTTTGATAATAATAAATACATTTCCTCTGACTTTATGTTTCAGTTCCAACTATTTACCCCTGATGGCAGCAGTTATGATCTGAATGATGCCATTCAATTAAAGTTTTGATTATAGAAGCATGTCACACTTAGGCTATAAAGCTGAACAGCACAGTATATCAAATTGCAACTGTAATTGCAGTATCATTCTGAGCAACATCACAATCAGAAATACTCCTTGAATGCAATATTGGACTAGATGTTATACTATTAGTGGTCAGTGTCAATAATACATTTCTCCTTTTCGGTAGACTTGCCACATATACACTAAAAAAGGTCCCACCTTTTCCAGTGTGCATGTGGGTTAATTGCACTCAATTTAAATCATCAAAATATTTATAGAAAGGAAAAACTAAATTGAAAAATACTTGTTGCTAACTTTTATTCAACAAGTTATTAAACTTTTTCCATACGTTTCTCCCTTCCTTTTAATCCTCTTCACCTTGTAGGTGTCTTGTTCCTCTCCCAAACTGGTGTATCTTTGCAGAGCTGATATAAGATTGCATGGGGCCTTGAGCGGAATTTGATTTGGGTCCCTGTGCCTGTAAAGAACATTGCCAGCACTAACAGCGATTTAATACAGATGTAGTTTAATCTGCAGGCGGGGGCCAAATTTAATTGGCTGACCATGGAGAATTGGTTATCGTTTGCTTAGATGTATTTGTGAACAAATCGAGCTCAAACAAAGAAAAGATCATAGCCTTAATTTATAATTATATAAAGTATAAACACAATAATCAGTGAAAATTATGTCAAATCCTTTGAATCTTAAATAAAAAATTAATTATTTGAAACATTTATCTATGCTTAATCCATCAAATGAAATGTGTTTGTATTCTTATTATTAATATGAAAAACATTTATAGCCTGTGTTTTAAAAAAAAAACAGCACTGATGGCAGGCCCTAGGGCCTAGATGGTTTGGTGCCCCAGGCAGCACTTTAGGGCCGTGGGTCCGCTCTGTTTTAACTTGCATGAAATAATTACAAGATTTTGGCTTCTTATTTTCAAAGTAGGCAAGGCAAGGCAAGTTTATTTATATAGCACTCTTCAGTCACAAGAGTAGCACAAGCATTACATTTCTTGAGCAAACTGAGATAATATTCTAATCTTGTGGTGCCCAAAAGCAGATTATATTTTTGAGATCCCACAAACAGCTGAAAAAAAAGACTTGCAGTCAACTTATACAGCTTCCAAATCGGTAGAGTGGTGGTCTTAATGTTTGATGTTCTGCTTCCTGTTTAATAGTAAAACATTTGACATAATTTGACCGACTGCTTATACAATTTTTGCAGGGATGCTGTGGCTGTCTGTGGTGTCTGAGATGTTGTATATTTTGCTGCTGATGGTGGGCTTCAGCCTCATGTGTATGGAGTTGGTCCACTCCAGCAACGTCATCGATGGGCTCAAGCTCAATGCCTTTGCTGCTGTCTTCACAGTACTCTCAGGTAGTCTCCACTTGTTTAAGTTGAATTAATTTGTAAAACACTATATTGAAGCTTTGACTTTGTTTTCTGCTTTCTGGAAACAAACCGTCCCATGTCTGTTCTGTTACATTTTTTTGACTGTGACACAAACCGGAAGGTGCAACACTGACTCTACTGTTTATTTGGTCTCAGGTCTTCTTGGCATGGTGGCTCATGTGATGTACACGCAGGTCTTCCAGGTCACCGTCAGTCATGGTCCACCGGACTGGAGGCCCTACAACTGGGATTATGGGTGGTCTTTCTGGTAGGACTCTACAGATTCATGCCAAAAAACGAAGAGTTTTGATTTTGAGGTTTTGGCAAGGGAAATCTAAACAAGATGTCTCATGTTATAGTTGGATTAAGCTTTGGCGTCTGAAGCCTTACTGCAGACGTAATTACATACCTGGATAATATATCTTCTACTGTACTTAAGCAGTGTGTTAAAAAGTGTCTTAAAGTGTTATTGACATTTATTTGACATGTGTGCAATACAGTTGAAAACAGACATTTACACATGTTGTATAAAAAGAGACATAACCTTTGTCTGACTTTAAATTCGACTTTAAATTACTAAAGTTTTCCTGCTTTACATCATTTGGATTCTCTCATGATCTGTGGGAGTTTTTTGGTTTTCAGAATCTCTCGTGTTTGCACTTGGAATATTTTGGATTGTTTATTATTTTCTTTCTTTGTGTGTGTGTGTGTGTGTGTGTTTTTTCTTGGTCACCTTCCTTTACTTTTATTTGTAGTTTCTCCCCAAGGTCTTCTGAATTTCTGTGATTATTGACACATTTTTTTTTCATGTCACTAATCACACCTCCATAGTATTTAAAGTGTAACTCACCCGCTGTAAAAGAATAAGCCCACTCCCCAGATAAATTTTGAAAAACCCTGAGTGGCATACCCTAAGTTTAGGGAACGTGGAACGTTCAAAGCAGAACGTAAACACTATCGCTCAATGATCCCAATGCTCGCAATTCCAACTCCTGAGTCTGATTCGCTACAGGCCATGTGTCTGACGGAGATGCTTTTATACTGACACGCAGGGCTATGATTACGAAAGCATCTACCAGTTGAACCAATGTGAAAATTCTACTGCAGTAGCCACTGTTCAACCTTAAGAGGGCAGCACTAAGACAGTTTTAAGACAAGTATTGCAGAACTAAACAAGTTCATATAAAAATGTAAAAAATGTGCAATAACATTAACGTAGCACCCTTAGGCCCAGTTCTCTGCAAGAAACGTTTTTTTGGGGGGTGAGTTACTATTTAAGATCCTTGATTTTCTTTGTTTACTGCTCCTGTTACTCTTTAACCTGATCAGCCAGCTAGATAATGTGTAGCACTCTATGTTCCCGCACATTATCAATCTAGGTCTGCTTCTATCCAGTGCATTTGGGAAAGTCCCGCCTTAAACCACAATACTGCGACGTCATTGGCCCAAACTGTTTTTGGTTCAGACACAAACCGAAGCCGGTACAGTAAAAGATGGATTCTCATGTGTTTGTGAACACAGAAATATCTTAGGAATCATCTTGCAGGCAAGGTTAGTTACTTTCACCCTGACTACAAGTTCTGTTTTCCTTGTTTCTCTTCAGTAAATTTGATCATGTCTGAGATTAGCAAAGCACCCAAGTGCAAAGACTTACCATGGTAAAAAAGTTCTTCCATAATAAGCAATAAGGAGAACTTAGAGGGGAATCACAGGAAGAGAAGAACTCGGAGCACTTCAACAGAAGAAACCAGTAAAGTACAATAACAACCGGTCATCTTATAAACTGAGGGAAGACTGGAGAATAACGTTGGATGCAGATGAGTTAATCAGGGGATTAGGAAGAGCAAACAGGCAGACAGGGAGGGTGTATAATTAACACATAGGAAGCAGAACTAGATAAAAAGGAACTACAAACCAAGGGGAAAAGACACCCATAAGAAATTAATCTAAATGCCCCAAAACAGAGCAATAATGAACACAGAGCAAAATAAAATGAATGTGGCAGGTCATTTTAAACAACAATAAAGAACTCAGATGTGAGCCAAACAGACACAAATTAAAATCCAAACACCAAATGATCATATCAAGTCTCTTTATTTTATTATCAAAAGTCCTTTTTTGCGTCACTCCGTCTGCCATTAGCCCACGTTTGGGCTCTCTACAAACATCAATTATGAAAGGATCACCAAAAATATTTTTCATTTAAATGCAGTTAAGAGTGAGAGATATCCTTTGTTGCCATTTTCTACAGAATCATAAGTTTACTTAAATGTCCTTAGCATTTAGTACAATTAGCTTGTAAAACGGTCATGTTTAAGTACACAAAGCTTTTCACAGTATTTAGCTTGAAATTTGAAGCCTTGCCAGCCAGACTGACTTACGCTGTAAACTTACTTACGCAGAAACAGGGTAGAACCAGAGAACTACGGATGTGATGCAAACTGCAAGCAACACACTCTTTTTTAGCTCTTAGAGCAGCCAGCTTTTAAAGGTATATCCAGCTCATTCAGGACATAATAGAGGGCATCATTAAAACATTGCTCCGTTACGGCCACAGTCTTGACTGTTATTGTTACATAAAAGCACTGCTGCATTATGGGTAAATAGTGACGCGTCATAAGCTTCCACCTCCTTTTGACGGAATTGGTCTAACCGAATCAGGATTGTAACGATCGTCATTAAGGCAAAAAAACTTCAGTTTTTGTTACTTTTGGAGTTCTGGCATCTTACTCAGAGTAGCCTTTCAGCCAGAGTCAATAAAATACTTTTTTCAGGATGGTTAGTGATATTCTCTTCCAAGCTTCAGCTATCATCTTCATAAGGTCGTTAAAACGCACATTTTACACTGAAAAGAATTCATATAAGGGACATATTGTGAAGGAGTCTATAAAAGCTTACTTCATCACGGTTGTTTCATATTGTTGAACAACAAATTATCCAAACTGACCAAAAACATGAAAAGTTTAGTCTGATTATATTTCAGAAAAAAAGAGGGGGGAAGGATCTGTGTTTTTCAAATGCAGTGTATGGTATGTAACTGTCAACTGGTTATACTACTTCACCACTCAATGGCACCCCAGGACATCTCTTATGTCAATAGCCTAATGTCACACTGAAAACTGTTAATTTCTCATATCATGTGACAAGTCTAGAACGGAGACCACTTTTTGGTTATTCTCTTTTGAAGGTCTGGGGTCTAGGGATCTGTTTTACCCTCTTCACTCCTTGGCTTAGCCCTCAGCTTTTCTATATGATTTAGGTCCGGGGACAGTGATAACAGTGGGAGAATGCTAATTTTGTGCTTGATGAACATCTCTGAATTGAGCATTTTAAAACTGCAGTTTTAAAATGTACTTATTTATATGACTCAATAACCCATTTTCATTTGTGCTACAGCTATCAGCCTCCCAAGAATGACTTTAAAGTCAATAATTCAATCAATCTCACTGATTACAACAAATCTAATAAGTCTTTGCTGATCAGTGAAGTTCATTTTATCTGAAGATATGCATTAAATAAATGCATTTTGACAATGACGGTGATTTATAAACTTTATTTTAATTTATTTTTTAAATAAACCAACATAAAAAATCTTACTAAGGATTATAGCACAAAGCATGTGAAATGGCACGTCTAATATTAATCAATGCTTGACTAAAATCAAAATAAGTCTAGACTATATTGAAATAAAGATTAATGATGAAGATCACAAATAAGTAATTGTAAAGTACACGCTGCATCTTAGCTGGGAATGAGAATGGAGGTCTTTTCTGTTAGAATTAAGCTAATTAATATCCTGCAACTTATTAGGTGTCAGTGTAATTCTCAAGATGCAAGAGCATATTATTTGTGGTGGTCTGATTATGAGTTCTGTCAATTTTATTCTAAAGAGCAACGAGGAAAGTTTCTGCTCCACTGTACTTTTTGACTTGGACTGCCTCTGCGGCTTAAATCGACATCTGGGCGCTGCACAGCCAGTGTCAGTCAGCCAACCAGTTTCACTTTCAGGATATTGCAATACTCTCTCATATGCTGGGCTTAGAACGATTTTGAAGATTTAGACACGCAGCTGGGATAAGTTGAAAAAATAAAATGGCGTCTAGCCAAAATGTACATAAAAAGAAAAAAACTTTGACTAGCGTAAAATGGTAAATAGACACACCAGCTAAAGTCCACAAGTTGACCGATTGTGGTCGACTTGGTCAGGTACAGCTTCTGGACCTGACCAGAAAATGTCTCCTCAGCTCGGTTCTGAGTAACACACTTCCTGCCAGGCTGTCCAACATGTTGTCCAACATCAGTGTCTGACCTGACAAATAGTCATCTGAGAAAATGTGCAAAAGTTTCTATAAATACACTCCTAAACCCTGAGAAAAGCATTCCCCAAAGAGCTTAAGCTGTTGCATGCAGCTGAGTAAGCTAAAAGCCTCTTTCAGTAGCCACTGCAGTTTGCTTAGCTTAGCAGTTTACCTGGGTTGGAGTTGAAGACGGCATCATCCACCTGCTTCAACAAATCCACTGTAAAGATTAAGAATATTATTGGATTTCCCTTATGCATTTAACAAAATTCAGCCTGATTTGGTCAGAAACTCTACAACAGTGGTTCCCAACCCTAATCCTTTGGGAACCACGGTCCTGTATGTCTTAGATGGTTCCCAGTGTTAGGAACCACTGTTCTAGCAGCCACTGGTGGATGCTTCAACAATCATCTGGATGAATGAATATTTGATCCAGGTTGTCAGACGAGACCCAGGATGTGTGCCTGACCAGGTCATCAGCAGCACAGGAGCCCCACAGGGGGCCTTACTGTCAACATAGTAGCTTAAAGAAAATAATGTAGGTACCTTGTAACAGTTTGGAATTTCTGGATAACATCATCGTTATAAGAGACTAATAGATGGTTTTGAAAAAAAGTAAACGCTTTTCCATGGGTTTAGGTAGAAATTAAAATTTTTCTAAAGCTACCAGCTGGTCAGCTACATACTGTAAGCCTAAAAGCAGAGAGTCAATATCAGATCTACTACCTGACTTACCAGAGGCCTGGAGGTGCTTTATTTATTCACCCTTGGGTTTTATAGCTGAAAAGCTCAATTTTCATCTGATTACAACTTTCTGGATGTAAGATAGATTGCCACCAGTGATTTGTTTATAACCTTTTGTTTCCAAAGATGGGATTTTTCCCCCTATTGATTAAATATGCTCAATTAAAGATGCAATTTTCTAAAAAAAAAAAAAAATCAGTAATAAATTATATTGCTGCAATACAGATGTATCTTTTATCTTTTTTTTTTAATCTTTTTCTGTGCTTATTTGGGATTGTAATAGGTGTGACACTCATCTTCCTGTGTCACACCTATTACATTTTTTTTTTATGTGGTTTCACCTCTCTCACAGCAGAATAATAACATGCTAAAAAAAACTAAAAACTGTCTTCCTTTTTTTTATCAGCTTGGCATGGGCGTCTTTCACCTGCTGTATGGGCGCCTCAGTCACCACCCTCAACTCCTACACGAAGACTGTTATCGAGTTCAGGCACAAGCGCAAGACCTTCGAGCAGACCATCCGGGAGGAGAACGCACGGGAGGCGTACGGATACTACAGGGACAACTCCTTGCACTCCATCTCTAAATCTGTGGACATTTACTCCGCTCAGTCCCTGAAAAGCGGCAGGAGGACTCCCATACCTGCCGCCTCATTGGACTTTTGTGACTATGCTGCATCTCTCGGTGAAGAACAGTGCTGAGACGTCTTTTTCTGTGTTCACCTGTGAGATTTGCAGCTTTGCTCCATCTTATGCTCTTCAACACTGCCTTAACTGAAACAGGTCAGGGAGCTTCAAGTCACACTTGTTTGAGGTTGGGGAGTCTGCAAAGGAACTGGGGGTAGGGGGGGGATTCCCATGAGGTCGATGGATGACAGTGTATCTTTTTTGTGTGTGTAACTGAAGACAATGTAAAATTAAAGGAAATGTTGAGTTCACCTGTATAAACAGAGTGAGTGCCTCTCAGTTTCTCACAGCCTTCAACTTGAACCAGTTTTAAAGACTGGTACAAATATTAGGCTTTTTTGTGCGATGAATAAAACCAAAAACTTTATTCCAGTTTGAATGTTCTCTAAATGCATGGATGGGTTCTCTTCAGGTACCCTGGCCCCTTCTGTCCAAAAAACGTTCCTGTTGGGTTCATTTTTAACCTAACAGATTTAATTAAAGTGTGTGTGAGGATGGTTGTCTGCCCTGTTAGTCTTTGTGCCGGACTGGCAACCTTTCATTTACAGCCAGCTGGAGGCACGCATGCAACTCGGCAAGAGTTAAGCAGATAATGAAAATAGAAGAAATTGGTGGATTTTCAATATTTAGCTAATAAAAGCTTGTTAAACTTTACTTTTTACATAACAATAGATTTTTCTTTCCAGATGCCTTCTTGTGTGCTTCATTCCCTTTCGCTTGTTGTTCAGACATTTTCAAAATGAAAAAAAAAAAACATGAGCTGCTCCAGCTCCAGAACTTTTATCTTTATTTATCTTTTCCAAAATAGACATCATCGGTTGGTTTTTGTAAATATATAACAAATGGGGAAATAAAAACAAGGCTTGCATTTAAATAATATCTAACATTTGGTAAAAACTAAACTACATTCACCTGAAATGAAATGCTCAACTGTGCAAAGTTGATAATCAAGTTAAATACATTTAAGTGTTCATTTGTTCATGCAGAACAGGACTTCTTTTCTGAGAGGTAACAGGTCTACATAGCTGACATTAGTGCAATTTGTTACAGGGAATGGTTTAACATTGTTTTTTTTTTTGTTTTGTTTTTTTCAAAGATTGCACTTAAAATGGCACAGGATTAACTCCAAGGTTCCTTTCTATACCACACACCATTTTCTACATGGACGGAAAATACACTGACTGACACATACTAACACAATATACTTATACAAAGAGGTGAACCTGCAGCTCTTATTTCCTTGTTGCAGTATCTGTCTTTTTTTTTTTTTAGTTGGATTAAATAAGATGCCTTCTAAAGAGAGGCCTAACTTAACGTAAATGAATCATAACACAGTATGTGATTTTTTCTTTAAACGTGTATTCCAGCATTATGTTTGCGGAAAGGTAAAGTCTGAGGCTTTTGGTCAGTAACCGTCATCGTATTCATTCTGCACCTCCTGCCGGGCCAACATGGCCTGGATGAGAGCGCTGGAGCCAGGAGGAGCCGGGTTTTGCCCCGGAGCGTGGGTCCACTCATCCCTTTCCTCTTCCTCTGCTCTCTGTCTGGCTTGCAGGACTTGAATCATTACGCTTGACACTGGGTTGCTCTGATTGAAGTCAGTCGTACTCCAGTATCCGTCCCTTTCTTCGGCCCTCTGTCTGGCCGCCATGCTCAGTGCGACCGCATCGAGCGATGGCGAGGGTTCATCGGGGACACTGAAGACGTTTCCGTCCTGTCTCTCAGCTTTCTGACGGGCCAGCAAGGCCTGCATCACGGCGTCGGAGGTGGAGATGTCCGCCGGAACTGACACCCCGCTGGCACTGCGTCTCTCCTCTTCTTCCAGCTGCTGGCGAGCGAGCAGTACCTGAACCACTGCGTTTGAGTTGGACTGGCTGCCAGGGGAGCGCTCGACTGAACGTTGGTTTGTGCGCTGAAAAGAAGCAACAAGATATTAAGCAAAGGGCAAAAAACAAATATTGTAAAAAAAAAAAAAACTATTTGGAAAAGAAATGTGTAAAACATACAGTTATCTGTTTGTTAGGTCTGTTAAATTTAGGACCAGATTTCTGCAGCTTCTGCAGCTTTTCTAACAGGTAGGACTTGTCTTCGCCCTCCTAATAAGAAAAAAGAAGATTTAAAAATTAGGCATTGTTGAAAAATCCCAACAAAATGTACACTATTAACAAATCTGAAAAAATAAATGAATATCAGCACTAGCCAAACACACATTCTGGTGGACAATGTAAACCTACATTAAAAATCTGCTGCTTGAGAAGAACGATGAGCTTCTTGCGGCCCTGAATGAGCTGCCAGAAGATGTATATGATGACACTGGGGAGAGGAAACACCATAAGGATTGTTTATGCTATCACAACGATCATATAAAGGTTCGAAATCAAACATCACACTTAATATTTAGACTGCCTTGCAACAATATTAATCCCCTAAATGTTTCCACATTTTATCAAAGTAGAACTGACCCAATCTGTATAATCTGATTGAATTTGACTTTGGAAAGTGCCTTGAGATAACATATTTCTGTAACGTTTCTGGCACTGGAGCTGCTGATTGCAATCAGCACACCTGTGTCTGTCTCCACCCTGGCTGCTTAAAAGCTCTGCTCCTCGTAGCCTCCAGTGCCAGAACGTCTCTAGCCATACGGTGAGCGCTTCCAGCATTTTTGAAATTCCTGTCTGCCTGTCTGCCTCTCGACCTGTTCTGCCTCTGATTTTTGGATACCTGCCTGCCCCTTTGGATCTGTCTGCCTGCCTGGGTCCTGCCTGTCAGCCTCAGAGTTTTGGACTGCCTCACCGTGATTCCGACCCCAGCCTGTCCGTGAGTAAACGAGTTCGCCTGCCCCCCCTGTTCTGTCTGTGCCTTCTGGATTGACCCGGACCTGGACCTGGACGCTCTATTGGATTCCCCCTTGGAGACCGCTGCCTGAACTAAACGGATTTCCCCCTGACAAAGACCTGGACCGGACCTGGACAAAAGAGCCCTGGATAACCCCCTCTCGGACGCCTTCGTAACAAGGAGTCAGAGTTCTGCCCTCAGCCCGTCCAGGTTAGTGACCTCACTTCTCTCTAACAAGCCTGTTAATATCTGCTGGTCACTAACCTGAGACTCTGCCTTCAGGAGCGGCCAGTCGCAGAGTGCGAGCCGAACCAGGGACCGAGCCGCAGCGTCAAAATAAAGACTGATATTATTTTTGTACTCACTTGTTTTCGGGTATTTCTTGGGTCCTCCTAAATTCATCACAGTACGTTCTGGCCAAACATGGACCCTGTACCCGAAACCCAGTGGCGCGCGGGGGTAGAGAAATCCATTTCTGAATTAGAAGCCGGCGTCTCGGAGATTTTAGGCCATCTTCGTACTCAGGGGAGCACGCAGCCTTCACTTCCGCAAGCCGCTTCCTCTGGCCCTCCGTCACTTCCGGTGACGTCATCCTCGTCGGAGCCCCGTCTCTCCCCGCCGGCAATGTTCTCCGGTGATCCAGAACATTGCAGGGCTTTTCTCACACAGTGTGAGATACACTTTGAATTGCAACCTTCCTCATACCCTTCAGACCGGTCCAAAGTAGCGTACGTGATTTCACTGCTAGCCGGCAAAGCCAGGTTGTGGGGAACTTCCGAGTGGCAAAATGACTCGCGCATCTGCCACTCATATCATGACTTCTCCACGGAGCTTGTTAGAGTTTTCAGTCCCTTGCTGCCCTGCCGGGAATCCTCTAGGGGGCTTCTGACCCTGAGACAGGGAGATAGGTCTGTGGCAGATTATGTTATTGATTTTCATTTGTTGTCTGCCGACAGCCTCTGGAACGAGTATGCCCTTATGGACGTTTTTATTTTTGGGCTCAACGATAAGATTAAGGATGAGCTTGCCACTCGAGAGTACCCTAAATCCCTGAAGCAGCTCGAGGAGCTGCCTAACAGAGTGGATCTCCGCCTCATGGAACGGCGAAGGGAACGTCGTTCGACTTCTTCTGTTCCCCCTCGAGTTTCGGCTCCTTCCCCTGTTACGTCACCAGTTTCGCCCAAGCTTTCAGAGCCAGAGCCCATGCAATTGGGTAAGGTGGGCTTAACCAAGGATGAGTACCAGCGCAGGCAACAGCAGAGACTTTGCCTGTACTGTGGAGGGGTGGGCCACCAAGTCCGGAACTGCCCGTTAAAAGACCAAGCTCAGTAGGGGGTGGGGCATCCCTACTGAGCTACACCAAGCTTGCTGTCCCACCTAACCGTTTAATTCCTGCTACCTTGTCTTTCTCCTCACAGTCCCACAGGCTCTCGGTTTTTATTGATTCAGGAGCCGACACTGAGTTTCTGGACGAGGGCCTGGCCAGGAAGCTTAACATCCCACTACAGAACGCCTCTTCAGCCCGCAGTGTTCTCGCCCTGGATGGGCATGAGCTCAACCAATCACGCCTCGTCTCTGAGCCGGTGGAGATGACCTTGGGAGGTAATCATAAAGAGAGACTCACCTTTATGGTTATTGACTCCCCGCAGGTTCCAGTGATCCTGGGCGCTACCTGGCTCCGCAAACACAACCCCCAGATTGATTGGAGGCGTAACGAGATTACGGGTTGGGCCTCTTCGTGCTCCGAGTCCTGTCTGTCCTCTGCTCACCCTCCCCGCTCTCCCGAAGGTAAAGCAGACGAGTTTTACCCGGACCTGTCCAGAGTTCCTTCCGTATACCATGATTTAAAGGAGGTCTTTAATAAGGCCAAGGCCACGAGTTTACCTCCTCATCGCCCATATGATTGTGCGATCGACCTGTTACCAGGCGCCGCTCCACCCAGAGGCCGCCTTTACTCATTATCCCCTCCAGAATCCCAGGCCATGCAGGACTACATTAATGGGTCCCTAAGAGCAGGCATCATCCGTCCGTCGTCCTCTCCAGCTGGGGCGGGATTTTTCTTTGTTGAAAAGAAGGACGGCTCCCTCCGCCCTTGCATTGATTATAGGGGCCTAAATGACATATCGGTTAAAAACCGATATCCTATTCCCTTGATGAACTCTGCTTTTGACCAGGTCCAAGGGGCTAAAGTTTTTACCAAGTTGGACCTCCGCAACGCCTACCACTTAGTCCGGATTAGGGAGGGAGACGAGTGGAAGACCGCTTTTAACACCCCCACCGGCCATTACGAATACCTGGTGATGCCGTTTGGCCTAACTAATGCCCCAGCAGTCTTTCAGAACCTGGTTAATGAGGTTCTTGGGGACATGATCGGCCGGTTCGTCTTCGTTTATCTTGATGATATTCTCGTTTATTCCAAGGACCTGGCTTCTCATAAGCAACACGTCCGCTCTGTCCTCCTCCGCCTCCTTCAAAATCAACTTTACGTTAAGGCAGAAAAATGCGAGTTTCATACTACTTCTACCTCCTTCCTTGGGTTTATTCTGTCGCCTGGGCAGATTGCCATGGACCCAGCCAAGGTTCAGGCCGTAACGGAGTGGCCTACTCCGGTGGACCGTAAGCAACTCCAGAGATTTCTGGGATTTGCTAATTTTTATAGGAGGTTTATCAAAAACTACAGCCAGGTAGCCTCTCCTCTCCACGCCCTCACCTCTTGTAAAACTAAGTATATGTGGAATGAACAGGCAGACAAGGCTTTCAGGCGCCTTAAAGAGCTGTTCACTTCAGCCCCGGTCCTCGTTTCTCCTGACCCTGAGAAGCAGTTCATAGTAGAAGTGGATGCTTCTAGCTCTGGAGTCGGAGCCATCCTCAGCCAGCAGGGGGAGGATGGTCGTGTGCACCCCTGTGCTTTTTTTTCCAGGAGGTTATCCAGTTCTGAGCAGAACTACGATGTGGGCAACCGTGAACTTCTGGCAGTTAAACTGGCCCTTGAAGAGTGGCGGCATTGGCTCGAGGGCTCCAAGATACCATTCCTAGTCTGGACTGATCATCGCAACCTGGAGTACCTCAAGACAGCAAAAAGACTCAACCCCAGGCAGGCCAGGTGGGCACTATTTTTCAGTCAGTTCAGTTTCACCCTCTCTTACAGACCGGGGTCTAAAAACACCAAGCCGGATGCCTTGTCAAGGGTCTATGAGGCTAACGAGGGGGATCCGGAGGAGGAACGGGGGTTCATCTTGCCGGATTCTGTGAGGTGTGCTGTCTCCCGCCTGGAACTTGAGAGGGAGGTAAGGGAATCCCTCGTCTCTGTCCAGATGCCCGAAGCCTGCCCCAAGGACAGGCTCTTTGTCCCTCCTGAACTCAGATCTAAGGTGCTAGAGTTCTGTCACAGCTCCCGGTTATACGGCCATCCAGGCGTGAGCAAGACCATTCGCCTCATCAGGTCTCAGTTCTGGTGGCCGTCTCTGGTCAGAGATGTCGGGGAGTTTGTCGCAGCCTGTTCCTCCTGCAGCCAGGCTAAGGTGTCTCGTCGTCCCCCTTCTGGCTTGCTTCATCCTCTCCCAGTCCCTCCTCGACCGTGGTCCAGCCTCTCTATGGACTTTATCACGGGTCTCCCCTCCTCAGACGGTCACTCGGTCATCCTCACGGTGGTTGACCGTTTTTCTAAGATGGTCCATCTGGTCCCCTTAAACAAGCTTCCCTCTGCCAAGGAGATGGGGTTCATCCTTGCCAGGGAGGTTTTCAGGCTGCACGGTCTGCCCTCTGACATTGTGTCAGATCGGGGTCCCCAGTTTGTGGCTCGTTATTGGAAGGAGTTCTATGCGATGCTGGGGATTTCTGTAAATCTCTCCTCCGGTTTCCACCCCCAGTCAGATGGACAAACTGAACGGATGAACCAGGAGGTCGAGACGAAGATCCGCCTTTTCTGCCAGGCAGACCCCTCTAAATGGGCGCAGAACTTACCTTGGGTGGAACATGCGATAAACGCTACACCCTCCTCCTCTACTGGCCTCTCTCCCTTCTATGTGGTTTACGGTTTCCAACCGCCAGTTTTTACCACAGAAGAGGTTGAGTCCAGAGTCCCGTCCGCCCGTCTTTCTGCTCTGAGATGTCGGCGAGCCTGGAGAAGGGCCAGGAAGGCCATACTCGCCGCATCTCAGAGTCAGTCCCGTGCAGCCAATCGTCGGCGGGTTCCTGCTCCAACCTATCGAGTGGGAGATAGGGTTTGGTTGTCCACCAGGGACCTTCCTCTGAGGGTGGACAGCAAGAAGCTGGCGCCACGCTTTATTGGACCATTTCCCATCATCAAAATCATCAATCCAGTGGCGGTCCGTCTCCGTCTGCCTTCAACCATGAAGGTTCACCCCACCTTCCACGTATCCCGTATCAAGCCTGTCAACACCTCCAGTCTGTCTCCCACCACCACGCCCCCACCTCCCCCCCGCCTTGTGGATGGCTCTCCGGTTTACACCGTGAAGAGGATCCTTAAGTCCCGTAAATGGGGTCGAGGCACCCAGTACCTCATCGACTGGGAGGGTTATGGTCCTGAGGAACGACAGTGGGTTCCGGCTCGCCACGTCTTGGACAAATCCCTCATTAGGGATTTCCACAGAGCCCATCCAGACCAACCTGGGGCGTCTGGAATCCGCCCTTGAGGGGGGGGCTCTGTAACGTTTCTGGCACTGGAGCTGCTGATTGCAATCAGCACACCTGTGTCTGTCTCCACCCTGGCTGCTTAAAAGCTCTGCTCCTCGTAGCCTCCAGTGCCAGAACGTCTCTAGCCATACGGTGAGCGCTTCCAGCATTTTTGAAATTCCTGTCTGCCTCTCGACCTGTTCTGCCTCTGTTTTTTGGATACCTGCCTGCCCCTTTGGATTTGTCTGCCTGCCTGGGTCCTGCCTGTCAGCCTCAGAGTTTTGGACTGCCTCACCGTGATTCCGACCCCAGCCTGTCCGTGAGTAAACGAGTTCGCCTGCCCCCCCTGTTCTGTCTGTGCCTTCTGGATTGACCCGGACCTGGACCTGGACGCTCTATTGGATTCCCCCTTGGAGACCGCTGCCTGAACTAAACGGATTTCCCCCTGACAAAGACCTGGACCGGACCTGGACAAAAGAGCCCTGGATAACCCCCTCTCGGACGCCTTCGTAACAAGGAGTCAGAGTTCTGCCCTCAGCCCGTCCAGGTTAGTGACCTCACTTCTCTCTAACAAGCCTGTTAATATCTGCTGGTCACTAACCTGAGACTCTGCCTTCAGGAGCGGCCAGTCGCAGAGTGCGAGCCGAACCAGGGACCGAGCCGCAGCGTCAAAATAAAGACTGATATTATTTTTGTACTCACTTGTTTTCGGGTATTTCTTGGGTCCTCCTAAATTCATCACAATTTCATGAATTGGCGCAATATAAATAAAATTTAATTGAATTGAACAAATGCATGCAAGCACTGGCAGAACATGCAGACTCCTTGCAGAAATACACCAGACAGGGATTTAAACGCTGGACCTTCTTACTGTAAAGGGACAGCACTACCAACTGCACCACAATGATACATCATTTACAAAACAAATAAAAATCTGGAAATTGGGTTATGTAGTTTTTACTCAACAGTGTGATGGCAACGCAAGAGCTAAGAAGAGTTTGTCCTGGAACCAGTGGGTTGCCGGTTCAATTCCCCACTCCGACTGACTGGTCGTTATGTCCAAGGGCAAGATACTCTGCAAGACACCCGTTTTGCCTGCTGACGGTGGTCAGCGGGCCCGGTGATGCTGATTTTCTGGCCTGGATCTGACTAGAATCATCCCGCACATTCGGATTGATTAAGGCAACGTGCGCGGTGACACATCTTTCCATGATTTGGTACGTCTGATTTTTTTTTTATTTTGTTTTTTTGTGTGTGCCGTAAGTTTCAGGATTTCTCTGTGCTGCCAACTTTAAGCATTAAATCTGCACACTCCTTCATACATGAGGGCCCTAGGTCAGATAAGGTCAAAGTTGATCTTCTCAAAATACATAAACACAATTCACTGGACTTCCCACACTACACCTCATCCTTAACACACCATGAAACATGGTGGTTGCAGCATCATGCTGTAGGGTTGTTGTACAAGTACAAGCTTTCAGATTGTTATTTGGAAGAAAAAAAATAAAAAAGTTTTTTTCTTCTTCCTACAATAATCATTGTGCACTTCTTTGTGTTGGTCTGCTATCTAAAATTTGACAAAAAGGCAACTCATTTGAAACAAGGTTTAAAACTGAATTAATCAACATGCAGCACACAATCTGAGACGGATGCTTACAGGAAGATGAGTGTGATAAGAAAGTAAAAGAGTTCACTCCTGATGACGTTTTGGTAGGTCCACACAACCCATTGGGTACTATTGTGGTTGTCCAGCTCATCTATCCACTCTCCAACCACACTGAAGGTCCTGTTGAGGCCCCTGAAAGGGCCGCAGTGCTCCGAAGGGGTCAGACTGAATTGGGGAAATAATATAATATATATAACACGGAATCATGTTATGAAATAATTTAGCTGTCTTCGAGTTGTAAAAGTCATGCTGATTTACCTCCAGGTGGTGTATGCAACTATTGACAAGGCTCCCACAAAGAACGGGAAGAAGAGGAGAAAGATGAAGATGGTTTTCATTTGAGCTGCCCTGCTTGATCGTCGTGGAGGCTGGCAGTTCTGAGTCAAACTGACCTGAAGGATGAGTAGGAGAACAGTCAAAACAACCAGTCAAAAGTCAAAAGTTTGGACTTCTCATTCAACGCTTGCATTGCAAAGCAGCAATCAAGGCTATTGGAAGTTGTTTTGTTTTTCAAGAATCTAAAATATGAAATGTGTGTTTTATGTTCTTTTTTGTTTGCTGCATAATTCTATATACTTTTGCTTCACAGTTTTGATGTCTTCCATATTCATCTACAATATAGACAGTAGTACTAATAAAGAAAATCCATTAAATACAAAGGGGGTTTCTAAAACTTTAGTGGGAGAATGCACAAAGCTTGAGACATGAAAACAATAGCAATTCCAATTCTTGTGCAAGTTGTTCTTTATATGTTGTGGTAGTATAGAGGACTGCCTCTGCTGCATACATCTGGCAGGTTAGACTTAATGGATATATATATATATATATATATATATATATATATATATACATTTCTACATGTGACCATTCTGTCCAGGTTTCTTAGAAACTAGGGAAATAGTCCTTAAACTTAGTGCCAAATCGGAAGTTTCAAATCAGATTCCAACTTCTGTGTCATAATCTACCTGTAGTCTGTTGCAATGTTTATCTGGCACTGAACAGTAGTGATAAAAAACCCTGCTTGTAGAGGATTTGAAGGGGATATGGGGAACCCTAGGTCACACCACCCAGGGCATTAAACCATATCTTCAGTCATTAAAGCTGTCAATACAGCCTAAACATTGCATCTATCAGAATAGAAAAGTCATCAGTTTGAACGGCGTGACATTGGAGGTCATTGAGAATGTTCATTAAGCATTTAACAATAGATCCACCCTGATTCAATTTACAGACAAAGACCATCTGCCGTGACTGATTGATTATCCTCATAATTGAGAAACCAGAGCTTCCAACTGCATAAAAACAAAACAAAAAAAATAATCTTTTGATGTGAGTAATGAAAGGATTTAAATTAATTATTGACATAAATGAACAAAGAGTAACATGAGACCCTGTAGGGTGAATAGGGCAGCTCTGTTAGTGGTGGTATTGTGTCTGCCTGTATGGAGGTGTGTCATCAGGATATGTAAATGGTAAATGGACTGAACTTATATAGCGCTTTTCCAGTCATGCTGACCACCCAAAGCACTGTAATGTAGCAGACCTTCAACATTTACCTTTTTTATGTAAAACAAGATGAAGAATTTGAGTATCTGAATGGCAGGTAGCAGAGGAGAGAAGTAGATCCCAATCCTAACAAGAGAAATATTGTTGACTTTTACTGAAAAACCTCCTATGATGATCCATAACAAAAAAAAAAAAAAAACTGCTTAGTGTGTTATTTTACCAGGCTAAAGTCTGGGCGTAGATGATTTCCAGGACATTTCTGGCTACATCAAACTCTGGTACACCTAGTCGGGGCTGTAATTTTGTGCCAATCACACTGTTACAAAAGAATGTAAAATGCAATTATCATTCAAGAACAATTTCCCATGCTTCAGTGATGCAATCTAAATTGAAAAAAATGAGTACTTACTTTCCAAGAAACTCTCCAAAGAAGGATCCCAACATCAGAAAAAGGAAATCGACAATGACCAAACGGTACAGAGCCTGCCCAACCACGGGCTCCCAGCACTGAGAGAAAAATGTTTTTTTAATGATTAAACTTACAGTATTACACATTTTAAAAAGGCAGCAAGGTATTGAGAAACACGTACTGTGAATCTCTGAGGCACCATGTTCATCCAGTAGTAGCACAAAACACCCAGAATGGACATCCTGAGTAAGACATTTCTATGGATGGGAAAAAAGATGTCATGAATTTCTAATAGAGGTAATTAAACATATATAACAGTTTAACTTATGCACCACTGTCCTTGATCTTTGTTAAGAAAACTGTAACCAGCAATGCCCCAGTATTTTTGTCGTCACTTTTATTTAAATGCAGACCCATAACCTAGGCTGACACAGCATCACGGCAGCTGTTTCCATTTCACCTGGATTTACCATATTCATGTAGTGACTATATTTATCTTTAAATTTAAAACCTGTGGATTTGAATTTCAGTTTTATTTATAAAGCACCAATTCTCTATGTTGATCCGCAGAGCTCTGTTTGGAGCTCTGCGGATCAACATCCATCGGGCAAGAGTCAGGTTACCATTTCTCAACCCATGTCATCTCAAGGCACTTAAAAAGTCAATTCAATCAAATCATACAGACTGTGGCTAAAAAGTTTTCTATCTAAGGAAACCCAGCAGATTGTATCGAGTCATTGACTTGCAGCGTTCACTCCTCCTGAAAGAGTATAGAGCCACACGGGGCGGTCGCCTGCCTTGTGTCATTGACTTTGCAGCATTCCCTCATACTGAGCATGCATTTAGTGACAGGGGAGAGGAAAAACTCCCCTTTAACAGGAAGAAAAAAAAAAACTTCCAGCAGAATCAGGCTCAGTGTGAGCGGCCATCTGCCACGACGAACAGGGGGTTTGGGAAGAGTTTACCCTGTGGATAAGCCATTTGCAATGTATATTTAGCTTAAAGTAGTTCTCTGAACACCTCCCATTTGACAATATGTACATTTGGTCTGACAAGATACCAACTCAGAGCTGAACAATTTCCAAAGTGGCCTGTTCTTTACACTAAAGATCATGTTGTTCTACTACTTTTAATATACATAAGAACTTCAGACGCAATGACCTGCTCTCCGCTGTTATTGTGTTGACGGCACCACCTTATGGACAATGCCAGAAACTGAAGAACTGTCACAAAAGACGACTGTGCCTCTGCAATCGGTGTATGAAAAGGTTGAAGTGCTCTGGATCCAACAGCACCTGTTTAAAAAATTAGCTATAAAGGCAGATGTGTGTTGAGGAGACATGCTCCCCCTAACTCCTGTTCAATCTCGTCACTGACTCCATCATGCAAAAGGTATTCAGCTGACATTGGAGTTTAACATTTAACACAAATCATTTTGTGACCCAGATTTCTGAGCCTGAGATCAGTGTGGACAAGATGAAGGCTTCAACAGCAGAGATTCAATGCTGAATCTGATCCACGGCTTCAGCACGCCTCCAATGCTGCAATACCCAGCAATAACCTAAGGACTAAGATCCACCTCTTCTGCACTTTGATATCACCATTTCTTCTCTATAGATCTAGACCTTTCTCTGACAAGACTTTAGCAAAGTGAAGTTTTAGAAATTGAATAAATACCATTAACTTGGGTACCTCACGTAATTCACGGGTTGAGAATTGTTTTTAAATGACAGAAATACGGTTTATAACGCGGCACTCCCTTTTTGTTCCTACTGACAGAGGTTGTTCAGAGGAGCATTTGCTGCTTTTATCATACTGGCTGTTAATAAAGTCTGCAATCTCTGTGACGTCATGACTAAGATAAGCAATGACCTTTTTACACTGTGCGATTTTATAGGACTACTCAGAGAAACATTGTCCGACGTGGATTTAATAATCTTTGGTCTAACGTCAAGTTTTGATGTGTGCACATTATACGATCGCCGTTTACAACCAAGTCGCTTACGACGTACGACAATAAGCAACTTCATCGCCATCTGGATTCAGTATAAACAAACAAAAATCAGCTGTTCAGCTGCATGCTCTACTCTTCGATCCCAAATTGATCCGAAACAGAGACGCTTGCTACAGTCAGGTGTGAGCGTATGTTTGGCTGCATAACAATACAGAAATGGTATTCCTCAAATTGGAACTTCTAATATATTTCCAAAAAGACAGAGATGTTGAAACCTTTCGGGCGTTTTGGTTCATCAGGATTTTTAACGTAGCTCATTCTCAATAGCTCACCTGAACAACAGGGCATAAATCTGTTTGCGCTGGTTGGAGTAGTGTTCAAACTTGTTGAAGAGGGAGAAGAAGAAGGGAATGACCATATTCATCAATGACACCACGAAGGGAACCAGGAGTGTCTCGGCTTCCCGGAGTAGGGACCGGGTTTCAGTGTCTACAGCTCGCTGTAAAGATAAGAAGGAAACAAGGTTGCCTTCAGTGATAAACGCTGTCTGTGAAAGTAAATCCACTCATCTATCCAGATAAAAAAAAAAACATGAAACATTACTTCTGGTAGTTTATGGCCAGATGCCGTAACATGCCATAAACCTTTGCTTTTAGAATTGGTCTAGGTAATCCCATTTCCTTCTCATCATTTATTTTTGAAAACAATAATGTGTCACTACTGAAGTTACAATTTATGAAAAGGCCTAACATTGCACTTCAACATCCTTGTCCTCTTGCATACCTTGTCTTCGTATCGGCAGAGATAAAAGATGCTGGCTCCACAGGCCACTGCTAGACTGGTGGAGAGCAACCAGGCACCAAAATGAATCCCATAGTGCTTCAGCTTCTCAGAAACTGTTCGTAGCTCTGTTTGTGCCCTTTCTGACAAAGACTCCTGGAGAAGCAGCGAGAAAACAAATATCGTTATTCAATGATTTTATATGGGCGAGTAACAGTATTTGGCATTCTAGAGTTATTTAATTTTGCTATGGAGTTCACTTATTTCAAACGTTGAATCTTAACTTCTTAGTCAAGTATATCAAGAAGGAGCCGGAGTCACCTTCAGCTGGACTCGCAGGTTGTTCTTGCGCTGGTTTACTGCTCTCTCATTGGTCATACTGAAATCCCAGCTGCATAAAAGTTGCCATGCACTGTTTGAAGATGGGTCTGCCAAGGCATAGTTTTTCTTAAATGAGCTCGCCATGCTGTGTTGGGATGAAGGCAGATTGTAAAAATGAAAAAAAAAAAGAGTGAATTTGAGATAAAGAAATGCCAGAGAGTTCATGTGAAAGATTTGACCGAAGCATGACCCGCCTACCTGAAAATGAGCACGATGCCACACAGCACCATATAGACTGCAATGGTGAAGAAATAGGCCAGCTGCATATTGTATTTCATCAAGTCATCGGGTTGACCAAGTGTTTCATTGCTGTAGCTCCCGTAGTACATGATAGTATAGTTGAAATAACCCTGAGGAGTCCAAAAGACATGGCCATTTATATTTGACAGGTTTTTTATTCTCGTTTTTTACTTGACAAACTGAAGCTGTACGTAAACACGACTGCCGCAATTTAACATTTTATAAAGTTCTAACAGTGTTTGTGCTATTAAAAAAAACTATCAGGTTTATTCATACTGTATAGAAAATGACGAGAAACACATCTTTGAACGATACCAAGCGAATATCTATTGTATTCTCGATTAGAACCACAATTTGTTCTTTTTTTTTCTTTTGCTGTTTGAAAATGTTGGCTTGTGTACGCAATACTGAATGGTGAGCCATTAAAACTAAGCTCTAAAAGGAAATTTAAGTTGGCTGTCTGTATTAATAATTATTTTTTCCACCAATTATTACGTTTCCACCAGACAACACATTTTGTTACCTAAAATAAAATCTACTGTAGGTGCTGGCTGTTGGAATCGACTTTCTTAAAAGCAAGCTACACACAGTATGTGCTTTCTCAGGCAGATGAGATTTTCCGGTGAAGTCACAATGTATAGAGCAGTTCTTTAACATTTAGGAATAAATGTTTTTATGTGTGACTCTTTTAAAAAAGAGGCATCTGAATAAGTGGTATCGTTATAACCCACTTACAGCTCCAGTCAGCAACTCCAGTCCTTTGAAGCTCACGTTTGAGGGTGCGTTGGGTGAAGAGTCAGAAACAAGGAGTGGGATGGTGATGAAGCCAAAGTTGATCAGGAAAGAGAAGATGTTGAACATGAGAAGCCACTTCAGAAGCACAAAATAGTTGAGAACGCCGGAGCCAAATTTGCCCCCGATCTCTTTCATGATGCCATGCCAAAGCTCCAGGGTCTGCCTGGCTGAGTTTAGACTGTAACCGCACCTTCGTACAGACTAAAAGAGAAGCAAGCAATGCAAACACATGTAAATATAAGTCCATATTGACGTATAGTTTAGCGTATAGTTTAGGAACAAAGGCAATACTTACCAGGGACACATTTCTAGAGCAGTCTGATAAACATGTGAAGTGGTGAGACTGTTTTGAAGACTTGACGGCCATTACTTGTCTCCTGTGAAGATTCAGTGAGATGATAAGAGCACAGACCTTTTTAAATTCTGCATCTCAGATAAAATATATGATAGCGACACAATGTTTCAATCTGAATGAAAACATTTGGCCCTGATGATATCTTCCTCATGTAAGAAACTTCTTTGCTCAATGTCACTCCAAACGTTTTCTCGCCAGATCATTGGGTCTAACCAGTACAACCGCCTGTTCCACGGAGGTGGAATCACAAGATCTACTAAATATGAGAAGCATTTTTCCGTCTATCTCAAGATTTCTCATTTATTAATGGTAGGATGCCAATTCAAGAAGCTTTCAAATTGTGAAAATGGGAAGAATTGAAGCCCAGAAATGAAGGCCAAACGGTCCACGGCAGCTGCAGAGGTTCAGTGCACACATAGATCTGAGGTATTTCAGCGGGACATCTACGTAGACAATGCCATGTGGCTGCTTTTACTGTTGTGGTTACCTGTGCTATAAATGCCCTGACTCATTCTGTAAAGCTCTAAGTACAAGGTCACAATGGAAATTATTCTAATGAGACAACTATTTGCATAATGCTTAGGTTTATGGTTGCCGAGAGGTTTAATGATTAACTAAATGCATCAGAGTGGCTCCAGCAAAAGGGATTGGCTTTCACCTTTTTATTGTAACTCTCATCCCACCTGATATATTTCTTCGCTTCGAAGCTCATCGGCAGCTCCCTGATCTTCCTGATTTGCTCCGTTGTTGACAGATCAACAAGCTCCTTGACAAGGTTTTCTTCCTCTGTCGGAGAAGAAATGGCAAAACGAGCACAACCCATTACCTTTCAAAGAACTACCAGCCAATATGCAGATCGGGTGACACACTTTCCACTCGTTGTAACAAAACACCAGGAGCTGGGCCCTTACCATTTTCCATCTCGCTCTTGATGGCATCTTCTGTGAAAGCTGCATGGGCAGGATCAGCGTTAGGAAACAGACTCATCCGTCTCATCGTTATTCCTCTCCATCTCACTGTCATATTGCAAGAATAAAAATGGGATGTTTTCATCGCTAGTTTTCCTTTACTTAAAATGCACATCCGTAAGAAAAACATGACATATGACATCATACATTCATTCATTTCTGTTGTACTAGTATAGAATGTGTCTTTTTTAGCTGTTTTATTCAGATCAACCTAGGCACAACTTAGCGATATGCTAGTTATGTGTTTATTTTTTGTTTAGGTTGTTAATAATAATAATAATAATAATAATAATAATAATAATAATAATAATAAAAATATCATGGCTTTTTTTGTTTTCTGTATTACAGTCAGCAAGACAGAAAATATTAGCTTTATTCATATTTGTTACTATTTTGGTGCCTAATGATGAAACAATAAAAAAAAAAACTTCCTCTATTTGCTTCAGGGGGTTTGTGTGTCTGGGTCTCTGAAGGTTTTTTTCCCTTTTTTCCGTATTTTGAAAAAATATTTAAATAACATTCTTAGACAAAAATATTAACCACTGCCAGAATCAAGCAAAACAAAAGTCTACATTTAAAAATAAGTTTCCGGGATTAACCCACACCAATATACATTTCAAGGAAGTGTATGCAATCTCTGCCCTTTTGTGCGAACACGTTTAGACAAGATAGAAATGGTCAGGGGATCAATAAACATATCTGCAAGGGAGTCAAAACTGTGTGTAAAGACACTTCAAGGCTTTGCAAGCTATCGATCAACGAGTGACATCCATCGTAAGTCAAAGCACTGTTTGACGAAAACACTGTTTGGCGAAAGTTGTTTCTTTGCACACATTAAACCTTTGTCACATTAATGCATTCCTGCCTTGTGTTTCTATGAATTAATAAATGCTTCTTTAGGTGAATGATGCCCCCAGCATTAGCTTTCTCAGCCTTTCTTGGCCTCAGATGGTGTGATAAACCTAATTTGACCTACTTTCAGTTGCAATCAACCGGCATACCAAGGTGTGTAAATCCTCTTAACTACCGACAGTTCACTGTACCTGTCAGCTTCTCCTCACTCTGTACCTTTCAGAGAGGCAATAGCCTAAAGGTCAAAGTCTTGTCACCTGCGACATTTCTTAATGACTCTAAAAGCTGAACAGAGGAAACTATAGGACTGGGTATTTCATGACGTCCTTTATTTCTCCACATGGAACTCACATAAAACATGTTTTTAGATTTATCAATATGGATGGCAAGATAAGGTAGCTTTACGTATTTAAGTATACTTATTATTATGAATAGAAACAGTTAAGTACTGTAGTTTTATACTTTCTGTATATTTGTTAATGAATGTATAGAAACTATTAAGCTTTGAATATTAGTGATAAAGCTTGTCCCAGTGAAACTAAAGGAGTCTAGTTTCCTAATTCCTTTGTTAATGTAATGTTTTTCTTTTCTTGTGTAATGTTTCCCTCTGTAATGTTTTTCTGTTTAAGTCCAACACTTTAAATCCTCTTGTTACTGAAAAATGCTGTGTAAATAAACTTGCCTTGCCCAGGTCAAAATGAAGTTCCTTCAGCTTTATCTCTTCTGCCAGCTTCCTTGTGCTTAATGATACTCAATGATCGTACTTGTGTCTGAACTCTCCATTGTTAATGATTATCCAGTGTGTCTTTTTAAGCAAGTTAATAATCTAAGACACATTTCTGGTACACAGAACTTGGTGTGTATTTAGTAGTATCATTACAAAAAAAAAAAACACAACAAAATCAATACATTTATATAATGCCACAGATGAGGAAACCGCAGCGATAAATTTGATTAAATGTATTACCTGAAGTTGAAGAATGAAGTCGAACGGGCTGTGATTGATCATACTGAGAGTGTGCACCAATCTGAAATCCGCTGTGATCTGCAAGGTTGACGAGTGCAGAGAAGAAGGAGAATTCGCATCACCCAAAAACAATCACAAAGCAACACAGAGGCAAGGAGGCAAACAGCCATAAACTATACAAAGTCAATGTTTAAAGGGGTTTAGAGAGTCACATAAAAGAGATTAAAATAATTAACGTTAAGGACCAACAAGAATTAAAAAATTGTAAAACTTGTTTTGGATGGAATCAACATTGTTAATATGTTGGATGTAGGTTTAATTAGTTTAATTAAAAACAAGATGCAAAGCTTTTTTTTTCGAATGGACTGCTTCCTCTTGATTTTCTGCTTATAGCCCTGAATATTACAGAAACTAAAAAGGTTAAGCTTTCCCTTCAACTCTTTATGCTTGCGATGACGTATTTTCTGTAAAAAAAATAGCTGACAGCTGAAGTAGCTGAGCCACCATCCATATAATGTAGCATGCTACTGTAGCTCGATAGACATGGTGGCACATTCTTTTCAAGCATTGATGCAACCATAGCTAAGCATTAATACTGGGAAGTTTTATTAACTGGAATTGCTTTTGAGTCAGTCATGTTTTTCTACTAGTGGATTTTATTATTTTATACCTTTAAAGTTACATGAAAGTCTGTCGCTGTGGAAATCGCATTGTCGATACTTAGAAATCATGTAGCCATCTTGCCTAATCCATCTTGGAAAAGGGATTTCAGATCTCAATGAGGTTTGTTTTTTTCTGGATAAATACAGATAATACCAAAGACACCAAGGCCAATAGACACAGTAGAGTAACTTTTAGTTGCTTGTATGTCTGATCAGCTTTTTTATTTTTTTATTTCTGGTGTTTATGTTGGGTTAGCTGAACACTAGCAGTAGCTAACACAACCAATAATGCATTTTAGCATCAAATGTCAAATCTATCCTTTAGTTTCAGCAGCACAACTTGAAATAAATAAATGTATTTTGGATCCCAAAAAAGTTAGCTGTTTAAATCGGCGCAGTGAATGTGGGCTTACAAACTAGATAGTTAGTGTTTAACCCAAAGGACGGATTTTTAAGCTTCTCTTTTTCAAGCAATTTAGCTGTACTTCAACACAACAATGAGTGTTTTTGTTGTTTTTAACATTTTATTGGTGAAATAAGGTTTTGTGACGGTGGAAAATAAACTGGTCTAAATTTATCTTCGCTGCTCAGTCGGCCTTCTCTTACTGCGGTCATGCTGCCATGAAGGACTTCCTGGGCGTGTGGAGATGAGCCCCATGGGGAGGTTTTCTCTCCCACTCCATCCATCACCGGGTGTTCTCCGTTCAGCCTCAGCTCTGGGCTCAGCACTCTCCACCCACCAAGATGGGTCTTCTCTTGCATAAGGATTGGCATGCTGGTGTTTCCTGGAAGACCTAAAAACCACAAGGATGTTGTGCGTAAAAGGAAAAAAAAGATGAACTGCTCCTATTCAGCTGGCTATGGCGATATTTATCATGCTTGACCAGTGATGTTATTAGTTCAGGAAGTGTTGTGAGGTTCGTATGTAAATCTGAAAATTTCCAATTGATTAAGCAAAAGCTTATGCACATATTTTTTTTATTTATTTTTTTTGTCAGGACTCTGAGTAGACCTAAATTTAAAAAAAAACAGCACCTTGCAAAGTCAAACCTTCATGCAAAAATGACCTTTAAATTCATATTATAACAATTACCATTAAATGTATGGTGTGGATTAAACATCATCATCATCATCATCATCATCATCACTGCCTGTCTCTGTAGGATATTTCATTTAGTCTCCCTGGTTTCAAGAATATATAATATTATAGGACTTCTAGATGGTTCAACTTCTTACAGAATGAAAGGATACTCCAACACAAAGAGTAAAAAAAAAAAAAAAAACATTATTTATAATAGTTGGGTCATACAAACCTCCTGTCAATTTCCAGTGTCTCGCTGTCATGGTAGGCCGGGTTAAAAACTCCCCCGTTGCTGTAACTCGTCATGAGAACCTTCAAAGCAGACCCTTTCAATCTTCAAAATGTGAGCGTTTTAGTCCAGAACTGACGATGCCCTGCGAAAAAGTCAAACGCACTGAACAAAACATTTTGCGCCTAGTATAATGTCCCTTTGAACTATTCAGCCCTCCTTGATTAGTTGACCTCATTCGGCTTTAATAAAACCTAAACAAACACCGTCACTCGTCTAAGCCAAGTGGGTTTAAGTAGAGTGACAGCTACATTGTTGAAGGGAAGCGCATGTAACTTAATCGGCGTCTGCTCATGATTAATTCATTGAAGAGGGTTGATTTCTGCCACACACAGGGGCAAATACAACTGTAATACTAACAGAAATTCAGCTAAGTTTATGAAAACAAAGCAAATCTCTTTTTTTTTAAAACTCTTCTTACCTTTTAGTGATCCAGTGGAGACTCTGGGTGAAAATATTGTGGCTGACAAGATGTTGGGACACCCACAGTCCAGGCAGAACAAGCCTAATGTGCACCTGTGAGGCGACCTGGGACATACTGCGCTAGAGAGATAACAAACTCTCGTCTACCAGGAAGTGTGAAGTAGCCTCGTAAAGTTAAAAGTCCACGGATTCTGAAGGCAACAAGCGGGTCTAGGACACTTCCTCATGTGAAAGATAATTAAACCCTGTTAGCCAACACTGAATTAGTTTCCTTATTGAGACTTAAGGTGGGAGTCTGAGAGTTAACGGTGCGGTACAAAGGTACTTGTGGTGTTGCTTAGTGACTGAAAGCTTTAACAGAACAAAAGCAATGCATATTTATAGAAGTAAATAATTTCTTGGAGATGGAAAGGGGGAAAAAAACACTTACAAATTGAGCAGAATTATTCATACCCCTGGGCAGATTTGGGTATAAACTTGTTTTCATTCAACCGAGAAGTTTTTTTCTGATTGGAAATGAGACAGGTAAAAACTGGAAAAGGAATACTGGATAAAAATTAAATCAAAAATAGTGAGTTTGTGGGAGCTATTTTTGTTCCTGGTGCATTCCTTCAAAAACCATCGTTTAATTTGAACTGACGTTTTGACAATCCCTGTTTGTAAGAGGACATAAACACACAAAGAATTTGATTTATTATCTATTCATGTGCTTCCTTTTAGCAACATGCCCGGGGCACAAAGACAAACGTTTGATCCAGCAAAACTGTGTTTGACTTATTTAAAGATGAGTACAGTTTTTTAATTAACCTTATAATCTGAGTTCATATTTTAAAATTCATATGAACCAAAAAATTGATTTTTAAGCAAAGCAAGAACTGGTGTCCAGTTGGAAAGTCCTACAATTAGTAGTAGCCTTTAATTGAGATCCGTTGCGCTCAATATGCACAGCAATTTGAAATTTGTTTAAAACTGTTAAAGTAATATTTTGAAAAAAGTGTTATTCATTTATTTAATTATTGAAAAAAAATCAACCGTGTGGTTCGTTTTATAAAATGTTTTAAACAAAATGTGTTTATTTTTCACGCTACAGTTACTTGTGTTGCTGTTTTAAATGATCAAAAGCCTTTTATCTACATCAAGGGTGACCAAACTTTTTTTTATCTGGGGCTAAATTAACAAGTCAAAAAATTACAATAAAAAAACCCCAAAATGACCAAAACACTATATATATATATTTTTTTTTTTTCCACATGTGGTGGTGGACCTAATCCTTCTTAAATTGCAGTTGTGAAGGCCGCACAAAATCAGTCCATGGGCCGTAGATGGCCCCCGCGCCACACATTGGACACATAAAGGATCCACATAAAGGACTATAAGTGCCACTGTTTTTAGATGGTTTGGGGTAAATCAAGGAACACAAGTTGCCCATAAACTTTTAACTTCTGTATTTGTTTCAGTTTCAAACATGTGATCTTTGAATCCTTTGAAACTGCTGAGAAACCTCCTGATATGCCATCTCCTTAGTTGTGACGTCGTAATAGAGATCCAGATTTAGAGATAGCAGCAAACCTAAGTTCAGTTAAGGAGCTCCAAAACATTAAACCAAACCGAACTCAACAAATCCCCCCACCCCCCAGTTATTGTGTCGTTGACGGACTTCCATAGGTTAACGGACTTCCATAGCTTAGCCCAGGAGCTGTAACCGCATTCAGGAAGTTGTCTGTGGGGAAAAAGCCGTCGGTCTTCCTCGGTAGTCTGGAGGCTCGCCACCTCCCATGTTTACCATCGATCTGACGGAGTCTGCTAGCCCGGTTTTCAGCTGGCAGCTTTTTACATAAATTAAAAAGCCTCCGTCTTTCTTTTGGAAAAGGGAACAATGGAGGACGACTCAGGTAATTCTCAACTTTTTACGAACTTCTCAAGCAGGTAAACGTTGTCCGGTTTTAGCTTGTCGGCTAACAGTGCTAACTGCGATCAAAGTAACTAGATCCGCCCTGTATGCCAGCAGTTTCTCTAAAAATTAGCTTTTTGACCGTCCGGATTCGTATTTTGGGTGGTTCTCCAGACACCTACCGAGAAAAACAAACAAAAAAAAATTACTTTTGGGTTGTTATCTAAAGTAAACAAAGAATGGGGAATTTATTTGATTAAGAATGAAATAATAATAATAAATAGAGTATGGAAACATATTAGTACTTTAATTGATCCATTCATGTATAATCTGTATTTCTCTTCGTCTGATCTCCCATCCATGTCTGTTTTCCCATAATGAATCTTCCATCCACTGTGTTTCCCCTAGAAATGTTGTTTTGGTGGGGGTTGGTGTGACTTAACATTAGGCTACTTCTTTTTTGGAGGGTTGCAAACATTTTACTTCAACTTAATTTTCCATTAATATCCCAGAATACAACTTTACATGCGCAGCCAGCTTCTCTTTCTCTCCATCTTTCTCTCTCTTTAAATCAAGATCTGCCACAGTTTAGGATACTTTTGAGCATATCTTTATTCAATATTAATTTAATTACATTTGGGATCTGTTTCTGATCCGTTCAGGGGATCTCTCTGGCAACAAAATTGTTTTGTTTCCATCGAAGAACTCAGGAAGGTGGATTTTTGGTGATTTGTGACAATCAAAGCAAATGGTGTTTTTGTTGGACATCTGGAAATGACCATAGAGCCGTTTACTTGTTGACCTTTAATGTTTATAATAATCGAGTTTAAACAGACGGGACCATCCTAGGGCTGGACGATAATTCAATAACAATATATATTGATCGATTGATGTATATCGATGATAGCAAAAAAAAGGGGTCAATAAAAAGTTAAAGTGAATAACAGTTTTCCTTCCTTTTGCATTCAACCATGTAGATTAATTTTGGGTGGACGTCGTTACATCCTCCCAACCAATCACAAAGGCAGACCCAGGAACCAAGCTCCGCCCCAATCAAAGAGTTCAGAGAGCACACGTTTTGTTTTTTTTTTTGTTTTTTAAAATACTTGCAGTTTTGCTCAAAAGTTGGTTGAGTAAAAGGTTGAGTTTGAATTCAGTGTTCTCTATCAAAAAATAGGTCAAGAAGCCACAGCATAAAATGGCCAGGGCTGCACTTAGAATAAATGTTTTTAATTTCTTGATAAGTATCGATATCGGATTAATATCATTTCTATTTTATCGATATGCTTTGTTTTCTATATCGTCCAGCCCTAGACCATCCTTATATTTGTAAGGCAAACGTTCTCAATGTGTTGAAATAATGATGTGGGACGCCACGTGAAATCAACGTATGCGTCCCTTGCTGTTGTAACGCACAACAATAAGGGACGCATTTATCCCGGCGGATCCTGCGCTACAGACACAAATTCTGTCGGGGATTACAACTAATCCCCCCCCTCCCCCCCCCCCCCCCACACTTGCTTAGAGGACACACCTGGGTGTACTGTGCGCAAACTGTGAGCCATGAGGACTCTAGGGCTGGGTATCATAGGATGAGCCGATTCGATACGATTCTTGGTAATAACTCACCACTATTTGATTTTAACTCCAATATTGATATTTATTACTTTGAAATTAATGCTCAGTCATTCAATCAACAAAACCAGCCAAATATTATATTTATGTTAAATTTATTGAACACTGATATATTAACAGGAAAATAAAGTGCATTTGATTCAATGCATTTAACGTATCACAGAAACCGAAAAGGTGCCCAAACGTCTGATTTTAGGGACAAAGGCGCCTCTAAAATCCTGTCGGCCATTCCGCAAATTCATCTCACTTACACTTCCTCACTGTGAACAGTAATGGCACGCTGTAATAACGCCCCCTAGGGGTTGGGAGGTATATAGATATCGAAAGCCACAATATCGATATTAAATCATTTTTAAAAACATCAATATTAATCTTTGTATCGATTTCTATGCACAGCTCTAGCAGGCTCTCAGCGGACGTTTCACCTTCGCTTATTGCCCTAATAAGCCCTATTATTGCCCTACCTTAGGCGTGCATGTACCCGCCGCACACCTGTCGGCGCGGGTGCTTGCGAATCGCGACTGCTTTGGAGCAGCTCGGTGTATCGGCTCGGTGTCGCAATCAATTTTGTCATTGCCCTTAATTTTTTCCTTTCGTTTGGATGAACGGATTTGTTTTTTTACTTTTTTTGTTTTTAAGTGTTCTACACCGACCGCAGCGGACGGATCACCAGCAACCCGCTGCTGGACGAGCTGCCCAGCTACCAGTCCCTGCTGTACCGCAGAAAGCAGCCCATCGCTGGCACCAAACGGAGAAAGGACTCAAGAGGGAGGTCGAGCCTCTCCGGCAGTCTGAAAAGGAGCGTGAGCACCATCAACAGAATCGAGGAGAGGCAGAAGAGTCAGATGGAGCAGCGGGCCATCAGAGAATTACCCATATCCATGGCCGAGAAACGTAGACACAAGTAGGAAACTCCTCGATATTCATCCATCATCTTCTAATGTGATCAAAAAGGGTTGCTTCTTATTTTCCACGTGGGGTAGCAGAAAGGAGGCCGCTGGAGGGTTCTCGCCGTATGATTACCCTAAAGCTACAGTATTATGGTATTAACACAAACGTTTCAGACAAAGTTGTAGAAACAAGTTTAAAGCTTTTACATCGAAGCAAAGGAAACGTAGAAGCCCTCTCTCAGCCAGCTGACCAGCAGTGTGCAGCATCAGGTGAGGGAGGGGCAGCTGCGGAGTGCTGTAGCTGCAGTAACTTTCTCAGGTTATCATTTAAAGGTATTTAATGATAACCTGAAAAAAAAAAAGATATTTTACCCATTTGAACCCTACGGTGGAACGTTTCAGCTGTTTTGAAACCACTGGACCTTAAAACCTCTGCACACCTGTAACCAGCCCACGCCTAAGTAGCAGCATCCTGTTTGACTGTGTCTCCTGGCAGAGAAGAGCGCCTGGGAGAGCATCAGGGTTTAAGCAGCTGGGGACAGTGGAGGCAAAACACGCGCAGGTCACTGAAAAGGCTGAGGGACGACGCGCGGGAGTTTTTTAGCTCCATGAAGCTCTGGAGGCGGGACATCCACCAGATAGAGGGTGAGTTAAAGAAACTTTGTGCTTTAGGTGCAAAGACGTTTTTTTTTTTTTTTTTTTTTTGGTCACACCCTTTTACTTATATTTCTCTTTAACTTGTTTCTAGGGATGTTTGGGACAGGGATCCTGTCCTACTTCTCCTTTCTGCGCTTCCTGGTTGCGCTCAACCTGATCATTTTTCTGCTCATGTTCAGCTTGGTCATGCTTCCCATCATCGTCGCCCCCCACGCGTCAGGAAACGTCACCTACAACCAGCGCGACGGTGCGTGGACTCGCTTGTTTTGTGTCGACCATGAAGCTCACACTAAGGATGAGGTGCTGAATGGCCTGTGTCTCACTGGGTTTTCTCTACAGGGGGTAATTGCAGCATCTATCCGAGCACCGCTCGCAGGGGCCTCGTCAACTTTCACCAGCATATTTCAGACCTGCTCTCTGGCGAGGTACGTCTCTGTGCATTGCAGCTTGATGCTGGATACGTCTGTCCACAATCCTTTCATAGTCGGTAAACGGACGGAACTTTTTAAGATTTTAAAATGGGCTAAAAAGCACAGAGAATTGAGCTATGTTTACAATTTTTTTTTTCTAATTTTCCAATTCTGAATCGATTTTCATATTAATTCCTAAAGATCGATTCATATAACCAAAGATCAATTTACCAAAAAAATGCATTTTCCACTATGGGCTTAAATGTGTGGGCAGCATTTCCAGCTCACAATCCACTCCAGGAAGTGAATTTTTAATGTTGTATTTTTAATAACGCACCAGGTTAGTGTCCAAAAAGCAGCCGTAGAGATCTCTGGTGTCCTCAGTTTTCTACTCTGGGTCTGTTTGGGTTTTCTGCCCCACAGCGTGTTTGTTAAAAAACAACATTCAGGGAGAGGTTTGGCCCTTACAGCCGCCAAATTAACTACCGTTACTGTATTTATTTGCTATTGAATGTTAATATAATACTAGTATGAATGTGTTGCGTAACAATATAGTCATGTGATTCAGGTAAAGGCTTAAAAATGTTTTAAATACCAGCGAATCAATTTGTAATCGGATCAAAAAGCATCGATTAATAAATCATGAAAATTGGAATTGAATCGGTTCTGTGAATTAGCGTCGATACGCAGCCCTAACAGAGAACTGTGGTAGGTTGGGAGTAAAAACTCCAGGACTTCAACATGAAAAATGTTGAAAGTCCTTTTGACTTTTGAAAAGTTAACCCTTTAAAGCCAAAACAATAAAATACGACTTAAGAGAAACACACAAACAGGAAGACAAGTGACTCAAATTAATAGCAGATCATACAGAAATGTGCTGACTATAGCAGGCTGTGAAGACTTATTGGATTCAAATTTATCTCTGATTAAGCATTTATTTATGTTTTTCCACCTGGGATGTAGAAACTCTAAAAGTTTAACTGTTTTATTGCTGGTGGAAAACTATTCCAACTATATGGGGTCCCTTTAAATGAGAAGTAGGCTCGTCTGAATAGTGTTTTTCTTCTTGCTGTGTCACAGCTCTCTGAAACATGACTCCTGATAGGAATCAACCACTTGGCTTGATTTTAAGTACTTCAAGAATCAGTCCATTAACGCATTAAACGTCAAATTTTGAAAAAAGACTGGCATATAAAGCTAGGGTCAGCCAGGATTTAATCATTGTGTTTTATCTCCAGGGCTTTCTGGAACAGACTTTGCTTTTCTATGGCTACTACAAAGTGGACAAAATCCACTTTCCAAAAGTGAATTCCACGTACAACTTGGCGCTGGCTTATCTCCTAGCAACTGTGGCGTACCTTCTCCTAAGTCTCTTCTGGATTGTTAAAAGGTATTTAAAAAAAAAAAGACAACCTGCTAAAAAAAAAAATCCCTAAGCTTGTGTGCCGCTCAGTGTGCTTCCGTTTTGTGATCCCTTAAGGTCTGCTACCGGATTCAAGCGCCACCTGGTCCAGGACGAGGATCGCTTTCAAAGCTTTTGCAACAAGATCTTTGCGGGCTGGGATTGCTGCATCAGCAACGAGAACGCGGCAAAGCTGAAGAGAAGCAGCCTGCTCTACGAGCTCAAGGTCAGCTCAGTTTTAAGCCTGGCAGCCAGTTTCAAACGGAGCTGGAAGCAGGGATTTGGATGGAGAGCTCGAATCATTTAAAGTTCACTGTTCATGTAGGAATACAGTACTAGTAAGAAAAATTACACTCATCATCAGCAAGATTTTCAGTTTCATTTTGGGCTCTCAATGATCCATTTGAGTCTTTTTTTTTTTTCCCAGTGTGGAATAATTATAAAGCATTCCATTTTAGTGAATTTCATAAACAAGAAGCTGGTGACTTTAATGTGGATTCTCTTTTCCCGCAGGCTGAAAACTATACGCGCATAGACAGGCTCAAATTTGGATCAGTTACCCTGAGCAAGCTGCAGAGAAACCAAACGGTTTTTGTAGTCATCCCCGAGGTCTTGGAATAATTGTGACTGCACATAGCTTCGCTTTTTTAGGAAGAAAAGCTGGAAGTTTATTTAAACTGGTTGGTTTTCTAATGTAGACCCGGCTTAAACATGGTAAATACTGTTTTCATTGGGAGGTCACTGAGGTCAGGGCCATTATGGAGGCTTAAAGTTAACCTGTTTGGTTCGTTCCACGTGTTTGGGATAACTGTGCTGTTTGATCGCCCCTCTTTTCCAGAGTTCACCTTTGGATCAAACCTATATTAGGCTGTAATATCTATAGGGATGGGTACCTTTCACATTTTAAGCAAAACGGTACCGTTTACCCGGTACCTGGGAATCTATATACGATACTCAACGGTACCTATTTTCGGTACTCTTGTGTGTGTTTATCTGGTAATAAATGTTAATTAGTGTAAAAATAGAACCTCGAAATGTTTCACTTTAACATATTTATTTCTCCTTATATAAACTTGTTTGGATCTACAAATGAACCTAATGAAATAATTTATGAATTTTATGACAGTGCTTGAGAGCGAACTGGATGGAAAGGGGACTGAAGCTGTGTGTGGATAAAATTCAGGGAAATATTTTATTGCAACCGTTTCAGAGAAGAAAAAAAAAACACTACATTAAAAACACATTTTATCCCGCTTTGTAATCCAGGGTGGGATAAATATGCCATGTGGGAACGGAGAGCCTCTCTGACTGCAGGCGGGTTTCAGAACGAGTGTGAGACACTATATGAAGAAGCAGGACGGAGCTCACAGCAGCACTCGCTGCTGCCTGAAGACGGTACCTGCAGAAAGAGCGGCGCATTCACCAGTAGTCACCAATAACACAGAAAAAAGTCGATTTGTCTCCAGTTGCTTTTTTTAAAAAAAAAAAAAGGTTGCTAGAAAAGTTGCTAAACTGGCCACAGTGACCAGGCACTTTCTCAGATATCACAAATATTGCAGCGAGCGGAATTGGCATCGCATTTTGGAAAGTGGAGCCAATACCCTCGAGCGCTTTCCATCAGCCATGCTTGCTTTGTGGACTGGACCGACGGCTACTGACGTCATTACGCTCTTGTGCACGCAGTGCTGTGTTCATGTCACCTTTCCACTCCCTGAGTGTCACAATGGTGCGTTCAGGTACCGAAACATGGTATTGTTAGATTTTACGTGAATAGGTACTCGTTAGTACCAAGGGAATTCGGTCGGTACCTATAAAAGTACCAAGTTCGGTACCCATCCCTGAATATAAATATATATGAGACAACAGTGTCCACGGTAAGAGGAGGGACTGAAATTAACTGAGTGAGAACTAAAAGCTAAACACTGTGTGACGAAGGTTTTTATGGCCAGATGAAAATAAGCTGGAGCCATTTGGCAACAACAATGTTGGGAGAAGGGAAAACAATCTTTCAAATCCAAGACTACTGTGGCAACTGTCATGCTGAGGGCCTGTTTCATTGGTAGTTCTACCCAAATTAAAGTGCTGTAAAGAATACATAAGAAACATTAAAACAAAAGCCCATTCACAGTACTAAAATAAAAAAAATAAAAACATGTTAATCACACCCAAGGTGACTGAGTGTTTTGGGCACACTGAGGAGCAGCTGATCAGCTGATGGCTCACAAAGGTATTAAGGGCCATGGACACCTTTACAAACAAATAAAATAACTTTAAAACGAATCCTAAAAGGTTTAGGGTTAGGCATAGGAAGCCAGTGGAGTGAAACTAAAATGGAGGAGATGTGCTCATACTTGAAGAACAGGTTGAAACGTGAGCTCTGCGTGTTCCAGCAGGACAATGTTTCCAAACCCGCAGCACAACGTGCTGTAAAAAAATAACAAAGCACGCCAACTCTTGGCTTCAGGAATGGCCCCGAGCTCTATTGAAGATTTGATCTGCATAAAAGCCGAGACGGTTGCAGCAAACCAAAAAAAATTAAATAAAAGATTTTCTTAATTAAAAAAATGTGATCAAATATCCACCCAGAGCTGCATCAGATGCCTGCTTATGGCCACAAAACTGTGTAGCTTCTCTAGAACGTACGATGGGGCATTTAAGCAAAAGTTCATATACCCTACATTTATATTTGTCCCCTCACACACCATTTTGACACAGTCTACAGTCAAAAAAATCCATTATAAATAAATAAAAAACTTATGCTGTTAGCTCCTCTTTAATAAATAAATAAATATAAAATCGAATAGAAAAATAACATGTCTAAGATACATAATTTAAAGCCCACATTTAATGTGACATTCTAGACGATGACAATTGTACATAAACTTCTGTTGTGCATAAGTAAGATGTATTTCTGTACGATATTTCTGTGGATATTCACAGAAGCTATTCCCATGTTGCTCCTCTGTTATTGACCGGTAAGTGCAAAAGGCATCACGGTTAACGGTGTAATGAATAGTTATCAAAGAACCCCTTTTAAGCTCTTTTTCCCCTTTTTTTGTGTCACAAAAACATCTTTGTCATTGCCTAAAAATAGTGATCATTTCAGAATTCGGTTGTTTAGTAAAACACATAATTGATAGCGCTGTGCAACGAGCACAAATAAAGAGGCCGGTTCTCTCTAAATATTGGCCCAAGACCATATGATCTCCTGCTTCAGGTCCTGTGTCTCGTCTTTTCTGTTCTTTTTTTTCCCACTTTGACACCAGGTCCTGTTTTCTGTGTCCTCAGACTGATTTGGAGGAGGAGAGGATCAAGCAGAAAATAGCGGAACGAACCAGAAAGGATAAGTGTCGTATTTATTTCCTCCGCGCCATCCTCAACCTTTTTGTCATCGGGGTGCTGGCCGCTTGCTTCTACGGCATTTATGTTGCCACCAACCTCTCCCAGGAAGCAGAAATCAATAAAACCAAGGTACTACTGACTGAATTTTTCTTTTAACGTTGTTTATTGTGACTTCTCCCCTTGTCTCTCTGTCTTTCCCTGTTAAAAAATCGCTTAAGCAAGATCTTTTTACACCGACTGCCTCCACCTTGGCCATTGGTACCGTATTGATCAGCGTCTCTTTATCGACAACATGAAGTCATGAGTTCAATGCTTTAGGCGTAGCAATCTTGGGAATCTTAGGTCCATATATTTACCAGGAAATGACAGAGATTAACCCAGTTATATTTAAACCACTGAATTGGTAGATAACCCGCAGCCTTCCCCGTCTTTATTTCCTCACTTAAATGCAGCAATAAATCAACAGAGATCAGAATCCGATGCGCATTCCCCCTCATTCATCTCAAAAAAAAAAAAAATCTCAAATGTTAATTTCGAAGAAATCAAATGTGTTTTTATCTATTCCTAAAGTCATCAAAGCTAAGAACTCCCACTGTTCTTTGGCTACGTTCACACTGCAGGCCTTGATGCTCAATTCCGATTTTTTTGTGAAATCGGATTGTTTTGCATGTCCGTTCACATTTCCAAATATATGCGACTTGTATGTGATCTCCTGTGTGAACTGCATTCATACACCTAAGCGTCCCGCATGCACAGTAGCGGACGCAATGACATCACACGTAGCAAGCGAGCTCATTGTTTGCGGAAGTAAACATGGATCGTAATGCTGCAGCGTATCTTGCGTTCTTTACGTTATTCTCCAACCGGAGCCAACACGGCTTTACTGATACGGACTTCATTCATACGGCTATAGCAGCGAGTAAACACGTTGCCGTGGGGCTGTATTGACTTGCAACAGCTGTTTGTTACCGCACAATAGCCAACCTATTTTTTTTTTTAGCCAACATCTTTGGCATTGCCAGGTCCACCGTTAGTGACGTTTGTCAAGTATCGGTGACGTACAGGTCGGATGAATGCGACCTGGCCGTACAGACACAGGTCGCATTTGAAAAGATCAGAAACGTATCGGATTCAGGACCACATATCCAAGTGGCCTGGGTCACATTTGAAAAAAATCCGATCTGTGTTGTTCAGACTGTCATAAAAAGATCAGATCCAGGTCGCATATGGGCAAAAAAAATCGGAATTGGGTCACTTCAGGCTGCAGTGTGAACGTAGCCTTAGTCTATAAGCATCAACCAGCACAATGTGCATTGATCCGTTTATCGGTACCGTCCAGGGAACGTCTGATCGGTGCTTCTCTGCTCGCTCACCGCCTCTGGTTTTCATCACTTTTGTGGTTTGCGGATTGAAAGCCTGTGGATTTGCGAAGTATTTATATAAGTTAACATTCAACTTGTACATCTATGAATAAGATAATAGCTGGACATTGAACAGAGGTTGGAGTCTGGGAAAGCATGGAGTTTCGTTGTAGAGCAATATGGAGGGATCCTGTGTTTCCTATCTGCTACATCACCGGCGTAAACACTTCTAATGCAGCTGTTTCCTCCGTGCAGGTGAATTTCATCACGGATCTCATCTATGAGTACCTGCCCTCCATAGTGATCACCTTGGCCAACTTCATCACTCCGCTCCTCTTCTCTGTCATCATCAACTATGAAGATTACTCACCCGCCTTTGAAATCCGCTTTACTCTCATGAGGTTCAGTGGAACGTCCATGTGTTAAACCCTCCTGTTGTTCCCATCCTGCTCAGTTAGCTTGAACAGTCGCTGCCGTCCTCCTAACTTGATCCTCTCTCCACAGGTGTGTCTTCATGCGGTTGACCAGTATTGGCGTTTTGCTCTTCTCTCTCTGGTCTAAGATCACCTACTGTGGCAGGGATAAATCCTGTGGCTGCGGCTACAACCATGAACTCTACTCAGTACGTCGTTTTTCACCTGAATTAATACAAAAATAGTTAAAGACAAAATAGCTTCACATTTTGTCACGTTACAACCACAAAACTGCATGTATTTTATTGTGGTTCTATGTTACACCAAACACAAATTATGTACGTTATTATTTTTATTATTTTTTACAAAAAGGCCTACAGTTTTAGGGCTTGATTTTACGGATTTACGTTCATACTCTTTACTGATGGGTGTAAATAACATCGGGTGCAAACAGGTCTCCACAGACTGTGTGCGTTGCTGTCTGTTTCATTTTAAAATAATATGTCACATTCGATTTATATTCTGTTTTACTCTCCAAGCTTATATTTATTTAAAATCAGAAATAAATATATAAAATAAGATATTTTTTGCAAAGAATTGGCGAATATTTCTGTATAATCTTCTATATTAAATTTTTGTCGATGTGCAAAGCTGGTAGAGACTAAAGACCTCCAGCCGTACCTCCAGCTAAAGGTGGTTTGTGACCTGATAAAAGGCGAAGAAGGTGTTTATATATTTTTACAAGGCCATTTAAATGCACTCTGGCTTCAGAATGAGTTCTTGTTAAAAAAACAGTTTAGTTGCACGCATTGTAGTCCAGTTGTCCTGGACTACAATCAAAGAACCTCCTACTCCTCTAAATATATCCTGTGAGTCTCCTTTCAAAGGGCCTTTGAAACATATATTTAACAAGCAGCATAGTTTCCTCTTTTAACGTATTACAGAATTTTTTTGGATTGTAAGTCGGATTTTTTTTTTTCATAGTTTATCTATAAAATTTAAATGGTAGTTCATACTGACCAGCATGAACCTAGGAGTAAACATTACCGTCTATAGCCACAAGAGGGCGGTCTAGGCTTGTGTATCCTTTTCCTGTACCACTTAAAAATTAATTGAAACATTAACTTATAGACAACAAAGACTGAACGCATGTTTGTGTGTTCTTTAGCTTTTTCATTATGCATTGAAGCAGGGGAGCGTTGCGTGGTGTATATAACAGCTAGCACTAGCTTACGGGTCTGATGTCTGGGCGGTTTACAACTTTTGCTGATGCGCTTGAGTTTATGTTTCTCTCAAATACCCGTGTCATACTGTTAGCTTAGCACGTAGCACCGTTACGCTCACGGTCTAATTTCAGCGTTATGTTTGGCAATTGTAAGCGTAACGGGCTGTTAAGCAGAAATGCGCTGGAAAAAATCTTGCCGGTTGGAGTTGCTAAACTCTACGGCTAAAAACAAACTAAATGTAGAAGTGGTTAGACTATAAAGTGTACCGTGGACAGCTTTGAGCCTGAAAAGAGCTGTTTTGCTTTTGTCCGAGGTCGTACCTCTGCTACAAGGACAACTTCAAGAGAAGAAACTGAAGATTTCATGTTAGGCTTTCTTCACAGAACGGCCTTATTTTGACAAAAATAAAAATAAATTCTTGACTATAGTTTGATGGTTGGAAGGTCTGGGTCAACTAACCTGGTTGGCCCTCCTGTCAGCGGTCATGTGTTCAGCTTGTTACTAAACTTAAGCTCTTTAAACTCTCTTTAGCAGACTTCCAGCACTTTCTGGTTATTTATTGGTGTTCGATTTAGTGAACATCTTTTCAATTTCCAACACATATCCACAGATCTGTACTTTATCGTTTAGCTAAAGCTCGTTGTGGAAAGCAGAATGTGTGTTTGGTTGGATTTGATCCGTCATTCTCTGCTTAACCCATCTCTGTGCGTTCGTGTTTTTGTTCTGCAGTGCTGGGAGACCCGTGTGGGCCAGGAGATGTACAAACTCACCATATTTGACTTCATCATTATAGCGGCAGTCACCCTCTTTGTGGAGTTTCCTCGAAAGTAAGACTATCTCAGTCCAACAAAAAAAACTGCTTAATACAGCTTGAAATTTAGGTTGTACTAAATGCGAGCAAGAAATGCTTTGAGCAAAACGTTTTTAAGGAAGTCTGATTATTATAACTACCTATCATTCATAAAATGACCACTGGTGGTTAATGTGAGGAAAGACGGATATTCTATTTCAAGGCAATCTGCCCGCTGGGGTTCACATGGATGTTGCAAAGGGTACGTTCACACAGAAAGCAAACAAGGCCTGTTTTTTTTGTAATGTGGAAAGCTGATAAACGACATCCAGAGGCGCACCTGGTTCAGCGAGTACTTTGGTCTTCGGTCAGTAGAAATCTAGCCTATTTGTGCTGTCTAAATATGTAAAACATAAAAAGCATTTTCATGATTAAATAAATGCACAAGGAGGACCCTTAATGAGACACAAATTAACAGAAAAGTTCAGATTGTTGAACTCGAACGAAATTTCGTTTCGCTCTATTCACTCGTCTGCTGCACCTATTCGCAGTTTTGTTGCTTCATTTGCCCAATTCACGGCACAGAAATGCAATGTTACAGACTGACCTATTGACTCTGAATCAGAGAATGGCTGCAGGAAGCAAAGAGTCAGTCGGGTTGTTATGTATTATTTAAGACAGATTAGATCAACTCTGCACGATTTAGAGAAGATTTTAGATCAGTAGACTACAAACGGGCCGGGTTTCACAGAAACCAGCGTGTATGGCTAAAGCACTGAGGTTAGTGCTGACCTGTATTGAACCCACAACAGGTGGGGGTCTAAACATGGGAAAATTAAGGAGATGGTGTGGAACGTCAGGTGCTGGTGTGTGTGTGTGTGTGTGTGTGTGTGTGTGTGTATTATGATCCGTTGTTTGGGATTCAGTAACCGGGTCAGGGCAGGGTAGGTTACTTCTGCTGGGATGTTTGCATCTCATTTTCTTTTCACATCACGCGATCAAGTCAGAGCCTGAGATTGTAATTTCACTACTCTGACTGCGAACTGGTCAGATATTTATTTGACCAAATTAATCAAGAATAATTCTGCCATAAATTGTGCCTTAAGGCATCCTGCGTGCCCGGGTGATTGAAGTGTCTGTATAGCGTAGCTTGAGATAAACGAAGAGTAACGTTAATATTGAGTCATTGATGCGATACTCAGAAAACTGGCTGAAGCTATTTCTGTCTTATTAAAATAGATTTCAGGTATTTGTGGACAGATTTTCCTTAACTTTATAAAACAATGACCTTGAGACCAGTGCCCAGCCTATGCCTAAATCTTCAGAGAAAAAAAAAGCGGCCTTTTTGTGTTGTGGCTTTGTTTCGGGACTGTTCAGAGTTTAACCTTCAGCTCGGCGGTCCCATACGGTCCAACACAGCAAGTGTGATGCTCAACTATTCAGATGTCTTATGTTAGTCATTACATGAGATGCCATCGCTTATAGGTGTTTATTTTTGCCATCAGAACTTGTTTTTTTCTTTATATTATTTCCATGTTTATTGTTCTGATTAATATAATTTGAATGTTATTGGGTTTTTCGCTCTGGCTTTTTCTACATGAACACAGTAGTTTTTTTTTACAGCAGTTACTTGTCTCTCTGTGCTTTCTAACGGCTGCGTTTCTTATCCTGCACAGGCTGATAGTAAAGTACAGTCAGTGTGGCCTGGCTAAGTGGTGGGGCCAGCAGGAGTTTGCTATTCCTCAAAACGTGCTGGAAATAGTCTACGGTCAGACCATCTGCTGGATCGGCACCTTCTTCTGCCCTATGCTTCCTGCCATCTGCACCATCAAGTACTTCTTTATCTTCTACATTAAGAAGGTTAGCGCTTTAAAAAACAACAACGACAACAACTAAGCTTTCAAATCTGGAAACAGATCGGAGTACTTTTAAAACCATTTCAGTGTTTTTCTTCGTGCTTCGTTTATTTGTTTTTGCCCGTCATCTCCTTTAGGTGTCGTTGATCAAAAACTGCCGTCCAGCCACGCGGCCGTTTCGGGCGTCCAGCTCCCACTTCTTCTTCCTGGTTGTGTTGCTGATCGGCCTGTTTCTCGCCAGCCTGCCCATCGCTGTCAGCTTAGCTCAGTAAGTGTGGTACCAGCGGACGTTTTTGCTTGGGTCTGACATCCGCGTTTCATGACAGAAAATAAACAAACATTATTATTATTATTATTATTATTATTATTATTATTATTATTATTATTAAAATGCAAGGACTTCTTTATAAATCAGAGTACCCTCAAAGTTACGATTACTGTAATTCTAGGAAAACAAAATGTGTCATATATTGATTTATTACACCCACTAGCTATGTTTACATGGAGAAATTAATCGAAGTAAAGGACCGATCGGAGTAAAACTGTCACGTAAACAAGCCCATCGCGATGAAGTTGTTTTCCAAATGGGAGGGGTGGTTTATGCCGACTGATAATCCGATTGACATGCATATAAATGATTGTCAGGATCAAGTTATTCTGAATGTGGCTAACTGACCCGAGTGCACATGTGCGCCTGGCGTAAACGTGACGTTTTCCCCGTGTTGTTGAGTGGCGGAAATACGTTGGGGAACAAAACTGCTGGGGCTCCCGATACGAGCTTTCTATTCGAAATATTAAAGAGCTCAAAATGATTTACTCAGTAACGTTTTAACCGTAAGTAGAACCTCGTGCAAGTCCAGCCTGGGCGCTCGGAAGACAAACAAACTGGTACAATACTGCTTTGTTTGCTACTTCTTGTTGTTTAGCAAAGACAGAAGTTCCTCTTCTGTTTTTTTTTTTTTTTTTTTTTTTCAGGGAAATTTCATAGCTGCTTATGTGAGAGTGGTTCTCCTCTGAATAAAGCCAGGCGCATATACACGCACATCATGATCAGATGAATTGACTGTGTGCCCATATAAACAGTACAATCCGCTTATTTTTGAATTCCAATGCATTACAATCCGATTGTGAAATTTTGTGCATGTAAACATAGCTGGTGATACATTTAATGTCTCTATGGTAATTTGATGAATATGGCTTACATCGAAGGAAAATTCAGTTTTGGATATTAAACATTGTAATCGTACGTTATGGCCATATTTTGACAACCGTGGGGGAGGCCACTGAGTCGACCGTTGTCCAACACACTGTTACTGACTGCAGCCAAGCATGTTAAAGGGGCTAACTTTTTAGCCCTGAAGTACATTTTGTTGTGTACTTGGAGTCTGTGGGAGTGCAGACATTTTTAATGCAATCTGTCCAAGTGCTTCGTAGATATGTTATATTCTGATTGGGTCATATTTTTCAACCCGTTCCATTTTCTCTATTCTCTACAACGCCTTTTGAACATAAACGTCCCAGTATTTGCTATACAGCGGTTAAACAAGGCCACGGACTTCAGGCTTACCAATTTTGTGAATCCACCTTTTTTTAGGTTTTCTTTCCACTGTGATTTTGTAGTCCAAGCTGAAGGATGGGCTAAAGATGTTGGGTATGTTAACCTACACGATTCATCACACCGTCCCCCAGCATTCAGACCAATGCATTGCGGTTCCACTTTATATAGACCACAACTGCATGGTTTTAAAAGTGGAAAAGAAAGGCATTAAAAAGCACGATGTGTCCCTTTTAGAGGAAACGATGTGATAGAAAAAGCGAAGCCCCACTCAGGCGTTTTAGGAGTGGGGAACCCCCCCCCCCGCGCAGACAATCATTCATTCAAATGGAGCTGGGCCAAGTATTGAGTGCATGTGCTTTATAGTACATTGACGTACTTTTCAGTTGGCCATAAGTTCTGTATTAAAAGAATCTTCCTTGATTACTCTGATATGGTATAATTTCTTTTTGTATTTACAGAAATGGATTCTTTAAATGTATGTGGATGTAATGAATGTGTCACATTTGAGTTTCCTTTTAAAAACTAAATTAGCTTTTCAGACTTTTTTTTTTCTTCAATGGTCCTGAAATCCCACACATCTCCCGGATTTATCGCCGAGTTTTAATCCTACTTGCATCAGATGCAAAATTGATGCAATTACAGTAAATGTGCATACACGTATTCTTTAATTTGTGACAATTCCGCATTTCCGGCCCTGATTCCGTCTCTGTTTTGATATCTGTGGACACTTGCCTCCCTGTGTGTGCAGGATAAGCTGTTCGAAGGCGTGCGGACCGTTCGTCAACTACACCACCTCCTGGGAGGTTCTTCCAGTGACGGTATCGCAGATGCCAGAAGGAGCCAAAAAGCTCCTCTTCGCGCTCTCATCGGAGGCCTTTGCTGTCTCTTTCTTTGTTGTTACATGGTGGGTCGCCAGTCTAGTATTTCAATTCAATTCAATTTTATTTAACACATGTCATCTCAGTCCAATCTGTCAGACAGATTGGTAAAAATTTTCCTATCTAAAGAAATCCAGCAGTTTTTATTGAGCCTGCTGGGTTCCTACACCTTTAATAGAAACTTCTTATCCTCTTTATGGCAGAATCTAAACATTTTTCTTTTTCTTTTCCCCCCCAGTCTGGCCATGTTTTATGTGATTGCACTTGCCGGAGCTCACAAGAGAGTCATTAATCAACTGAGGGAGCAGCTAGCTACGGTATGTATACTGGATAAAATGCAAAGTGAAGGTTTGCCAGTTTATAACCGGCATGTACTGAAATCCGTCGTGTTTGTGGCTCGTTGTTTCTCAGGAGGGCCGGGACAAACGCTTCCTGATCCAGAAGCTATGCCAGGCGCAGAACAACCAGCCGGTCAAACGGTCCAAATTCCAGCCCAGGAGTCCCAGGAGTCCCAGCAGCCCGAGCTACCACACCAGCTTCTCCAGCAATGTCAGCGAGTCGGTGTTCCTCGCACATTCTCCACCTAAGTCCTCCACTCATGTGTGAGGCTTGGAGATGATATTCCCCCAGACTGGACAAACATAAGGGAGTTAAACCAATTTGTTTTGTTTTTTTACTTTATATTGTTTTTACTTTTCTATTGTTTTTCTTTTACCATAATAGCACTAAAGCGTGTGTGTTTCTGTGGATCTGCTAATATGTCCTGTCCCTTTTTGGTGTTGATTTTTTTTTTCTGACTATGTCTAAAAATATTTCATAAAAAATAAACTGTTGTGCTTTTTCTTTAAACTTTTCCTTCTGAGAAGGAATTCATTTAACCTTAATGTATTGATCTTCTTTAAAAAAAAAAGCACCTTTAGATGTGATGCACTTTAAGAGTTTTATTGTTCCTTTCTTTCCCCAATACAATCTCTGTTTGTATCGTTTGCTTGTTTTTATATTCATTATACAGTTACAACTGTGCAGTAAACTAATAAAGTTGCATTGTCTGAACTATAGCAATGTTCTATAAACACTACTTTTTCTGCGCCTTTTTAAAATGACTTCTGGGTTATTTTAGTAGTAGGACAGAATGGCTACTATGTGGTCATTCAAAAGCCCACACCTGTTGGTGCATATGAGAGCAAAAACAAATGTAGCTTACAATCTTAGAAATATAAAAGAAAAAAAGATTTTCTCACTACAGTGCCTTGCAATGATATTCACAGCCTCTTAAACCTTTCCACAGTTTGTCCCATTACAAGCACAAATTTCAGAATGTTTTACTGGATTCATGGTAACAAAATTCCTGGTCAGCTAAATCATGATTTTACTACAGAGTTTAAATTTTAGTTGTTACTGAAAGCCACCAGGAAAGACATTTTCCTGCTTGCGCTGCCTGTAATAGGCCACCACAAAGTAGGGTAGAGTTGTGAAGTGAATGTGGAAGGTGAAACAGTTGAGGAACCTTTTTTTTTTATTGAAATCTGAAAAGTGTGACATGAATTTGATTTTAGCCCCCCTGATTCAATACTTTGTAAAACCACCCCTATTTCTGGAATATGTCCTTACCAGCAGAGACTGATTTTTTTTATTTATTTTTTTTATTGCAAAATAGCTTAAGCTCTTGTGATGATGAATGTCAGTTTTTTCCATTTGTGCCACATAGTCTCAATAAAATTGAGATCTGGACTCTAAAGCCAATTAAAGGCTATGTTTAGTAAGAACAAGAGCCTTGTATCAACACTAAAATGGTAAATCCTGATTACAGACCAAGTTCTGTGTATGGCAAATAATAAATTCTGTTTTTAAATGAAAAAATAATATTAAAATTGTAGCAGTCTAAAATCTCTGGTTTGTCAAATCTAATTGTGTGTTATGGGATTTTATTAATGTGTATCTGAATTCAGAACCGGGTTTAAATCGGCAAGTTGTTTCACACAAGAAGAAATTTAAGTTTGGTTCCACTTTGTTCTCACTGAATACGTTTTAAGTGATATGCACAAAAGGTTCCTTTTTTTATATTTATCCAGTAAATATCAAAAAATAATTTTCAAAAGATGACGCAACATGGTTGTGTCAGTGTAAATAAGCATGGTATCGATCTGGACTGTTAAGTGTTCATCAGACTGAGTGTATAAGTCCTTGTGCCCAGACCGTGGGGTGTCTGCAGAGATGTTGAAGGTAACCACTCTTTAGACTTTATTTTTTTATTATTTATTTATTTTGGTAAGAAATAAAAAAAAAAGACCACAACCATCCTACTCTTAGTTTAAGTTTGTGTGGCTTTCTATCACATAACATCTTTGAGATACATGAAAGTCTGTGGCTGCAGTGTGTCAAAATGTGAAAAGTCAAAGTGTTATGGATATATTTGGGGAAAAAAAACGTGCTTTTTTCAAATTCTATTAAATTCCATTAATATATACTTTATCTATCCCAAAGGGAAATTAAATGTTGAAGTAACTCATTTTGTCAAGGCGTTATTATAGTTAGTGATGGCTGTGGCATAATATGTTATATTATTTTGCCTTCATAAAAAGTAGTTGTTTTTATATTAAATATTTCTGGGGAAAATATACCTGTTTTTATAAAAACATTTTTAAAATGATTTGTCCGAGTCATTATGTTTCCTCCGGCCCGCCAGACGGCGCTGTTGAGCACCTGGATCTGTCCTCTGACTGACAGCGGCAGCTCAGCTGGTACCCCCCCGGAACCGGAGGCAGCGTGCTGGGTGGCCCTGATCGGTCTGTCAAAAATGTTGCGAATTACCATCCGAGCAGATGTGGGATCTTTTTGGTTCTTGTTCTGCGTCGTCTATACTCAGGTCCTGGCCGGCTCCTCGGAGGACATCGTGGTGGCTTGCGGTGGATTCGTAAAATCTGACGTTGAAATCAACTACTCCCTGATCGAGGTGAGATTAGCTAGCCGCTAGCTGCTAGCTGCTAGCTGTCTTATCGTAGTAAGGCAAAGGTTCGGCGAAGCGTTTTGTATGAATGACCGCATAAAAACGCACCAGGAATATTCAATTTAAATTAAAAACCGCATATTCAGTTTTCAGAAACCGTATTATACAAATAAATGTAGTTTGATGAGTGTTAAGCTACGGTGGACGTCTGCTTTTCTCTTTTTTGTGTGTGCGTGTACTATAGACTTTTGTTTTAAATGTGTTATGTGAAATAAGTGGTAGATTATTGTGCGTGTTCTCCACGTGGCCGCCACTCCTAATCCTGATATCTGTCAGGGTTGAGGAAGCCCTTAATTGCTCCTCCTAATCCTGCTCCATTCAAGCCTCCAGAGGATTTCAACACACGGTCATTTAAACCTGCTAAATCAACCTTAAGTTTAACACCCAACTGCATTTAAAAATAAAAAAAAATAACAGAATTACAAGCCTAATATAAAGTCCCATTTATATGAAGTGCTGTTTGTGTGTCCTGATTGGTCCCCAGATTAAACTGTACACCAAACAAGGCTCCTTAAAGTACCAGACTGACTGCGCTCCGATCAATGGCTACTTCATGATCCCCCTCTACGACAAGGTAAGAGACCTCCCTCACAGCACGGCCCATCTGACCCATCATCTCTGGAACAGACACGGGAAAGCTCACACGCATCTCTACGCTTTGCAGGGAGACTTCGTTTTGAAGATCGAGCCCCCCCTCGGCTGGAGCTTCGGTAAGGAGTGTTCTCGCCTTTACCACCTCAGGTTGTCGGCGGGCTCTGTGCATGTAAGCGGGTGTCAGTCCCTGACTCTTGCTCCTGGTGTTTACCGTCAACAGAGCCAACCAGTGTGGACCTGCATGTGGATGGAGTCAGCGACATCTGCACCAAAGAAGAAGACATCAATTTTGTCTTTACGGGATTCTCGGTCTCAGGAGCGGTAAGGCTCCTTTTGGTGGTTTTAAAAGCGCTGTATTAAAACGAACGATGCTTCGCGACGGCTGAAATGAATAATCAGAAAGTTACCACATTAGTAGATCATTAAATACCATTAGGGAGCCATTATTTCCCTGAACAGGTGGGATTACTGTCGGTCAGTGGAAGCGGCAATGCCGATCCTACTTCAGTTTCACTGCATATAGTGCAGATAAAAGAAGCTCAGGTCTCTGAAATGTTCCTGCAGCCAGAGTGTTAACGATAACGACAAAATGAGGATGATAATACTGTATTCTATGCATGTGCCAGTATGAGATCCTGCCAGGATAACCTTTGTCAACAAAGTAGAGTTTCATCATATCAGCACATGTGTACGTAGAAAAGTGTGCCATGATCTGCTTTAATTTAAAACATAAAACTAAAGATTACGTTTACCACTTGCAGGCACAAATAATGATTGCAATTCTGATAACTCGAACTAGAAAACTGTTTTATTTTGGGGACAGACACATGAGCAAAAATAAAGAATAGCAGTTTAAGATCTGATTTACAGACTTTTTCTCCCCTGTTTTGATTTTTCGCTCCTTATAGCATAACACAGGGTTAATGATTTGCTATAAAGCGGTTACTTATTCAGGCCTTCTGCTTGGGTAGGTGGTTGGTTCATGTGAAAAAAAACATGGAAAACGATTTTATGCTGTTTTTGTTTCCTGCGACCAGAAATGATTCCTAAACGCCCCATTTGTCTTTCTTGTTAGCAAGGGAACACTGTTGAAGCCTTCTTTCAGCCAGCTGAGCTCCAGTGCGCAGCAACGGTGCGATGGAGAAGCTTGAGTCTGTTGACTGGTTCATGTGTACTATATGTACAGTTTTCTAAATCCTCTGCCCTTTCTTTCCAATGGCGGTTGTTAATGGTTTCATATTCTCTGCCTTCCTCTCTCTTTTGGTCCTCTCCCATACCTATAATGTCACCATTTCAGTTTAACATTTCCTATGCTGCACTTGATTTGACACTAAAGGAACATGAACAATTCGATACGATTCTCGATACAGCTCAGCTTGATTTGATTTGACTCCAGTATCGATATTTAATACTTTCCAATTAATGCACAAAGTCATTCTATGAACAAAACCAGTCAAATATTATATTTATGTTCAATTTATGGAACACTGATATATTACCAGGAAAATAAAGTGCATTTGATTCAATGCATTTAATGTATCACAGAAACCAAAAATGTGCCCAAACGTCTGATTTTAGGGACAAAGGCGCCTCTAAAATCCTGTCGGCCATTCCGCAAATTCATCTCACTTGCACTTCCTCTCTGTGAACAGTGATGGCGCGCTGTAATAACGCCCCCTAGGGGTTGGGAGGTTTATATCGATATCGAAAGCCAGAGTATCGATATTAAATAATTTTTAAAACCATCAATATTAATCTTTGTATCAATTTTTATGCACAGCCCCAGTGTGTGCGATGTTTTCCTGAGGTGCAAATGAGCAAGTTTGCAACTAAAGAGCTTATACCTGCAGTGTTATCTATGTTAATAAGGCTTTTCTTGACTAATAGAATTTCACGTTTTCCTTGAGCGTTGACCTTTCAGTTCCTGTCTTGGTAACTCACCCCCCCCAAGAATATCACTCACCAACTCAAAGTGTGGCAATACAAAAAAATGTGCTGCATGGCATGTATAGAGGTAACAGAAACTGAACAGGATTACAACATGATGTCTATTTAGTCATCAAAGCATGTGATTCCAAGTTGCTTATCTCTTTCATTAAAGAAATGCAGAGTATCAAGTAATAGGATGTTTGGCGAACAAAACATTTCTGCAACAGGAACATTTTGATCAGGCTTCTTCGTTGTTCTCATAATGTCGGGTCACCTCAATCGGTGTATGGCAGCTCCAAGAAACGACCCCATTGTGATGTCATCTGACTCATATCTTAAAAATGTGGTTGTGGCGTATTACTGAATAAATGTCAAAACAGATTTAGCTGTTTTTTTTTTTTTTGTTGTTTTTTTCAGAGAAACATGGTTTCAAAACACTTGACTTATCAGAGGTGACTTTTATTGCTAGATAACAAAATCTTTCCGGCAGGAAGCAGAAGTCAAGGTTTGGGACATAAAATTGTGTGCCGAAAAACCCAAGAATCCGTTCAATCTAAGAAATCTACAATCAGTTCAGAAAGCGATCCTTCGCCTGCATTCAGTAAACGAAAAAAAAAAAATGCAGAAAAAAAAAATTCTGTAATGAGAGTTTTAAGGTTGCATAGTTTCGACAACCTCAGGATCATCATGCGTGGAACAAAAATAGTTTAAATGTTCTTCAAGAGTCTTGGTAGGGAAGTAATACGTGTTTGCAAAGTCTGATTTCTGATTGGTTCGCAGTGCTGCTTTTACGAAATAAGTACGCACGATTAAATAATACAACTGTGTATCCAGGCTGTTTTTTTTATTTTTTTTCTTAGTTGAAGGCAAGCTAATGCTCCTCCGACATGGTTATGAGGTGCAGTTTCAGAGCTGCTTCTGCTGTAATATTTTGTTCCCCCTGTGTAATGTCTGCCTAGGTTCTGAGTAAGGGCCACCCCCTGGGCCCCGCTGGAGTTGAAGTCAAACTGAGCCGAGCGGGATCAGAGGAGAAACTCAAGAGCGTTTTCACACAGCCCGGAGGAAAGTAAGCGCCCCCGTAACTCCGTGTTTAACAACGTTTTACACAAATACCTCTGCAGAAAGGGAGCCGGTGCAATTATCTGCTATGAAAAAGACTTCAGCTTTCTTCTTTTACTTGTTAATGCAGGTACACCTTCTTCAAAGTGCTCCCTGGAAGTTATGATATCACAGCCACCCATCCCTCTTGGTCTCTGGAGAAGGTTGGTGTAATTTAACGTAGGAACATTTTTTTGGTGCTGTCATTTTATCAAGCTAGGTAGATTTTGGATAAATGGCTGCATCTTGTGAGGATAGCTCTATGTCTGCAAATGATTTAGAAAATTGGTGTCGGATTTGCACTGTTAGTTTTGATGATATATCTGTATCAATATTAAGAACGACCACTAAGATAACTTGACTTTGCCTTTCCAATGCAGTTGAAATTACAAATGTTTACATTTATGGTCAGATTTGTTGTTGAAGCTTTCCAAAATCATATTTTAAAACACTATTCATCAGCAAGACCGACATGGGACCTAAAAATAAAGAGTTAATCAAGTTGAGCAGATCCTTAAAGGGACAATTCATTGTTCTTTTTTTTTTTTTACTGCACCAAAGGCAATTTGGTTGCGCAGCTTTGCTCACCATCTTGGTACGCTTGTCAAATTCTAAATAACAGGATGCCAGCATGTTTCACTTCTGAAACCTGTTTAAGTTTCCCACTTTGCATTCAAATCAAAACAGTAAACTAAAAATCAAGCAACTGTAGAAAAAACATTTTCTTTTCTTTATTTTTCACATTGAACCTGAGACTTGAGATCACATATTATGCAGCAATAGATTGTACGATTTACCAACTGTATAAATAATCATACATCTGGAAATCTGGACCAGAACACGATGTGGTTTAAGCAAAAAAAAAAAAAAAGAAAAAGAAAAAAAAAAAAAGTGGGCCAAAACCTGAGCCTTGTGGTACGCCTGTTTTCACAACAGCTATAATTTCTCGCCACTTGTAATAAGACATTGTTTACAGCGTATGGCTGCATTGATATGGCTGCTAAGCCATATCTTTGAAAACGTTACACGTGATTAGAATCGACTTTGTAAAGTGTCTTGAGGTGACGTGTTGTGAATTGGTGCGATATAATTTTTTTTTTTATTGAAATTAATCGCTCATATCTGAATAAGGGCAGCTTTAGAGGTTTTAATTGATATTCTAAATCCAGGTTGAACAGTAAATTGAGGGTAAAAAAAAAACGCTTCATTGTTCACTTCCTTGCTGTGCTGATAAGGTTCCTTGTCAGGTCAGCGTGGTTCTCTCTAATGATCTCCTCGACACGCTGTCCCTGACAGGGCGGTCCTGCTACCCCTTCACTAAGCCTGACGCAGCAACCTTTCCTGTCTACGCGCAGAGTAAGACCGCCGTGCTCGTCTCCAACGCCAACGCTCTGGCCACTGAGCAGCTGGTGGTCGGAGGCTACGACGTCTCTGGGGAGGTCCGCAGTGATGGAGAGCCCATGAAGGAGGTCACCTTCCTGCTGTACTCGGCCACGGTCAGGAAAGAGGTAAACCCAAGTTATTCAGCATGTTTCCAACAGACGGGAGTAAAACTGGATCATAAAGTTCTTGTCTTTCAAACTAAACCCAAAAGGTATCAGTTTTTGGCTTTACCTTTGTAAAAGATGACCAACATTTTAGTGGAATCCAAAGATATGAATACAAAAGAAACTGGAATGTGTCCATAAGTTGCTTTTCCAGATATAAAATGGTCCTATTGTTGTTAGTTGTGTGTGTTTGTGTATGTGTGTGTGTATATATATATATATATATATATATATATATATATATATATATATATATATATATATATATATATATATATATATATATATATATATATATATATATATATATAATGATGATTCCTACAAAGTCTGAAAAATCTATGACATTTAGTTTGAGTATTAGCAACATTTGGAAGGGCATAGAAAACTAAATAAAAACATGGAAAAATATATGTTTCAAGATGTTATACCTTGGCCGCTGTCTAAAAAATCTCTATTTATTGGTTTATTCATCCATCCACCCATCCATCCATTTTTATTATTTCTGCAGTTCATTCCTCTATGCATGCATTTGTTCATCCCATTTTCCATTTATCCATCCATCTGTTCATCCTTGCATTGATCTGTCCAGCTCCATATTTAAAGCCTAAACACCGTAGAAACATCCGTCATAAATTCGCAGTGAACTCTTGAACATGTACTTATTTGTAACCTTTAAGATTATGTTGATTATAAAGTGGCACTTGCCGAATGAAACGGCTAATTTTTATTCATTTCCAGGACATCGCTGGCTGCAACACGTCCCCCGTGGACGGCGCTGATCACGAGGGCAGCTCCCTCGTCTACCTGTGCAGCACTCAGTCGAGGAACGACGGCACCTTTACTTTCCCGTCGCTGGCCAGCGGCGAGTACACCGTTGTACGTTCTCCTGCTTTTCTCTTTGCTAAAAACGGCCACAGAGCCCGATCACTGCCTCCATTCCGTCTAATCGTCAATCAGCGAGGTTTAAAACTACAGCTGAGCCTCATCAGTAAACTCTGTGTAACCGTTTAAACGGTACGCACAATAGTCTAAAGAGCTCCATTTTATTTGTGTTATTTTGCTTAAGGCAGTTCATCTGGGTGGCGTTGGAGCACACATTTTTTTATTCATCAGGATGGGAGTCCAGGGCTTAACTAGGAAATATTTTTTAGGTCTATTTTCCTGAACATACGCTTTTGGGAGCAACTTCTGCAACTAATACACTTTTTACTACTAAAGGGCCTTTTGTCAGCTGAACGCTTTTATTGTGAATCATAAATTAAGAAAACTTTGCTTTTTAAAAGTTACTTTACAGAAGCTGTTTTTAAATGGTAGCTCACCCCCAAATCAACAATTTTGTGCCGATAAACTGCTAACATGGTTGTCTTATAGTGCTGGTTACATATATTGGTCATTATTTTGACAAATTAGTGCATATTTGTTAAAATCCTGCTTTTGTGTCTAAATTAACCCGTATGGCGCCCTCCTAGGGTGGTCTTGGGTTAAATTTCGAATCTGCATTGCTATTGGTTTAAAAGTCTTTGTGATTGAATTTGGAGAAACTGTCAGTAGCTCTGTCACTGTGGGGTATAAAAGCAGCTACATCTGAGGAAAAAAAACAACAACAAACAGCTCTGTCTTGTGCCTCCGTAGCTGCTGCACTTTTCAGACCCTTTTACAGACTGTTTTTTTTTTCTTTTTTTAAAAAAAGGTGACTAGCAACAAATCTGCCGACTTTTTACCTGCTGTTGGCAAATTTTCGTAAAAGCACCAGTTGTAATGCAGTTAAATGTCTTAAGGCAGCACCCTACTCCCTCAGTGCGGTCTCACAGGCAGACTGCTGCTGCCTCTTCCTGAAACCTGCAGTCAGAGCAGAGAGGAGATCAACCACACTCCGGTTCCACTTTGCAAATGAATCATCCAGGCCCCAAGCTGTTGTTGATCCCGCCCTGGATTTCAATATATTATATAGTTGGACCGATGCTGTCCTCCACTGCCTCGGTAGCACTAATAAGACTGTGACCCGCTGGGCTTCACAAAGACTTCACTTTGGTGGAGTTTTTCAAATTTGTCTAAGAGCGGGGTTATGCTTTTACATGGGAGCGAGTTACACTTTTTTTGTCCTGCCTGAAGGACTAAATGTAGTTATTTAAAACATTTTATTGAAATTGTTTCATGTGAAATTTCTTATTGAAAGAGCTGGCTGAACCTCGCGCACATACACACAGCAGTAAGTCATTCCTTTTGCAGACATTGCCTAATTATTTTGCGTTTTTTTTTTGTCAGAATAATATCAGCGCTGGTAAAAAATAAAATAGAAAGTAAGAAAAACAAAAGAGAAAGATTTCAAGATGGCAGTGAATGCTTTGAGGCAATAAAGCTTCCCAACAGTTAACAGGAAAGAATAATATGGGAAAAAAAACTAATTGCCTTCAGCACTTTTAGACCGGAGAGCTTTGTTTGGTCTAAATCTAAATGTGTAGGTCTAACTCAGGACCGTATAGACTTAATGTTCCTGTTTAACTTTAAGGTTAAAATCAGGACCGTTTCTCATTGGGGTCATGCTATGTGACCCGGATTTAATGTTTAATCGCTTCCATTAAAGCATCATGTAGTGACATCTTTTCACATAAGCGTACAGTCGTTTTCAGGGTTATTTTTAAGCCATATGTATTTTCAAACGTTTGCAGTTTTCAGTTTAGACCACTAGATGCCGCCACATCCTACTTGCTCAATTTTTACAACAAAGACCAAAGGTGTTTTAAGACTCTGATACTTCCCTATACTGTATAACCACCCAACCCCTCTGAGCTAGCAGCTTGATTCTCCAGCAAGAATCACACATTCTATGAGAACAATATTAACAATGATAACAATAAAGAATATACATTACCAACATTGTGATCAGATTGTTTCAAAGTAATAAAAACGTCTGTTTAATGTGTGTATTTTCTGTCCTCCTCCTCCCGGGCCAGGTGCCTTTCTACAGAGGAGAAAGGATCACTTTCGATGTCGCACCCTCTAGGATGAACTTCAAGGTGGAGCACAACAGCTTGAAGCTCGAGGTAAAAAGTTCAAACGCAGAATCCATTTTCCATTTGCTTTGTGGTTGATTTGATAAGAGTTGGGCAGAGAAAGGAACACTTTGGTTTATCTTATAAACCAAAGTCCACATTAGAGTGAACTTGCGTTATTAATCCACTACTATGACATTTGAAAGCTGAAATCTCCTGTTCCCTCGTGTTTGTTGAAGACAAACCAGCAGATCTTATTCAGCACCGACATTTATGCACACTAACATGCTGTGTCTAAGGACGTGCTGTAAGGCTGTGTATGTCGCTCTGTGTTCAGCCCATCTTCCGCGTGATGGGCTTTTCTGTGACGGGCCGAGTCCTCAACAGTGCCGACGGGGAGGGCGTGCCCGACGCCGCCGTCTCGCTCAACAATCAGATCAAGGGTAAGCGTTGGAGCGTTACGTCTCGTTTTGTGTCACGTGTGAAAAGTTCTTAATTGCACCAAATGGCCAAAGGTATTGTGTCGCTCCTCAAAATCATTGTGTTCAGATGATTTTTGTGGCCGCGCGTGTATAAAATCCAGAAGCTAGGCTTGCAGGAAGCCTAGCTAAAACCAGTGTTGTAGTCAAGTCACTATGCCTCGAGTCCGAGTCCAGGTTCGAGTCTCCAGTGTTCAAATCCGAGTCAAGTACAAGTCATTAAAAAAAATCCGAGTCCGAGTCAAGTCCAAGTCGAGTCACTATTGATCAAGTCGAGTCCAAGTTCCGCACTAAAGTAAGCATAGCCTACATGTTTTTAAACTAAAAAAAAAATCCACACTCCACCACATTGCACTAATAATTTAGATTTTAAAATCATACACCAAATAATATTCTAATGACATATTAAAATTATAGCCTGATGATATAAAAAAAAAAAAGTCGAGTCTTTTTCTCAATTTCCGAGTCAGAATGATCTGAATGTACGAGTCCAAGTTCGAGTCATCAGTGCTCAAGTCCAAGTCAAGTCACGAGTCTCTAAATTTAGCTAATGACTCTGACTCGAGTTCGAGTCTCGGACTTCGAGTACTACAACACTGGCTAAAACATTTCTGGACAGAAGTGGGAGACCAGGTAAAAAGCTACAGACCTCCAAACTTCAAGTGGCCTCCAGATTAGATCGAGAACCGAGCAGGTGCCTCCCAACATCATGCTACCAAGTTTAATGTGAAGCTTGGGTGCTGCGGTGGAAACCAAGAGACCAACGGACTCTCTCTGTCTGGTAGTCCATTAGATAATTCTGCCTTTGACACTTTCCAGGAGAAACGGTCTGACTTTGTTTTGTCAAGTGTAACATTTGCTATAAAGAGGATTATCTGTGGGATTGATTTTCAGGATTCCGTCCCCAAATTACAATAGTTTGCATTCAGTTTCAGTTATATAATTGTAAATCAAACCACTTAGACGCCTTCGTTTAGTCCCAAATTAGAAGCCTGTGACCCTCGACACAAACCTCTGCACCATCAGCCACCATGTGACCGTGGTTTCTTACAAACATACACTGTGCAAGATATTTTACTCTCCATGGACTAGAATAGCAAGCATCCGAAGCCTCATTCAAGGCACATCTTGAGTTCTTCTGTTGTGCCACCCCTTGACTGTGTGCCGCCCTGGGTGGTGACCATATAAGAAACTTCCCCAACAGGCAAACAAAAGATATTCTTAATTTGCAGTTTGACCACATGGTTCCTGTGCCGCGGCTTCATAGAACCAGCATAAAAAGAAAAACACCGGTATGGTAGTGTCTGGTAGTTTTCTGGTAGTAAACACCTTCTTAGGCTGCGTCCTCCTCCTTCCTGTCGTTCCTGCAGTTGTCAGCAAGGAGGACGGCTCCTTCCGGTTGGAGAACATGACGGCCGGCGTCTACACCATTCGCGTCAACAAGGAGCTCATGTTCTTTGAGCCAATCACGGTGAAGATCGCCCCCAATACGCCCCAACTCCCTGATATCATCACAGCAGGGTGAGTTTGCTGTCTTCCTTCATTTAAATAGAGACCGCCGGATGTGATTCCTTCTAAAACTCCTGATGTCGGTCGAACGCAGGTTCAGCGTTTGTGGCCAGATCTCCATCAGTCGCCTGCCTGAGGGCATGAAGCAGCAGGGCCGCTACAAGGTCACTCTGAGCCACCGGGGCCAGGACAAGGCCCTCAGCTGGACCACCGATTCGGACCCTCAGGGGGCCTTCTGCTTTCAGGCCAAACCTGGGAACTACAGCGTCCAAGTGAGCCTTATGTAACTTTTGGATTTCTCACAATTATATCAAACCAGCTCTGCAGGGGCTCTTTAATCGGATAAACGGTAATTTAATTATTACATTTGTTGTAAATTTGCGAAAAGAACTCAGTGGAGGCCCATAAACATTTACTTAGAAATGTAGAAGCTTTGCCAACCTGCAGTGTTAGACAAGAAAAAAAGTTTTTTACAAGGGAAGAATGGCTTTTCTTTAAATGAGCAGAGCCAAGTGAGTACTTTGTATGTGTAGAAAATCATAAAGAGAAAAGAAATGGTTCCATTAGAAGAAAAGAAATGATCATTACTGTCCCTCAGTGGGGAAACTCAGGTGTAGCAGCAGCAGCACTGTGGTTTGGAAATAGAAGCATGAAGACACACAAAAGTAAAATTATAAAAACAAGAGACGGTACAGTAAAGACAAATTTACAGCATTAGTGGAAAATATTGTGCAGTTATTGAAAATATCAAAGATTCTTTATTCTCAGCCCGTGTTACCATGATGAAATTTCTTTTTGGCCACATGAAAAAGACAAACCAGCAAACAGGCAATGGACAAGGGTTACGGTGTTTTTTTTTTTTTCTTTCCTGTTATAGAGGTCAAAAGATTAAAGAATTAAAAAGATGAAGATTCAAGAGTTTGTATGAACTAGTTGTCCTTCATGAGTCACAGATAATAAGGTGCTTATTGTGCAATGATGATTTGAGGCTTCATTTACAGAAATGTGTATTTAGATGTTCTGAGATGATAATAGTGTGCAATCAGAGATAAAGAAATGGACAATGGAGTGGATAGCCGCGTCTCAGTTAGCATAACTAAGCCAAGGTTGTCCATTAAACAGTCTGCTCCGTTGGGTGTACAAGCGAGACAAAAAAAAAGAGCTGCTGAAATAGACTTCCTGCTCGTTTGCTGGAGGAAGTATTATTCATTCTTTCGTAGAAACCGTATGCAGATATTACACAGTTGTTAATATGGACCTACCATGGTTAACCTGCCAGGATTTTTTTTCTTTCTTTCTGTGTTCAGGTGTCTCTCCCTGAAGCTGAGGTGAAAGCAGGTCTCGCTCTTCAGCCTCTGACCCTGGAGGTGTCGCTCGTAGACCGCCCCCTCACAGACCTCCTGTTCACCCAGTTCATGGCCTCTGTCTCAGGAAAGGTTTACTGCCTAGGTAACCGCCTCCTCAGTTCGTCCTTAATACGGGTTCTTCATCAGCCGTACGCTGATGAAGGCTTCTACCTGTAGGCTCATGCTTTAGTCATTGGTTCCTTCCAGCTTCCTGCGACGATCTGTCTGTAACCCTCCAACCGGTGAGTCGGCAGGGGGAGAGGAGGACGGTGGCTCTGTCCGGCAGCATCGACGTCCTCAGCTTCAACTTTGACGACGTTTTGCCTGGAAAATACAAAGGTTGTTTATAAAAATTAATCATTATTCAAGAAAAAAATAGTTGATTCTCTGCTGAACTATTTTCTGTCGGACTTAAGGCTTGAAGATTTCCTAGTCTACTCTACTCTAAACATTCTTCTCTCTTTTGTTTCTTTGGTTACAAGTTTGGCTCACCATCGTGCTTGAGGACCCGTCTACGACGTAACTTCAGTGTCCTGGACTTAACGGCATATTTTTTTCTATTGAGTCCAAAGGGTTTCAGTCTGGACTGATGGATGTCCATGACTTTATTTCTCATCTGTTCTTGAATTTCTTTAGATTGTGGATCTATGAAGTGGTGCTATTTCTCGATACATGTTGCCGAACAGGTTCTGTACAAGCAACTACCTGCACCGCAAAAAGGGAACTAAAATCAAGTCAAATCTTCTTGGAATGAGTGTATTTGTCCTTAATTTGAGCGGGTAAATAAAATTATTTGCCAATGGAATGAGTATTTTTACCCCTACAATAACATAATTGGATATATCGCACTTGAAATCAGATGATGGAGATGAACTGTTCCCATTTTAGATGCAAAAATCATATTCCATTTTCCTGCTGAAATCAAGGACAAATACACTCATTTCAAGAAGGTTTTTCTTACTTTTAGTTCCCTTTTTGCAGATTTACAGGGTCGGCACTAATTGCGGCCGTAGCTTGTAACCTCGGGGCGATAACGACTGATTTGTGGTTTAGCAACCATGGAGAAAAAAAAAGTTCTGGATCAGGGAATTATTTTCCTCTTTCACATGTTTGTGTTTATATCTTCTGTGAAAATGGACCTCTACTTTGGAGGAGAACAGATGCTCATTCCCACGGCGTCCGCCCGGCATCGCCTGCAAACGCACGTCTTCCTCCTATGCGCAGCTCCGTTTAAATCTAACGCCATCGCTAATTCTTTGGAAGTCGGTTTGTAATTAAAACCTTTAGATCATAACTGTCTCGAAATACCAGCCGCGTTATCGCTCCGCTGTGCCTTCTGCTGCTCCATACATCCCTAATCCTGTTTAGCATACAGTGTACATTCTGTTATTTGCCTGCGAGCCGTCTGCACACACGGCATCTCTGAGGTATCTGTTCTGTGTTTGGTGTTGGCAGCTCAGACTGCTCTGGTACTTAACGTTCTTAAGCTTTTCTTAAATACCCCCTTCAGGGAGCGCAGAAAAGATACTTCCTAGGACTTTTCTTTTTATTTTTTTTCTTTTTCCTCTTTCCTCCACCTTTTATTTTAATAGTTATTGAAGTCATTTTCTGCCTCCGTTTCTGCTCCCAGTGGGCATTTCTCACGAAGAGTGGTGCTGGAAGCATAAATCCCTTGAAGTGGAGGTTCTGGACTCGGACGTCTTGGGCGTGGAGTTCAGACAGATCGGCTACATCCTGCGCTGCTCCCTCTCCCACGCCATCACCTTGGTCAGTGTATACAGCCGTCTGAACGCTCTATTCGTGTTTTATTTATTTATTTGTTTTCGTTTAATGGTGGTGGTCGTCTGATCTGCTTCGGCGCAGGAGTTCTTCCAAGACGGCAGCAAACCCGAGAACGTCGGCGTCTACAATCTCTCCAAAGGGGTCAATCGCTTCTGCCTTTCCAAACCCGGTGAGTTTCAGTTTCAGTTAATTAGCACGCTAAAAAAAAAAAAAAAAAATTCCCAGCCTAGCAAACCTTTCCCTCATGCATAGTTGCGCCGCAGCGTTTATGTGACCCAAAAGGTTTGAGTCAAGCTTAGCTAAATATAAAACTGGAGCAAAGTGATTAATTGCATTAAAAAAATGGCGTGTCCAGGTGTTTACAAAGTCACCCCCCGCTCCTGCCATCAGTTTGAGCAGGACTTCTACACCTACGATACGTAAGTAAAGACACGCTGCTCCAAGTTTCCTTTGCATCCGAACGCCCCGCCCACGTTTCTCGCTCCGTGTGCAACAGCTCGGCGCCCAGCATCCTGACCCTCACCGCCGTGCGCCACCACATGACCGGCCTCATCACCACGGACAAGATGCTGGACGTCACCGTCACCATTAAGTAAATGGCGCTTCGGCCTCGGTTTGCTCGCCTCTATCTCTGCGTCTCCGTCCACTAACGATCCTCCCCTCCCCATCCCCCCACTCAGATCGTCCATCGAGAGCGAGCCGGCGCTGGTGCTGGGCCCCCTGCGCAGCCTGGAGGAGCAGAGGCTGGAGCAGCAGCTGCAGGAGATCCAGCTGCGGCAGCAGGAACGAGAGCGGCGAGCGGCCGAGGAGCAGGGGGGCAGCAGAGACGACAGCCCCCCCATGCAGGAGAAGGCCGACGAACTGACGGGCCCGTTCCACTACGAGTTCTCCTACTGGGCCAGGTTTGTTGCGCTTTGAGTTTGGGGCGGATTTAACCGTTCTGCCGGTGATTTTTGGATTCACATCGCGTTTCGCTTTGGTTCTTCTTCTTTTCTTGTTTCCGTTGACTGGGAAATCTTGATGTTTTAACGTGCATTTTGTTAATATGTGACCAGAGATTGATGTACAACTGTGACAAGGCCCAGGGTGGTGTTAGCTACACATTCTGAGAGAATCCAGACTCTGCAGCAGGGTTCCTGCGGATCCTTAAAAAGTCTTAAAAGGCATTGAATTCTATAATATAAAACTAAGGCCTTAATTAGCATTAAAATGTCTTAAATCAATCTTTCTTAGGTCTTAAAATTGTTACCATGTCATAAATAGGATTTTATTTTTGTAATCCTTACCAAACAGTAAAATAATTGACACAATTATATTTTTTTAAATTTACTGAATGGCTCAATGTAACCATTATTGGTTCCGTCCCGATAGCGGAACCAAAAAAAACTGTTGCAGCCGGACTATAGCTGTTAAAAAGAGTTGGCACTGGTTATGTTGTGGTTTTTAAAACTGATTTATAGTTTATGTTAGTAAGGAACAAAACAAAGTTTGTGAATTCAGTTCAGTAGTTGTTAAAAAGTCTTAAAAAGTCTTGAATTTAACTTGCCTTGTGCTGTAGGAACCCTGTGCAGGTGGAAACTTTACATCAATCTGAAATCCAAAGTATGCAAAACGCTTAAAGACAGAGTCTCTAACTAAATCTTACAAAATCTGAGGAAAGGTACATATTTTATTTTTCGCTGACAAGTTTCTGCATCTAGATTTGATTTTTTTTTTTTTTTCAATGATCTCTCACATTCAGCTTCACTCAGTGTGCAGTGATCCATATTTTGAAAGTATAGGCCCGTTTACACTACACTTTTTTAACCGGGCCGAGACCAGTCCGAGCTCGGTAACCGAGATAACTCTTGTGTGTAAACGGTCAGCAGACTGAACCGGACCGCGCTAACCCTAACCGGACATTCAGACATTCATAATAATACTAGCTTCCTTACCGTGCCACACGATTTCCAGAGATGATTCTGCTTAGCAGTGTGATGAACCTCAGCGTCTGTTGTTGTTGTTTCCTGCGTCTGTAAATCCTTATTAGACGTTCGTTTGTCTTATCCACGTCCCAAAAGCTGACTCTGTCTAACCATAACATCCTGAATGTTAGGGGCGCCGCCATTTTGATTTGCTCGGTCCCGCCTTCAATCCCAGAGCGGTAGTACCGCAGATCGCCACTAGGAGGCTAGGAGCAACCAAGGAACCGGGATAGTGTGGTGTGTAAACGGTCGTCTCAGCTTGGTTAACTGATCCAAGCTCAGACTGGTCTCGGCTCGGTTAAAAAAGTGTAGTGTAAACGGGCCTTATGCGTCTCTGCCAACAGTCTATTCTAATCAACAACAAAAAAAAAAACTCTCAAGCTGCTGTTCTCTCCCTGTTGCACCCGCTATGACACATGCGTCCCTTAATTTCACCAAAGCGGAACCCCGACGTCTATTTAAAACCGACCCCCGGACCGGCCGTCTTGAAATAAACGCGGCGGTGTGTGGTGAACTGGGCTAACATTTCCTGTGTGGCCGTGCAGGGCCGGCGAGAAGATCACCGTCACGCCCTCCTCCAAGGAACTGCTCTTCTACCCGCCCGAGGTGGAGGCGACTATAACAGGAGGTAGGAGATTTCTCACACGCTGAAATTAACTCAGACACGTACGGAACCGGCCTAAAATTAGGATGCGCATTAATTCTGGATAAGTAGGCTTGTCGAAACCATTGACGGTGTGAGAAAAATCTCTCTCTCTCTCTCTCTCTCTCTCTCTCTCTCTCTCTCGACAGAATCGTGCCCGGGTCGGCTGGTGGACATCGTTGGGCACGCAGGCCTCTTCTTAGAGGGCAGAGTGTCTCCGGAGCTCCAAGGTGTGGAAATATCCATCACAGAGAGAGGAGCTTCTGCGCCGCTCATTACTGTGGCCACTAATGAGATGGGAGCCTACAGGTATGAACATCCAGACAGATAAATGGGCCGCGTTAAAATTTCAGCGAGGGTGTTCGGCACTTTTTTGGGGCCAATGCTGCCTTTGGGTCTCGCTTGAGAGCCGACGGGAGTCGCACCGACGTTCCGCCCCGTGCGCGGCTCTGATGGAGGGCCCTCTGGATGTTTATTGTCATCCCGGGATGCGTGTGATGTTGCAGCCGTGCATTAAGCAGGAATTATGCTCCCGATTCCAGACATCCAGTTAATGGCAGAAGATCAAATAATGTAGTCATGGACATAAACTCCCATGTTTCCGATGTTTGAGGAATTTTAATGGAACCGTTGAGGTGAAACGCGGTGTTATTTATTCAGTTTTGGTGTTTTTGAAGTGGAAAAACATGGCAGAGAGGAACGTCTGAGCCTAAGCTGTTTAAACTCAAACCTAGTGTGATGTTAACGTTTGGATCTGAAATAAAAACATTATAAAGCGCTGACACAGACGGCTGTAAAGTGGCAAATATAAACGTAAAAAAAGAATATGGGACTTATTTACAAGGGTTTTAAAAAGTCTGCCTCCATATTTTAGGCTCCAGACACTTTGAATATGTCCAGATTTTTTTTTGTATATTCAGATTTGTATGGTCAAATTCCTATTATTATAGTTTTCTGTCTTAATCGTGTATGTTTGCTGATGCATTGCATTTTCCATTGACTTATTTAGTGTTTTTTTTTTTGTTTTTTTTAGCAATGTTCTGGCCTCATTAATGCGTTCTGTGCATTGCTGCTTAGCTGGAGTTCAGCTATGCTCTGAAAAAGCTACAAAGCACGCGATACAAACTGTCGCCTGGAAGGGAATTTATCCTGGACATTCAGCCTTCCCTGCAAACCTGCACTTTATTATGCATCTAGGCATTTAAAATCTAAATTTGAAATGATATTATGAATTACTTTTCCACTCTTTGCCTATAAAAGTACCGTTTTCGGTACCCATCCCTAGCAGCAGACTCCGGCCTCCAAGCCATCCTCATCCTCCTCGACCTGAGTGCAGCTTCTGATGCCGTTATCCCATTCAGGCCGCCTCCACAGACTGGCATCTATTGGTTTCTCAGATACTCCCCTAAACTGGTTCTGGTCGTATCCTTCTAATTCCTGACCATCTAGGGTTGTCAAACTAGCAGTTTTAGCAAGTTTAACTCTCTGAAAGTTGCTAAATATCCAATATTAAAAAGCTTTCAGCATAAAAAAAAAAACATGAGCTCATTTGTTTTTGTTTGGTTTCCACCAATTTTGCCAAGAAAAACAGTCACTTTACTTAATGTTATCTGTCAAATCGTTTACAACAACGTTTTTTACACATTAACCGAGTCAGTCAGGTTTACTGTATTAATGCTGAATTGGCAAATGATGAAGCAGGAAGTTTCCTCACTTAAAAACCTTTTCTGCTGTTTTCTCTGTTGATCTCTAGCAGTAAATAAGGAACCTTTTTTTTTTTATGTAGTCGTGACTCCAACTACAGAGTTAAAGCTTTCCCTCTCCTCCTTTTCCTGCCAGCGTGGGCCCGCTCCACAGCGACCGGCTGTACGACATCAGCGCCAGCAAGGAAGGGTTCGTCCTGACGCCGGTGGAGGGAACCCCGGGAGACTTCAAGGCGTTTGCTCTGGCCGGAGTCACCTTCAAGGTGCGTGCGAGCCGTCGTCTGAAACGCCGTTACATCCGAGAGGAACACGAGCCTCGTTGGCGCTCCCGCCGCCCGGCCTGTTTTCATACAAACGCTGGGCCGATCCTGCTAGTTTCAAGTGGAGATGACACGTCAGAAGGACGAGCTTTTATTCTGTTTTTTTCTTCTGAATATGTAATTTGGAGGAAAGAAATCGGTCGCAGACGGTCGGAACCGTCCGAGCTGTCGTCCTTTTGGCCTGCCCGTGTTAAAAGGATCCGTCTGTGAGAATCTAGCGCAAATTAGTACCAGCCTCCCTTTTCCTGACTAAGTGATGAATTGCTTTGGCGTCGGATCCACACCATTTACACACAGTTTCGTGCCCTTGTTTATCCCTCATTTGTTACGTCCTCTCTTTAACTACAACATCTGTGACACAAAACTCACCAGCCAGCCTGATTGCACGCGCAGTGTCCATAATGTCTGTTTGTCTTCAGGGACGTTTTTTGTCCCGTTAAAAAAAATGAAAGCGTTTAAGTATTTATTTTTGTTATTCTGTCTTTCCTGCAGATAACGACGGATGACAGACAGCCGCTGTCCGGCGTGCTTCTGTCTCTGAGTGGAGGACATTTCCGCTCCAACCTGCTGACTCAGGACACTGGTCTTCTCACCTTTAATAACCTGGTGAGAAAGCAGCTCAGGAACTAACGTCAAGTCTCCTTTTTTTTTTTTTTTTCCCCCTCTCAGTTTGAAATAACCCAGCTTTTCTCTCCAGAGCCCAGGTCAGTACTACTTCAAGCCGATGATGAAGGAGTTCCGCTTTGAGCCGGCGTCTCAGATGATCACAGTGGAGGAGGGTCAAAACCTGAGCATCGACATAACGGGCATCAAGACTGCTTACAGGTACGCACCGCTTTTATTTTTACAGAGCAGGGAAGAAAAACTCATACATTTATCATGTTAATTCAGTGTATTACGTTTGGATCTTGTGTGATGGACCAAGAGAATGTAGTGCTACGTGATGAACATTTAATATCGAACCCCTTTTACTCTGATGCCCCTAAATAAAGTCCAGTCTAAATAAATCTGCATTAGTAAACCGAGTCATACTGTGTTGATTTCGTCTCCGTATGAATCCGGACTCAGAGGTTTGTTTGTTAGAGAGCATCAGTGAACAAACAACATAAAAAAAATTTAAACTTCTGTGGAGAAGTTAAAATTGAAGTTAGATCATGAAACTAAACCCCGAGCTTTTAGGATCCAACAGGACAATCATCTGAGAGGATAAAGACTACGGCTCAGCTGCAGAACCTACCGACGTGGCCGTCTACCTGAGCTGACAGGCTGAGAAAAGAGAGCGCCCTTAGGAAAAGCAGCCAAGAGGCCCCATGCTAACTCTGGAGAATCTGAGGAAAGGATGATTTTCAATCTTTCTCTCCACTAATCTGCCCTTTGTAAAAGGAGGACAAGGAAAACCATATGTCCCCTTTAAAGGTTCTCATAAACCTTCCAGTGGGACAGCCGGAGCTAGAATTGAACGTTTTAGAGCCAAACGTATTCCTGCCCTAGAATGACCCAGTCCAAGTCCAGATTGAAACCCAGATTGGTTTGTCTCAAAACTTGATGTTCACATTTTATTTTTTGCACATTCAATCTGACACTAAGCTACTTTGGATTATTAAAAAAAAAAAAACAGAATGGGGAAAAGATTTAATTTCCTCATCAGCAAAGCTGTTGCAAGCAAATCCCAAAAGACCCGCAGCTGTGATTGCAATGCAAGGTGCACTGACTACAAGCGCACACCGCACTTTGTAGATTTTTACTGGTAGAAATATTTTAAACCCAATTTTCCTACCACTTTACAATGTTCCCTACTTTGTCCTGGTTTATGGGGAGCGGTGGCCTAGTGGTTAGAGCACAGAGCTTTGTTCCCAGAGGTTTTGAGTTCAACTCCCACAAGCTGCCATTCTGGGTCCCTGAGCAAGACCCTTAACCCCCAATTGCTCCCCAAGGGGATGGGTTAAGATGCAGAAGTGAATTTCTCCATTGTGAGATCAATAAAGTTCAATTATTATTCAATTATTATTTTTATTATCACAAAATAGTGAATAAACAAGCGTGTGTGTTGGTGACATGTCCAAACGCGTACGTCAAGGGGTGTGAATACTTTCCCACGACGCTGTGATCCGTCGGCCTTTTCAGCGTGTCGCCAAGCTGCCCGTTCTCCACGTTCCTAGCTGTGCTTTTGTCCACAGCTGCTACGGAGCGGTGCAGTCCCTGAGCGGCGACGCGGAGAGAGACGTGGCCGTGGAGGCGGTGGGTCAGGGAGACTGCAGCCTCTACAGCGAGGACACCGTCACCGACGAGGAGGGTCGATTCCGGCTCAGGGGTCTGCTGGTGAGAGCGCATTTGACACCTCAGGGGGGGCAATTTTGTATTAACACATCCTCCCGGCGCAAAAACACTGAGGTCTGACCTCGCTAAACATAATGCGTAGGTGGCATTTGAGCCAGGCATAAAAGGGGCCGGCTCAAATTGAAACGCTCGACTGCTGTATTTTATCCATACGTAAGCTTTTAGGCCGTTTTTGTTCAACACCTCGCATGACTAAACGTTTGTGTTGTTTTCTTTCAGCCGGGCTGCAAATACCGGATCCAGCTTCGGGCTGAGGGCAATGACCACATAGAGAGGGCGTTGCCTCAACACAGAGCCATAGAGGTAGGTGGCAAGGTGGCAGCATCCAGGATAAACAGGCAATTTTTTTTCATTGCTGAATGATATATATACGCGTCATAAACAGATCTGCACACGTTAGCTGCAGCCCTGACAGTACATGCAGCTGGATTCAGATGCGTTGTCAGTCATACTTAGCTGTTACTTGTGCAAAATACGGGTTAATCAGAGCTCGTGTTGTCAATGCAGCATTTAAAAATTTTGAAAAAAATGCATTATCTCTTGATGTCATGCAACCATATTTGGCAATAAGCCCAAAAAAAACCAGCCTGAAAAAGCACTGTGTCTGGAAAAATCTCACTTTAGTTGCTTTCAATTGTTTGATTATCTCAAAAATAAAAAAGGTGAGGCTTGTTCGTACATAACAGGCCTGCTGGATTACCGCCATAATTTATTTGAAGTAATTAGGTTGAAGTAATTGATGATTTTAACCTTTATCCGTCAGCATTAATAGTTAGTCAACATATGATTTTTAGGACTTTACCGTTTTTATTTTCTTCAACGTTTTAAGGGTCACAACATTTTCCTCCAAACTGCTGCGTGTGCGGCACTCTGCTGCGTTATTTTAGTCACGTACAAATCCAGCCATTGCGCCGCTCTGTTTGACCTACAGTTTAAAAAAAAATGGCAAATAAATGTTTTTTTTTTTTTAGTGCTATAGTTATAAAAGTTTTTAAAGCCCAAAATGGTTTAGAGCAGTGGTCTCCAAACCTTTTTTCTCAAGCTTAAAGTGTTTGTGGGGCAAAAAAAACATTAGAATATGTAATAAAGTCCCAAGATATGGTGATTTATTACATTTCTTAACCTGCTGAACAATAAATTATGGATGCTATATTTTACCCAAACAAACAAAGTAGCCAGATTATTATTATTTTTTTTTTTTTGCAAGAGAAAGATGCGACAATTATTGTAGACTCAAAATTTTCAAGGGTTTAGGGTCAGCTAAATGTCAGCTTTATTATAAGAAAGGCATCCAGCAGGCTTGTTTAAAAAAAAATCTAGTCTATTCTCGACAATTAAAAGGGGATTAAGGTCACTCTTTATTTGAAAACGCTTGCTTTATTTAGCCAAGTTTAACTAACTAATTTAAAGGAGATTTGGGCGCACCAAAGTCTCCTTTTGACTAGAAGTGATGTAGAGTAGCAGATGTGTTCCCATTCACTGTTAAATGAAAGAGGACGCAATAACTGTGGACATTAAAAGACAAATACACACCGATTTTCCTTTGTTTTTCTCCGCTTTCCAGTGATAAGTTTTAGCAGATATTTAGACCCACGTTTGATTTTTTTTTTACGCTGTTGCCTGCATGTTTTAAGGGGCTGCCAGCTCTTTCATTTGTGGCGGAAAAGTTCATATTCAAACAAATGCATTTTTTAAAGCCGATAAACTCATAAATTATGCATGTCGTTAAGAAATATGTCATTTATAAACTACACAGACATGTTAGACTGTATTATTAAATAAAAAAAAAGGTGTGAAACAGAAACAGATTGTGTCTGCGTTGGCGTTTTAGTCATAATTGAGCTGTTTTCCTATTTCAGCTTGTTTCCTGTTTATTCTAATCTTGTTTGACATTTTAAACACAAGATTTACGCCATTTTCACTGTTTATAGAGGGAGAGAGAGAGAGAGAGAACCTTGTCTTTATGATCACAGATATTTTAGTGATTACAATAAATTAAAGCCTGCTGATTGGTTGTTTATTAATTTAAAACACTTCACCTCATTGGCTGAAGTTCACTGACCCTCGAGACAGATGCTTCACACCAACAGCTGCTCAGTACTCTAATAAAACCTTCCTGTTGTTTTGGTTTCTGATATGGACATTTTTTTTTTTTTTATCCTCTTTAGGACTAGTGAAATGTAGGATTTTTAAAACTGTGACTAACATGAATTAAGACTGGTTCTAAGATGGCAGCATTTGTTTTACATTGCAGCTTTCTGCTTGAGAAATGCTCCGTCTTTGGGGCAGAGGATGTGATTATTGTCCAGTTTAAGCTGTTTGTTTATAATGTAAAGACTGATAACGTCTAGTGTCTTACTCCTAATTCAGATAGAGGTTTGTCTGTTTGTATGAGGCGCAATGTAGAAAGATCTTTAGCTCCTAATTCAGGTCGAGTCTGCAGGCTCGTCAAAAGTGGCTCTCGGTTATCTGAGTGCTTTAGCAGCAGCCAGAGTAAGTTTACTGTTGCAGGTTTTCAAGTTTCTTTTTATGTTTAAAGTGTTTTCATCCCAGACGGCGTCGTAGACTGTAGGTCAAAGATTTTATTACTCTCTGTTTCCACCTTAAAGTTCTCAGACTTTTCAGGGTTGAGATAAACTCATGTAAGACTTCTTTTTAAATGTAATAATGTAATTGCTAAATCCCCGCTATACAAAGAAAGTTAGAGAAAGGTATGGAAAACTTAGGTAATTGAATTGTTGAATAACTGTGAGAACCCTGTGATTGACTTATATCAGCTTTATCACATGGGCCCTTTTCTGTAGGGCGAACAAAAGCGACGCTAATCCGCTCCCCAACCAAATTCTAACCTCTCGTTTCATAATTTCATCTCGTCTGAAAAGCCGCAGTCCGCCTAATCTCTCTCGCGAGGCAGGAGATGCCTTATTTCCCCCCCCCCTTTAAATTCTGTTATTATCTTACCATGTGACTTTTAACAAAAGGTTCTCCTCAGTTCACTTTTGTCTTGTCCTGATTTTTTTATTTTATTTTTTAAAAGCCAGCAGAGGTTGTGTTGTTACATTAAGCTGTGAGTTTCCTATCAGGTCGGCAGCAGCGACATCGACGGGGTCATCATCATCGCCTTCAGACAGATCAATCAGTTCGACCTCAGCGGCAACATCATCACCTCCCCCGAGCATCTCCCAACACTCTCGGTACGACCCGCGACGTTTGCTCTGTCTTCCTGCTCTTACGTTTTCAGTCATTGACATGACTGTCAAATCAATTTCTGGGTTTTTGATAATGCCTTTTTAACCCTTTTTTAGGGGGTGAGAGGTTGAAACATACAGTGTCAATGATTTTATTTTTACACCAAGAGTTGGCTGCATAAGTTTGAGCTCGTTTTGTGTTTTCACAAACTCAGACCGTGTCAGAACTTTACATACAAGCTACGCCTGTAACTTTAAAAGAAGACAGTTAGGCCATTTCTCCTCTGTAAGTCTAGCCGTATTTTGGATTTTCACGTCCTGGATGGCTGGTAATGTACAATAATGTGCATCCAGGCTCCAATTTAAACTTAAATTGCAGTCGAGGCAGATAAACCTTATGCTTTTTAGTAACCATTAAACTCCTCCTGTCATACAAATGACGGGATATTTGACCCTCCTTATCAGAAATAATGGGATTTTTTTTTAATATCTTCTTTAAATCCTCCACTTTTAAGTCTAGTCCAGAAACCTCCAGTAGAGTTGAGGTTGGTGCTTTATCCAGGAAGCATAATATTAGCCTGATTTTATTCTTTCCTGTTTTGGATCAGTGTCCTGTTGGTATAACCAGTGTGATCAGAAAACCTTTCTCTAGAAGGAGTTTAGACATCTGAGAATAACAGTTTAGGTGAGATGGCTGTAACTTGGGCAGGGATGGATGTTCCAACAGGAATATTGATGCCGAAACACAGATGAAAGCTGACTTTTGGTCGGCTTCCAGATATGGCCTTCCCAGAGCACCAACCCTAACTTTACTGAAGCTTTGTGGCATAAGTTGAAATATCGGGCGTGTGCCAGGAGACCAACCGGTTTAAGAAAACCGATTGGTTTTCACCAAATGTTGCTTTTCTGGTGTAGAATAAAAGGCCACAACAACGAATGATCTCCTTCGTCTCCAGGTGAAACTTTACAAGAGCGACAATCTGGACAATCCGATCAACACCGTCTCTCTGGGACAGTCCCTCTTCTTCCACTTCCCCCCTCTGGATAGGGACGGCGAGGTATTGGCGAGTACCTCAGCATGAAAGCATCACATTTACCCAGTGCGTGCACGCTTGCGTCATGCGGTCTGTAATCTGAACAACCTGTCTCTGCTCTTGTTTCCTGTAGAGCTACGTGCTCATGCTGTACTCCACCCTGTCCCGCTCCCAGTACGATTTCACTCTGCCTCAGGTCTCCTTCACCTCCGCTGGATACCACAAGCACATCACCCTCCCCTTCAACCCCGCTGTAAGAAACGGAGAAACAAGACCTGACTTTTACCCGGCGTCGTCGCGATGTTTGACATGTAACCCGTTTCCATTTGCCACGTTTCCCGCAGCGTAAAGTGCCCGACCAGGATGTGGCACAGGGCTCCTACATCGCTCTGCCTCTCACGTTGCTCCTGCTGTTGGCGGCGTACAACCACGAAAAGGTACCCGTCCACCCTAACCCGATCCTTCTTTCTTCGCTTTTAGATTTCTGAACCTTGTGTTGAATTCGGTTTATTGGGCGACGGCACAGAAGAGAGCAACGTCGGCACTTTCTGGCCACGGTCAGGTATCGTCACAGAGGATAAAAACACAGCGAAGGAGAAAAAAAAAGCTATTAACATCAACTCTAAATAAAGAGTTGAGCAAAAATAGCGAGGATCCAGAAAAAACATGACTCCTATAAAGTCTGGAGTTTGATTCCAGTATTTTTCAGGTTTTAACAAATGGAAAAAGAAAAAAAAAAAAGCATATGGCATAAAAAAAAATTCTGACTTTATTCTAATTTTCTAAATGTTGTCCTTCTTTCCACCATTAAATCCTTAATGGGTTTTTTTTCTTCCTGCTTACCTAATGTCTTCATCCTTACCACCTCGTTTCCTTTCTTTCTTCTTAGTTTCTACCCTTTCTTCCCTCCTCGTCTCCTACCTACATATCTTTCCATTTTTCTTTCCTTTCTTCTGCCCTAATGTCCTACCTTCTTCCCTTCCTCTCTTTCTTTCCTCCCAGTCTTCTTTTTTTGTTCCTCCTGTCCTTTTCCCCCTGTCTCTTCTTTGCTTTGTCCTTCCTTCTTTCATTGTGTCCTTTCCTTCACCCTTTTGTACCTCCCTCCGTCCTCATGTCCTTCCCTTCTCTCCTAGAGTGTTTCTTTCCTTTCTTCCTTGTGTCCTACATCTCTTCCTTCCTTGTGTGCTTGTCATCCTGTCCTTCCACTTTGATTTTTTTTTGTTTCCTCTCTTCACTTTTTTTAAAACAGGAATAAGTGACAGACAAAATATGCAAAATTTACAAAAATATTAAATTAAACACGTGCCATGAATTCATAGTAAACTTTGGTAATGTACATTTTTTACTGGAGAAATATGGCTGAATCCTGGAAAAAGAGAGAGAGAGAGAATTATAACAAATAATTATAGATGTTTTTTGAAATTGGAATAACATTAACTCTTGATTGTTCCTAAGGAGGGTTATACTCTAAGCTAAATGTGTACAGTTTAAAAAAAAAAAAGTTTGACAAGTTACTCCATTCCACGACTGAGCTGTAGAAGAAGCAGCTCTTCCCTAAAAGGCGTTTAAGTTTGTCAGGAGGAAAAATATCAGTTAAACTTCCAGAGTGGACTTATCAAATTTATCAATTACTTTGAGAAAAGTTAGCATTTTAACATAGTAGGGTTTTTTTCTGAAATGTGCTCTAAATAAAAAATTATTTGTTGATTGTTCTCACCAAAAATGCAAAAATTACTTGTAATCCCTGCCCATAACATAATTATTATGGGCATATTTTAAAAGTAATAAACTCACGTTAAAAGTTATAACATTCTGATGGTATAGTAAAGTAAGTAAAGTTTACCTATAAAAGCCTTTAACAGTCACTAAGTCACCCAACGCTGTGAAACATAAGTAACATTTAAGTTATACATGAAATAAAATCATCATCAGTGTAGGAGCTACAGACTGAAATTGCCCTGTCCCCCCACTTAGTCTTTAGCCTGGTTTGAGAAACAACCAGGAGATTCTGGGATCGAAGGTTAAAAGCAGCAAAGTGTTTGGTTAAAAACTGACAAAAATAACCAGGAGCCTGGCCATTCAGAACCCTTAAAGTGAGAACAAGTACTTTGAGCTGAGATCTAAAATCCACCGGGACTCCGTGTAGGGAGTGAGATCAGGTGAAATTAGAAAGTCTGGCCGCTTGCAAACGTGCAATTGATGATCTGTCCTGACCAACGTTTTTAAGCCAATTACATAACAATATTCCAATAGAGCTATATGTCCTTTTTTTTGTAAATAGTTTTCACTGCAAAGATTGAAATCCAGTCTGGAATCAGATTACCATGAAAAACGATCTTTGGGTTCTTTCTTCGGTGCATTGTTTCTTGACTACCCTGTAATCATGTTCTGTTAACTGTGACATCATCCAGGGAAGGCAGATCATCCTCTATTACCATCTAATGTAGAACAGATTACTGGATCAATGTGTGCTTCTGTGATTGTTTGTCTCTCTTGTTGTGTCTCTGCTCTGTCTTCTCTAACCCCAGTGGGTCGAGGCAGATGACCGTTCATACTGATCCTGGTTCTGCTGGAGGTTTTTCCTTCCCGTTAATGGGGAGTTTTTCTTCCCACTGTCGCTTCATGCTTGCTCAGTATGAGGGATTGCTGCAAAGCCATGGACAATGCAGACGACTCTCCCTGTGGATCTACGCTCCTTCAGGAGTGAATGCTGCTTGTCAGGACTTGATGCAATCTACTGGGTTTCCTTAGATAGGAAACTTTTTGACCAATCTGTATAATCTGATTTGAATTTGACTTTGGAAAGTGCCTTGAGATGACATGGTTCATGAATTGGCGCTATATAAATAAAATTGAATTGAAACTGAATTAATTCATCGCGCAGATCTACTGAATCACTGTTTGTTCTGCAGGTGATCCCCCTCCTGCTGCAGCTGGTGAACCGCATCCAGGGAGTGAGGAGCATGTCCCAGACCAGCACCGACGGTGCTGCTTTAGACGAAGCCAAACGTCAGGCCAAGAGACAGAAAGTCAGGCGCACGTGAGGCGTGCCCCGCCCTCACGCCTTCATCCACTAAACTGAACACTAGCGGCGGTGACCTCGGAGAGCACAGAGGGGCGCTACTTCGCCCGGCCTTTACGCCCACGTGTTCGTGTGCTAGTGAACTGTTTAGCTTACCATGGCCTGTGTAAAAGAAGAAGAGAAAAAAAAAAAACCCTACTCAATATGCATTACCACCACCTCGCTCCAATCAGGTTGTCTGGACCGAAAGCTGAGGTTTTATGTTGTCGTCATTTTGTTTCCCACATGAGTGATTGTTCAGTTCATCTGTTCGTATTCGTAACAGAATCGGTTTTATACGTTTGTAATTAATCCAGGTCAGCGCGTGTGTTTGAACGCTCCTACCTGCCTCTCATTATCGAGCCTCATACTGTTTAAGACTCTCAGATGTCGCGTGTCTGTCAGGGCTGAGGCCAGTCCAGGCAGTACCCAGTGGTTTTTACTGTGGCCTAAATCTAATCAAAACGAATCATTTCTCTTCTGTAAATGTGACTCCAGGTGTTTTGTTTTAGGCTGAGGTGAATCTCCTGAGGTAATGTAACACACTCCACCTCTGAGGCGTTCTGCTCTGCAAAGATGAGGCGTCCTCCATGTCTTAAAGAGCTCAGGAAGGAGATGAAGAACAAAATGCTGGAAATATTCTGTAAAGATTTTTTTTTTTTTATTAACAGGTTGGAACAGCAGGGTAGGGGGAGGGACTAATAGCTGATTAATTTATTAACGTGTTTATTCGGATGTGAATGATGACTAGTTGTCTTTTTCAGTGCAGCTTTTTGTGTGATAATCTAGTTTTAAATGAGAAGTCGAGGAAGAGTCGTCTATTAAATTGCGCGTTAATGTGAATCTCCACAAATGGCCTGTCACAACAAGAGTCAAACTTGGAAACAATTAAAGACACAGTTCCTGCCTCAGAGCTGTGAAGAGCTTTAAAGCTCGGTTATTATTTTTTTTTCTTTCTGTTTTTGCATTTATTTGCTCACTGATGTGGCTCATTTTCACTCAAGGATGAATCCCGCTAAGCCATATTTAGACAGCTGGTTGAGTGGAAGAAGGCGAGGGGAGGGATTATGTCTTTCATTTGTTCAGGATCTTTTTTTTTTTTTTTTCTTTTTTTTTTTTTGGAGGGGGGGTTGTTTTGACAAAGTGAATAAAGTGTGACTGAATTGAGAGTAATTGGACTGTTTTACTGCGTTACCTGTTGAGGGCAGTGTTATTCTAGCCTCAAAATGCTCTGAGAGCTCCTAGAATCCAGCTTCTCATCATTTAGGGATAGTATAACTTTCCTCATTACTCATTCTCTTTACCTCCTATGAAATTCTTCAAAGGAAGTCCCAGGCAGGGTGGGGGTCTGTTACTGGATTAAAAGGCTTTATTGACTTTGTAAACAGGTTGACCCACAGCTCTACCAAACAGGATGATCTAAAATACCCAACAGACATATCACCTTTCTCTCTAGCATCTGTGCACAACAAGCAGCAGAGGAATTATCCAACGGACCAAAGCGGTTGAAAACGGCAGTGAAAGGAAGTGGGAGAGGTCTTATTTTTCAACATTTAAAGATGCAACGAAATTATCACAGCAGTTCAGATAAGTGTTTCATTTTAGGGTGATTTTCTGCAAATTTCTAAAAAAAAAAAATACTTTGCTCACTTTCTTTGTTGCAGATACGGTCTTAGTAAAGGTGATGCAGTGTTAGCTGCTTCCGATTCACTAGGAGTACATTGTGAAAACCAAAAATGTATTCAACTTGTATCACCTTCCCTTCCCTCTCTGAAGATCAGCATCCTCTCAGCTTGATACTTCTGCCACTACCACTAAAGCTATTTATAAGCATCATTTTCCTACAGTTTTAACTGGGTTTTCATACTGACCCTGGCATCTACAGTTAAGCCTAAAATGATCCATACTCCTTGAAGTTTTAGGTGCAAAGTAACATTTTAATTTGGACAGCATGTCTCTTCTGGCTGACAGTAATATTAATGTTTTAGAGCAGCCCAGCCCGATACCAATCTAATTGAGAATCTGAGGACTAAAGATTAGGGTGATGGCCAGGAGACCTTCCAATTTGTAGCTCATCATTTGTCATTTAGGTAAATCTTAAAAGCATCAGTGGAAGACTGCGAAAAATTTGATGTACAGTTACCAGACTGGATTGCTGGAATTCCAACAAAGGTTTTTGCTCTAATTTTTGAGTAGCGTTTAAATGACCACCGACATACCATTTTCGTAAAAGAAATTGGGTAATTTATTTTCATTGTTTTCTAAAGAAAAAAGAAATCCTATTTTTTTTTAATAGTTTTCATCCCATTTCCCATCAGAAATCACATTTCTTGGCATTTAAACACATTTTAAATTTAAATCTGTTATGGGTATGAATTAATTTGAATTTAGCTGTGGCTCAAACCTCCAAATTTATCAGATATGTGAAATGCATTTGTAGAGATTCTGGTCTGCTCTAGCTCGGCTCTCATAAAAATAAAATAGAAGGTTGTATAAAGTTTCTACTTTACGTAGCTAATCATGGTGTTGGGCTGACATCTGGACAAGGTTGTCCTACACTAAACTACTTCATGAACCGTGTAAAAAGAAAGGCACAGCCTTTCACTACTCTGCCTGAAATAGGTGTATCCATATCTCTGTGTCCATAACCAGTTCTGACATTTAGTCGTTTACAGTATTTCTGCATTTCAGCCAGTTTAAGTTAAAAATTCCCAACTTTTGTCACTCTGTCATCTCCTGTTAGAGCTGTTAGTCTGCCTTCCTCTCCTGTTACACCGACCCGTTTGACACGGCGCTTATGTGGATCCTGCACCGTGAGTGAGCTCTACCTGCTTGTGCTCTGTCGGCCTCCTCGCAAAAAAGCTGGCAGGTGTTCTGTCACTGGGTGCGCAGCCTGTTTGACAGCAGCCGAGACACCGCACCAAGCGTCTCGGCTGGCATTTTGATTTGATGCGATTGAGATGCAGCCAATTAGTGTGAGCCACGCAGCTCGGTGCCTGTCTGGAAATGAAAGGTGCAAACAACATCAGCGCACACGGATGTCAGCAGCATGATCAGATAAGCTTGTTTCTCTCTGGATTCATAGAACATGGCAGCATCTTGTGGATATGGAGAGTAGTTCTATTTTTTAACCAAAAATATGACTTTTTTTTGGAGGGGCGGTGTGAATATAGTACTTCAAGCATCTGTGCATCTCTTTTTAAAACAGCTTTTTAGGCAGATTTTATGCGCAAGTTCATTACGTCGCTCACCTCTAATTTGAATCACTCCATTTGTATTCTCAAATGGTCTAAGGGGTATTCTCAGGCTGATGTCCCCTTAGCAGAACAAAAACATCTAAACTGTTCTGTCATAGTTGGGTTTTACAGCAAATACAATGTCTATTTCACTATGTCGTTTTTATTCTGCTATTTTATATCACTGCATAGTTCTATTACTCATGATTCATGGCCAAAAACACCAATTCGTCTCCAATAGAGGAAGACGGAGGCCACCGAGGGGTGGAACCCTCAATAATCCCTGATGCTTGATCCAAAAAAAAAAAAAAGGAAGCAAGGAGGGATTAAATATTCAAAGGCGATGATTAGAAAATAGACAGTGGTGAGGCTGATGTGTAATAGTATCTACTCGATGCTTTCTGCGGCAGCTGAGGTCAGCGTGTGTATGAAACAACTCCTAAGTGCCAGTTTTTATCAATACAAGAGGTGTGTCATGTCCCCCGTTTCTGAAATCTGATGCCTACTTACCGCTTGGCAGATGCAGTGCGAGCCTTGTCTCCCTCATAATCAGAGTGACATATCCTGCTAAAGCCCCTGAGGCGATCCGTGTTTCAACGAACTGGAGTTTTTAAGTATTACTTAATGTGCTGTGGAAGTCCTCTAAAGGTTTATCTTTGGATGCCCAAAAGCGAAAATTTAACTTTCTACCTTACTTATTTTACCTTACTTTGGTTATAGTAAGAAAACAATTAGGTCCTAACCGACCCAATGTTGCCACGCTTGTATTGTTCTATTTTTATTGTCTTTTATTTATATATATATATATATATATATATATATATATATATATATATATATATATATATATATATTTACTACTGTTGGACTCTGTGTCTGTGAAAAGCATCATAGAAATAAAGCTTGCTTACTTACTTCCATGACTATAGGAGTATAAAATCCAGCACCCACGCTTGCTGACGGCTTCTTGCAACATTCGTGAAAGTATGGGTCGCTCTTCAGAACTTAAGGAATCCTTGTATAGCGCCATGATAGGATGCCTCCTGACAAATAAGTACGGTTGTGAATTCTTCTTGTTTCAAATATTCTCCACTCAACCGCCTGTTAGAAGTATTGTAGCTTAGAAGACAAATTGGGAATAGCAGCTATTCAGTCACAAATCAGTAGAACACTAAATATCACAGAGTGAGTCTCAGAGGATGTTGAGGTGCAGTCAGTTTCTAAATGCCTCCAAACCTCATGTGGCCTTCAGATTAGCTCCACAACAATATGGAGATCTCCATGGAAATGGGTTTCCACGAAGTTCTCCACGCACGCAGCATCTCAGCCTTGCATCACCAAGTTATATGGAAAGTCTTGGCCACAATGGTGTAAAGCAAATGCTTGAGTCTGACCAGTGGAGATAAGTTCTAGAGAGTGGTAAATCATGCCTCTCCGTTTGGTGATCCAATGGACGAGGCTGGCTTGCCCGGAGAATAGTAGATGTCTGCCTGCATTGTGCCAACAGTAACGTTTGGATTTGGGGCTTTTTTGTGAGGAGCTGGGTTTGACTTGAACGGAGCTCTTAATGCTTCAGGCCCATTAAAGCAGCAGATTAAGTCAATATTCTAGAAGAATCTTTCACTTGATGATACAACCACCAAATTTGGCACAAATGAAGTTTGGGACCTATTTTTTATTTTTTTTCAAAGAAAAGCATGTTACTCACCCAAAATTCAAACATGGCCACTGGTTTTCAAGATGACCATCGTGTAAAATAGGGAAAATAATATTTTCAGTGTAAAAGCATGTAAAAATAGAAACCTTGTACCGATCCAAACAATAAATAGAATGTGTTTTGGCTGGAAATATTTATTTTTGACTATTATAATCCAAAATGTCCACTAGTTTTAAAGACGGCGGTCATCGCATGACTCAAAATTAGTACATTCTGACCTGTTTTACACTGATTGCAAATTTGGTGCTTGTACCATCGAGTGAAATATTGTTTCAGCAATCTGCTGCGTTATAAAAAGACATTATGCTTTATCAAATTCATGCTCCCATTTTTGTCAGAACAATCTGAGGATGACCTCTTCCTGTTTCAACATGACTGTTCGCCGGTGTGCAAACTAAGTTTAATAGGTTGTCTACATGCCTGCTATTAATGGCACAGTTTTTAATATTTTGTATATAGTCTGTTGTGTTTTTTTTTTATGCACAATTGTACATGCATATTTTGTACACTTCCAAGTCACCCTACTCAGTAGCACATGTCATTTAATTACTATCCCTTTTAACTGTACTATATATTTTCTTCTGTTGTGGACTCCCCCTCACTTGCTGCTGATACACCAGAATTTACCCACTGTGGGGCAATAAATAATTATTTTATTCTATTTTATTTTAGCCAAAGGTGTGAGCGTTTACAACCCAATGCTCTTTTTAAAGCATTTCAGTCAGGTTTCAGAGCTCATCACAGTCTGAAACAGCGAAAGTCACTAATGATATTTTCATGGTCTGAGATAATGAACTTGTCTCTGGACTTTAAAACAGCTGATTTTTTCTTTTTAACAAAACAGAATTATTTGTGGCGTACCACAAGGTTCAGTGCTTGGACTGATTTTCTTTACTGCTTTGAATGCTTCCAGTCCACTGCTGAAGGAAAAGCGTGTTGAATTGATCTTAAATGTTGCTCTAGAACATTTCACCAAGCCAATGAAATACTAGGTGTGTGGTCAGATAAGACTAAAATTTTACCCCCATAAGTCATTGCACACATCAAGTTTGTAAAGGAATCTACGTACGAAACAAGGAAGCTCTCAAAATGTTTGTGTGAAAGAACTCACCAAAATCACAACTATTTTCTGTTTGTATTAGCGAAGTGTCTTGCTCTCTGTGCTGTTCCACTTTGTCACACATAACTTTTTGTGTGCGGTTCCCAACATCTGGTGTGAATGTCGGTAGCCCCAATAGAAATATGCTTACTGAGAAAAATTGTATGTTTTATTAAATGGGAAGTATTAAACACCTCGTTACTCAACGAGCTTGTATCAACCCCAATGGAGAAGTATTCAATCTTCCCCTGACAGTTGCTACTACCACTTTCAACCCTCAACATGCTGTCCATCTCCCTTCATCCTGCAGCAGCAATGCCTCAGTGCCCAGCAGATCAAATGGATGTTCAAACGCACTCGCCATTCAGCAAGGACTTGCTCAGCTGCCGCCCCATTGACTTTAAGAGATATTTGTTGTCTGCAGCGGTGATAAAAGCACAGACATCATGGTAATAAAAAAAAGGAACACCGGCTCTGAGAACGTCTGACTCTGTATCTGTCCTCCCTTTGTCTGATGATGGCTGCTGGCTCTAAAAAAACTGCTGCTGCAGTCCATACTGGTATGTTTCTTCTCTTTGGAGCTTGATGAAAAGGGATGAAACAGAGGGAGTAGAACAAGAGGTAATCTAAAAAACGAGGATGGACAAAAACAAAAAAACAGCCTGGAGGAAGCTCTGACCAAAAGGTTTCCAAATTAAGATTTGATTTAGTACATCCGAAAGATGAGCTCTGAATGTTAAAGATATCGGCTTGCAGCTTCAGGAGTATTGATTGGTGACTTATTAAAAATTCCAGTCCAGGGCAGGTGTGGGTTTTTCTTTAATCAAAAGCAACTAGCAGCTCTTTGATGATAAAATAGCTGCTTATTTTATTTTGTTTTATTTTTTGTACTGGTCAGCATGTTGTTGCCTATTTGCACATGTATGTTAAAACAGGATTTTGTGAAATATCATCCATAGGTCTTTTTAGCAATGCGTTACATCAAATGTGTGGTCTGATTTTGGTTTCGATTATCTCAGCTGGTGAATATGAAACCATGTGAAACTTTCATTAAATGTCTTCAGCTATAACCTGGCACAATCTTTTCATAGGTCACTTCAAATGTCTTGTAGGGTTTTTCTTCTTCTTGGCTGTTTTTTTCCATTTGGTTTATCTGATTGCCTGATAGCACATGTGAAACTTTTCTCCAAGATGAAACAAAACGGTTTTATTACGTTGATAATCCTGTTTTGCTTAAATCAGAAATACAGAAAGCTTTTAAATAATCAATTATTAAAAAATATATTTGTATATATATATATATATATATATATATATATATATATATATATATATATATATATATATATATGTATATGTTTATATTTACTGATGATTATGCCAAACTTTGGAAGTGAAAGCTGTGTCTTGTTCAGCCAAATAATTAGTATTACATGGTGAGAACTGGGTGTTTAAATGTCCTTCAGTGGTATAGTTATTAAAGGGATATTGTTGATGCATCTTTTAAATCTTAGAGGAGACAAGCTTACCCTGGAAGTGATGTCAGTGAGTTCAACACATCACTCTACCAGAACTAAGAAGAGAGAGTTGTTCTTAGTGGGTTTTAGGTTTCGTTATGAGTTATAATGATGGTTAAGCATTCGGTTTTAGTTATTAATTGTTTTGTAGAATTATTGTTGTTCTGAATGCGTGGATCTTAAATGAGTTCTTGATCCTAACAACAGGAACATTAAGAAATTAGCTCCATGAAACAGAGAAGTATTCATTCTTCAGATTTCCTTTAAAAAGTTACAAGACTGACACATTTATAAAGATCAATATCATGTAAAGCAGTTTTTCCTTCATGAAATAAGTAAGCGGACAAAGTTAGTTTTCGGACTCAACTCTGGCACTTCTCGCATCCCTCTGCTTCGTCTGGTCGTAAAATCCGCAGAAGCGTTAATGCGACCACGATGAAAATATTTCATTTTAAGATGAGCGAGAAGCCGAGAGAGCCCGAATTAAAATGTCATTATCCCATCTTACCCTTCACACTTTGCTGAGCAGCAGTGGTTACAGATGAAGCTGCCAGATACGGCACACACGTTCTGATTAGGATGACGTACGTCTGCTGCCTAATTCAATTAATTAGGCGGGTGAACAGTGAGCCAAGTAATAACGTAGTAGGGCTTTGTGTGCAAATTTAATTTGATAGGTTTGTGGTGTGTACAATTAACAGAGCCATGCTTGGATGGGTGTTCAGCAGAGAGGTTGTCAGACACCGGGGCGGTGAAGAATAGGTAGACAATGTTTGTGTTCAGGTGTTCAGCGGGGAAAACGCCACCGGCCTGCTCTGTTAGTTTGCCTAAGGTTGTAGATACGGTGAGACATACAGTGTTAGAGATACAGGATAACGTAGGGAATCATTGTTGTCTGTGCTATCCTTTGCTAGAAAACCTTTTAACCAATTTGAATGAGAAACTGAACTTGACTGCATTGTTTTGTAAATAGGAATAATTGGAATTTATGGGCTTGGTATTGGTCTGTGTGACTGATTGAATTTAGTGCCTTGAGACGATATCTGTTGTGAATTAGAGCTACATAAATAAAGTGAGTTGTGCAGAACATTCCTACGTTAGGTGTTTCTTTAAATGAAACAAAACTCAAAAGGCAGCAGAAATGTTCCAGGTAAAGTAATTGAACACTGTTCAGATATTCAAACAAAATCTGTTTAAGGTAAACTGATTGCACAGGGAAAAAAAGGAAGTTGCCTCCTGTATGAGGAAAGGCACAGAGACAGATGGTGGAATACAGTGGGAGGAAAAAAAAAACCCTGTCAACACGAGTTCAATAACAATAGATCTGTGGGAAACATTGAGATGGCGGAAAAGACTTTGGCAATCATTCTCTGTCAATATGAAGCACATTCATTAAACATTGGCCCGCGCATACGACAGGATTTCCCAGGATGCAGTCAAACCATCAGCAGTGTGTAAATATGCTAAAATTATGATTTTCGAGGAAAACTTTGGCAAACTAAAGTTTTAGTTTAACAAAGATCAAAATACGTTTCATGCTAAAATTAGGCCACAGGTATTGACTCTGAAATGCGGCTTTGATTTTGCTAGTCGGCCAAAAATCTGCTCCAGGACTTAGAGAGGCTCATCAGAGGATTACATTTTATTTAAAGCTATCTGTTTTATTTAATTCCAGTTTTGTGAAATGCTCTAATTTTAGACTTGCAACAGCTGAATGCTTATATAAGCTTCAGTGGTCCACTAATAAACTTTGTGGAAATCTTTCTGGGTTTTTTTTGTTGTTTTTTTAGTTTAGTTTAGTTGTTGATATACACCACAGTATATTGCTAAAGGTATTCACTTATCTCTCCAAATCATTGAATACAGGTGCGGCTTATTTTCAGGCATTGGGCTCAACTCCTTAACTCCTCATGCTTCAGCTTACCATTTGGGGCTGTTTTATACTCTTAACATTGAGGGAAAATATTTAATCCACTTAAACCAAGTGGGTTAAGAAAGGAATGTCACTCAAGTATATATGTGTGTGAAGGCACATGCACGATTAATTTTGTTAGTAACTATCACATAGAATCCAGGATTTTTTTTTACACGTATTTTATTGAAAACTAAATAAAAAAACAAACACAAATCTGTAGGCTCAAAACTTACTTTTCGACAGATTTGTTTTTGAGACTTTGGTAGCGAAAGATTTTAATATGTGGCAAATCAGAAGCACTGACAACTGGAAAAAAAATATTGCGATCTGTTTGATGTCAGGTTGTATTCTTTAAAAACAGGAGTTTTCCCCCATCAAGCCATTCACCAATAGGGCATTCCTCAAATGATGTAAAATTACTAAATTTAGACGTATGTGTCGTGGCCATTTTGTGGTCATACAAGGAGAGCGGTAACACTTGAATAGTTTTCATGTATGAGTCAAACAGTGAACAGATCTGTCCTGAATTTCACCTCAACAGACAATAATATGGCAACAACAAAACACCGCTACTACGTTGGTATCTGCTGGAGTGACTAGTGATAGGATGATCGTGATCATATGGAGGGAGTTTTTTTTTTCATTGATTTTCCAAAACCCTGGATGATTGCAGAGAAATGCCAGTGTTGGATATCAGCTTGTAACCAAGAGGACTTTACTGTGGAATCTGAGCAAAGACACCTAAACGTAGTCTCTTTATTTCCTCGGTGGCAAGGAGCCAACACTTGAACGTCCAGACCTGAACTCAGTGACTGCAGCATCTGGGCAGGTAGGTGACGTTTATTTGGCTTGTTCTTCATACAATCCATGAGGGCTGTTCATGTGAGCTTCAGTGTTGCATTTAGTCTGCTTATTATCAGCAACTTTGGGGTTATTTTTCTTTAAAGTCGTTTGTAATTTTCGTGAGTTGGCGGTTGTGGTTTCTTGGGTTTGTTTCTGAACGTGAAGTCGCTTTTTTGGGCTACGCTTTTTTCAAACAGAATGCCCTTTTCTGGTTATCCCACCACGCACATAACGCCTATAATAATTCAAAACATAGGCCTGTAATACCATGTATTTTTTCTTAGTATTAGATGTAATTCTATGTGGATTATGGGTGTGTTTCTTCCTCGCGTTTGGTCCGTTGTGGGAGAGGAAAGAACAGCCTCTCCTATCTTTCTACTAATACTGCTTTCTTTCCATTAATTTTGAGGCCTCCACAACTTTTAAATTGTTCAATGCTGGGTTACTCGAGTGAAGCAGATGGAAATGAAGCTCCTGGGACGTCATCTTCCAAAATGATTGGTATTGTGGTTGCTGCCATTATAATTTGCTCTCTTCTTGTCCGACCAGTAAGGAAACTGGGCTGTCTCCGGGCAAATGTAACGTCATTTGAGAAATGCCCCTTTTCTGCTCAGAGGTCTCCATTGATCTCCAGAGATCAACAAGTGAGAGGCCGGGCACACTTAACAGCAGGTCTCAGTTATCACGGTCCTCGAACCCCCTCCTCTTAAATGAAGCTCAGTACTTCTAGGGGGAAATGGTTCTATCTTACTCCCCTCATTCTAAGGTTTCATAATGTCTGAGAGGATTGAAATTTTGGTTTATAAACTCAAGTTGTTTTGAAGACTCAAAAAATCATATCATTTGTAAATCTTTGAGATTTTTTGTTTAAACAGATCCCCTAAAAACTGTGAAAAAGTTAATTGATGACAAGCTTTGGGTCAGATGTTAACTTCGTTGCTTTGGCCACCCACCGCGCACGGCCATATTTCCTTACAGAGCTCACAGTGTGCACAACACAAGGGGGGGGGGGGGGTCTCTTTACCCCAGCTGAGTGGATATAATAGAGATAGAAGATGTGTTTATGGTGCGACTGGCAACTATCTTTTTTGAGATTCCACCCTAAGAGTTGTGACACCCTGGGTGGTTAGCTTTACTGTTCAATACTCACTGCCACTAATTACTTTTATTCTTTGAAATATAATTCACCCGAAGTTTTATTTTATTTTTCGGAAGTCAGCTGTAGGTTCCTGTTTACATCACAGCTGATTACTCTACTTACTAATCAGGGATCAAAAGGGGACATGTGTGGCTTTCAACAGCATACAGTCGTGCTTGTCATATCCTCTTCATCGCATTGTTTAATCTTGCCACTGACTTTCTATCTGCTCTTAGATCAGTTCGTGTCTTTCTTCACGTCTTCTTCCTCCCCAAAAAAGGGTCTGTCATCCTTCCATTCCATTCCATTCCTGCCTTGCTCTGTCTCTCCCTTCATCTTTAGGTCTCTTTATTCTTAGCAGCCCTCCTGTGGAGCTACGCCCCTTTTCTTCCTCTGTGAATAATACATGGCCTCTGAGGCTTTGGATGTGGGAAAAGGATAAGATCCTTGGTCTGGGCTGTTTTTTTCCCCTCCCTGCTCACCTGCAGGACCCTCACGCTCGCACAACAGCTGAGGTGAATACAGAGGAGCCTCCTGCTAAACATATGGTCCCGCTGTTACAGGTGACTAAACACGTCCAGGGAGAACATCTTCAGGGATCTCTTTGTGTGCTCGGGGTGTGGACCAGAATCAGACCAGAATGACAATTAAACGCTTAGCTCATTTTCCTAAAAACACAACTTCTTATTTTGTAGTTGCAACATGTTTCTCTAAATATGACAAGTGCTGCTTGAATGTTGACCTATTCTTGAATGTCCCCTCCCAAAAAAAAAAAAAAAAAAACTAAACAAAATCCTATCAGAACACAAATGCGAACAAGATTCTTCCAATTTGATAACCTAATTACCTGCGTCTGCCATGCTGATAAAGGTCCCCAGCTTTGTATCCATGTCAATTGGGTTACTTCTGGGACCGGTTGTGAAAGCAGCTAACATTAGATTACATGCTGGCCGGGCCTCTCTCTCTCTATATATATATATGTGTGTGTGTGTATCTGTGTGTGTGTGTGTGTGTGTGTGTGTGTAGCTGTCTTCTGTCAAACGGCTGCAGCAGAGGGACACACGTCTCATCAGGACGCCTCCTGCCACCAGGAGCTCTCAGAAGATACGAACTGAGGAAGAGACTCACCAGAATGTTGGACGGAGGGATCTGGCAGGGAAAGTGTCAGGTGTCTGAGACTGTTATCACCAAAGCTGCCGGTCTCTCTGTTCTTTTCCTTTGTGGAATCGGCTTCACAAGAAATGTTTGGTAAAAAAAAGCTCATGCAGGCACGCACGCACAAAAATCACAATGATTCTCTTCGAAATGGGAAAAATGATTGGATGATTTCTGAACCTAAACATTTTGTATTTTGACCCCGTGAATTTTTCTCATTTTGTCATGTTACAACTACAAACTTTAAAGTACTTGATTGGGTTTTATGTGACTGATGAACATAAAGAAGTGAATCATCAATTTTTTTTTCGTTTTGTTTTTACAAATAAAACTGTTTGTGCATTTGCATTGTGACCCCCTTACTCTGGAACATCTAAATAGAATCCAATGAAAAACTGCATTGAGAAGTCAGCTTAATAAATGAAGCCTAGCTGTGTGTAATTTAACCTCAGTGCAAATCCATCTGTCCTGTGAAGGCCTCAGAGGTTTAATAAAGTGAACAAACAGCATCACCGAGATTCAAAGCTGAGGTTGAAAGTGTTTACAGGACAACCGTTAGTTTTGCAATTGAATAAGCTGGCCTTCATGCAGAAGAAAACAATTGTACTTTTTTTATTTTCTTTTTTTACAAGCAATGTAGCTTGGGGGGGGGGGGCACACAACACTGTACATCATCCTGGACACAATATTCTCTTGATGAATACATGGTGGTGGCAGCATCATGATGTGGGGATGCCTTTCTTCAGCTAGGGTGAAGCAAGTCAAAGTTGATGGGAAGATGGAAGAAAACCTGTTAGAAGCTGCAAAAGACTTCAGACTTCACTGGTTCATCTTCCAGCAGGATATCAACCCCAAATATAAATTAGCAGCTACAAGGGAAGGGTTTAGATAAAAAAAATATTCATGTGTTAGAGTGGCCCAGTCAAAGTACAGATCTAAATCTAATTCACAATATGTGGAAAGAGGCGGAAAAATTATATTGACCGGTGATGTCCATCAACACTGACTTAGCTTAAGCAACTGCAAGTAAAGTCAACTTTCAGATTTGTATATTCCCAATTTAAGAAAAGTCAGGACAATTTACAACCATGTCTTAAATGTTGGAAAACATGCAAACTTAAGTTCTGTGTCAAAAAAAAACATTATAATAAGTTGAGTTCATAGTACACAAGTGAATTGAACATTTTGTTTTCTACTGCCTTTTTAGGTCTAACCTACTCATCCAGTTATGGATGTTTCACCTGTACAGCTGCATCCTTCTCATTTATTCATTCATCTTTGTAACTCCCCATCTATGTACACGGACCGCTGATCTAACCCGTGCTGCAGGGCAATGGGAAGTTCCTGTAAAGCCAACCATCGGTACGCCGTACCTTGCAGCCCACACTGACATCAAGAGTCAGAGTAGAAGTTGCGAACACAGCCAGTCTCGGCCACCGGCTACGGCTTGAACAGGAGAGGCAATGGTGGACAAATCCAAATGAGCTGATCAACAGGATGCTTTGCGAGTGTTTACTGATGGAAGGCCATGTGAAGGTGGACTTGAGTGGCAGCTTGGCAGCCAGTGGTGGAGAGATCCATCACGCCATGACAGGAAGGATCGGGCTCTGACGTCTCGCCCTGCCCTGTCGGGCCACGGCCTGTCAGCTTAATGAGGCTCCCAGTGACAGGTGATGCCGGGGTTGGAGTTTGTGTAGGAGGGGACGGGTGTGGGTGGGGACTTTCAAACAACTTAAACAAGTGCCTTGTTAGCGTTCTGCTTCGTGAATGTACGTAAAATGTATATAACATTTACTTTACCCATTTATATACAAATATATGGAATGAGTAGTGTGGATATATTGCATAAAAGTCACTCTGACACTGCCAAGTGTGTCAATCTGCTTTGCCGCAGGAAAACCGGTCAATATATAGGACTTTTTTGATAAATCTAAAAAATATTGTTAGTGTTTATTCAGTAATATTTAATTTCATAGTCATATAATATTTCTGTATTTAATCTTTGAGTAATCATACCTCAAATGTATACCCTGCAAAAGGAAAACCAATAATAGCCAAAAGTCCAGCTACGTGAAAGTAAAATAAAGTATTTTACAAAATAACTGCAGTGTTGTGAGTGATCATGACCCTGGAGGATATATAACAGATAATTTGGTCCATATTTTCCCGATAACAGCGTATGTAAATACCTTCTTCCACAGGTTAAGTCCTTTATGTACTCATACCAGCGTTTAATGGCAAATTTAAAACATTTAAGTGCGACACGGGAGTTGATTCATTATACAGTGAATAGAAAAGTATGTAATTAGATCTGAAAATGCAAATCAACTCACAGAGAAAATGTTTTAGGAATGTTTGAACTCAAACGTGCCCTGATTAGAGGTGTAAAAATGTCCATTATCTTTATTCTTTTGCCAAAAGCACCATTACGTTTAGGAACTGAATGGATAAGAAATGCATTACAGTGCTGATGTTTCAATATATTACCTAAAAATAAAATCCCATGTAGGACATCATTAGTGCACAATCTTAGAAAAGTGGATGGCTATTTCCAAATATCTGTAAAGATGGCGCCCATACTTGATGGTATCAGTCATCTTTTTGCCTTTTCCCACTTATTCAGGCGTACATTAGATTTCTATAGTCTCTCATAAATTACATTCTCATTTCATTTACAATGCATTGAATGTTTCATGCCGGATTTTTCTTTTTCACGTTATCAGGACCTTTTGCTATGTTGTGGAAAATATCATTCTAATATTGTGCCAATTTCACATTTGAGACAACTTGGACACCAATAAATAAAATATGTAATACCATAAAAAGGTTATCAGCAAGAGATCCTAGCAGGGAAATTACTTATTGCAACACAAAAAAAGAAATGAACTAGGTCCTCTGGACGGGCTCTTCTTTGAGGGGTTTGTCAACAAAGTAGAACCGGTCCAGACGAAATACTTAATTTTGAAACTCTTTTTTAACTGGATTGTTGAAACACATCAGGACATTACTTACAGCACCTTTCGCCCTCACGGTGTTACAACTTTAAACAAATGCAAAACCAAAAAAAATAAATCAATAATAAAAAACAGCTTAATCTATTGTTGAAAAAGACAACACCAGAAGAAACACAACTTCAGCAACATTTCTGCTCAGACACAGACTGACAATTAGGATAATCACCCAAATTACCCATAAGTACTTGATGACACGCCTACCTATTCAGAGATATCATGGTAGTGTGAAAACAATATATTGGGAGGGGAAATGAGACCACAATGACAAAACCTAGATGTTCTTCCAAATGGAGAACAGAACCACTCAGTTTTGACCCAAAACCTGCAGATAGATTCAGGTCAGAACATCAGAAGCTGAAAACTGTGGAGGAATGTTACAGTGAGATAAAATGTTTATCAAAATAAATCAAATTGTGGCTGCAGCAGGAGACAGTCAAAGTTTTGGATGGGCCCAGAGTCCAAAACTAAATTTCACAAAGTCAACCCAGGTAAGTATGTAGGCCAATAAATAAAAAAATTAAGAAGACTAAACATCAAAGATTTTTGCTTTCTAAATGCCGGCAAAAGTAGAAATATTTTCAAAGAAAGTCACTGCTTTTATTAATTAGTCAATTTACTTAGCATTTCAAGATTCAAGATGCTTTTATAGTCAAGCAACGACACGAGAGTGTGATGGGAATGAATTATGATGCTGAGGTCTCACAGGTTCTGAGAGATCTTTAAAATTTAAAGAAAAATAGACATTTTGCACACTGTCTCAGTGTTTTCAGCTTTTGAATTAAATATTTTGACCTGTATTTTCAATTTCCAGTCAAGATGAAAAGTATTTTTTATCTTGACTGGAAATTGCTCTAACAATAACCATGTTTTTGATAATTTCAACAAAACCCAGTCATTTTTTGTGCTAAAGAAAACAATTTTTCAAAGGAGTCAGCAGCAACTAAAGGACACAAAGTTTTAGGAACCAATGCTATGTTTATTTTTACATTCATATATATATATATATATCAATCTTTCTATGACAGGATAAAGCATTTGGACTTGAATCATAACTCTAACAACCTACTTGTGTTGATAAAATTGTCCTTAATCTGTTGCATGTTGTGGTAAATGAGCCATAATTGCTGTCACACTGTTAGCAGAAATAACCACATTTTACTTTCCTCCCCTTGTGTCATTTTCCACACTGTACAGGACCCTAGTTTGCTAAACTTTTTGTCACGTTTATTTCACGCTCATCCCTGGTCTCCTGTTGCCTCGCTTTGACCTCAGAGCAGAGCACTTGGGGTTGAACCACATAATGACCCACACTAAGAGCAGCAAATGTGGCGCCCACAACGCAAGCCACATCTGAACGGACGAGGACGACATGCAAGAACCCTACCCAGCCCCGACCCCTGTGGCTTTCTGTTGCTTTGGATATAACTTAGCCAACTTTTATTTGTGCTTTCATATGTTTTTAGAGTCAACTTTTCTCCTGGCGACCATGCAAAGCAAGCCAATATGTAATTTGTATTTTTCTAATTTTACTGTGATGAATTTTAACATTTAAAGTCTGGCTTGAGAATAAACGAACGCCCTCTTTCAATTTTGAAACTTTACAGCATAAAAGCTAACCGTCTCTCACCTTGATAATGAAAAATAAGAGGTAAACAAAACATTTGTTGACAGAGTCTGCTCTAATACAGAAGTGGTGTATAAAAACACTTTAGATTCCCTATAAGTGCCTGCCACCTTCTTTTGATGATCTTCATCTTACTTCTATTTCTTTCTTCTGTGCTGCAGAAACTACAAGCCCCCCTGGGTGCACATAAAATAAGACAAAACTAGAGAGAGCAAAAACTTTGGTTTAATGAGTTCATATTACTTTATCTGACCGTTTCTTGTGTCAGTCTCTAGAGGAAATTAATAAAGTCAGAGAGGATTTTCTTCTATAACATTATACAGCCCAGTGAAAGAAATATTCCAAATCATTCCTCTAATTTATTTCAGATTGGGTGGGATATGTATTTGACTAAAATACAATTCGGGAAATAATTGCAATTAAAATGTACCACCATATCTTAGTCATACTGTGAGACCTCTTTTACAGGTTTGGTTTTCCAAAGTCATCAGCTCACAAAGGGCAACTTATACAATTAGAACAGGGCAAATTACTACAATTAAAAGGCAACTGGCTTCAAGAGGCCCTGAGAGCATCCCGTAGCACTGCTCAGGTTATAATTAAGTCCTCAAGACTTGCTGTAGCCATTAGAGCTATGGGGCGGCCCAGGGAGCACACACCCAGCCCAGCTTTACCAGCAAAACATTATGTTTAAAATGTTTTATCAAATATGTGCTCATTTTCTGAGATATGATTAATTTAGTCTCAACACATGACCAGAATATGTTCAGCCTTTAGTCCAATTTTTGATAAATAATAGTCAAAGAATAGCTGATCTGAGTTTAGACATCCCTGAAGTACTTAGAAGATGTATTATAACCCATAAATTACCTTCCATGAGAAATCTCCTGTCTGGTTCCAGTGGTTTTTGATGAGAGCAGTGCTCTGTTTAAACAGTCTGAATCCCAAATCTCAAGTATTTTACTATTTTATATTTATAAAAAAGAATGCAAAGACAAAACCGGCTGCTGATCACAGTAATATATATGTATAATGTGTGGGATAGACTGGGATACTTGTACTACAGTGACGATAGATGACAACTAGTCACCTCCCTGTACAGGATGTGGGCCAGACACCTTCTAACCTCAAAATTAAAATTGGTCATGCAACTAGTAATGAGCCATATGGATAAAAGCGAAATCCAACCTTGTGCTTGTGGAGACTTTCTGCGTTCCTGCTGAAGATTAGAAAAACCCAGGACAAGGTAAGCTGTAACTAATACAAGGAGCCACAGAATTATTTAAAAGACTGTTTTAGGGTTAACTGTTTACGACATATGTTGGTAAATCTAAAAGTGTTTTTTACGTGGGTCTAAATCTAAATAAGTGGAGCACTTTTTTGTCAAACTTCAATTCTTGTCACATATTTGAAGTATTCGTATCATTTATGTGTTACTTATAGAGATGTGAAAAATATTTGCCCCCTTAAGGATTTATTCTGGTTTTGAGGATTTTGTCAGAATTTAACATTTCATCTTAAAAAGGAAATTTTTAAAATAGACAGAGAAGTTGAAATTTAAAAAAAACAGCCTTAAATTAGAATGGTTTTTATTATGGGGAAAAAGAACTATCCAAACCAAGCTTTCCATATGTGCAAGAAGTAATTGCCTCTTCCTTGTCAAATCACAAATGAACCTAATTATAGGATATCAAGAAGCAAAAAAAACATGTCCCTGGTAAATAAATAAAAAAAGAGTCAATAAACAGTCATAGACACATTTTATATCTGCTTTTTAGTGGAGAATGACATCTCAGGTTTATTAACTAGTACCATGTGTGTTTCTGGTTTTCACAATTATTACTTCTGAGTATTGGGAAGTTTTTTGGGGAGGGGTTTATGGCTCCTGGGGAGTTAGATTCCCTCTCTGGGACCTTAGCACCACTGGCACTTTCTTTGCAAATCCCCATCTATAACGTCAGGGACCGCTGTTCCAGGGAATGTGGGATTTTACTGCAAGGTTCCCCGGGCATTTTCTCTAAAGGTCACCCGAGCTGCTTCCTGTTCACTTCTACTGTATTACTTACAGAGTATGATTTTTGTTTTATTATCCCCACCTATACATTCAATACTATTGGAGTCTGATGGGTGATCTGAGCCCACGGTAACATAGTTACTGATCAGAGGTAATCTATGGGCTGTGGTATTTCAGAGATGCTGAGCTGGAAGATCTCCTGGCCAAGAAGTGTTTGAATATTTGCACAAAAGAGAAAAACATGGCCTTTTAGTATTCTCTTTCATCCACATCTTACATCACCATTTCTTTGTGGAAATATTTATCATAAATCCTTTGAGAGAGAACAGAAATGAAACATAATGCGTGAACTCTACTCTGTTCAAATTAAACCATCTTGGTCTCATGATAACAATGAGATTAAGAAGAACCATAAAGTAAACAAATATTTAAAAAAAACAAAAAAACTAAACAACTGTTTTACAACATTAAGAGGAGTGTGTTTAACTTTGAATCTTTCTTACAGGCTGTGGGGTAGGAATGCCTTGAGAAATTGTATGCTCTAAATATCTGTCCAGGCGATACAATGACGATGAACATGGCGTAACGCTTCAAAGACATGCTGCCATATTTAGTTAACCCAAAAATGTTACTAATTACACATAAATGACTCAGCCTCAGTATGAAATTAGGGGCCTCAAGATCATCCATGAATCAAAATAATCCAACAAAATATGGTTATAATCTCTAATCAGTCAAAGGTAAACATTATGAGTTTGTGTTTTTGGCTAAAATAGATTTTTAACACCACGATGGATGGAATGCATATTAGAGGACTTAAAAGTGTGAATATTTAATATCGACTGATGTTTAAGTGGGTTTAATTAATGTACAGTAGAGCCAATAATGACCTATAGCCTTGACAGACTAAGATTTATAATTATTTTTCATTGAACCAATAGTGGAGAAACATTAGCAGTTTGGAAGACAATATTTTCCTTGTTTTCATTTACATTTATCAAAAAATTTAAACAAACATTTACTGTATTTATGATATTCTGAATAAACCAGTGGAAAAACCTTTATTGACATTACAGCGGTCACAACCTTTTTTTTTATAATTACAGAGCAGCGTTTTGCATGTTCCCACATGTATTTTGATGATTTATCTTTGGTGATGAGTTCCAAGTCTTTGAGGTTGGGAAGCCTCCTTGGCATCTCCCTAATCTTTAGCTCCCTCAACAGATTATCAATCAGAATTATGTCTGGACTCTGGCTGGGCTGTTTCTGAACATGAATATTATCATAGATCAGTAAAAAGAAACATGTTGGTATAATTAAGAGTTCCCTTTTACCCAGGGCTGTAAATAATTGTGGGTTTAACTGGACCAAAGTGTAATCGTAACTATACTGCTGGATAAATGTTTGCACCAGAATTGCAAAGGTATAGAAGATTCAATTGGCAGGCCGGTGAAGAGGAAGACTTATAAGCATCACACATTATGAATCTTTTTTTTTTTTTTTTATAAAAGCTTGTACAAATAGTTGGTCCCAACAGATTAGCTGTTAATGTCAAAATATAACCACACAGTTCAGGTTCCTACATTTACATAAAGCCCAACACCATATAAAAAAAAGTCCAACCTACTTAATCAGCATGTTGAAAGTACATTTTAAAAATGCACACCAGGGATATTATTCAGGGTCAAATGTCACGTCTTGTTTTCATTGAGGACCCAAATGCCAACAAGAGGCAGGCAGAGTCCTTTTGATTTGAACTGAAGCAAGGAACAGGTGGGATTCATTTAAAGCACTACAGCTGTGGAAGTGACTATACAGATGATACTCAACTAGGGCTGGACGATAATTCAATAACAATATAGATCGAGCAATAGATGTATATCAATGATAGAATAAAAAGGGTCAATAAAAGTTCAATAGAATGACAGCTTTTCTTGCTTTTGCATTCTAGCCATGTACGTTAATATTACAGTTATTACATCCTCCCAACCAATCACAAACGCAGACCTGGGAACCAAACTTCGCTCCCTCCTTTCTTTTTTTTTTTAAACTTGCAGTTTTATGGTAAAAAGTTGTTTGAATACAGGGTTGAGCTTGAATTCAGTGTTTGTTCTTCATGTCAAAAAATAGGTCGCCAAGCAACAGCATAAAATAGCCAGGACTGTACTTAAAATATGTTTTGAATTTTTCGATAATTATCGATATCGATTAATGTGATTTCTATTTTATCAATATGCTTTTTTTCTATATCGTCCAGCCCTATACTCAACTCTACATTACAATGTCACCAGGTAACTCTGACCCCATCCATACACTGAATGGATGCTTAGAACAAATCAATGCCTAGATGTGGCAAAACTTTCTGTTTCAGCTGAACATAAACAAAACTGAAGTTATTATCTTTGGACCTAAAGAGGAACGAACCAGGGCCAGCCCGCAGCTTCAGTTATTACAACTACAAACTAGTGATCTGACCCAAAATCTGGGTGTAGTGATGGACTCAGACCTGAACCTTCAAGGACCTTCAAGGATCTAGAGAAACTCATCCATGTGTTGATCTTTAGTCACATTGATTACTGAAACGGTGTCTTCACAGGTCTGTCCAAAAACCTTACACTGGCTCCCTGTAGCTAGAGAATAGACTTTAAAATACTTCTGTTAGTTTATAAATCACTGAACAGCTTAGCACCTAAATGCATTAAAGACCTGTAGTTGCTGTATCAGCCCTCCAGACCCCTGAGATCTTCTGGGTCTGGTCTACTCTGCATACCCAGAACCAGAACCAAACATGGAGAAGCAGCATTCAGCTTCTATGCTCCACAAATCTGGAACAAACTTCCAGGAAACAGCAAATCAGCCGAAACACCGAATTCCTTTAAATTAAGGGTGAAGACCCTCCTGTTTAGAGTTGCTTTTGACCCATAATAACAGGACCATTGACCGAAGTATTTTATGTGTATTGATGTTTTCACTTTATACAATTTAATGTTTGCTACTTGTCTCCCAACCAGTGATCATTTCAATGTGTTTATGATGTTTCTATGTTTTCATGATGTAAAGCACTTTGAACTGCCTTGCTGCTGAAATGTGCTATGCAAATAAACTTGACTTGACTAAATTTGCACACAACCCACTTTCCCCAACCGAATGGCATGTCTTGCTATGCAGCTGGCCTTCAATATATGCTACGGTGTGATGGAAACAAGGCTTTTACAGCGTTTAGTCTAAAATAAATTGTTTCTGTCCACCATCAAAGTACAGCACAGTCTGTTCTGCTTGCTTGGCCTTAACAAAATGTCAGCAAGGTGTTACTTCGGCTTGACTTCAATAGATATATCCTATGAAGCCTTCAGATAATGACTTCATCTGAGTCTGAAACATTTCCTTAACCCTTCCAGTGACTTTTAGTAATTGGCAGGCCAAACAAAAGAGCTGGGAGAGGACGGACATGTTTTCAGTGTTGCTAGGTGTGTGCAGGGTGTCTGCTTGCTTTCATACAAGTGTGTGGTGTTCTTCTTTTCAAGCTGGAGAGTGTGAACATGGGGGATTGGCCTCATAAATGTCAGCGTGTGTGCACGTGAATGGATATGCTCAGAAGTAATTGGTTTGGTCTGCAGAATCACCGGCGGAACAGCGGAGGACAGGAGGAGAGGGGAGAGAGGCGGGAGAGAGCCGGCGCTTTGCTTCAGCTCATTAACCAACGCCTGTTAGCTCGGAAACAAATTGGGTGAGATTCCGCCACTGGAAAGGCTTATTAGTTCATTTTTCTCCTCCGACCCCGGCTGATCCTTCGTAGGTGTAGTGAGGCACGGCCTCGCTCCCACTCTGTCTCACTTACGCACGGTCCATATGAGTCCGAGCACACGTACATTAAAAACCAGCGGCCCATGGGCCCTGGAGCAGATGTAAATGAGACAGGTGTCAAATGACTTGAAACCCGCTGCAACTCAAATGTCACCTAGACTTACTGCAGCTCTGCCTGGAGGGGCTTTCAGCTTATGGTTGAGGCTCCTTACAGATTGGTGACTGAATATGTCTAAAATGAGCGAAAATTGAAGCAAAATTCTGAAGTAAAACAGCATTGTGGCCAGTAGCGGTTCTTGCATGAATGTCACCCCGGGAAAGTCTCTTTCTGAAACCCTTCCAACCTCTAAAAATGGAATAAATCATCTGAGAAATTAGAGCAGGACAAAATGCAGTGCAGCTCCACAAAAAGCACATAACCTAGTCCTCCCCTACCTTGCAGCAAGTCCCCACTCTCCGTACTACAGAAAAACAATAGAAAAGCTTTATATAGTGCCTTGCAAAAGTACCCCTCCATATGTATATATATATATATATATTAATTTCAATTCAATTGTATTTATATAGTGCCAATTCATGGAACATGTCATCTCAAGGCACTTTCCAAAGTCAAATTCAATCAGATTATACAGATTGGTCAAAATATTTCCTTTATAAGGGAACCCAGTTGATTGCATCAAAGTCCCGACAAGCAGCATTCATTCCTCCTGGAGAAGCATAGAGCCACAGGTAGAGTCGTCTGCATTGTCCATGGCTTTGCAGCAATCCATCATACCGGGCAAGCATGAAGCGATGGTGGAGAGAAATACTCCCCATTAACGGGAAGGAAAAACCTCAGCAGAACCGGGCTCAGTTTGAACGGTCATCTGCCTCGACCGACTGGGGGTTAGAGAAGACAGAGCAGAGACACAACAAGACAGACAAACAAGCACAGAAGCACACATTGATCTAGTAATTTGTTCTACATTAGATGGTAGTAGCGGGCGATCTGTCTTCGCTGGATGATGTCACAGCTAACAGAAAAACAGACCAGGTGTACCTACTATGAAGAAAAAAAGAGAGAGAACAAAAAGTTAAAAGCTGAAATGATGACAACCAATGCAAAACTGGAGAACAGTAGAACTCAGTAGAATGAGAAAATAGGCCCTGATGTCCTCCAGTAGCCTAAGCCTATAGCAGCATAACTACAGAGGTAACGCAGGGTAACATGAGCCACTCTGACTATAAGCTTTGTCAAAAAGGAAAGTTTTAAGCTTAGTCTTAAGAGTAGACACGATGTCTGCCTCATGGACCAAAACTGGGAGTTGGTTCCACAATTTTTCAAAGGAGTCAGCAGCAACTAAAGGACACAAAGTTTTAGGAACCAATGCTATGTTTATTTCTACTTTTAGAGACTCTAGGAACCACCAGCAGACCTGCAGTCTGAGAGCGAAGTGCTCTGTTAGGAACATACGGGATAATCAGAGCTCTGATATATGATGGAGCTTGATTATTAAGGGCTTTATATGTTAGAAGAAGAATTTTAAATTATATTCTTGAGTTAACAGGAAGCCAATGAAGAGAAGCTAACATTGGAGAAATATGATCCCTCCTTGTTGATTTTCATCAGAACTCTTTCTGCAGCATTTGGGATCAGCTGATAACTTTGATCTACATTTTGTGGACTTCCTGATAGTTTTTTTCCACAGGAAGAACTGGGAAAGTGGTCTGAGTTGAGGGAAAGATGGATGGTGTTAAATACAGGGATATTCTGGAGCAAAACCTGTCAGTGTGCCTGTGATTTGAGACTGGGGCGGATGTTCACCTTCTAGCAGGACAATGCCCCGAACCATACTGCTAAAGCAAGGATTGAGTAGTTTAAAGGTGAAACACTTAATGTGCTGGAATAGCCTAGTCAAAGCCCAGACCTCAATCCAATTGGGCATCTGTGCTTAGACCTCACTGTTCCCAAGTGAAAATTATCCAATATGAAGGAGCTGGAGCAGTGTTATCTTGAGGAATGGGCATAAATCCCCAAGGCAAGATGTGTCGAGCTCATAGAGACTGATCAGGGAGAGAGGCTTACAGATGGAATTGTGGCAAAAGATGGCTGCGGAGGATGAGGAGAGCCCACCTGCCCCCGCCCATCCTCACGGCCTTCTACAGAAGCACCATAGAGAGCATTCTGACCAGCTGTCTCTCTGTGTGGTGTGGAGGCTGCAGCGCCTCCGACTAGAAGAACGTGAGGAGAGTGGTGAGGACAGCAGAGAGGATCATCGGGGCTTCTCTTCCCTCCAATAAGGACATTTTGTCTCAGCGCTGCGTGTCCCGAGGCTGTAACATCATCCTCAAACCCCCACCATGGACTGTTCTCCGTGCTGCCCTCTAGGAAGATTTTCCGCAGCATCCGCTGCAGGTCCACCAGGTTCTGCAACAGCTTTTCCCTCGCTGCCATCAGACTGTTTGTCACATGGACGACCTTGAGCGGTTCAAGACAGAGTCTTGAACCAGAGTCAGGTGGAGAACAGCAGCAGTTTATTTTCCACTCAGCATCCACACAACACTGTCCTTCACAGCTGACACTGCAGTCTTAAATAGTCCCAGCTGTGACGGACCAAACCATATTAAATTGACAGGGGAATCTCTTAATCAATCTCCACCAATTTACATAAAATACATTTTATTAAATACCATACTTCTATTTACTTTTTATAAATATTTTCCATTTTATCATTACACCTTAAATAAACACCACAAAAAAACCCAACAATCCCCCCCTAGTCTCCTCAATGGCCTCTCCCAAAGCTATATATGGCGTCTGGACCCCCGGGGTAGAATTTGTCCAAACACCCTGGAGAGGACACAGAAAAGACAGGTGAGTCACTTTACCACAGCACTCCTCACTCAACAGAGTATGCACACATTTGCTTAGTTTTTCCTCACCATTAGCTCATTGCTCTGTGGTAATCATTATGCTCCTCCACAGGCACCAGCAACCAACCTCACTCATCAATGAGGAGCAGCTGTGCAGAGCCCAAAACAAAGGCCACATACCAATCGCCAAAATGCTCAATAAATATAATTAAAACTTCTTGTGTGCAAACTTATTGCTGTGCAAATCTCTGCTTAAAGTGCGAATGCTAAATAAAGTGTTTGTTAATACAGTGCAGAAATACCTTTTAAGTGCCATACAGTACTATATATGTAAAATAGTCCCAGTAATGAAGATCTCTTCATTACATTTCCTCCCTCCTCTCTTAAAAGCACAGTACCTCAGTCCTCCGACATTCTGGATAAACAGTCAGCAACCACATTAGCCTTCCCTGGCTTGTACTGCACCGTGAAATCAAATGGCTGCAGTGCCAAGTACCATCCAGCGATGCGGGCGTTGGCATCCCTCATTTGTCTCAACCACTGGAGGGCACGATGGTCAGTCTCTAAAATAAAGTGACGTCCCAAAAGATAGTACCTTAGAGCCTCGATAGCCCATTTCATGGCCAAACACTCCTTTTCCACTGTTGAATATCTTGTCTCCCTGTCAAGCAGCTTCCGACTCAGAAACACCACAGGTCTTCTTTCACCGTCCACCTCTTGTTGAAGAACGGCTCCAAGCCCCACTCCTGAAGCGTCTGTTTGTAAGATGAATGGCTTAGTGAAGTCTGGTGTGTGTAAAACTGGATGAGTACATACTGCTTGCTTGAGATCCTTAAACGCTCGATCACAGTCTTCCCTCCAGCACACTTTGTACATTGTTGGGGGCTGCACCCTTTGTTAGATTGTTCAGTACAGCTGATCGCTCTGCAAAAGAAGGTATGAATTTCCGGTACCAACCCACTAAACCAAGAAATCCTCTCACCTTCTTCTTGGTCGTTGGAACTGGGAAGGAATGTATTGCGTCCATCTTCCCCACTTGAGGCTTTATTTTCCCAAACCCAATGACAAAACCCAAATACTCCACTTCTCTCTTAGCTACATTACACTTCTTTGGGTTAACAGTCAGTCCAGCCAACCTGATGCGGTGTAGCACCTCCTGCAGGTGAGTCAGATGCTCCTCCCAAGACCGGCTATACACCACAACATCATCTAAATATGCTGCAGAAAATGCTGAAACATCTCTCAGTACATGATCCATTAAACGTTGGAATGTTGCGGGCGCACCCTGGAGCCCAAATGGCATGACTCTAAATTGGTACATACCAAAAGGAGTTTTGAAGGCCGTCAGCTCTCTCGCTTCTGGTGCCAAAGCCACTTGCCAGTATCCTTTGCACAGATCCAGCGTTGTGATGTAACTTGCCGAACCGACTTTCTCCAGTAAGTCGTCCACCCTGGGCATCGGGTACGGGTCAAAGTTGGACACAGCATTTAAATGTCTAAAATCTATACAAAATCTCAGGGAGGCGTCTTTCTTTGGCACCAGCACAATCGGGCTGCACCACTCACTCCTAGACTCTTCAATTATTCCCAACTCCAACATCAGCTTTATTTCTTTTTCCAGTACCGGAACCAAACGTTCTGGTATGCGATAGCTCTTTTGCCGACTCGGTGCATCTTCTTTCAGCCGAATCTTATGTTGGACCAGTGATGTAAATCCTGGAACTTCTTTAAAGAGCTGAGGGTCCAAGAACGGTTTGATTTTTTCCTGCTCAGTAGGAGACAGATGAGAAACGTCAACCAAAGCACAGTCTGACATGCTAGTTGGGAGAAATTTTTCGTGCACTTCCTCATCCTTAACTGCTCTCACAAATAACTCCTGGTGCACAGGCTCTTGTCGGCTGCGAAACTCTTTCAACAAGTTGACATGAAAAGTCTGATGCTTTTTAGCTCTTTCCGGCATGTACAGTTCATAAACCACTTTACTCACTTGTTTGGTGATTTCATATGGTCCATGCCATTTTGTCAGCAGCTTGTTGTCACTGGTAGGCAACAGTAACAGAACCTTCTGTCCTGGCAAGAAGACTCTGTCTCTGGCCTTCTGATCGTACCATGTCTTTTGATGTTGTTGAGCTGCTTTCAGGTTGTCCTGTGCAAAAGATGCCATTTCCTGCAACCGCTCTCTCATGTTAATGACGTATGCTGCAATGTTTTCACCCTCTGGCTTAGCGTCTTCCCAACAGTCCTTCAGTAGATCCAGCGGACCTCTCACTTGGCGGCCATACAATAACTCAAAGGGTGAAAAACCTGTAGACACTTGTGGAACCTCCCGGTAAGCAAATAACAGGTACGGCAGCCATTGGTCCCAGTCGGCACCTGTGTCAGAGACAAACTTGCGCAGCATATTTTTAAGAGTCTGATTATATCTTTCCACTAACCCGTCCGTCTGGGGGTGGTAAGGGGTGGTCTTAAGTCCTTTAATCCCTAATAATTTATAAACCTGCTGCAAAAGTTTGGACAAAAAATTTGTTCCACAATCTGTGAGAATTTCTCTTGGTATTCCTACTCTAGAGAACAACTGCAGAAGACAGTTAGCAACATGTCGGGCTTTAATGGATCTGAGAGGAAAAGCCTCAGGGTACCGTGTCGCATAGTCACATATCACCAATATGTAACGGCAACCTGTAGAGCTCCTCTCTAATGGACCCACAATATCCATGCCTAGCCTCTCAAACGGTGTCTCAATAATTGGCAGCGGCTGTAGGTGGGCTCGGGTTACTCGTCTGCCAGAAGTCAACTGACATTTTCCACAGGAACTACAAAATTTTGAAATCTGGGTATACATTCCCGGCCAGACAAAACGGCTACTGATTCTACTCAGCGTCTTATGAAAAGCCATATGACCTGCCCATGGAATTGAGTGGCCCAGCTCCATGACTTTGTACCTGAACTGTTGTGGAAGGGCTAATGCGTCACCCTGTCCCTTCTTCTGATACAAAATGCCTCCTTTAATAATGTAAACTGCATCTTCCACGAAGTCTAACCGGCGCTGATGAGTTCCCCCCCCAGTTACTTTTTCAAACCACGGTTTTAAAGTAGGATCATCTCTCTGGAGTGCACCTACATCTGAGGGAATGTCAAACTCCAACAAGTTATTTGGCTTAGACAACTGTCCTATCCCTTCATCACCTGAGCCTTTGAATTTCTCCATTCTTTTCTGAGCTCTTGACTTTTTAGTTTTTCCCGGCTCTATTTCCAGAGACTCCCCATAAAAAGGCAGCTCTTCCAACACAGTCTTTGCACTTTGAGCTCTTGTGACTATATTACAAGGTTTCAGTGATTCTACTGGTATATCAGATTTTGGGCATAAATCCTGGGCCATCCTCTCGAACGTTGTCAGAAAATGTTCAATGTCGTCCTCCAAGGATAAGTGAATAAACTTTGGCTCCATTGTGGACCTGGAACCATGGGCCACCTGGACGTCACCCCGATCAACTTCATGGACCTCAGATGTGGTGGGGGAATGTTGTGCTTCTGATAGGTCAGGTTTGTCAAGTATAGAATTTACTTGAAGTTGAATTTGTTGAAATTGGTGTTGCATGCTTTTCCACCTTTGCTCCTGACGAACGAAGTCCTTCTCCAACTTCTGGTCTCTGGCAGCTTGAGAATGCACCAGAGATTTCACCAGCACTGCCAACTCCTCCAACTTGTCCCCAGGGTTGGTTACTGTCATGGCTTCCAGATCAGTTGAAGCTCCAACTCCATCATCAGGCACCTCCTCTTGGCCTGGCTTTTTTCCACCTCTTGTCATCATTTTCCCACTGCAGCGTGACAAATCCCACTCCTGACACCACTTGTCACATGGACGACCGGTTGAGCGGTTGGGTTTTTGTTCAGTGAGACAGAGTCTTGAACCAGAGTCAGGTGGAGAACAGCAGCAGTTTATTTTCCACTCAGCATCCACACAACACTGTCCTTCACAGCTGACACTGCAGTCTTAAATAGTCCCAGCTGTGACGGACCAAACCATATTAAATTGACAGGGGAATCTCTTAATCAATCTCCACCAATTTACATAAAATACATTTTATTAAATACCATACTTCTATTTACTTTTTATAAATATTTTCCATTTTATCATTACACCTTAAATAAACACCACAAAAAAAACCAACAATCCCCCCCCTAGTCTCCTCAATGGCCTCTCCCAAAGCTATATATGGCGTCTGGACCCCCGGGGTAGAATTTGTCCAAACACCCTGGAGAGGACACAGAAAAGACAGGTGAGTCACTTTACCACAGCACTCCTCACTCAACAGAGTATGCACACATTTGCTTAGTTTTTCCTCACCATTAGCTCATTGCTCTGTGGTAATCATTATGCTCCTCCACAGGCACCAGCAACCAACCTCACTCATCAATGAGGAGCAGCTGTGCAGAGCCCAAAACAAAGGCCACATACCAATCGCCAAAATGCTCAATAAATATAATTAAAACTTCTTGTGTGCAAACTTATTGCTGTGCAAATCTCTGCTTAAAGTGCGAATGCTAAATAAAGTGTTTGTTAATACAGTGCAGAAATACCTTTTAAGTGCCATACAGTACTATATATGTAAAATAGTCCCAGTAATGAAGATCTCTTCATTACACTGTTGAACTGTTGAACTCTAAACTGGACTCTGCATCACACTTGCATCATTATTTTGCACTACCAACATTTCCAAACTTTTATAACCCATTTAATTAGTACACAACTGAACGTTTGCTGTATTTTTGGACCATATTATTTTTCACTGCACCAAACTTTTTCAGATTAATGCCTTTTGCACCATTATGTTTGCACCATAAACATGGTGGAACATTCTTCTGCACACTGTTTTGCACAGTTTTTCTCCTGCATTGTTACATTCTGATCACTGCTGCACTTTATATTGTAATGTCATCTTATTCCAACTGCAACCTCATTACACTGTTGTAAGCTGTATGCAATGAAATTTCGTTCTGTATGCACTCTATACATACAAAATGACAATAAAGTTGTCCAAGTCTAAGTCTAAGAAAGACGGATGGGAATAGCTGCCATGTACATAGTCACATTTAATAAATTGGAATATGCATTCCAATGAGGCACATTTGTTGGATTAAATGTACCTTTTGAAAAATAACAACCTTTAATCGTGTGTTAAATATAATTTTTGTTCAGCCCAATATTCTGCATTAATTGCTTTGTATTGATCTGACGTAATTATCTAATCTTAAATATCATGTTTTCATTTGCTGTAAGTGGAAAATCCTCATAATTAAGAAAAATAAAGGCTGGAAAACACCAGTCTGTGTGTAATCAATCCATATAATGTGTTTTACTTAATGAATTGAGTTACTGAAATAAATTAACCTTTCAATAATATTGCAATTTATTGAGAAGGTCTTGAGATATTGGCTGCTTTGAAAATTATTATTGTTCATAAATGAAATATTTGCAATGGTTATCAAAAACCATAACAGTCTCATAACTAATTAAAATGTGATCCTTCTTAAGTATGAATTGCATTTAACATAGTATAGACTGTATATGTTTACTGGGAGAAACATTTATTGGAAGATTTAACACAGATAATCTTCCAGTTTACTCAGATTAGATTAGAGAAAAAAGCCTAGAAGGAATCATTTAATGTCTACTCGTTAGTGATGAACTACAACTAAAAAAGTAAGATTGACAGTAGCAACAAATTTTCAAGCCAAAAAAAAGTCCTTTTTTCTCAGCACACCACAGTGGATCAAAATAGTCTTCAGGCTGCTTTTAAGACAGCAGCCTTGTTTTTTTCTTTTGTACTGTATCTTTTACACGAGATGCAACATGATCCAGACCTGTAAATAATACATATGTCTCACTATTCCACTAAACAAACACAAAGGGTACCTTTTGTGTTCGTTTTGGGTCAGTGGAGGTTTTCACCTTGGAACTCCCCTGGATGCCATTTTTGTTGTCTCCTATTGTTGAATTATGAACAATGACCTTATCCGAGGCAAGGGAGGCATGTGGGGCTTTAGATGTCGTTCTGGGTTGTTTTATGACCCCCACCATGCGGATGAGTTGTCGATGCACTTTTCGAGTAACTTTGGTTGGCCAACTAGTCCAATCCTGGAAACATTCATCATTGCATCGTGTTTTCTCAATTTGTGGATTATGGCTTCCAAAGACTTATGGCTTTGCAACGCTTTGCTGACTGATAGATTTTTTTATAAATTTTTGTCTCAATGGATTGTATATTATTTTTGGATTGGAACATGACGTATTCCTTCTTGATACACGTCGCCCGGTAGGCTTTGTGATTTCTTGATTCTAGGTTCGGGAGCAATCGGGTCTGGATGCGGCTACTGAAATTAGATCTATCTTTGTCTGATATTATATTTCAAAATCCAGCTGGCCAGCTGAAGAGGGCACTACATTACCAGAACCTTTCTGCTATACTGCTGAAAGTGTAAATTCAAAATAATTGATTTGTCTGAGGAATCATTTGTCTTCCCTGGAGTTACTGTGCCAATAGTAAATGTTGCTGGCATCATCGTAGTATACATGATGAAAGCAGAAAGTTGGAACTTTGCTCTTGCAGAAAAAAACAACAACCTTTTTTTCTGTTGTTTGTATTATTAACACGCTGTTGAGAATGGAGGCTGAACACTTAACCAGTCTGAAAGGACTGCTGTCATACTGACTAAAAGCCCTTCCATTTGGCAAAGAGCACAGAAGAGAGGAAGGACTTTTCAAAATGGGTCTTTTTTCTGTAGTAATTCAGTGTTTATCAGACAAATTACCCCACGGCCAGGGAAAAAACACCGGAAAACTTCACCGCCAGACTACATCAGACAGCCGTTTTAATAAGCTTGTCAATACACACTGGACATCAATGTTAAATCTATCCCTCATCATCTTGAGAGGCAAAAACATCCATTAGGGGACAAACTGCAGGCATGAATACACTGGTTAACGCGAAGACACGTGTCAGGTCCACATTAAAATGTTTAATCTGCGTACCAACGAACATGGAAGAATGGACATGATACAAGCTTTATGCACAGATGCACAGGCGTATTAATGGTCAATGTTTTGGGGCAGTCATAAAATGGCTTGTCATGCCCAGCCCCCGCTGCTCCTCCTTTTTCATAATAACATCATTCATCAGAAAGTGTCAGCACTGAAATATGGGTCGATAAACAATTTGGTGCTACATGGCTAATGGCAACCGGAGTAATTTAATATTTTCTCATGCTTATAAATCCCACAGATTCCATCATACTTTCTAAAACTCTTCCACTGATGGTAATATTGTTCTTTGAAAATCCAGTATCAATGAATTTTTGTAGAGTTCAGATCCTGACACATAGAGTTCTGCTTTATTAAATGAAATAGCGATTGGCTGAGCTTTTACTGCAACTAACTGTGTGTGCTCTCTTTCATCCTCTAGACTTGAAAACTGGCTCAGAGCTTATCGGCTTGGCTGTTTCTCTCCTAGATGAAGCCACTAAAGGAGCAACTACTGCCATTACCCTTTTATTACTTTTCTCTCACATGGAAAGTACTCTGTCCTCTCGAAACCCCAGTCGGTCATGGCAAATGGCCTTCATACTGACTGTGGTTCTGGTTCTGCTGGAGGTTTCTTCCTGTTAAAGGGGAGTTTTCCTCCCCACTTTAGTTACATGCATGCTCTGTATGAGGGATTGCTGCAGTGTCAACAACACAACGAAAACGACCATGCATATGTGTCCACTGTGGCCACATGCGCATCCTGTAGGAGTGAATGCTGCAAGTAAATGATTCAATGCAATCTGGTGGGTTCCCTTAGAAGACCTTTTAACCTATTTGTCTGTATTACTGACTTTGAGAAGTGCCTTGAGATTACACAAGTTGTGAATTGGCACTATATTAAAACACTAAAATTGAATTAAATGTGGGCTGCACAGTGGCGCAGTAGGCAGCACTGTTACCATGCAGCAAGAAGGTTCAAGTCCTACCCTTGCCCTGGATCTTTTTGCATGGAGTTTGCATGTTCTTCCTGTGCATGCGTGGGTCCTCTCCAGGTACTCCAGCTTCCTCCCACAGTCCAAAAACATGACTGTTAGGTTCATTAATCCTAAATTCTCCTTAGGTGTGAGTGTGTGCATGAATGGTTGTTTGTCCTTTCTGTCTCTGTGTTGCCCTGCAGACTGGTGACCTGTCCAGCGTGTACCCCGCCTCTCACCCATTGAATGCTAGAGATAGACACCAGCACCCCTCGCGACCCCACAAGGGATAGACGTGTTAGGAAATGGATAGAAAAAATGTGCCTCTCTGTATGAAACTGTTGTGCTAAATAGGAACTGTGTGGCACATCAAGAGTCATTTCATTTACAACAGAAACCTCCTTTAGCTGGTCATCTACTTGATTAACTAATAGATCTTTGGAAATCCATTTGTTCGTGCAAAAATATAATATACCTATTTTTGTAATTAATTTTTTTTTATTTTTTAAACTAGAATTATTTAGAAATTTGTGAAAGGGTGTCTGTAACAAACAACTTAAAAATCCAATTTGAAGAACTGAAAAACAGAAATCAGGTGAGAGAATGCAGCCATTTGATTCTGGCGTGTTGGAGCAGCGATGGATCTAAAAGTTGCTGGACAGTAGCTCTCGAGGAACTGGAGATAGTCACTGCTCGAGCAGTGAGTTAAAGCTTTTAGCATCCATTATTTAAAAGATCTTGATGAATCTGTGATTTTAGTTGTTTTCATAAATATATGTACCCTTTCAGAATTACTGATTTATATTAACGATAATATAAAAACCTTTCTTTCACTCATTAGCTGTGCCATTTATCATCAAACAATTTTGGTTTGCTCTTTTTAAATTCAGTCCAATTGAAATTCAAAAAATACTTTATTAATCTCAAAGGGAAATTAAATGTGGGAGTAACTCATGTTTTTCTTCTCAACAGGTTGTTGTTGATGCCAATGGCTGCAGGCAGGAAGGATCTCCTGTAGTGGTGTGTGTTACAGCAGATGGCGAGAAGCCTCTGACTGAAGACACTCTGTAGTTGTGTGACAGTCTGATGAAGAGGATGCTCAGGGTTATCCATGATGTAGCCCAATAATAATGAGGTCAGGAGACTGAAATGACCACACCGAAATCATCACATTATTCTGCTGTAGCCAATAAGAGGGCGACCGGGCCTTATGTTTTGGATTACAGATCTGTTGGATCTATTTTCTGATACCACGCTGTATTAATTTGCCATAAATTTTCACTAATTTTCCTCTGACCTGGAAAGTGACTGACAGCCTCAGACGTCCTCTAACCATTAGCGAGCCACCTTTGTTTTCACATTAGGAATGATGTACTTTCCTGCAGAGGCCTCCGCTGCAAATGTAGTGGTTAACAATCGTGGCATCGAAGTTCAGCTCATCACTTAACTAACTTTGTTCCAGACATGTTGGGGCTTGTCTGTGTGTAGTTTGGCAAACTGTAAATGAGCTGCTTTGTGGTGGTTATAGCTTTCTTCTGACAACTTGAGAATAAAGCCCAGTTTTTTTCTTCAAATGCATCCTTATCAGGCATATTGATACAGCCATATCACAGTTGTCCTGTATGCTGGCTGAAGTTAATTGTATTTGTTTTAGCATCCCAAATACCTTCCTGTCCGTTCTGGATGACATGTTTGTTGGTCTACCTGCCTATGGCTTTGTTCCAACAAATCCCTCATTTTCCACTTCTTAATTAGAGTTTGAACACTGCTCATTGGTATTCCCCATTCATTGGATATCTTTTAGTATGATTTTCCTCATCTATAAATCAGCTACCTTCTCCCACTGCCTCTTTAATAATTATTCTGCTTACCCCCATGTCTTAAATTCCTGCAACGTCAGTGCATAACTGGATGAAACCTGAAGGGGTCTAGACAGGATCCCAGAAACCCATAGCATTTTATGTACACATCCTAATTCTAAGCAAACAGATCAAGTTTTAAAAGCCGGCCTGATTGTGATTTGCATTTAGGCTTTTTGTTAAGTTGAGGCTCAATAGGAGATTTCTGTGGGGTTGTTATTCTGTGTTATTCCTGAATGCTCGGTACACAGACAGGGCTTATTTAGAGTTGATTCTCTCTGGCTCCCAGCTGTCTATGTGGGATACCCTTCAAAAATGATGTACGAAGTTGTGGACATAAACCACCAAGGATTTCAAAAGGCCAAATTAGCCAAAAGCATCCAGATTTGTGGGGTTGTTGGATTACACATAAATGCCAAACTGCTAAGGGAGAGGGTTTACAGTTGAATTCTAATTACTAATGCATACAATATTCAATTTGTGTGTGTGTGTGTGTGTGGGGGGGGGGGATACTTGTACTTGTAGCTGAAAGAGAATTGTTTTTACCTATCTTCTTGGTTAAGTGAGGAATTTTTTTTGGTTCTCACTTTTTTTCTGGGCTAGGGGCTAGGTTTAGGCCTAAGGTGTCAATTAGATTTAGGTTAGGGTCAGGGTTAGGCCACAGAAGGGACAGTCCTCAGTAAGAACTTAAAACAAGGATGCATGTGTGTGTCTGAGAGAGAGAGAGAGAGAGAGAGAGAGAGAGAGAGAGAGAGAGAGAGAGAGAGAGAGAGAGAGAGAGAGAGAGAATCTGTTTATACAGGATTCTGCCAGAAGCATTACTAGCTGTCACTTCAATTCTAGAGTCTGTTGTGCTGCAAGGTTGCCTCATACAGATCCTTCATGTTTGATAAAGCCATCAAAATATTTCCTCATCAGAGAAAACATGTTACCCGTTACACATCAGACAAGAGCAAAGGCTGCATTCCAAGCCGATTTGATCTTGAACTGGCCGCCTCGCTCGTCTTTCTGTGTCATCTCTCCTGAGTGACGTGCAGCCTGAGTGTACATGGCACCGTCATCTGACTGGAACCAAATGAGCCGTGAGTAATGGCAGAGGACGCCAAGCCCATTGGCTAATTGTCCTGAATAATGAGGCTGGTTCTCCATTCCGATTGGAGTTGGAGGTGGGAGGTTAGCTCTCGGCATGTCTATCCGCAGCGAACAGTGTAGTGTCACTAAAATGGATTTGTCAGATGACTGCTGGGGTGACAAAAAGTCAAGCATTCATTTTCTTTTCCTCGACGTGGGGTTTATGTTGTGGCACTTGAGCCCTTGTAGTCTGCTCCTTTAAATCTTTGTAGGACATAAAGACTCCAGAAACCCTGAAGGATGTACATACACATTGAATTTCAGCTCCAATTAAGTGTTAATATTTAGATGAAACTTCTAAAACAGGTAACAGCTATCTATCTTGCAAAAACTAAAAAGTCATCAGCAATTTAAATGTTGTTAGTATTGACTTTAATTATTATTGACTTTAAATGTCTATATGTCCTTGTAGTTCCCTGTTGTTTGTCAAAAAGCGGCAGGCTGTGTGGCATGACAGACACTGGATTGCATTGGAAACTAACTCCCATTAATTGGCCAAAGCTAATGAGAGAGAAAGTTCTTTTGGGGAATTAAGATTTATGACTGCTTTTTGGTCGGATGTTTGATTTAAGTGATACATCCTTAATTGGGAAAAGCTGGAACAAATGGAGTTGAAACCAACCATTTCCATACATGTTATAAAACATGCATAGCTTTACATTATTCACGGTTGGACATTAAATCACGCTAAACCTTTCCTGTTTTAGTTTTCTGTTTACTAAATGTTAGCAAACAGAAAACACATTGCCATTCTGACAACCCTAGCTCTGTGACTAAACCAGTGTGTTCCAAAGGCTGCAGAGCCCCGACCCTCCTCCTCTACATATCAAGGTACATGTCTGTGCTCAGAACTTTCAGATGGCCTCTCTGGCTACGTTCACACAGCAGCCTGAAGTAACCCAATTCCGATTGTTTTGCCCATATGCGACCTGTATCTGATCTTTTTATGACAGTCTGAACAACACAGATCGGATTTTTTCAAATGCGACCCAGGCCACTTGGATATGTGGTCCTGAATCCGACACTTATCTGATATTTTCAAATGCAACCTGTGTCTGTACGGCCGGGTCGCATTTATCCGACCTACACGTCACCGATACTCGACAAACGTCACTATTCTGCGTCCTGCTATGCAGAAAGCGGGAAGAAAAACGACACCCATGGCGGACTACAATAAGAAGAGCAGCAAATTAATGACCGCAAAATGCGCGCCAGCATTATAATCCATGTTTACTTCCGCAGACACTGAGGACGCTTGCTACGTGTGATGTCATCCCGTCCTCCAGTGCGCATGCGGGACACTTAGGTTAAACGCATTCAGTTCACACAGGAGATCACATACAAGTCGCATATATTTGGAAATGTGAACCACGCAAAAAAATCCAATTTCACAAAAAAATTGTATGTATTGTATGCATTAAGACCTGCAGTGTGAACATAACCTCTGTGATACACACTGGGCCCTAGCAGCAACCTTATCAGAAGTGAGAGTTTCCAGCATCAGCTTGGGCATTTTGTCAGAGATAGCTGTGATATAGCTGTGATGATATATGACAGAAATAAGAAAACCAAAAGGATAACAAACAGGAATAAACGTCATAAAATGTCATATGCAACCTGCCACAGAGACAATATTAACCACTAAGTCATATAAACTGGGTTTATTAAACATTAAATCTCTGTCAGGAAAATCGCTTTTAATTAATGACCTCATTACTGACAATAATCTTGATATTATGTTTTTAACAGAAACATGGTTACATGAATTTAATGAAGCAGCTATTCTGTTAGAGTTGACGCCTCCAAACTACAATTTCCTTTGTGAGAGCAGACAGCAAAGGAAAGGTGGAGGAGTGGCAACATTGTTTTGTGATTCACTACAGTGCAAAATGGTGTTTCTGGGAAAATTCGACTCTTTTGAATATTTGGCTCTCTAGGTAAAGAGCCCGGTACGAAATATGTTCTTGAATGTTTACAGGCCTCCTAAAACCAAATCAAACTTTTTTTTAAAATATCTTAGTGATCGCCCCTACCTTTGATATGAGTTGATTATGACTGTTTAATTATTGTGGGAGACTTCATCTTTCATGTTGACAACCCTGAAGACAGACAAAAAGAACTGTGTGACACACTTAGATATTTTGTGTTTAACACAAAATGTCTAACAGCCAACACACAAACAGGGACATATTTTAGACTTGATCATCATTAAAGGTCTAAAGATTTCTAAGGTCAATGTTACTGATGTTGCCCGATCTGAGCACTTTTCTGTTACCTTTGAAAGCATAATTTTCAGTGACTCATTTAGCCAAAGGGACATCGTGAGAAAAAGCCCCTTTAATGACAATGCCATGGAAACTTTTATCCAAGCTTACTCTGTTACTAGAGGGAGTGGTGGCCCAGTGGTTAGAGCAGCGCGCTCTGAGAAGGATGCAAGTACCCAGTTCGATCCCCACAGTCTGCACTCTGGGTCCCTGAGCAAGACCCTTAACCCCTGATTGCTTCCCAGGCACCACATAGTGGCAGGTCACTGCTCCCCAAGGGGATGGGTTAAGATGCAGAAGAGAATTTCTCCATTGTGTGATCAATAAAGTTAAATTATTATTATTCAACCTTATACTGCAACTTATTAGATGAACTAGTAGATAGCTTTCAGTCTAAAGTCTCAGATATCATTGACTGCATTGCTCCAATTAAAGTGAAGGTTGTTTCTGGAAAGAAAAAAATCCAATGAGAAGTGCTCCAGCAGAAGTGAAAAAAGGGGGTGTCAATGCTGACATCCTGGAATTCATCTTCATCAGATCATGCTGTGATCAAACCTTGCTCCACAGACCTCTGTTCAGTTAACTCTGTGAATGATTAAAAGAGGAGGAAATGTATGCGACCATTGCATTTTAATTTGTAGACACCAGTAAGAAGTGTGGGCTATTACCGAGCTTGTTATCAAGCAGTCAAACTTCAGTTTATGTTCAATTACAGCTTTGTTGTAACATTCTCTCTCAATGTGTTTTAAATTACTCAGATTGAGCTATAATTAGGGTTAGGGGAAAAATTGCCATGCCCAAAGTGAAGATAAGGTCACAGTTTAAAAAAAAGGTTATTAAGGCTGTGTATTTTTAACAAATCACCAATCCTGGTTCCTTACCAGCAACCTATTTTAGACAACCCTGACTTCGACTCCACTTAAAGAAAAAGAAGAGAGGTAATAGTCTGCATGGTAAAAATAAACATATTTACAGTCACTATGACCATTTTAACCAAGCTGTCAAAACCATTTATACCAACAAGAGCCTTTCTTATCCTGGATTATATGAAACAAAAATGTGGCCTCAGTGAGCACATCCTTCATTCAGCTCAAGTTCTTAAGTTCACACCTGACCTCAGTCATAGTTGACCTGATAAACCTGAAATAAGCTGTGCTCAGAGGACTTTCAGGATGGTTTTAGGACATCTTGCCCAACTTTTGGCACTTTTAGCTGTATAAATCATCAAGTTGATCTGATTGTGCAAAGGTATCAGTCAGGAGAAGAATGCAAAGTACAAAATACAACATTTTATACCTTGGCACAGGGAAGACAGTTATGAATTAAGAAAGGAAAAAAAATATTGAGCAAAAAATTGATTTCTTTAGAAGAAACTTAAAGTTTTGTAATGACCTAGCCAGAGTCTAGAACTAAATGCAACAGAATGTCTGATCGATCATCTGAGGAGGGCTGTGGACAACAGATGTCCTCACAATCTCAGACATTTGGAGAATTTTTGAAGATCTTCAAATACGAAAGTCAATGAATGTGATGCTGCCAGACTCCGACAAAAGAAGCCTGAATGAATACTATCTAAAGGTGCTTCAACAAACTGTTACTTGCAGGGTTTGAACATTTTTCCTTCAAGCTTGTTTATTGGTTTTTAGTTCAACAATACAGCTTGTATGTGTCATATTAAAGGTGTGAAAAGTTTTCATCATTTTGTGGCACTAGTGGCCTTTATTTCAAACTGGATAGAAAATGGGGGAAATATGATTGAGAGAGAGAGAGGGAAGACAGGGAAGACATTCAACATTTTGACAGAAGTGTGAACATGTTTTACATTCCCTGTACATGTAGACTCCAAAAATTGTTTCTTTTTATGCATGCCAATCCAAAGATAAAGCTCTGAATGGTAAATGGGCTGAATTCATATAGTGCTTTTCTACTCATACTGATTACTCAAAGTGCTTTATGCTGGAGCCACATTCACCCGGTCGCACTCACAAATATGTTACACATTCATATCAGTAACACACAGATCAGTAGGCAACTATGGGTTGAGTGTCTTGCCCAGAGGCGCATCGACCTGTGAGAGGAGGAAGCTGGACCAACAACTTTCAGGTTGTAAGATGACTACTCATCAGTACCTCCCTACGAAAGGACAACAAACAACTGCCGGAATCACCTCCTTGTTTCATCTGTGCTTGGTCCTATAAAGGTGCAGTCTTGCAGCTGCAAATGCTTGGCAAAATCTCTCCCACTCTGCCGCTAATATTGCAGTCATATCGTGCGACAAATCTAATAGTCAGACACTGAGCCAACCCTACCCTCTCTGGTACTTCACACAGCCCACTCACACTCTGCTCATCAGACCCATTACACACAGACATAAACAGCAGCACACCTCTCCGTTCTGGCACAGCAGGTTGCCTTCACTTGTCTGTCATTGCCTCCCCCGTGAACGTAATCAGAGCGGCAGCAGTATTACTCCATCAGCATCTGGGTTGAGTCTGCAAGCTCTCTCGGCCCCCCGACTGAGTCGTCCCACTGGTGCGTGACTACACCAGGTGGGAGACAGCCACATGATGCCAGCTCTGAAAAGAAGAGATTTGACTCACTGCTAAATCTATATTTAGGGATTTTTGTGTTATATGTCGCTACCGCTGGAGCTGTTTTGCATTTTCTGTCTCGGTTTGACAAATAGTCCTCTAAATGTGGATCAGGGGTGCTAAAATACGTGCGAAGGCTGAATGATCGTGCCTTGGGAGACTAGAGTTAGATACAGAACAATCCCTTGCAAAATGATTCATGTCCACTGAACATTTTTGGATTTTGTCATGTCACAAGCACAGTGCTCAACATATTTTATTAGGAGTTCATGCGATAGACCAACAAGTAGTGCAAAATTGTCAAGTGAAAGCAAAGTGATAGATGGTTTTAAAATGGTTCTCTAAATGAAAGTCTTGAAAGTGTTGCTTGCATTAATTATCATCACGCCTACATCCCCCCCCCCCCCCCCCCCCCCCTCCGGCCCCCTTAAATTACTGCTGCGACTCTTTTGGGGTATAGCTATGCTAGCCTTGCACATCTAGGGACTCAAATTGTTGGTCATTCTACTTTGAAAAGTAGCACAAGACACGCTCAGTCACATTGGATTGAGAGCTTTTGTGAACATTAATTCCCTTTCAGTCAGTTTAGACTTGGTCATTTTAACACATGTTACTTTGATTTAGACAATGCTGTTTTAGCTCTGGCTCACCGATCAGAGTTGTTATCTTACTAGAAGGTGGACCTCTGCTCCACTTTCAAGCAGATTTTCTTTCAGGACTGTGTCCTCTCCTTCAATTGCTAAATCTGACCAGCGTCGCTGTTCTTGCACAACAAATTCATCCCGAGAGCGTCATGCTGCCATCACCATGTTTCACAGTCAGTATATTATATTGGGGGAGTGTTTTAGCCTTAGTTTTCCTTAACATTGTGTTTACCATGGATGCCAGCAATCAGTTTTGGTCCCATCTGACAAGAGCATCTACTCCTACATGTTTGGTGTATCCCCTACAAGGCTTCTTGAAAGCTACAAATAATATTTCTAACTACGTTCTTTGTACAAAGGTTTTCTTCAGGCCAAACTTCCATAAAGGAGCAATAAGTAACATAAATACTGCACAATCAACCTAAATCAATCTCATTTGTCACCCAGGGTGGAAGTAACCTTCCCTCTAAACAATTAGTCCTCTCCATCAACGATGTCTTGTTGATGATGTCAAGTTTTTCTCCTTTAAACCTACAGGCATGCTGTGGAAAGTCTTCGGTGCAGTGTTAAGAGTCCTACAAAAGGCAGAACACGTAATTCATTCTTCAAATCACCCACTTCAGAATCAGAATCAGAATTAGAAATACTTTAATAATCCCTTGAGGGAAATTACAGTTCCAGTGCAACCATCCATCACATACATCACAAACATTCGGGGGAACGATTGACTGAGGCCTTGCTGCCGAGGACCCCACCTGACGCGGTTACCATAGGTCGCTGCCATTAACTCCCCACATTTGGGGAGGGAGTGGAAAAAGAAAGACATATTTCACACTTTATCCTATTCCAGGATACAGTTTGAGATATCGTAAAAACCTTTCACAAGAAAAGCACATATGACGAGACAACATTTATGCAGGGGGTTAACCTTGGAGACTAGTCACATGAAGTTCGTATGTTGTTATAGGCATCAGTTATGTGTGTGTGTTTGGGTGAAAGTTGTTTTATTTCCATGAACGCTCTCTAGAGGGCCATTGTCCTTGATATGATGGAAAGTTATCAACCGGCGCCACAGTTCAGAACGCATCCACAGATGTCCACGGGGGAGGAGGGAGCGGGGGAACAGTTCTGAGTTGTCTCACCATGACATCCAGGGGAGTTTTTTTGATAGGGGAGGCATAACCTCAGCGGAATTATAGAGTGAACACTATATAAATTAAATTGTATTTTCAAATTGAGATTTTTTTTATATTTAGATGTTCATAGAGAGGTTCAAGATAGTCTCATTATTAGGTAAAGAAGCTGCAAACAGCAGATTTTTTTATTTTATTTTTTTGGTGAAAGAGAGTCAAAAGTGTTGTAGCCTTCTTTCAGCCAACTGACCAGCAGTGAGCAGCAACAGGTCTGGGAGGGGCAGTGCAGCGTTACTTTATGCACAACAGAGCTGGACAAAATGCGAGAGGCACCCTACTGCAGTTGCAGGGTGCTGCAATTTCTACAAACAACCTGAAGTTCACACCAGACGTTTTGAACGCTTCTTTTTATTTGTATAGTATGCAGAGACTCACAGAAAGGTAAGGAAACCTGAACTGAAGGTCAGTGGGTTTAATACCTAAATCTAAATGATTGCATGTGGTTTCTCCCCTCCCCTGAGGACTAACCCTAACCATAACATTGGTGGATGAGAAACCTAAACCTAAGGTCAGTTTAATACAACTTCATTAACTTCCTGTTGGGACCAATGTCTGGTGATTTTGGTGAAGCCGGCCTTGCAGTACGGTTCTCCTGGAAAATGCTGGCCTTTCCACCACTTTCCCTAGCATCGCTTTAAAATGGTCTTGGGTGTCATATAAATGTTTTAGGTAGGTCAGAAGCCCCTTATCCACCAAACTGATGCTAAACTGGGGCTAGTGCTTGATTAGAACCAATTCTCAATGTTTTCATCACCGTAACCTTTTTTCTGTCTCTTGAACTGACAAACTGATTGAAAAAGAAAGAACCACGTTTGCCAGGAGCTGAGCGGCCGGCTGCTAGAGAGTAGCAACCAGTCAGCCTGTGATGAGCTCCATGTTGGGAAGTTGTTTACATTTCCATCTGTCTAATTTAAAACAAATCAGAGTGAAATGCTTCAGCATGATAATAAGCGACATCTCTGTGTATCTTGCATGCCCACCTTTTCACCCTAAAAGTGATAGGCAACCCCTCCCTCACTGACATTCTGTGTGTCGATAGATTTAAGATGATGAGGCCTAGCCACAGACAATGCTGTGGGTTTTTTGTCTGGGTGTGTGCCAGCTATAGACAAAGGGGTACACGGCGGTCCTGCTAATGCGAGGGACACAATGTTATTTACTGCAGGCTGGAGCTGCGTCATGGATATGGAGATAGCCCCGAAACTTGGGTGATAAATTATTAGGAGCCTGTGTGAGTGTGAAGGTTGGTGTTTAGGAGTATGTGTAGTTCACAAAACTGGCAAAAGCTTCTATCCTACACTCCTGCTGGAAGGAGGCATTACCTTTAAGCTTGTTCAATAGAAGACAGTGGGTAGTTAAAATCGAGCGTAAGTGAGACATGCTACTTTTTTTTTCATTTAGTGTGAAAGAGGATGAAATATGACTCACCTCTTCTCCGTTTTTAGTGCACTGTAGTGTGAATCCCATGTCTGTTGTCAAAGAGAGACCTTTACTGGGATGAATTCCTTTCGCTTCATCATAGGATTTTGTCCCATTAGCATCCTTTAAACCTCAATTTAAGCCTTTAAACTGATCGCATGTAGTACGTATCTGCTGCTCTGTCTCACATCCTCCCACACGGGAGAAAAGTACAGATTTTGATTAGTCCTTTCCAGACAAGGACGTCTTCAATTGTTGAGAGTGCACCCCAGCTGCCGAGATCCCCTTGCTCTGATCTGTGGGTCATGAAATGCACTTTAGAGGTATAAAGAGAAAAATACTGCTCACTGCAAAGAGCACTTAAATTGAATATCTGAAAAATTCTGTTCTTTAAAAAAGTGCCTTAGAAATTTTCTCAGGTGTCCACAGATAAACCCTGACCTACTCAAGAAAAAATATTCTTTTTGTAAATGCTGAACCAGTCTGTGGGGGTAAGCACTGGCATCTTGGAGGAGCTTGATCCCCAAGAGTGGGGATGTGGAATTGCTACTAGTTTCAGCATCTCATCTCGATGTATCGTTTCATTGATTGCCTCCAACTCTTGTTTTTCAGGGAGGCAGATGCTGCCCCACACCATCACACTGCTTCTTCCAAAGGTTGTTTAGTACTGGAAAAGAGGAGCTTTATCGGTGCAACCCACACACTCGACTTTGCTGCTCAACCCATTAATAATTTTCTTTCATAGCTGCGTCTCCATTTAAGTATAGATAAAAAGATTTTCCAACTGTGTTCAATTTATTGCCAAGAAGCATTGTTACAACAAAAAATAACTAATGAAACATAAATGGCCTTCCTTTTTGAGCTGAGTTTTCAAAGAAATTCTTGAATGTAGATGAAGAAGCAAAAAAAAAAAAAAAAAAAATGCAGGTCCACCAGTGTTAGGTACTTATTGAACTCAAATTAAATAACCGTACAAGAGTAATGTTGCTGATATCTAAAGTACTGACTATTACCAGAGGCCTGAGGTCCAGTAAACATCCAATAATGTTGCTGGTTTGCCTGTTTGATGACTTTAAACAAAGATATTGGCGGTTAATTTAAAATTCACTATGTGGACTATTAACATTTTAAATGGCTTGTACTTGCATAGCAGTTTAGCAAGTCCGACGACCCCAAAGCGCTTTACACTACAATCAGTCATTCACCCATTGATGGTGGTGAGCTTTGTTAGTAGCCACAGCTGCCCTGGGGCAGACTGACACAGGCGAGGCTGAAAATTGTGCTAACACCCGCCTTCCCTCTTCCCATAACTTTCTGTCAGTATGATTTGATTGAATTTGACTTTGTAAAGTGTCTTGAAATGACATGTTGTGAATTGGCACTATATACATAAAATTAAATTAGAAAATGTCATTGAATTCAATTCAAAAATGCCTAAATAAATTAAATACAGTTAATAAGCACATGAGACAGCTAGTGAAAATATATTCATTTATGTATTTGTCATCATTCTATTGCCAATCATCAGTAAGATGACCTTTTTGAATTTCACCTTTCAGCATCAAATAAAGCCAATTTTTTCAATTAGGGGCAAGATAAAAAGCTTAGTTATAAACTAACTCCATTCGTCATTCTTTCTATGAACCTCTTGTCTGACAATCATGACAGGAACATGAAGGAAAACTGCATGAGTTCACTGAAAATAACAAGAGGGCTTAACGTTTAATCCCTCGAGGTCTAAACCAGGTAATACCTTCCACGCTGTCAGATTTCTTCAAAGCCTATCAAGCCAAAGAAGCTTCAAAATAGCATATGATCTACTGTAGTTTTGACTGGAATCATGACGACCGCTGGGGGATATTTCGGGTTTCCCTTTGATGTAGCAGAAACGTTAACTTAAGAGAAAGAGGAGTGGCACAAGCTGGAGCTGCAACAAACATTATCACCAACATGATATAGGGAAAGAACCTAATTTACATCAGTTGATACTCTGATGTCTGCAAATGATTTAGATGACGTTCTGAACATCTCATAAGAAAATCACAGTTCAAGTGAGTTAATTTGTTTCATCTCAACCACCTAGTGTAATCCATTACTTAATGAGGCTTTTACCCACGTCCACCTGGATATCTCTGACTGGTTACCAGCATGTCCTATTGACTTCGCCAGCTATGTTCACCTTGCCGGTGAGCTGTGACTGATGTAAAAACACACCTGGCTTTCACAATCTATTGGACATGAACAGATGTTGCTGTTGACAAATAGCGTTTGCATTTCACATTTGTGTATGTGGGGTGAGGATTTCAGTATTTACAGAGACATAGACACTGAGGTATGACTTTATGAACATAAAGAGTTATGAAGATTTTGAACATCCAATCAAATATCCAGTTCTTTGATTATAAATGTTCAAATATTAATGTCTAAACTGTTTTCATTTGTCTTTGGAAGAAAAAGTGATTAAATTACAACTAAACATGGAAAATTAAACCTTGTTTTAGTCATTAAACATAGAATATCAACAAAAACATGTATTCTACCTGAGAACCTTATCCCCTTATAGCTGTTTGTTCTCTTCCAGTTGGAGATGGACGGGGGAGAAGTCAGTGTTTGGAGGGCAAACAGGCAGGTGAGTGAACGTTAAAAGCTGAGCAGCAGAAGTGATTGTGGACCAGGAGGAGGATCCAAAGAACAGTGAGGGGACAGACTGCAGCGCTTACAGGAGGGTGTCTCCAGGAGTCCAGGAGAGAAGGAAGCTGTATACCACTCATGGGTTAGTTCCTGGAAATAGGAGGGCCGGAGTCAGGATAGAGTAAGAGCTCAAAGCTCAAAGGTAAGAGCAAAAGATTTGCCTCATTACCAAACTGAAAGCTAACTATCTGGTGTCTCCCTCAGGGTGTCTGCTCCTCTTTAGGCTCCTCCTGATTAGCCATGACAAGCTAGGGCCGAGGACCCGCACCTGATAATCACTCCCTGCATGGAGAGGTAAGCGAGAGACACACAAACACAACTCAACTTGTGCACAGCACTGTGGTTATGACAGGCTCGTTTGTCAGATGAAAAGTGCCTTTTTGGAAACAGCATGCAGTATTAAACATGCTTTTCATTGGGCCCGCATGTCTTTTTTTTAGTTATTTAATGTAATATTCCAACATTAAAGACCATGTTTTCATTTGCTGTAAGCAGAAAATCATCATAATTAACTAATTAAAAAGCTTTTATTTCAATAATTAATTGAAATAAAAGCTTGTTAACACCTGCCTGTATGTAATTAATCTATTTAATGGGTTTTCACTTAATATAAATTGAGTTACAGTAATAAATTAACTTTTCAGTAATGTTCCAAATTATTTAATATGAGTGTATAACAAAGAACATAGTAAGTAAACATAAGGAATCAAATAAAAGTTTGAAACCTTCATTCATTTTTCATACATTGAATACGAAGAGGGTGGGTCAATGGGCGAGAGAATGGGAAGACTCTGGATGGGTTACCAGCTTATCAAAATAAAGACACTGGCTAGACAATCATGTATGCACATGTTCCTACCTAAGGATGGTTTAGTGTGACAAATTACCGCAATGTTCCTGTTTCAGGATCGTGGGCGGAAGCTGGAGAACCTGGACAGATTCTAATCATGTATTCGGTCTCTTTCGTTTCTGCAAGGCCACATTTCTAGCAACTGAGCTGTGCCACATGGTACAAATGTTTCACAAATCCAAATGTGCCGTAATGCATCAGTTGTCACTAGAGGAATTCAGTTCAGGCTTTTATGCATGACTCCATCTAAAGTTGTCCTAAAAAGCAATAGGCCATTACTGTGGCATTTAATGTTACCAGCAAAAGTGAGTTATGGCTTTTATGACTTCATAGTTGCCTGATGCTAGCTTTGGATGAAAGCCCACATTTATGAACTTGAATTGATGTCTGGACTTGCAAATTTGACAAAACCTCATACTTGATTCCTAACATTACATTTAGATTTATTTAAGAATGAAATGAAAACAATTTATTTTCTTATGTCATGTAATGAATACAAAGCAAAATAATACGTGTAACAACAAGACTGGAATTGTAGATAACAATAGCATTACACATATTTAATTTCATATATAATTTCCATTATATGGAAATGATAGAAACGAGGCATGGAGCATAAAATTAGACAAAGAGAAGGACTTAGAACAAAATGGGGCAGAAAGAAGAAAGTACAGGGATATTTCATCATAATCCTGTTGCTGTTGAATAATTTAAGTGTCTCCTTGCAGACATTAATTTCCTATCATCTACTTTGCGTCTAATTCACAGGGAGAATTAATGAGGATTGACATGGCTGCTCTTTCTTGTCCTGTAAAAGCTAACATGAAGCGCTTGATAAGCAGGAGGGAACAATAGGAACGCTGGTCATAGCCTAATCATTTATTTTACATTTTATTCAAGCCTTCATTAGCTTCCTGGAAATATATTAAATAATGTGATAATGTGAATAATTTGCTGTAATAGTAATAATCACAATTATCAAAGTATTACAGATATGCTTCTCTTCTGTTTAATGGGTAAAAGCTAATTTACTTTAAATTGAATGAAAATTTTACCATAGTCTTTACTGTGCATTATCTTTAAAAGGTCACCTTTGTGCAGTGTAGAAGACATGTCGAGGACATAGCGGTGCAACTGATAGGCAATCTGTTTCAAAGATTGATAGCATACAGCTGCTATCAATGAAATGGCCATGTGCTTCTTAGCATTCTGTACGTCTTCATTGTTTTCTTCAAGGACATCAGTGCCTCACAGCAATGTGCAAAATGACATTTTTGTCTGATAGAGAGGGAAAAGTCAGAGAGGGAGGATGAGAAATAATATGGGGATAGTCCAAAGACATATACAACTGTCAGAGATGTTTACGCAGAAGGTATGAAGAACAGTGTTATAGCCTTACACAGCTCTCAGGGTTTACCCGCTCCAGGCAGGAAGGGGAGAAACACCAACGTGGAGGAGAGTCAGGATGTGGCTTCACAGATCCATCATCTTCCTGGACAACTTAAATGGGACATAGGGAGAAATGAGCTGGGAGGACATTCACGATAAACAAGAAAAGTCATATATTGTTCATTAATGCAATCTTCAGTAATGATTACTAAAACCTAATGTACTTTTCCTTGGTAAAGCTGTTGTAGTGCTGTTTCCTAAACTGCCATTTATGCTCAAGTATGAATTTCATGGTTTATACCTGATAAACCCATGAAAATCAACTATAAAATCAACTACTGTCACATGTGAAGTATTCATGTCACTGGACAGGTTATGTTACATTTCTGCAACCTGCTATCTCACTTGATTTATTATTCTATGGAACTTCTTAAAATCAAATTATAATGCTCTGTGTATGGCCCCAACCTGTCAGATAATTGTTAGTTACATTACTAAGAGAGAAGGTCTTGTGATCACTTTTGCAATCAGGTTTTAAGCATTTAGCATGCTGATGTGAGTGAATCTTCTTCAGCACAGGTTGATACTAAAGACACAAGATGGATTAGTGTTACCATCAGACCATTGTTGCAGTCAAAGCTCCATCGGTTCTCGGGCAGTGGCCCGCATGTGCAGTACATATTGCAAATGAAAACTGTAATTTTTACAAATAATTATTCAACATTCGTTCGGTCAAAGCCTGGTTTATCTGGAGATCAAATTATGTATCGTGCACTGCAAAATACATAGAGGGTTATTTTTGAGGCAGCTTATTCTCTGATTCTCTGGAAACATAACACAGGTATGCAATAGTTTGATGCGGGTATAACAAATCCATAATCAAATATTTCTAATTTAACAAAAATGCTTTTATCTTGATTTGATACAAATTTACAACAAAACGGTGAAACAGAATATCTGACCTCGGAATGTTTTTCCATAGGTGACACTCTATATCTTGATCAATTTTACTGAAAAGGGTGATTAGTAGCCAGGAGCTATTTTATTATGGGTAACTGCCCAGGATAGCAGCAGAAAAGGTGGGTCAAATTATGTTACTTGCTGCTTGGGCAAGTGTTATATTGCTTTTATAAATGTGCAGTTAATGGTAACCTGGTGCCCCATGTTTACTAATGAAAACAGACGTGTTTCATGTGTTGTGTAAAACTTCACTGCACTTTAGGAGAAAAAACAGATGGCTTCAAGGGAGAAGGGGCTTGTTATTCATGACAATTTGCCAAATACTAACTGTTAGAGTGGTTGCTTATTATTTTGTTGTATTTGCTGTGGATTAGTTTGATCTTGTGGTTTTTACTTGTATATGAAGGAGGACTATTCTGAATTAGGTCATTTAAAAATACCTGTGATACAAGTTGTTTGTGAATTGCTAATCATGCAAATGTTTAAACTTCTGTGTCCTAAGTCAATACGAAGCAAAAGTAGAAGCCAATTGTCTGGTTTTTTAAATTATTACTTAAGATACAATTTCACAAATGCATTTCTAAATTTAACGAAATATTTAAATGACTGCAGCTGATAAACCTTCCGGATTTGTACTCGAACATATTACAAGTAAAACATAAAATACTAAAATGTATCTGCTTCAGGTTTGCAGGTGAAATTTGAACCGTGTTTTTTTCAGTGTCCTGATTTTTGAACGTTTAGAAGTATAAAACTTAACTTCCAGCTGATTGATCATGAAGTGTGAATGAACAAGCAGCTTTCAGAAGCATGTCCTGCATCCCTGAACGCAGTTCCTTTTCTCTCAGACTGCTCTGGCAGTTCTTTTCCTGCCTTGGCTGAGCAAATTTTCTACACTTCTTAAGGTAATTTAAATCCTTTTGCGTGGAAAAATATGTCTGTGCCAGATGGGAAGTCAGCAATCCTCTTGGCACCTGTGTGACAGCAGTTTAATTGAAATGTCAGCTGATACAGTCCAAATCCACAGATTTTTAATTTTTTTTCCTCTTGTCCCTAATGTCCGCATCTCGTCTCTCCTCTCTTCTGTTCCTATTTCACTGCTCTGAGTTACAACTTCATCTTTCCTGCGTGGTTGAGGACGCCAGTTGAAGCAATGCATCAGGTGAGGCACTCAATGCCGCACTCATTTGACCCCTCACCCCAACAATGGAAGCTGACCCTGAGCTGCTCCTCCAATTAATCATCTAACCTTCTCTTCACGCCACCAGCTGCCCTCCCCTCTCGTCCCACCCTCTGTTCTCAGTTGACCCTAGATGGCCCAAAAAGAAAAAGAAAAACTCCTCTGCTTCGCGTGCCCATGAGGGTTGAAGACAGTCACCCAAGATTCCGCATGACTGCAAGTATAAATCTGAGGGAAGTAATTACCCATCATCCTCCAGGGGCCGCAAGCACGCTCCCCGCCTCCTCTTCAACTTCGGTCTAGTTCAACCTTTTTACACTCAGATGGGAGGAGAGTTGTGGTGCATGAGCGAACAAAGTCGTACTTGGAGTTAATTGCCTCAGGCAGGTGAGGACATCAGTTCCAGAGTGTGCCCAGACAGATGGCTCTCTGGAGGCAGGTTCAATCAACTAATTGTGAAGTTCTGATAGGACTGTGGGGAGGTGTTGACCTAGAGCTGGAGCTGAGGGACACGAGACAGACTGAAGACCAAATTAAAGTAAAAAAAAAAAAAATTAATAAGCTTATTTCCAAAATGTCCCACTTTGCATTTCACCCTTTCACATCTCCACAACTCTAAACATCACCATATAAGCACGTGGAGACCTTTTGGAATTCAAATGCGGCTTACAGCTATTCACAAACATGTGCATGTACAGTCTAAGGCCCGCTCAAGCACTCGTCCTTGCTGCTGCCTCGAGCCGTGGCCTTAATTGCCTTGAGAATTGAAGGAGATGTTAATAAAATTGTTGGTTAAGATGAAATTCTTTTGCTTCCAAAAACAAGAAAAAGAATCCAAGACTGAGCGGGTCCATGGACAGAGAGTAAACGCAAAGAAAGGTTGTTTTATAGCGGCTGGTCGTCATAATATTCTTTCAAACACTTCTTCTTTTCATATGTACAGTTGAAAACAAATATTTAATTAATTTGGCAGGAAAAATTTGTTTTTGTCATTCTTCTCTAAGGTTTGAAGAAAGGTCAGTTAGGATAACAAAAATGTATTTTATTCTCGTATTGTCATAAAAAGAAGTAGATAGGATAAAGATAACGATTTTTTTTATTACGTTCTTCAAATTCAGGAGTAAGTAAAGTTTATTTAAAAGGCACCCTTCACAGACATAAAATGACAAAGTGCTGTACAACATGAGTTACATTGAAGTTATACATAGTATAAAAACAAGGATAAAAAACATATTAAAATCATGACGTAAAAGAACAAGATGATATTCAGTTGGCCTTTAAAAGCTTCCACAGAGTCAGCAAAGTGAAGTTGCAAGGGCAAAATGTTTCAGAGTTTAACAGCCACTAAACTTACATTTCATTAGAATTAACTGTGTTGTGTATTAGGCGACTTGCTTCGCACAATAGTTTTCTAGAAATCTTACTAATTTTTCCTGATAGAGCTGCCGTAACTGAGATAAATTTGTGAGCTGCCTTATTTGTACACAGCTTTTCAGCTCTGGCCAAAAATCTTCTCTTAGGCTGATTTTGCTTTTTGGAATCTAGCCAAATTTATTGGTTCTCAAAAACAATAACAATTGAGGGTTCAGACTAGGGAATATGACCAAAGGGTGTACGACCAAACAAATATAGCTAAAATTAGAAATATATATTAGGAATATGGAGTAATGCTGAAAAACTAGTCCACCCATTTGCTACTTGAAAGCTGAACTATTGCAATTTTGTACTAAAAACCTTCAGCTGATCCAAAATGTGTTTATTCTGTACTTTTGTGCAACGCTTGCTATTTGAAAATGGCAGTGCGCAAATTGCCACCTTTCCTAATTGTTCTATAATACCAACCCCTTAGACTGGTATTCATAGAATTATACCTGACCCCAACAGACTTAAATTTTGGTATTCATGAGGATCAGGTGGTGCTTTGACTATTTTTGGTTTAATTAAAAGAAAATATTATATTCTTTGTTAATAATTTTATTAATAATAATTGTTAATAGTGGTTGAACGCCAAATATTGCTTGTCATCTTTACACTACACCCCAGTTGGTCATGGCAAATGCTGAGGCAGATATTCCAGAGGGTTTCCTTATGTTAAAGGAGAGTTTTCCTTTCACAATGCAAGCGACCATTGTTGCAGATGTTCGTACAGGAGCAGTAAATCCTGCAATGTCATTTTGCTGTCCCTCCTTTAGGAATTAATTCAATAACCAAAAAAATAAATGCAAGAAAAATCTTTCACAAAGCTAAATGGCAGTGAACTTTATTGCTTCGGTAAAAGTTATTTCTGGTCAGGAATATTTTTATTTCTCAAGAACTCAGGTGCGTAACTCCTGGGAAGTTTCCATGGTTCCTACTCATAGTTTAATTTGTATATAACAGTTGTCAGACACTTTGCAACAAAAAGAAGTTGTGCTCAAGTGATAAACAAGCTAGAAGAAACCCTAAGACAGAGCAGCAAGAACATAAGGGTGTAATTTTATTCTTGCAGCCCTTAGAAGGAAAACAAAATTACCTGTCCTTGTGGTTGTATGATTTGGCCGTAATTCTGGTAATTTTGAAAGAGCTTCTAGATCCACACCTCAGGCTAGAAAGTGCATTGACAGGACAACTATTAGTTGTGCACTTTACAAATCTGGCGTTATGGAATATTGTCAAGAATAAGGCAATTGTTGAAAGTAAGATACAAGAAGCCCCTTTTATAGTGTACCACAAGCCATGTAGGGGACACAGCACACATGGAAAATTGTCCTTTGGTTGGATGAGGGACAGGGAAGCTTATCGGAGGTGATGGATTAAGATTGGGGCAGAGGTTTAACTTCCAACAGGACATCGACCTAAAACATATAGCCAGGGCTGCAATGGAATGATCAAATCAAAGCATTTTCGTGTGTTAGAATAACCCAGTCAAAGTCCAGAGCAAAATACTATAGAGAATCTTTGATAAGACTTGGAAATTGCTTTTTACAGATGCTCTCCACAGGATCTCAGTAAGCTCGAGCTACTTTGAAAGAAAAAAGTGTGCAAAAAAAAATGTAGTGAGATTTGCAGCTGTCACTCCACTGCAGCGTGGTTGTACAAAGAGATAACTGTTGCCTGCTCAGGTTTTGCAGCATTTATTTCTGCTCATCAGACAATATTTAAAAACAAGTACAATTTTTCTAACATTGCTTAAATTTGAAAGCTCTGCTGCAACCTTTAGCTGTTGAACAGACAGCAGGAGCCCTCTCTCAATGTGGTGTTTTTCTTAATCAACGTCTCTGTTTGTGTACTTCAGCTTAGGATAGAGAAGAGCTGGGTTTTTGCTTAAAACCAGCAAACGTGACTGGCCATGAATCACTCGTGATGTTAGAGTTTCTCACTTACTAAACAGGAGGGAAAGAAAATGCATTGTGGTTTCACATCATCATTATAGATGTCACTGCCAGCCTAATCCATCAAAGACTCAGTTTATGTGATTTTTGCTATTTCCCCTCATTGAATCAATTTGTTGTGTGTCAAGCATGAAAAAAGGATACAGTGAGTTCACAGATCGATGCAGTGAAGGAAAACACTGGAAATATTTGTTTTTATCAACTGAAAGTAACATTGGTTTCCAACCCAATCAGCAGATTGTTACCTATATAAATGGATATTTCATATGAGAAGGTGAAATCAATTTTGAACACTGTTATAGAAACGTTTCATAGTAATCTATTGGCTAAACCACATTACTGCACTGTTAATTACTCATTACCATAGCCAAAAATGTTAACTAATTTATTCTGATTATGACACATCTCTGTTTAGTACGATGTGAAGCACTGTATAACTTGGCGTGAAAATCAATTAAACATTTGTTTTCCATCATGTTTCATTACTTCCAGCAACATTACTTGCAGCACTCCTACACAATCACACGTCAATGCTCCGCTTCATGAAATGAGAAAACCTATACAGTGTTTTGAGCACGAAGCTGGCCACTGCAGTCAAAGCCATTAAGCCACGCATGGCTTGGTCTTCAAGTGGTTGCTTCTTTAGAATAACAAACATCTCTAATGGTGTTTTTTTTTAATATACATTTTTAAAAAATGTATTTCTTAGGGGTGGTTAAAGTGGATGTCTTGCAGTGGAGTGGACTGTAGAGTGGAACAAATGCTGATGTACTATACTATATTTTGCTTTCCGGCAAAATGCACTTTCCCCTTTACCAAGTTCTTCTGTTTGTGCAAACAAATTTTATTGTTAGACAAGGCCAACTTTAATAAATGTAAAAAGGCAGTTTTCAAATGATGATATATTTATTAAAGGAAAACCCCAATCCAAACCCATTTGGGTCTGTTTGTAAAGTTATTTACTCCCCTAAACCTAATAAGTGATTGTACCCAGTGTCCGAAATTAACTTCCTGATTCAACGGCGAAGTTGGCCGCCAGATGTAAGAATCAACCGGCCAAGCATATTTTTTACCGGCTAAAATATTATTTCTGATTGACCAAGGCTAAATAACTCCACATAATCCTGCTACGTGATTAGCCTGAGCTAAAAGCTAATTGTTAGCAAACGAACATGACGTAGTTGCTGTAGTGTTTGTGTACGTGTACATTTGTTGTCATACCAGCTTAAAGCAGAGGAACATAAAGAAGCACCTACTTAAATGATGACTGAAAAAGGTTACTTATTTGGTGCAAACATTTACTCGCCATGTGGCAGCTAGCCCTCTGAAATCTACTCGCCAAACAGCAAATTTACTCGCATTTGGTGTCTGGCGAGTGTTAATTTCAGACCCTGGTTGTGCCACCCTTGTGGTAACTATGAGACATTTTACATCACTGTGGACAAATTCTGATGCTCTCTTCTTTGCAGATTTGCTTTAATTCAGCCAAACAGGGTTTTTTTTAAGAACAAATAGTCTGTTTGAGGTCATGCAACAGCACCTCAACTAGAATTAGATCAATACATAAACCGGGCCACTCCAAAAGCATCATTTTGTTTTTTGGATTTTTGTGTACCGTACAGAGGTGGATCATTGACCTGATGCATAACGAAGTGAGCCTGAGCTGAGACAACAACTGACCCCCAAAGCGACTTTTTTCTGCTAATAAACTGTGTATGTTGATGTTGTTGCATAGTGCTGCCTTACATTAATTGGACAATTTACTGCACATTTACTGAAATCCTGCGTTTGTGTCTAAAACCGCCTGTGTGGCACCCTCCTCAAATTTAATGTGTGTACTGCTTTTGAATTTTGAATCAGTATTGGTATTGGCTCTAAAGAAATTGTGACGTCACCCAGAAAAACGTCAGTAGTTCTGCCATTGTGGACTATACTCCATATAGAGTTTGTGGTGTAATAGGGAGCTTTGCAATCTTTCTATCAGTTTTCAAGTCAGTAATAATTTCTTAGCTTATCATTCTGTTAGTTCATTAGCATTTATTTACCTTGTACTAATGGAACAGACCCCGCCCAGCCCTCTTTCCCTGCACATTCTTTGGTCTGCCGGCCACCACTTCCTTTAGGCATTTTTTCAAATATTAGACATGGGCGGAGTAGAGCCCTTGTATGGGTGTTTAGAAGGTCTTTAAAGCCATGGTGATGGCCAAAAAATTCAAAAACAGCAACTTTAACACATGAAATCATAATTTTAAATTAGATTGTTGCTATTCTAAATTTTGTTTGTTATTCTTTTGATTATCTTATTTGGGCGACTGTGGCTTGATGGGTTGAGTAGTTGTCTGGCAATCAGAAGGTTGTGGGTTTGTTTCCAGCTTCCCCTTGCCACATGTTGATGTGCCCCTGGGCAAGGCACTTAACCCAAAATTGCCTACCAAGCTGCGTCTTGGTGTATGGGGAGTGTTGGCCTAGTGATTACAGCAGTGCACTTGCACTCAGAGAAGGATGCAAGTACCCGGTTCAATCCCCAGCGCCTGCACTCTGGGTCCCTGAGCAAGACCCGTAACCCCAGAACGCTTCCTGGGCGCCGCACATGGCAGCCCACTGCTCCCCAAGGGTGATGGGTTAAAAGCAGAGAACAAATTTCTTTGTAATGTAATGTTTCAATGACAATAAAGATGATATGCATATATATATATATATATATATATATATATATATATATATATATATATATATATATATATATATATATATATATGTATATATATAAACATTTGTGACAGAAAAGCACAAATAAAAGAAATGTGAGAGGTAAAATACTTTTGATGACGCTGCATCTTGTTGTTGTCGCTGAATTATTATTTTCTTTATTACCACCAGTATTAGAAGTTAAAGCACATGTGCTGACACTTGTGTTTAATGCGGGCACTGCGGATCAAGCATCACTTTGATGGAAAACAGACTGCAGTGGCTTGTTGCTGGAAGCTATTCACGTTTCCTGACAGATTGTCTGTCATAAACTGTGATAGTCTGATTACTCCAAACCTCCTTCTAGATTACACATTCGATCCACTGCAAATTCCTCTATTCGTCATGTGCGAAGTGTTGAGCTGTCGGCTGGCGAAGTACTTCATAAAAGCAACCCGCCGACAGCTGGATCTCACCGCGCCACAAACATCGGAGCTCCAAAAAGTCAACCTCCCTGCGGCTTTGATTGTTTCAGCGGGATCCAAACAGTAATGAGAAGGTGCAGCTACGCTAGAGACAGAAGTAAAAGTTTGAGGGATGATTTCAGGTGTCACAGTCATCAGGCACAATGATAGCTTTGCTGGATGGGATTTATTTCCCCTCTTCTTCCCCCACAGCCAAAGCTCATTCACCCCACGCGTTCATCGAGCTGCAGTAGATGGAGGCAATGAGCATCATTTTGGTTAGCTATTGAAATGCTTTTGTTCCCTTGTTTTGGTGCAAATGAATTCAGTTTGTATTTGAGTGCAGTGCTTTTAGCTCAAGCTGAACGATGAATGTGTCAAATGAAGTGTGTTACACAAGCTCCTTGGCCTAGGGAGAGCTGTGCTGCTTTCACTGAGCAATCCCGTGTGTGGGTGTGTTTTGTGCTTTTCAGACTGAAAATGGCCTCTGTGTGTTTCCGCGCGTGTGCTGTTGTGTGCGTGCAGACGATGATGAGCATTAGTGGGCCAGGAGTGGGGGATCCAAACTGCTTTTACAGAGGTGAGAGCATTGAAAGTTGGGTAGCCACAACAACCACAATGACAACTATAAATCATGTTAATGGCGCCTCTCGCTGTGCCTCCATCTTGATCAAACTGAGGGGCTGAAAACATGACAGCCTCCGCCAAGAGCACAGTCTGAAATGTCAGCAGAGAGAGAAGAATGACAGAAAGTTCCACAAACAAGTTGATAGTTTCTGTCAGAACTTTAAGGGCTTTCTATTAACACGAATCACTGCTGGGGTGTTAACAGGTGAACGGTATGATGACGTCAATGAACTGATTTTCAAGGCCTGTCACTGATTCCAGTAACAGTGAAGACAGTGTGTAGGTCTAATCTTTTCTGTAAAATGCAATATGTGTTTGATCTTTACCCTTGTGGAATTGAAGAAGGGTTCATGGGAGTTTGGGTGTCCAGTTTGCTTGTGTTTTGTGGATCTCAAGAAGGTTTCCCTGGCAATCTGTAAGCGGTGCTGTGGTGAAACGGGGTGTCATAGATGCTTTTAGTGGTTATACTTAGACAACCAAAGCAACAGCTGCGTCTGTGTTCTTGGCACAAATGTTTGGCTTATTTTAAGTGTTGGTTTTGACCGATCCTGTTAGTAGAGCCCTGGAAACCAGATTTCAAGGTAGAGTCATAAAGAAGAGCTTGTCTGTTGTTAGGATTTCTGGATCTCATCTTTCATTTTTAACGAATACTCTGTCCCTCTGTCTTGGTTCATGACTTTTGGTTTTGTTTGGCCTTTTCTTGCCATGACCTTCAGCATGTTTGGAGCAGGTTACGGCACATTTTGAGATTGCCTCCTGGTTTTAGACATTGAAGAGGCAGCTCCTTCACAGTCTGAAGCCTTGGTTCTTAATAGGAAAAGTGTATACTGCTCAGCGATTAAGTGAGCGAATGTCTTTGCCTGAAGCAAAGTAGTTAAAGTACTCAGTTATCTTGTTCAGGGGTGATGTTAGGATAGCGCGTGAGGTGAATAGATAGATAAGGCTTAGTCTGCTGTGTCCTGGCTCTGCTCTGGTCTCTTGTGATGAAGAACAGCTAATTTATTGATTTTAAATGTCCACCTCTGTTCTGAACTTACCTACGGCCGTGAGATATGGATCAGGACTGAAGGAATGAGATCCTAGATGTCTAGGAAGTAATGTGGAACCCTCCCAGTAGGAGATGCCATGGCAGAACCAGAATTCACAGGATGTACCAAATATCCTTGGATCCTCCAGAATCTGATGGAGGGTGTTGCTTGGGTGATTGATCTCTGGATTTATCTCTTTTGGGTGTGATGAATGGTGGATGGATGTGAACTTCATAAACAAAAAAGAAAACTGTGCTAACACTCGCCTTCCTTCTTTCCATAACTTTCTGTCTGCATGATTTGATTGAAATTGACTTTTTAAATTGCCTTGAGATGACGTGTTGTGAATTGCGGCTATATAAACAAAATTGAATTGAATTGAATTTCTGTGCCATCTTGAAAAAAAGTGTAAGTGCTGTCATTATTCACAATGTTTGTATTTGTATTATGTGCTTATGCAGTTTGTGTTTTTTTGTCTTCCTCAGCTCCCCACCTGTGCCTTTCCTGTTTGGTTTTCTGTTGGTTATTCTTACCTGATTAAGTTCCTGGTTTGTGTTTTTCCTCGTTGAATTCTCTGTTGATTGCTGTAGTTCCTGGCTCATGAGTTTCCTGTTCTTGTAAGTTTCTGTTTCATCATTAAAGCTATCATCAACATGACACCATGTCTCTGTGTCCTCCCTGACCCCCTACTTTGGGTCCATAAAAACTTCACATCATGACAAGTAAAGGGTTGATTTAGGAGTGTGTGCTATGCCAATAATGCAGGAAAGTATCCTCACAAAAAAAAGGAATTTATTTAGTTCATTAATACTTCAGAAAATGTTTTACTGCGACTTTTAATCTCTCATAAATATTTTTATTATTTGATAATCAATAAGGTTCAGAACAACAGTTTTATACCTCACTTTATCTCTTGTCAGGTCGGCTGCAGTTTTCCCAGACAGGAGGTTTTATGCCTATTAATCCTCCTGTGAAGCCCAACCCATGATGATTTATTTTATTGCTGTTAAGATGATTATGTACAAACTGATGCCAAACATGACAGGGGAAGAGGGACCACGACAGAGTTACAGAAAGAGAAAAAGGACAAAGAAAACATGTAGACAAAAATGACAAAACCCCAATAACCTAACCTGGCCAGCCAGCTTGATAATGTGTAGCAGTCTCTGTTCTGCACAATATTAATATGGAACTGCTCCCATTGAATCTGTTTTGGGAGAGGAGGGACCTTCAGCAGAATTCTCCAACCTGATTGGGTGAAGCAACGCCTAGTGCCCGCCCACCAAAGGTTGGTTTTAGCCAATCATGGTTTCAAATTAAACCGTAAGCAGCACCGTCATGTGAAACCACAATAAGGTAATCTGGTCGAGACACTTCTTGCTGCTCTTCTTTCAAAGAAGAAATTGTGGATTTTTACAAAACAGATGATAGCAGCAGCTACGCGTGAGTCCTCATGCGCTGCCATGTTTATGTTGGTTTGGCTGTGGGCTCATAAGCTTTTGATTTTGTTGCACCAGTATGTCCCACCTTAAACTGCAATACTGCAGTATTTGCGATTTAAGCTGGAGTGGTACAAGATGGATTTTTATGTGTTTGTGAATGCACAAATTCCACGAGTATTCATCTTGCAGCCAAGTATACCATTAACCATCTGCTACAAAAAAGCGTCCTACAGCCACCGTGGGCGAAACCAGGGAAAGACAACCACACCTCGCATCCATCCAGGGAACAGCAGAAGAAACCAGGGGCATCAACCTACCAACCCTGCCAGGCCCCAGTTACCCAAGCCTGATTCAGGTGTCTGTTTAAGAAAGTTATGGATTCCAGAAAGCAGGACAAAAAAGGGGTGCAGGTTTTTCCTGCTGAGCTTCTTTTACAGCCTTAAATATCACTGGCCAAAAACAAAATCATCCCATCTGTGTTGTCCAATATGTAAGTATTTCCTCCATCATATTTTCTCCATCATATTGCCAGGGATTTTTCTGATAAACATGCAGAAACCATGTCAGAACTCAGTACCAAAGTGAAAATTAAATATTTATTTACAATAAATGATACAGGAGAAGGATTCTGTTTGCAGGGCTTCAGCAACCTGGGTTCATCTGGATCTGGAGACGAAGAGGAAAGTTGAGTTAAGAGTAACTGAGAGATTGTGTACGAAAGGTTGAGTAATTAATAAAAGAGACTTACTCTGCTGAGGTGAGGGGAGAGCTTAAGGAGGAGTGGAAGCCTAGTGATAACATGAGGGGTTTGGGATTAATGGCCTCCAGAGAAGGTAGTCTGGGGGGAACAGTAGTGGCTAGAAGACAACCATGGGCGTTTGTCAAGAGGGGATCTTACCTGGTGGATTCTTGCCATGAAGGAATCCAGGGTTGATACAAAAACCAGTAAGGAGTCAACAACTTTCGGAGGCACAGCGATTACAGATAAACAAGGCTTGGAATGAGCACAGCGAAAAAACATAGAAGTAAACACTTGAAAAGGTTAGTCCAAGGACTTGGAGAACGTTTGGCTGGTCTCTAACCAGGTATGTTGAGCATCAGGCGAAGGTCGTCTCATTGCTCCTCATATCTCCCAGCAGCCTGATGAGAGGATTACCGGCAGGTGTGCAGCCACATTTGATTGCTATTCATCCTCGTTGCATGTGCCATTTCATCTAAAACTCTTACTTTAATCATTCAAAAGCAACATCATGCAAATATGTTTCGTATAGTCCTTTTAATTTCTGCCTTACATATATAATAAAATGTTTCCAGCTGTATCACACAAATATGATAACTGGATATTGGAACCAAACACCTACAGGTGCTTGGATTGAGGTACTTACAGATTCACTTCTTTACAGAAAACCCCTATTATTAACTTTAGCTGTCGCTATATACATTTCATATTAAATAATACTGCATATTCTGTCAAGGTGTTGCTTGTTTGTACCTATAATACTTTATTGGTTGGTTTTGCTATGCCTTTTATATCTCTCTTTGCAGGTGTAGAAGCAGACTCAGAGGATGTTATATTGCTCTTTCCCTCTCTTCTTTTTCCCCCCTTTTCTCTCTTTTAGCATTTTGTCTCATCTGTTTCTCTCCCTTTTTTCCTCTTTTACCTTCCCATTTCAGTGTCCATTGGACATGAAATAGTCCCCGCATAAAATCTAATAAAGCTTGTTGTATATATAAATTAAGCGGAGTACTATGCCGAACGAAGCAAGGCACCACTTGGAAAACTAAAATCTGTTGGGCTCTTTTTGGCATCAAGACAGCAATTTTTAATGCCACATTGACAGATAGGACACACACAACGACAAAAAGGGAAATTGGGGATTTGTACACTGGGTCATCACTTTTGGTTTTGCCCTAAACCTTTGGAGTTCTGGAACAGTATTTTTGTTTGCATTTTAGCTCTGAGTATAATAAGGCAACTACAGGAGAAAGTAGCAGCACTGTGAGGATCATGTTCTTTGATTTCTCCAGTGCAATCAACACAGTTCAACCGGATTTGTCAGAAGCTCCAGAAGACTCAGGTGGAGGCCTCAACAATCGCCTGGATCAGAGACTACCTGACAAAAAGACCACAGTTTGTGAGACTGAATAGTTGTGCATCTAACCAGGTGGTCAGCAGCGCAGGAGCACCACAGGGGACTGTACTCTCACCGCTTCTTTTCACCCTTTACACCTCAGACTTCCAATACCAGACAGACATCTGTAGAAATACTCAGATGACTCTGCAGTTGTTGGATGCACCAGAGATGGACAGGAAGCTGGAAGCTGGTGGACCTGCTTTGTGGCATGGAGTGGAACAATCATCTCATTCTGAACATGGATAAAACAAAGACGATGGTTGTAAATTTCAGGAGAAACAGGACTAGGACCAACACAATAACCATACTGGGAGAAGAGGTGTAAAAGGAGTATAAATACTTTGGTGTTCATCTGCACAACAAACTGGACTGGAGATGCGGCTGAGAAGCTGTCGACAAGAAGGGACAGAGCAGACTGTACTTCCTGAGGAAGCTTATGTCCTTCAGGGTCTTCAGCAAGATGCTACAGATCTTTTATAAGGCTTATTGTTGAGAGTGTGATCTCCTCTGGCATCATCTGTTGGGGGCAGCAGCATCAGAGCAACTGAATTAAAGAAGCTCAACAAGCTGATAAAGAAGGCCAGCACTGTTCTGGGGACTCTTCTAGAACCTCTGGAGAATACTGAGCAAAGAAGGATTCTCATTAAAATGAAGAACATTAAGGACAACCCTGAGCATCCTCTTCATCAGATTGTCAAAGGGTGACTTTGGGGGCCTTTTTCTGACACTATTAGTCAGTGATATTCAATTTAATTAGTACATTCTCATCTAAGGTTTTATCCCGTCCGTAATCGCTTCAACCATCAGGAACTGTCTGCTGTTTACTTTTGTTTTTGTGTTGGTCACTTTATTTACTCTCTCTCTGTATTTCTATTTAGTTTAATGTAATTGTATTGAAAAGTGTTCATTAATGAAACTTTGCTTCTTTCATTAGCCTAAAGGAACAAAATGTATATAGTGCTTTTATAGTCATGCTCACCACTCAAAGTGCACCAGTGTCTTCTACCACCAGTGATGCTAAGCACCTTTTTTGCTCATTTGTAACAGTTAGAGAACATTTGACAGTTCTTCAAAATCCCACCTTAAAGCAAAGTATGATTGTTTTTAAATCTGTTAAAGTCATGTCCTTTTCTCAAGCTACCCTCAGGAGTATCGGGTTTTACTGGGCCAGCTGTTAGGAACAAGGCACAACTAATGTTTACTTGAGCCATCTGAGTGAACAAAACAGGTACTTTTACAAATGATTCACAACCAGTTCTTATGCTAATGACTTTGCTTTGGACTCCTTGCTTAAAGGTATAGTGGAGGATCTTCTTTCGGCTTCGAGTTCCGGGTGTATCACTTTATGTGTTAGGTGTCCCACATGCCAATCACTGTGACGCGCTCACATAACGCCAATGTGCGTGCTCGTTCTTTGTTAGTTTCCACTTCCTGACTGCACATTTCTGGTGTTTATGTATCCTGTTAGCTTGAGCTTCATTGTAGCACCGCCGCTCTCACCGTATACTTTGAAAATGGCTGAGAATTGCAAGAACAAACTGTCTTACAAGTTATGAGAAGAAGAGGAAAGCCCCAAAAGAAAGAAATAAGACCAGAGTGTAATGAATTATGAGGAGATGAACCCGGTATTCAGCCAGACACTAAAATAATGCTTGACGGGATTTATTGGAGGAGAAGATGGGTCAGGAAGGCAGACAAAAAACAATCCAAAATGGTGTACAGAGCAAACATCCAGGTGGCAACAAAAACTGGGACAAAAACAAAGGAACTGGTCAGGTTCTCAGAATACACAAAAATGCTGAAGGGCTCTTACCAATGACATGTGTGTGAGAAGTTCCAGCAACAAACAGAAAACTGAGGAGGGTTTAAATAGACAGATGGACAGGTGAAACCAAGTGACTTCTAATTAACTAGGAACAGGTGAGAGTGATCAAGGAAGGGGAAGTGACAGAGAGGCTGATGGGACAGAAACTAAGATGACCAACTACAGAGCAAAAATAGTCATAAAGAGAAAACCCAAGATAGAAAACAAGGCTAAGACTGAACAGAACACAAGCTTTAATCAAATCTAATAAAGAAGATCAGATAACTAAAACAGTTAAGGCTAAACATGAATCCAATACAATACTAGAAACAGAAATAAATCCTAAGGCAGGAAAGTTAACTTAACCAAAACAACAACAACATCATGAACCAGAACAGAACATTACACAGAGTGTATTTGGGAGATTCTTTTATGTGATACCCTTGAGGAATGGAAGAGCAGGTTGTCTTGCGCATGCACGGTTATTCAGAAAGGGACTTGGGCGTTTCTTACCTACATTTCCGGAAAAATCGTCCACTATAGCTTTAAGACATAAGATAAGATAAGAAAAGATAAGATATGAAACTCCTTTATTGTCACACAATGGGGAAATTCATGTGTGACAGTGGCAAAGACACAGACAGTGTTAACAGCTAATCCAATCTAAAGTTATCTCTAAATATAACAAAAAATTAACTACTTTTTTTAAAGTAAAAGTAAAAAAATACAACCAGAGTAAGTAATGCACAGTATTGATAAAATGTGACAGGCCATGACAGAACCAGGAACAACTCTCCCCACTGTCGTTTTGTGTCATTTACAGATCCTGAAAGAGTGGAACCTAAGCTTTCCAATGATGTAAAAGTTGTGGAAAAAAAAAAAGAAAAGTTGCGGACGTCAAAAAATAATTGAAGTGGATATGACAATTTTAATGCTGGCTCTCCGCAAAGATCAGTGAGAAAACAGCCATCAAAAATTCTTTCGAATCACCTGGGAAGATGGCTGGGCGTTAACAAAAGCTGTTAATTTTAATAACTTTGCATATGTTGCTGCAACACCTCCCACCCTAGCAATGGCCAGAGGGCCCATGTCATCTTACTGCACTGTGACGTACACTTACAGTGCAGTGAGTTGACTTTTCTTGCCTTGTTTCATTCATTTAATTAAATAACTACATATGCTCTTTCATTGCAATCAAACGCTCTTGTAATGTGTGGCTCATGTTAAAACACATCCTAAAGTTCATGCTTTAAATAATAAGCAACAGTCACCTCCCATGAAATGCTTTGAACATTGCATCTTTTACTTCTCTAAAAGTCTCGAGGGAAACTAGCAGACTTAGGCAACGATCGTGGTTAATAAATTGTGTTTTCATCTCTGTCTTTTCATGCAGCAGAACTTGTTAATGCACAAAGCAGCCACAGATATAAAGGACTTTCCTCTTAGGAAGTGCACTCTCAAACTCATAGCTATGTACCATGGTCTGCTATGATGAAGAGGGCAGCCGCGCTGAGGCGTGACCGAGGTTGTGGGGCATGAATCAAGATCACCATAAACCGAATTAAAAAGAATAAATACTTAGCTTTCATACAGACCAAGTGATTTATTCTACACTTTCACAGCGCTAGCTGAACAGTGGCCGCCGAGAAATCAATATGTAATTATAGACATCCTACCCTTGGCTGTTCCTCTCTCAGTGTTCACCTCCCACCACCCTAAAAACAAATGTCAGAACAGGACTTGGCCCAGAACAACAAGAAATAAAAGGCATTTACCTGGAGAGCATAGCCTTTTTAGTCTGTTTATCGTCTGTACGTACACAATCCTGGGCATTCACTTGGAGGCATTTGGCAGTTTTTTTTTCATATACGGGATATATTTTACCTCATATATAGTTCCTTTTTCTTATTTGTGAAGGAAAAATACCAGAAAATAGATGTAGATGAACTGAAACAATTCTATCAGGCACAGTGTTTATGATTCAAAAAGCATTAGAGATTTTGATCAGCGATACTGTAGGTGGTCTCTTTTTATGCAAATGTGTGTGAAATTAATGGAGACTCAAATACAGATGCAAAAAAAAAAACAGACATTTTTAACAGACATTTAATGCAGGATGAAACAAAGAGCCGAGAATATGTGCTTTGACATACCACACAATAAGGTCAAACATTAAGTGAGGGAAAACTCAGGGATCTATAGTATACAGTATACATTATATCCTGAGGGAAGTAAAAGACTGATGCAGTGCAGGGGCGACGTTTTGACTGTTTTTGCAGTGAGAGCAGCAGGAAAGACCAGAAATGAAGGGAACATCCCAACAAACAAACTGATAAAATACAAGCACTATGACAAACCTAGTTGTTTGGCTTTAGTTTTGGATGAATCGCTTTTTTTATTTAGGCACTGATTTTCAGTGCCTCCTTTACAAGGTTTTCCAAGCAGACCCTGGAGCTGACTCAGAGCCCATTCAAGGGACTAGATATATATCTCTTCTAGCCAGGTAACATTTTGGGATGCCCCAGAATGTGCTGGAGAGGGTCGTTGGGGAGAGGGATGTCTGGGTGTCCCTCCTACAGGTTACCCCTGCCACTGAATATCGGCTAAGCAGAAGAAGATGGATGAATGTGATTTCTCCAGGTGCTCTGGGTTCTCTCCGGTCAAAAATTCAATTTCATGTTAAGACTTTTTATTGCCTCTGAGAATGAGGACGGCCTGTCCAGTGTCATAGGACTTGGACAGAGCTTAACAGAAACAGATGGATGCTGATTTTTTTTCCCCCCCAACACTCAACGTAAAAGAGTACGCAGAGTCCATTTCCCCCCAAAGCTTTTTAAAGGATTGAGTATTTAAAGTTGTGGGTTAGTAGCTAAGTGGCATATTATATTTTTCAAGTGGATGCCAATCCCTCCGTGTTGGGGATACCAGCAGATCGAAGGGCCGACTGGATGCTGCAGGTCCTGACACACTGATGAACAGCTGTACAGGTCTGAACTCGGCCCCCCGCTCTGTCCTCCATCTTGGCTAAATCAATGAGGTAACCAGTCAATGTTTTCCCATGTTCAAACTCCTTCCAAGCCCTTATCTGGCCTAGGCAGTTTAACAGTGACCCCCGCACAGGTAGCTGGAGACACTATAATCCATCTCTCCTAGCCCAGACAGACTCCTTTTATCTCATCATTTCCCCGTGCTCCTTATTCCCCTTCTCACCCTGCCTCTCACTTTCAGGTTATTCAAACATCTTCTTCCTCTTCTTCACTCTCCCTCCCTTGATGTCTTGCACAGTTTTAGCTTCCCCTTATCTACGAACTCATCAATTCCCTGCTGTTGCATTACTCACTGTTTCCTGATCTATCTCCAACACCCCCGCTCGTCCTCCCCGCCTTGTTCAAAGCCTTGTCTCCCTGCTCCCAGCTCTCGCTGTGAGAGCCTCTCAGGCCCGGCCACGGGGAACCGGAGCTTTTTTCAAAATAAACACACATGCTACTGGCTGTCAATATCTGCTCCCAATAAGGGGTCGAAATGATTGAGAGTTTGAGGTATTTTGATTCGCTTGTGCAACCGTGCAAATCTCTTAGTATTCATAAGATAAAAAAAAAGATCAAATGGAAATTAGCTTAATTGATACATCACACTTTCTATGTTATTACAGAGAATAAAGACTGAACGCTACACCAGGGAAGTAAAAATACACCTCTGAGGCTCTGAGGCATGTTGCTGTTCAGAAAATTTCAGACTGACCACTAATTAAATAGATCCTTTGCAATCAACTTCCATGAGAACTCACCTACTTAATAAATAGAGTCCACCGGTATGTAATTTGATCTCAACATGAATCCGGCTGTTCGGTGAAGGCCTCAGATGTTTGTTAGAGAACATTAGTGTACAAACAGCAGCTTGACGACCAATGAATGCATCAGGCAGATCAAGGGGAACATTATGGACAAATTGAAATCAGGTTTAGCTTGCAATACAATGTCCAAGTCTACAGACATATTATGGGGGCTATATCCCCCAAAACTGAGGGGCCAGTTGAGGAAACTTTAACCAGAGAAGTCACAACGTCCTCGGAAACTTTGGAGATTCGCAGCTGAGGTGGCAGGTGATGACAGGACAACTATTAACTGTGCACTCTACAAATCTGGCCTTAATGGAAGAGATGCAAAAAGAAAGTCGTTGTTGGAAAAAAAGCCATCAACAGTCATCTCTGCAGTTTGCCAAAGTCTAAGTAGAAAACACAACAAGCATGTGAAAGACGTAGCTCTGGTCTGATGAGGGGCAAATACAACTTTTTGGCCTGCATGCAAAATGCTATGTGTGGCATGGAAACTGTGGCTAAACCTGAACACACAATATTTACGGTGAAACAGTGGGGTGGCAACATTATTCTGTGGTAATCCTGCTGTTCAGCCAGGACAGGGAAGCTGGTCAGAGTTTATGGAAAGGTGGTTGCATGTGAATATGGGGCAATCCTGTAAAACAAAAAAAAAAAAGAAGAAGAAAAAGGAAACTATTAGAGGCACACCGAAAGCGAACGACACATTTGGTACATTTTCTCTATATGTAAAGGTGCTTTCAGGAGCAGATTAACGATCTGCAATATGAAGGACATGTTTAGATACGAACAGCACAATTTGGGCAAATAGAGCGCAGCAAAATCTCGCTTGAGTTCAAAAATATTAACTTTTCTGTCAATTCGCATCATGTTTACAGTCCTCCTTGTCCATTTATTTAAAAACAAAAATGTTTTTCTATGTGTTACATTTTCAGAGAGTACAATTAAGATAGATTTCTATTGAGCAAAGACGGATTTACTGGCTGAAGACGCCCACAGTTGGTGTTCCGGAGGGAGATCCATGTCCCAGGGGGAGATCTGTCTACCACAGGGCAGCAGGTCCTCATGCTGCGTCCTGGAAAGATGAAAGTACCGCTGAAAGCAATCCTCATCCTGTAGTCACCAAACCGTGTGCATGTCTGGAGGATCTGGGGGACCCAGGGACGCCGGCGCCGTTGTTCACAATACATACGACACCATTACTTGCTTGGTGAAATCCATCTCCGTCGCTTCTGAGTTGAACAGACAGGAGGATGGCTGTGATGTCATGGCAGATTGTTTGAGAGAGAGAGAGAGAAAATGTCAAGCAACCAACGGCAGGTAAATTTTCGCCTGGATTTAGGGTAGGTTCACCTGAACGCAGATTAAACATCAAACCAGAGCTTCAAATGAATGGCTTAGATCAAAGCATATTTATTTAGCTGAATGGTCCAGTTAAAGTCCATAACTAATTCTGATAGTGAATCAATGGCAACATGCTTAACAATGTTGTTCATTAAATTTGACTAAGTTCTAGCTAATTTGCAAAGAAGAATGGGCAAATCTCTAAAAAGTTATAATGGGGATTCTGATTCTGAGTTATGCTCAGAATCAGAAGCAGCATGCTGGGCACCTTGGTTTTCAGAAATTGGGTGAGGGAACAATGACAAGACTGAAGGAGTTATGATAAATAATATAAAAGATTTTACAACACTTTTATGACTATAAAGAAATGGGCAACTAGATGTCAGAATTCAGCAGCAGTCCAACATAAATTGAGCCAACGCCAAAACACAACCTCACAACCACATAAAATCAGTCCATAATGTCATTTAAAATATATTCTCAAAAGTTGTGGGAGAAATAGATCCATATTTTTGCATATATTTGTTTCACATTGTCATTGAAGAATGTGAATCACACATCCATCCTGGGAAGATATGCCTGGGTAAAAATGTTTGTCAAGACAAATGGAGACAGAAGCCATTTCACAATAATATCCTCACATTTCGCAGATAGAGGACAAAAAAAAAAATCAGTTGACGGCATCAATAAATAAAATAGACTGAAAAGTAACTATGGAAATAAAAAAATAGGCCTTGGTATGAATGCAAATGCAGTTTTTTTCAGGTTAACAGGTGATTTTATAGAGTGAACTGAGCAAGAATCAGAGTGAGAGGAATGGAAATTGAGAGCAGGAAGCAGCTTGACAAGAATATGAACAGCAGCAAACAAAGACTTGGAGAGGCAGAAAGACAGGAAAGAAAGCCATACAGCAAGTAGGCAATGACATTTTGGATTCATTCTAAGCTATACCAGTCTGTCTCAATGAAGGAACCCAGCTGTCACTGATATACAACAGGAATGTTTCCTATCAAAGTCTGGTGGTCTGCTGTAATTTGGTGTTCACTTAGTAATATCTATTTGCAGCTTTTCCTCTCTTCTCCTTCCATTGTTCATATTAGCAGCACACTGACGGTATGTCTGCCCACATGGAGGTTCTGTAAACAAGCAAAATCAGGTTTTTGTGGCTTTATTTGTCCTGGAGAAAAACAGCTACAGACCTTCAACCATTTTATCTGAAGTAGCAAGAATTTCCAGCAACTGGTAAAAGCAAAAGCTTCGTAGGAATCCCAGGTTATGGAGCACATAAAGCACCAGTCTAAGAAAAGACCCTTCGCACAACTTTAGAAAACATAAAAAACTCTGTAAGATGGAGTTTCAAAATATTTTTTGTCAAGTTTTATTAAAAGTCTTCAATTCAGCTGTTCAGCTCTATTCTATATTTAGCTTCACAAACTTATATTCCGCACACATAAATATTAGCTTTGCAGCCGTTAAACCAAAGTTAAAGAAATAAATTTGAGGAAGCTATCACTAGCCGCTAACTGCTACCAAACGGCCGTCACTCCGTCTATCTCATATGTTTTCAGGCAAAAGGTGCTGCGCGCACACAAATGGCACATGAGGAACCTGCGCAGTGCTGCATGTTTGTGCAGATAGCTGTTTCACTTCAGAATAAATTACTTTTAAACTTCAACTTTTACACAGCAGTGGCAGCTTATGAACAGAATATTCTATCCCTCTGTGCCAAGACTGCAGCGTTTAGAGAAAACACCGTGTGCGAGTCGGGAAGTCACAACCAGCTCTATTAAACAGTATAAATAAACAAGCCCAATGTCGCTGATAACAACACAGTAGAACACAGTGCTGAGACTTTCTAGAGGTCACTTTTCCCCAGTGCTGTATAAAGTACTGAAATCTCAGAGTCAAGTAAAATTATAGGTACCTCTCCAAAATATGACTTTGATAAAAGTCCAAGTCACTGACTGAAATGTTACTTGAGTTAAAGTCTTAAAGTATCTGAAATGTCTTGAAAATTACTGTAAAAATAGATGTACTCAAGTAATGTAATGAAAGGTATAAGTAATAAGTAAAACAAGGCAAATGCAGTTTGAATAACATTTTTTTTATATTTTGGTAAACTTTGAAGGTCAAATTCACTTAAAATAATATAAACAACCAAGTGAAGGAGAAATTTAGGCCAAATGTAGACAGAAAATACAACCTTTTTGTAAGCCTTCAGTTTTTCTTCTTCGGGTAAGGTCAGTGCTATACACTTTAAACTGTACACAACCAAGTGCAGGCAAAATTTAGACCTGGGGGTGTACACTAAGAACATGGTTAAGTGATAAACCAGGCTTAGTTAACCTACAGGAAGTGGTAAACCTGCTAATAGATACACCTGTAAAGTTATCAGTAGGTGGGGTCAAAACACTTGCGTTTCTCTCTCACTCTTGTTTTCTTTTCTTTTTTTTTGTAACGGGTAACTAAACCAAACATTGAAAACATATTGGAGTAAAAGTATGCAATTAAGTTCGTAAATATAGTAAAGTAAAAGTGAAATTAATCAAAAAAATGTATACTCGAGGAAAGTATAAAGTACTCCAAAATATACTTAAGTGCGGGAGTGAAGTATTTTTAATTCGTTACTATACAACACTATACAAAAAGCTTGGCTACTCTACTAATTAAAGGGATTAGAGTCACACAGCGGCGGACTGTTTACAGAAAAAAGTGTGGATACCAGCACCTCTGTTTTTGAGCAATGGGAGGCCACCTTGTCATAACAAGAAGATGAAAGGTAAGAAGAAAACTGCACTGCTTTTTACAATGTTTTTTGTGGAGTCGTGACTCTTACTTGTGTAGAGAAATCTGTGTTGATGTGTAATGAGAGCCAGGACAGTGACGTAAATGGTGGATGAATATCTTGTGAACGTTATTGTGCTTAGTTAACGAAATGCAATAAAACAAACAATAACCAGTCTGCAAACAATTTATTAACTTAGCTTGAATGATAATGCAATGAACAAAATGTTAGCCTCGAAATTATCTATTTTTATATTGTCATGACTGTGCACTCCACTGTATATTACTAAAAGTCCCAATCAGCACTTTATTGGCTACACCTAAGTCTTATGCCAGAAAATATATTACAATATGTCTCTAATTTGAACACATTTATTTAGTATGGGGGAAAAAAATCATCATACATCCCTTGCCCACCTATTGAAATTTTGTTCACCACCACAGAAACATGACAGTTGCTACAGATTGATTAGCTGAACATTGCAGATGCTCCTCTCCAGTTCCACCACATCCCAAACTTGCTCTGTTGGTTTGAGATCTGGTGACTGGAGTTCACTGGAGTACACAGTACACAGATGGGAACACATGGTCTGCAGCAATACTCATGTAGGCCATACTTGAAATTATACTTATTTGGTTAAAGGGGTCAAACATTTGCCAAGAAAATATCCCCCACAGTCTCGCATCACCACCACCAGCCTGACCTACTTATCTAAGCCAGGATGAAGCCATGCTTTCAAGCTCTTTTCATCAACTTTCAACCCTATCATCCAAGCTGAAATTGAGATTCATCAGACCAGGCAACATTTACCCACCTGTAATTGTTCAGTTTTGCCAATCCTATATCAATTGAAGCATTAGTTTCCTGTTCTTAGCTGATAGAAGTGGGGCCTTTGTGGTCTTCTGCTGCTGTCATTGATCTGCTTCGAAATTACACATGTTATAGAGATGTATTGAGTGTTTGTTTTTTTTTCGGTACTATTGGCACTCTACCACCTTAAGGCCATTCCACTCTGACCTCCGACATAAACAAGATATGTTTGTTTACACAACTGCCTCTCACAAAATATTTTTACTGTTTCAGACCATTGTCTATAAACCCCCAGAGATGATTTTGTGTAATAAAAACCCAGTGAATCAAACGTGATTGAAATACTCAGACAAACCTGTCTGGTAGCAACAACCATGCCACATTCAGAGTCACTTTAATCCTCTTTGTTTTCCTTCTTTGATTCTCAGTTTAAACTCCAGCAAGTCTTCTTTACCATGTCCAGATTCCTTGATGCATTGAGTTGCTGCCATGCGATTCACTTTTTTTTGTGTTACCATCTAGGCAAGTGTATTCATATAACACCAGCCATAGAAAAAAAAGGCAGTCCAAAGTGCTTTACACAAAAACAAAGGAAAGACATTAAAATAACAAAACCTTTAAGCTTAGAAAACCACAACATAAAAATAAACAAACGTTAAAATACAAATAGAAATTAAATGCTGCCTCCTGTGGTTAGGTTTTGCTCCTGGGAACATATAGTGAGCAGGGTTCTAACAACCTCATGGTTCTACATGCCCCCTCTGTGGCAGGGCTGGGACGTGAAAAACCTTGGCCAGGAATTCTCAGTCTGTTCTAGGATAATGTAACTATAAATAAATCTTATAATTGTACACATACACTTGTGGTTATGGAGCCATGTTGCTTAAACACATTCCTGTGGTCTATGTGGGAGAAGGGCAAAAGCCCTCTATTTGAATGTGCAAAGTCACATTAGTGATTTCAGCCGTGAGTTTAATGACCAGTTCAGCTCATTGGTTTGCTGGTATCCACTTCAGGCATTTTCCCAAAAAGATCTTTCTACCAGTGATGCAAAAAAAGAGAGCCTGAAATCAGACAGTACATTTCATTTTGCTCTACATGGCAGATATAAAGGGGACTCAAAGTTTTCCCCTCCACGTTGGCTGGTGTCATTCACCCCAAAGCATAAGTCACTCTGAGCTTGGCACGACAAGCCTTTGCTGCTTTCCCCCTGCATTCTCTCATCATCATTCTTCACCTGGGGAGCTGGATCTCGCTATCGATGCAGACGTAATGCGAGAGAAAGGGAATAAGGGAGATAAAACTTTCATGAGGCGCAACCGTTGGTCTGGGCAACGACAATGAAAATGCAAAAATTGAACTTTTCTTCAAGACCCAGGGCGGGGTGCTGAGATTACAGAAAGCCTAAAGGTGGAAAGATGAGTGAAGGAAAAGCAGGTGAGGAGGTGGGGGAGTGGTGGAGGGAAGATAGGCCTGGGAAGTGATAAGAAGAAAGAAATGGATTTATCAATAGGCTTTTAATCCCACAGAACCTTGGTGTTTAGAAACCTGAAAATCTTTAATCTCTACCGCTCTCCGCATTTCCCGTCGGTTTCATTTTTCATCTGAACTTTTCACTTTAGTCATATTTGTGTCTAGCAGTGCACCAGAAGCCAGATGTGCAGAAGGAAGAACTCTGACCAATCAGCTGCAGGAAGCTTTGAAAGCATTAGGTGCCAGATGTCTCGTTTACACCTCTAAGGTCATTTCCAGGACGTTTTTACAGTCCCCTTTCATTTCCCAGAGCCACATTCATAAACACACAGTCCTGCAATGGCTCCACCGCTCATGCTCTCCTCATCAGTTTATCTCTGTCTTCCAGGAAATTTGTGGTGCCATGTTATGATCGATGGCTTGCTTTCAGAGATGGAGCAGCCCCTGACTGTTCGTTTGTGTCTGTTACACATGGCTGCAGAATGACAGCTGGAGCAAGTGCATGGCTTTGCAACCCGGGCAAGACAAATTGGGCAGCCGGAGTTAAAATCGTTCTTAGTTCTAACAAAATAAAAGATAACAGCAGTTTAAAACCGATAATACAACTCAAATAGCATACAAATGCCTTTTGGTAAGCCATATGAACCCTGGGCAGAGCAATACATTATGCTATTGCATGATTATACAGCATAAATACATGAGATGTTAGCTTCAAAAGTGTGTATTTACCATCCACATTACATAAACATACATTTTATGTATCTTGAAATCATGTTCAAGCTGCTTTTTCAGCCCTTTCAGACGGAGTGAATGCTGCTTGTCAAGACTCAATCCAATCTGGTGGGTATCCTTACCTCCAGATTCCACATCCTCCACTCCTGTACGTGTTCGCTCCGTTCCAGACCGCCTCCGTGAGTCCGTGAAAAGCAATGAGGGATTGCTGCAAAGCCATGCACAATGCAGACGGCTGACCACTGTGGCTCTTCACTGCTCTTTCATGAGAAGTGAATGCTGCTTGTCAAGACTTGATGGAATCTACTGGGTTTCCTTAGATAGGAAACCTTTTGACCAATCTGTATGATTTGATTGAATTTGACTTTGTAAAGTGCCTTGAGATGACATGTGTTGTGAATTGGCGCTATATAAATAAGATTGAATTAAACTGACAGACCCGGCAGGGAGACCATAAATCAAAGAAAGAGAAAATAACTGCAGAGATCCAAAGCTCAGGTAGGAGATTATTTTCAAAGGACAACAACTGGTCGGGCAAGCCCCAACTTTATGTTAATGTAAGATTGGCAAAAGGAAAACCGTTGTTGAAACAAAGCTTTAAGAAGTCCTCTTTGCAGTTTTGCCACAAGCCTTCCAGGGGACACTACGAACATGTGGAAGAAGGTACTCTGGTCTCATTCTTGTTCTTCTTCAGTAAGTCATTTGTTTCCTGTTAATCCTATCTTTTGCATCTTCTTCTCTCACAACAACTACCTTTATGTCCTTTTTAACCCCATCTATGAATATCTTCTTTGGTCTTCCTCTAGGCCTCCTTCTTGGCAGTTCCTCAGCCTCAGCATCCTCGTCCATCCTCTGTACATGACATCCAAAATGTCTAACATGAGCTGTCCTTTTGATGCACTCATTCCTGATGCTATCCATCCTCGTCACTCCCAAAGAGAACATCAACATCTTCATCTTTGCTACCTCCAGCTATGCCTCCTCTCTCTTCCTCAGTGGCACAAATTCTAAACCAGGGGTCACCAACCCCTGGTTTAGAATCGAGAGCTACTTCATTGGTACTGTGTCATACGAAGGGCTACCTGTACTGACCTTTGAACTAGAAGAGTCAGAGCTCACTTTAACTTTATGCAATATAAACACGTTTTTAATGCATTTATCATTTTAAATCTATGGAAATACAACTTTGATTAAAAAGCAAGAGCAACTAAATAAAATAACATTTTAGAAGCAGCTCACTGGAGGGTTATGCTATTTTTTGAACAGGCAGCACCACATGTGGTCCTTATGGGCTAGCTGGTGCCTGTGGGCGCCGTGTTGGTGACCCCTGCTCCAAACCACACAGCTTTACTGGTCTCACCACCATGTTGTACTTCTTGCCTTTCATTCTCGCTGATACTCATTTATCACATAACACACCTGACACTTTTCTCCATTGTTTTAACCTGGTTGAACACATCTCTTTTTTACACTTGCTGCTAGAGCTAGGCGATAAATTGATTTTATTGATTCATTCGAATTTAGAACTTATTTGATTTTTGGACACTGGAATTTTTATTTAATTTTCTATGGGGTTTCTTTTGTTTTGCCAGTACACTCCTTGGGCTTACATGAAACCAAAAGGGAAAATATTTAGTTAATTGGAAGTGGAGCTTGGTCTTAGATGTATACTCAAAAACTACCTTGTGGTGTAATACCGCTACGAGCAAACAGTTTGTGTTATATTTTCGTTGTTTACAATGGCAGGGCCTGTTGTCGTGTTTTACAAGCATGTTTTAAAGCTTGTTTTCAGTTGAACTTTGAATTCAGGTCAACTCCCAGACGAGAAGATTGGATCTACAAAAACACAATGCAGCTCTCTCTGACCTTTTCTGTACTTCCATCAACATCCTCAAAGCAAAGACTGTATCTATAGTTTTTTTTTTTCTTGCCATGAAACCATACAGCTGCTCACAGGTCCTCACTTTTGACCCCAGTCTAGCTTCCCATAGTCTCTCTCATGACTTCATTATACGGGTCACCAACTTGTTTCCTCTGTAGTTTCCACAACTCTGAGCATCTCCTTTGTTCTTGAAAATTGCTACCATCACCTTTCTCCATTTTTCAGGCAGCATCTCGCCCTCTAAGATCTCATCGAACAGCCTTGTCAATAACTCTACTGCTTTCTCTCATAGGCACTTCCATACCTCCACAGGTATATCATCAGGACCAACTGCCTATTCACTCTTCATCCTAACAAACCTTTGCTACTTCCTGATCCCCAGTGGTCTCTTCTTCTGTTCTTTGTATGTTTAGTGTTGAAAGCGCTGGATAAATGAAAGACCGTGATCCTCATGGTGCGTTTCTCTTAGTTGGCCAAAGCTCGGTGTAGCAGGAAGATGATAGCCTCATTCACGCCGATGCCAGGTTGGTAGGCAAACCACAGTGGATCCACTGAAGAAATCATCAGGGGATAAAGATGGTTCAGGACCAACCTCTCGAGGATTTTCATCACATGTGATGTTAGTGCTACCGGCCTGTAGTTCTTGTGGTCTTTGGGGTGTGCGGTCTTAAGCACCAGTACAGCACAGGAGCTTTACACCGCTGTGATACTCTCCCCTACTTCAGACTGATATTGAAGATGTGTCCCATAATGCCACACAGCACCTCTGGAGCATGGAGCTGATGCTATCAGGGTTGCAGCCTTCTTCACTTTGGTCTTTCACAGAGTGGTCCTCATCTGCAGTGTTGAGAAAGACAGGGTGGGGGAGGGAGCTGATTCATGAAGTCATCTAAAGCGGAGGGGGATGATGAGTGCTGGGAGCCAACAGATGTCCATTTCTGGGTAGAAGAACAGGCATACGTAAAGGATGGGGTTGTCTGCAGCATGTTAGGTTGGGTTTGTGGGGGCGACTTGCTGGTCAAACCTAAGAAAGAGCTGATTTAGCGTATTCCCCCAGGTCAAGTCACCTGCAACCTGGGAGCTCTGTTTGTGACCTGGAATTGTTTTCAGGCTTTTCCAAACGTCACAGATCAAGCTATATTCATATGTTAGAATGGCCCCCAATTAAGAATCTGTGACAAGATGCATCATGCTCACTCTGATTAAGCTTGAGCTTTTTTGCAAAGACAAAAGCAACAAAAAGTTTAGCCCTCAGATGTGCAAAGCTGGCAGAGACAACACCGAAAAGACTTGAAGCTGTAATTGTAGAAAAAATGTTTCTGCAAATTATTGACTCTGAGGGGCTGAATACAAATGAGTACCATACATTTGTGATTTTATTAGCAAAACGTTGTGGAAACCATGTATCCATTTCTTTCCATTTTACTTTATTCCAGTCTTACTGTGTGTTGGTCTATCACATAAAATCCTAATGCCATGCATAGAAATTTGTGGTTAAAATGTGACACGGTTCAAGTTTTGTCCGTCATTTTAAGATGATTACTATTCGAAAGGCATATGCAGCCACATTTTAGCTTTTCCACTGCATCCTGGATCCAGTTGTAGATGGCTTCATCACTGCTGCTTTCTCCACCCACACAGGACTAAAAAGCCACAAACAGAAATGTCAAAGCGGGGTCTGACTAAAACACAAATGTCAAAGCAATGAATGAATGTGCGCACCAGAAATGATAAATAATGCCAAGTAGCTGCCGACCTTGGATGCTTAGAGAACCATGAGATGATTTTATGTCAAAGTGTAAATACTGACTGCGTTATACGTGTACAAACAAACCAGTTAAACTCTGAAACAGAATCATGTGAATGACAGATTTTTAGAAAAAACTTAGATTTTAAGCTACTTACTCATTACACTGTATCTCTCTAAAATGTATTATATCTCAGAGAAGCAGAGGAAATAGTAAGATAATATCTAGAGAATCTTAACCCATTTCATCTCGCCATGCGAAGGACCGACAGAGTTTGAGGGATGCTGGACATGAAGACTCGAGGCTTTGCTTTTAAATGTCAGTCACACACTCTGGAGGATGGCCTCCGATCCCTCTTGGTCTTCCTCATCTTTGCTCGTTCTGTTGTCAGGTGGAGGTGAGTGCTCAGGGATAAATGTGTTAGTCGGATGATTGGGAATTCAATGAGAGAACATCATAACTAAGAAGAGAGATGGACAGTAAACCCCAGGTAATAGTATGTCTCTTTTCTCGCAAAGAATCTCAGAAGGAGAGGGTTGTTTGTGAATCCTGCTGCAGCCAGCTTTTCCTTCTCTCTGTTTCATGAAGATGATGATGTGATGACACAACAACAACAGACGCTCCAACCACAGAGTGTTAACCCAGCTTCAAAATGCTCCCTACTGCTGTCAGAAGTTCTTTCATGTCTCAATGAATACTAAAAAATATGGCTGCTTTACCGAGTGTTTTCGTTTGTTCTGCCTTTCTTTTTAGGAAAAGAGCAATAAATCCGAGGAGTAAAACTTTTATATAAAACTGTTATTCTCCATCTAAAATCCTGTTAATAATTCATCACCAATGCTGGTCTGTTGACTGAGGCGGAGCACTAAAATAATCCCTCTGTGGTTTCAGCACCATAAAATAGCTCTTGGTTGCAGATAATGTAGAAAATATATGTGTTAAATATATGTGTTTAAATGCTCCTCTGCATTCCACTGTGACTTTCTTTAAGTTTTTTGTTTGTTACATTGAATATTAGCATGGTCATTTGGTCATTTGTTGCAAGTTTTTGACTAAATTAAACAATAGGCAAATAAATGAGTGTATTGATAAATACATACTCAAAACTTCCCCATTCATTTGATTAACTGGTCAATAACATTGACATTAATAAATACGTTGAGAACTATATGCAAAGTCACGAGAAATTCTATTACATAAAAACATTAAAACGAATATACTATAAAATATGTAAATAAATATGTGTGTGTGTGTGTGTGTGTGTGTGTGTGTGTGTGTGTGTGTGTGTGTGTGTGTGTGTGTGTGTCGCTCAATATCCAAAAACAAAACATAGAGATGTTTCTGATTATAATGCAATAAAACGCTGAAAACCTGTAGGGCTGCAAATACTGTTAATGAATGTAAGGTTGCAGCAAAGCTATCTTGGTGTACATGCTGGACTTTGTCAGGGATATTTACAAAGTATTATCATGAATTTATGAAATATCAAATTATGTATGACTCTTTTTTGTAATCACAGATAGAGAAGCACATTGAACATTTGTAGAAAGACCACATTTTATATGTTTCTGTCATTATATGTATGATTGTAGAGTATGTTTTTGTGGGGTGTTTCTGCTGAGGCCACAAAATCAAAGCGAAAGGAAAACAATACCGGCTTTTCTCCTCAATCCATCCCCCTGGTGCCTCCAAGAGACCCGCTTCTCTGCAGATGAACCACCCCTCTCCTTATCTTGTCCTTCTTATTTCTACAGTTTTTCCCATTTTCTCTGTCCTGTCTTGTTTTTTCTCAGTGTTGCACAGAACGTACTGCAGGAAGAATGTAGAGTTCTCTTCCTCATGTTCTGTCCTTTGAGAAAAATAATGGAAGCTGTCACAAACTCAAAATAATGTGTGCAAGAAGTTAACTAAAACATGTTTCTTTAACTTATTATTACGTAAACTAAGAACACATTCTGAAATTCTCTCAGACAACTTTGGCTCAATGTACAGTCTGGATAAATAGTATATGTCTTATATTAAATATCATAATTTCTCTTTTTCTGCATATACGTTATCTCTGACATGTGGTAAATTATAAAAGAGGACACATCCTCATGGACAGACTGGTTCCTGTCAAGCCATTAGCTCCAGTCCATGCTTAAACCAGACTGATTTCACACTACATTTCCCTTCATTCACTTTAACACTCTGTTGGTTCATTGAAAAGAAAGGGGTGGGTTGTAATTGCAGCTTGAGTGATGTTTATGTGATTAGCTAAGTTCAAAGTAGGCTACGAAGAAAACCCCCCTAAAAATGGCAGTACTCATCGACCTTCGTTGAAAGACACAGCTGACAATTTGGAGCAGAAATAGGGAGCTATAGACATCCATTTTAAGTTTCACCCTTAATATAAGACTGTATGTCACTTTCTTTCAACCTTTCTAACCAGACTCATCAGTTCAAGGTAATCTGCCTTTCTATTAACTGGTTCATAACTCTAACACGATCATAGGTACCCATGTGTATTTGTTTAGAAATTATAGATATCTCAAATATGACCTTCTCTGCTCAGTGCTATACGCATCTTTATAAGTAATTACAAAGACCGTAAACACGGGTATTACCTGTGGATGCTAAACCCATGTTGATAAATAATTGTTCGTCACCATAAAAACCAAGCTGGGATTTTTTGTTTCAATAAATATGAGAACAAATTAGAAGCAAAGTCATGGACATCTATCAAAAATGATCAGAACGTTATTTTTAAGGCCTTAGGACTCCAGTAAACCACAGGGAGAGTCATTATTCACAATTGGAGAAAGCATGAGACGGTGCTGAACCTTTCCAGGAGTGGTCAGCTTACCCCAACATTACTCCAAGAGCACATCCATGTTTCATCCAGGAGTCACAAAAAGGCATTTACAACACTGCAGGCAGCAGTTAAAGTCCGTGTTTATGGTGCAAAATCAAGACGACGGGGTGAAAACGTCAAACAAGGCAAGGCAAGGCAAGGCAAATTTATTTATATAGCACAATTCAGTACAAGACAATACAAAGTGCTTTACATGATTAAGATATAGCAAAATAATAAAATGTAGATAGAAAATAGAATAAAAGCAAGTAGGGATAGAATGTAGTAACAAAAAAGAACATTAAAAACAGTAAAACTGTTTAACTAGAACAGTCAAAGGCAATTTTAAACAGATGTGTTTTTAATCTTGATTTAAAAGAACTCAGGCTTTCCGTACTTTTACAGTTTTCTGGAAGTTTGTTCCAGATAAGCGGAGCATAGGAACTAAATGCTGCTTCTCCATGTTTAGTTCTGGTTCTAGGTATGCAGAGAAGGCTGGAGCCAGAAGACCTGAGTGGTCTGGAGGGTTGATACACCGATAACAAGTCTGATGTATTTAGGTGCTAAGCCATTCAGTGATTTATAGACTAACAGAAACAGGTGGAAGTTCCAAAGGCAAAACCACTGCCGACCAAAATGAACTAAGACAGAAGAGAAGCTCTTTGGAAGGTGTGCTTGCCATTACGTCTGTCCTGAAACTAATAGAGCATTTCAGAAAACGGACACAGCAGTGACAAACAAGGTGTTGGGTCAGGGCTGCTTAAAACCAATTTTGCATTTGGACAAAAGAACATATGTTTTAGTCTGACATTTCCTTCCTCCATGTGTTTTGACATATGTGGCCTGGGGCAAACTTAAAGAAAAAATGTTTTGCAAAATGTTTCTATAAAACATTTAATGTACACATCTTGCAGATGACGTCATGCTCAACATTGTGTTAGCATCTAAAATCTCTGACTATTTTCACAACACCAAATTGCTCATAGTGCACGGTGTGAAACGCCTTCGCAGTGAAAACTTGGTTCCTGCATGTTTTAGTAGTTTCTTTATGCTTTGTACACTGCATGATACTCGTGAAAATTACATCTGACAGCAGAATGCATTTAATCTATTCTAGCTGAATGCTGCAGTTGTCCTGTCACATGTAATTGTTAACATTCGGCTTGTTAACAGCAAATATATAGGATATCTCCTTTTATAGTAATTCTTCGATCGCACGTCTGTTCTAATGTTATATATTTATTTTGGATAGAATATGTAAAAATGTGTACATGACATATGTGCAGACTTTTAATCTTTAGGTATAAAAAGATAACATCTGTGAGTCAGGTAAATTGGTGCACAAACCCAACCGTGTTTATTGAAGCTTCCAAAAGTGTTGCTTCTGCCAGTTATTTCTTTGTCTGCAGTGCAAAAGATTACAGAACTAGGTGCTCAATTTCGTCACCAAAAACGTTGCAGCCCAGACACCCGAATGAGGCTGTTGACTTAATGAGGTATAGCCATCTGCCAATCCCAGAGATGCACGGCTGGAATCCCTCCCAAAATAAGCATGATCCAATCTAAAATACTGATTTAGTCCACATTTCAAAAACGAATGCATAAACCTCTTCCGCTGTAAATATTTTAATGGCAGTTTGCAGAGCTGGGCATCCTACAGCAACATGCTTGTGCCTATCCTTGTTATATATACTCTTAAACAGTGCGTCTGCACGTACTATCTGCAACCTGTAGTTGTTACTTTACCATTTGAGCCGTGGTTTGCTGTGTTCTGAAATGTTAATCAGCTCCGACAAAAGGGATCAACTGTGTCCGGGGGATGTAGGCTAAGGACAGAAGGACCTTGACAGCAGGGAACACCTCCACCCACACTGACTGGTCAGCCTCTTTTCACCGCATGACTGTCAAGACAATTATGATTGTGCCTTGTTGTGCTGAATTAGATAAATACAGCTCAGGGGAGACAGGTTCCTCAAATGCAGAAGAGTGTTCAGTGTACTGGCTCAGAAAAGGAACGGACATATCAGCAGGAAGAGAACAGCAGTCGAAATCGTCATGTAAAATTAAGAGAAGCTGATATAAAAAGAAGCAAAGAGAGGTTTTAATTAATGACAAGGCAGAGAAAAAATGTGGAGGCTTTGCAACAGATATTACATTTTTCATAGTTTGTTCATGTTAGAAAACCACAAACTTCAATGTATTTCATCAGGATTTTTCCAAAATATACCAACACACAATAGGTAAAGAGGAAGGTAACTAATACATGGTTTTAAGTAGAAATCTGAAAATGTGGCATTGATTTTTATTCTGATTTTTATACTGTTAGAAAAACTGATCACACTAGTAATAGCCAACGCATAATAAGGGATCTAAACCATTGCATTGCACCTCTGGCCCTATGTATAGGGTTGTTTCCTCGCTTTAAGACGGACTTCTGACTCACTGTTAATTTGAGCTGTAATTAGCATCATTTCTGTTCTCATATTTTCTGACTAGCTTCCCTTGTAACTTGCTGTGTGCCGTATGAGTTACAGTTTGACCATGCTTTGCTCTGTCCAGGCTTTTGCTCCACATGCTCTAGCCCTGATGCTCGGCAGCTGAGTAGCTCATTGCTTGCACCTGCTGGCTAAGTTTTATATCCTCTCTGTTCTCGGTGCTTCCTGCCAGATCATTTGTAATCTTTGGCCTCAGTATTCTAGCCTTGCCTCATGTTTCAGGAGCCTCGGTGCTATTTCCTCTCAGCCTCTCATCCCTGTTTGGATTTTGTTCATCTGTTTGTACGAAGTTCCTGCCCAGCCACTCTGTAAGTGGAAGATCGCTTTCTGTTTGACTCCTGCCTGGCTGAGAGCGCTGAAATTTTGGTTGTGATTTTTGAATTGCTCTGACATTAGTTAGTTAAGTTTATTTAATCAAGAACCACTTGTAGGACAATGTTACATGATAAAACAATACCACTGTTGTTTTGGTACAAACATTGTTGAGCCAATGGCTGATCTGCAAACCCTGTCCTTGGTAGGAGTTAAAATCTAACGAATTAGGCCACCCACACTCAAGCACACATACATGCATAGAGTAACTATAACTACTGACAGGAGATACGTGGAGATACAAGTTAGAAATTACGTTTGTCCAAGCCGCAGCAAAGTAGGCCAGTTTACATCAGCGTTCACGTGTTTGTATTTGTTTTAACCATTGTTCAACCTGGGAATTGTAAAACCCTAAAATCTGTTAGCATTTTAATTGCTAATGATCTTGCAAATCCAAGGACCTCTGAATGGGAATGAGGACTGACCAAATGATGTTTTGTATTTCAGCAGTTTGCAGTCTCCATTAACTGTTCCTCTTGTTACAGCTCCTGAGCTGCTGGCTTTTAAAATCATCCTGCTCACTAGCTCTGGATCAAGGTCGTTGTTGCATCCAAAAGGCAACCTCAAAACGGAGAAATAAAATAATTATCAAAGCTTAAGAAATCACATTTCTCCAGTATTTTACACCGATGCCATCTCGTTTTTTGGTTTAAAACGTTTAGTGTATTTTTTATGTATACAACATCACCATAGGTTTTAAAGCAGATGGAGTCACTTGCCTCCAAACTGGGACACAGAAGGAGAGATGAGACAGCATCATGGCAAGCAAATACAACTGGGCAGTTTTTACATATAAACATGGTCTTATAAGACAAAAGCAGTTAGCCTTGATAATTCTTTACAATTTCCTGATATGAGCCCTAAAGTTAAGATGGAAATCTAAATCTAAACCACACTTGGGTATTTAAACCTGGCTTATCTGATTAATACTATCTGTGCCCAGCCTGTCAGCTGTGGTGGAGGGCCATGTCTTGGTAGGTTTGCAGTGGTCCCACGCTCTTTCCATTTTCAGCTGATGGGTAACACAGTGCTCTTTGAGATGTGCAAAACCTAAGTCAATGGATTAAAACCCAACCCTGCTTTAGACTATATCACATTTTTACCTAGGACCTGTCTGCTAGGTCCCTCAGTCTTCATGATCCTGTTGGCTCACTAATGTTCTCTGACAAACCTCTGAGGCCTACACAGAACAGCTGGATTTATGCTAAGATTAAATTAAACATTAAGCATTTTATTTAGGGTTATCATAGTTCAGGAAGGCACTGTACATCAGCACGAATACAGTTAAGGTCAAGACAAGAAAAGGAGAAACTGAATTATATGGGCAGCAGGGACTTTTTAGTTGCGAGTAGCGGGTATGCTCATGTCATTTTATGTGTGACCCTTAAAGCTGAGAGGAAAGTCTCTCTCTCTTCCTCATACACACACACACACACACACACACACACGTATAATAAATGCATGATAGATCATTGTCCCTTGCTAAAACCGAATATCACATGCACTGAACTATATTTAGGCGGTGTACCACAGGGCAGGGCGTCGGACCATGTTTGTCAGGTCAGTCTGCATCACAAAATCACATGCATCAGTTATAATAGCTCTCATCTATCACAATCCTCACTGAGGAAGACCCACCTTATCTGTGCAGGGCTCCCCGCCAAAGACTTATTACTTTTTTGTCAGTGGAAAGGGGCACTTCATAGATTAGATTCATTACTGACCTCATCAAGCGTGCAAAAACAACAAATTGGGCGAAAATGTAAAATGTTTATCATTTGTTGACGCGTGGCCTATTTTCCACTCCCGCTCGTTACTCTCTAATTTGAAGAATCGGCACCGCGGACAAGCCACGGAAACCTAAGGAGGGTAAGAGGGAACGGACGTTAACTTGTATCTGGAAAAACAAATCGATGAGCCGTTCACTTTCTTTCATTGCTGGGGCAGAGAAGTAAACCACCAGCACCAAACGGGAAGGAGCAGGAGAAGCAAAGCAAAATGAATTCCTGAGTTCATGTGAGAACAGCAAACAATCACTCTGGCGTGGTATTGATTGAGGACTAGTTCGGGAAGGGGGACTATCGGGGGGGTGAAAGCTAAATTCAGCGGAGCTTTTTGGGGTACAGCCAACATTGCACTGCCAAAAATGTGCCACTGATTAGAAACTTGCCTTGTAGTTTGACCTTTTGAGTTCGGGGGGTAACTTTGAAAAGTTACACCATATTTCTCTATTATACAGTGGATGTAAAAGTGATTGCGATTTTGTGAACATGGTAATACTTTGACAATTACTCCGAGGTCACTCTGCAGATGCTGGCAGTTTTTGGGTGTGCTGCATCAGAACTACATCAATTTAATTATCATTCCCTGAGAAACCAGCTCCCAGTTTGAGTTTGTGAGGTAGACACACTTTCCTTATTGATAAGGTTTATAGTTAGAGTGGCCTAGGTCATGCTGAGCTATCTCTGTTGTTGTTATTGTAGTAGTCAGCTGAACTACAGCTTCATGCTCTTCTATCACAAATGATACTGTTGGTACTGTCTTTGAATATCTCTCTCCTTGACATAGCTGTTGGCCGAGGCACCAGAGAACTGCCATTTTGTTTTTACTTTTCTTCCTGTTAAAGGGGCATTTTCCTTTCCATAGTAGCTACATGGATGCTCTCTGTGAAGGGTTGCAGCAATTTCATCAACACTCTGCAAGTAACTGTCCGCTTTAGCTAAAAGCTCATCCAGGAGGCTTGAATGCTGCAAGTCAATGACTCGGTTCAATCTGCTGGGATTCTTTAGACAAAAAAAACTATTTAACCAATCTGTCTGTATAATTTGATAGAATTGACTTTGTAAAATGCCTCAAGATGATGTGTGTTGAGTATTGGCACTACAATTAAACTGAGTTGTAGTAGGTACCCAATGAGGCATTCCAGAGTTAGAAAATAAAAATATGCAACTTAATAAAAGAGACGCTTGCTAAAGACGCATTGACTATGCAGATCGTGATGTTGTTTTAATGACTGACTAAAATGTTTTCTTCACAGTTGTTTCTTAAACACATTTAAGAGCCAGAAATTCCTGCAGCTCCTTCATTTTGGCTATTGCCTCTTGGCAGCTTCCCCGGCGAGTTTTCTTCTAATCAATTCATTAACTTTGGAGGGACATCCTGTTTTTGGTAATGTCACTGGTGTGCCATATCTTCTCCACTTGATAATGAGTGTTTTTGCTTTGCTCTATTGCGAGTATAATGACTTGGAAATCTTTTTTTTTTTTTAACCTTCCCCTGGTTGTTAAGTTTTGACAATGAGATCCAATTGGAAAGAGAAAACAATGAGATGCATTTTTTTCTAATGAGTTGTACCACTTCTAGGCTTTAAGTAAAACGGAAAAACCTCTGAAATAATATACAGTGACTTTACTATTACAGGTCGCCAAAAATCTGATGTTTGAGCAAGGGTTGCGTAGAGTCGTATCTGCTAAATGAACTGTAATTGTCGAAATAGGGCTCCCTTTCAATGGCGTGTTTGGCATTTTGATTTTAAATGTAAAACATATGTATTCAATTACATAAAAGCACAGCTAATATAGAAAAACATGAACTGAAATATTCAAATTATAAACCTTACTCCTTGATTAACGATATGTATTGTCTATAACTGTGATTTAGGTGCACTCTGAAGTTGTTTGTGTTGTCGCTACCAAAGGTCATTGCTAATCAGCCGAACCAGTAGGAGAACATAATCTCTTTCACCTACGCAGCTGAAAGCTGCTGTGAGGGCTTCTGTAGACAGAACAGCCTCGCTCAGTCATTACTTTCCTCCGTCTCTCGCCTTTTTTTTTTAAATAATAATCAGTCTCTTGCTTTCGCTCAAATGAAAAGCTGGGGTAGCTATTTTTACCTAACTAACAAGGTCTTGGTCACAGAAGACGCAGGAAAACGCTCCCTGAGATCAGCAATATATAGACATGGTACTTGTGTTGTGCCTGCCTTCAGAGCTCCCAGAGATGGAGATATCTGGAGGAAAAGGGAGACAGTGTGGGAGCAAGAGATGACAGTGGTTAGCCAAACTCTTAACCTTGAAAACAGATGAAAAGAGCCGGCCCGGAGCAGTATGACTTTCTTTTTCTTTTTTTTTTAACCAGAGTCTAAACAGCAGATGTGTTGTGTCACATTAAATGAGAAATAGTTTGAGTCTTTTAAAAGTCAAACACACAGAAAGGCTTTGATATGAACACAGAGAAACCCTGGAATACACTTAGCTGTGTGAACTACTCCTCCTCTCTGACAATATTAACGTTACCCAGAGGTACTTAAGATTTGATTAAGACTTGTATCATCTGCCCTGTGAACTTGTGCTCCCTTATTTTATGTCATTTTAGCACTTTGTAATAAGATGACTTAGACCTGTTTCCAGTTTTATACTTTAGCTGGTATTATATCAACCGCTTATTCTGTCAGGAAAAAATATAAACAGATAACTAAAGGTTTGGTTAAACTACAATATATATATATATATATATATATATATATATATATATATATATATATATATATATATAACTTTGGCCTTCTTAACAGGAAGTCCACATTTTGTAATAAGTTAACATTTAATAACAAAACAGGTCTTCAAAATATAAAATGTTTGGAACATCTTCGTAAATATTCTACTCTATTCTATTATTTAGCTCTATGTTACCAGATAAAATATATTTATGAATATCTCTATTAAACATAATAATGCTGCTGAGCTTATTTAGGACATGTCCATGTCCTAAATAAGCTCAGCAGTTTTTCTTTATGGGGCATTAAGGTAATAAACATAAGGCTATGTGCTTAGGAAGAAGACAACTGGAATTCCTCCATTTTTTTTATCAAAGACATTTCACCACAGCAAACAGGTTTAAATCGGAGGCAAACGGACTTTCGTTCATTTCTTTCTGAAAACGTTTCAACACCTACCCAGGAGTCTGTCAATTCTGGTGGCTCGCAGTCAGAATTGTCTGGTTGCCTCCGATTTAAGCCTATTTGATGTTGCCATGACCCGGATAACTGAGAACTTGTACAGGACATTTCACCACTTGTCCAAAAGGCCTCTTAAGTTCTGATCATAGGTTGGAAGAATAAGGCCCACACGTTGTAGTTGTTTTGTTGCCAGAAAATAAGATATGAGGAAGACACTCCTAATTTTGACAAATCATATAATTAGAGTGTCTTGTCACCCTGAACTATCTCTATAGTTATGCTGCTATAGGCTTAAGATGCTGGATGTCATCAGGGTTTATTTCTCTCACTCTGCTGAGTCCTCCTACTGTTCTCCAATTTGCATTACTTGTCATCATTTCAGTTTTTTTCTTTTTGTTCACTCTCTTTGTTCTCTTTTTTTATTCATAGTAGGTACACCTGGTCTGGCGTTCTGTTAGCTGTGACATCATCCAGGGAAGACAGATCACCCGCTACTACCATCTAATATAGAACAGATTACTGGATCAATGTGTGCTTCTGTGCTTTTTTTGTGTCTCTGCTCTGTCTTCTCTAACCCCCAGTCGGTCGAGGCAGATGACCGTTCATACTCAGCCTGGTTCTGCTGGAGGTTTTTCCTTCCCGTTAATGGAGAGTTTTTCTTTCCACTGTCGCTTCATGCATGCTCAGTATGAGGGATTGCTGCAAAGCCAAGGAAAATGCAGACGACTGTCCCTGTGTCTCTACGCTTTTTCAGGAGGAATGAATGCTGCTTGGCAAGACTTGATGCAATCTACTGGGTTTCCTCAGATAGAAAACATTTTGACCAGTCTGTATAATCTGATCCAATCTGTATAATCTGATTGAATTTGACTTTGGAAAGTGCCTTGAGATGACATATACCATCAATTGGCGCTATATAAATAAAATTGAATTGGATTGAAAGATTCCCTTTTCTTTTTACAGAGCCAACATAAAAACACGTAGGACAAAAAGCCATCCATGCAACCACACACACACACACACACCTAAAAACAGCAGCCAGTTAACTTGATATGTTGGTTTTTAGGCTGTGGGAGAAGAAAGTATTCCCCAGAAGGGAAAAACACAAATGCAGAGTTCTCTGTAAAAAAAACAGTCCACTGCTGTTCGGATATTAAGCCAGGTTCTCCATGCTATGAACCAACTAGCATTAAGGTTGTGGTATGACAACCTTGAGTAAAAATAACTAATTTGCATGTTATTGCACTATTTACAAAAACGCAAAACAAACAAGTATAAGATATATATATTTATTTTTTTACTAAAAAGCATTCCCAGTGCTGCTTAAATAAATACAAAACTAGAATAAACCTCATCTCTTTGCTTCTGTCTGGCAGGCGCCACAGAGCCCCTGAAATGACGTTCCTCAAGACCGCAAAACAGCTTTATTCCCAGGGACCATCCCAGAACTGAATCAGCATGCTCCCCCTGTCCCACCCTTGTGCTCCTCTCCGTAACCTTCATCGTTTTCACCCAGTTAGATCTAAATTTGAAGGATGTTTATAATGTAATTTCTTTGTTTTGTGGGATTCAGTAGAGTGTGTTATGTATGTATGACTCTAGACGAGTGTATATGTGTAGAGGTCGACGTGGGAGCTGGTGTTAGATTTAGGGAGTGCACCTGTAATTTTGTTGCACCGTTGTTGTTAACCTGCAACGACAATAAATCCTGATCCTGAAATATAAAATAAACACCCTCTGATTCTGCACTTTGGGGGACAATAAAGTTTTTTTTTTTCATCTCATTCTTCTTCTTTTTCACAAGAATGATGGTTGATGCTGCTTCAGTTTTCACATTGTGACCCGAAATAATTACAGTCAAAAGTGTCATTCTTACAAGCGAGTGAAAAGTGCTGCAGCCGGCTCAGGCACTTGATCAGCAGCAGGTGGGGGCGGGGGGGGGGGGGGGGCGGGCAGTGCTGCAGTAATCTATGCTGCTACACTCCAATCACTCAAGCACTGACAGCATGACTGCCCTGGTCTTGGGTTTGAAACCTTGGTGTAGCCAAGCATTGAAAACTGGTCCATGCCTACAGGCAGCATTGCCAACCACCAATACATCGCGCTACCCTTGCTGACAACCTACAGTCGTTTTAATGGCACAAAAAAGATCTTCCCACACATATTTCCTTTTTAGCATTTCACTACCATCATGAGATGCAAGGCCCTGGAAAAAAGGTATTTTCTGATTTATAAGGGCCCGATTGCTTTTTCTTCCAGAATTTGTCCAATTAATGTTTGTGTACCGTTTGTTCTGATGTTGTCCAATAGCAAACACATGTAGTATTAAAACACCTCGCACCTTTCAGGCGCTGATTAAGCCAATAACTTTCACAGGGATAGCTGACTGCCTGCTTTCTTTGATAGTTTATTAATAAACATCCACTTATGATCATTAGCAGGTTGTTTTTCCCCATCGCCACAATCACAGCGGCGGGTTGTCAGCTCGGATCAGACCTTTGCCGCCGTTTATGTCTGAGTCTGTCAAATTTGATCAATCGCAGCTCTTGTCCTTGACCTCTACACAGTAAGCCTTTGAATGTAAATACATCCGCAGAGTCACATGATACATATGAATTTCGGGCCCTTCTGCCAATGGCTCGGTGTCACTGTGGGACACTCCCAGAAGTCCACTGTTCTTCCCCCGGTGAGAAAGAACTGTTTTGGCAGGAAGATTAAAGGCCTATGCAGTATTAGGCAGGTGGTTTTGATGCTGCGACTGACAGGTGTAACCCAAGACCAGCTGTCTGAAAGATGCTGTCTTGGCTGAAGTAGTCCTTGAGAAGGATATTCATGTACACAAATAAATTATTATAGTCCAGCAAGGATTTGTTCAAAAGACAAATATGTACTGAATTATAGCACCGAAATGGATGCAGCCACACACTTTACATGCATGATGCGTTTGAAAATTTACCTGACATACGGCCTTGAAGAGGGGCGGACTTATATGAAATCGAATACCCTGCCATTGACAGTGAGATCACACACGGCCTTTGTGAAATGAACTATTGAGTTTCATGTTTTAGAAATAGCACCTGTCAATCCGCAAGCAGGCGTTTTGTCAGAAGTCATCCGTGCGGACCTGTTTAAGCGTGTTTTATCATTCAACCACTCAGCAAAAACACAGAGGGAATTGGATCTGGCAGAGATAAATTATTCATCGCTCTAATGAGGGCACACAGTGCCGGACATGTTCTGTGAAATAGTGTTTTCCCTGGACAGGAAGCTCATTGAGTGACATGGGACAAACAGAATAGCTCCAAGGTGATTGAATTTCAGTATTAATAGACGTAAAGCAACAGAGACCAGTATTAATCCCCACAAAGGTTAGTGCCACAGACAGGTTACATGTCACATGGCGCATCCACATAGTCAGGCTCGGAGACGAGAAGGCTGCAGTTAAAGACGCTCTTTTTCAGAGATGCTTCTTCTTCAGTGATGTTATCAAAGGCAATCTCTACCTGTGATACTTTTTTGGTTGGTTTTGCTGTTCTTTTTATATATCTCTCTCTGCAGGCGTAGAAGCCGACTCCGATGATGTTATGTTGTACTCTCAAGTTCCCTCTATTCTTGTCACTTTTTCTCCCTCTTAACATTTAGCCTCATCTTTTCCTCTTCCTTTCTTTCTCTTTTACCTTTTATGTCTGTTGAATTTGAAATAATCTCAAAACAATATCCAATAAAGTTTTCTGCATATATATATATATATATATATATATATGTATATATATATATATATATATATATATATATATATATATATATATATATCTCAAGTGGAGCACTATACCAAAAGCAGTAATGCTTCACTTGAGAACGTAAATCTGTTGGGCTCTCTTTGGCATTAAGACAGCAATTCTTAGTAGTACACAGCCAGACAGCACACATAAAAAAAATCACTCTTTTCAATTTGGCCGTGTTATTTTACGGTGACAATGCAAATCGCAGTGATTTATGATACATTTTAATGACAATGATTAAAGTTTGTGTTATAACATGACAATAACACATTTTAAAATGTATTCAAAGAAATGATTGTATCAGGATTCATCACACTTTTAAAAATGTAAATTCAAGACATTTTCTGACTGGAAATGCAAAATATCTCATTTCATTTTCAGACTGTTATTTATTATGTAACTAGTTACAATTGTCTGGATAATGGTTAATTATCTAGTAATTTCTAGATAATAAACCTCCAGCTGTGTCGTTACAACATAACATTGTATTTCTTCATATGGAGATTACAGGCCTCTGGCTCATCTAGTTCTGTTAACAATAACAATAACTTTGTCTTGTGAACACAACAAGACCTCTAAGCATTTGAAGGCTGTGCAGGAACCCTGCATTATGCTTCTTATCTAATGCCTGTGGTCTTGCTCACTGAATGCAAAATGGCTGCTAAATGATGCTCAGCTTTCTATGAAAGGTGAAACTGAACTGTCATAAAAATGGCAAAAAAAAAATGCTCATTTGCACAAATCTATATGAATTTGTAAACGTGTGAAAAGTTCACAGGTGTGAACCAGAGCATAGTTGTACTTCAAAAGCTGGTTCGAAAGGTCACTTGAACAATCAGAAGAACGTATCAAACCGATTGAGATTTACCCAACCATGAAGTTATGGTTTGATGTCTTTGTGCCCCATGTCATTTAATTTTAGACCAACAACAGCAAAATCCCAGCTTTTTCCAGAGTTTGTCACAACAACCTTGAGATGTCACGCATGTTCCTGAAACAAGTAGTTTGGATCCATACAGATCAGGTTTCTGAGAATGTTTCATCTGTTAGAGTGAATGAGACAAATTATGTTTAATAGAGATATTCATGCCACTTGGTGATTTTGTGGCATTTTGTTTTGTTCCATTAGAATGATTAGATACCTGCATTTTTCTCAAGTGTGCTTCATCTGAACAGTATGAAAACCATCAGGTTCCACTTGCGTCACAATTTATGCAAAAAAGACTACAACCTGACTCTGATTCTCTCTTCCTCTTTGCTTATTGATCATTCCCTTTCATGGTTTATACATTTTTAGTGAAAACAGTTCACAAGCAACTGGCTGCTTTAAAACTCTAATGCAAAATATTTTCACTTACAAGCCATGCACTGGTAAATTCCTTTGATCAACATCTCTTTTCCTTTCATCGCTTTGTCCAAAGACCTCCATATTAACTGCGTGGGTCCTTGGCATTTGTTACCAAAATGAACTCCAATGCCATCAGATGTCGCCACACTTCCTCTCAAAGCCCCTTTCTTAATGATGAAACACTTTGATATGTTTCTATAGCATCCAGTGCTTTGAAGGATCAAGTATCATTCTTTGAAGAGCCTCTGCGAGCTGTTTGGAGAAGCTTTGATTGCTAAGTGCTACTGCAAGGATGGAAGAGACCGCATTTATCAAACTGCAGATTCACTGATGATTCAGGTCTCACCTCACAAGCAAATTAGTATCTATTGAGGCTCATGCAATTTTATTTAACATTTTTTACCTTTGTCTTTCTGGTGGGGGGAAGCACATACCGATGAACAAATGCTGTTCTTACACTTGTTTCTACTCCAATTTTGCCAAGAGAAGCTATTTAAGCTAAAATGTTAAACTAAGGATCTGAAGAGCCTGACAGTAGTGCGATTAAATGTATGATTATGGTGTGCTGCAGCTCCAAAAATACCAAAAGCTCCATTATTATGGGCCATTTGCATAATGTTGTTGCAGAAAATAGTTCACATCTGTGAGTAAGAAAATCTCCCACTGTAGCGTCACTGAAAACCACCAAAAGCCGGTGAATGGATTGTTCAAATTACATTTGCTGCACATTGTGCCTTGTAGTTTTTAAGTTTCTACTGAGTGCAAATAAAAAGCAGAAAAAGAGGGGTAGAAGTTTGTTTTCTTCCACATTTTCTTCTACACTAATCAATATATAGATGTTGCAATTACAACCTAAACGTGGATTTTTTGTAAAGTGAATGTAAACATTTTTTGGCTGCATCCTATCTAAATCATGCACTAGGAGACTACTTTGCAGCCATACCATACCAGCTTTATTTAAAGAGAACTTTAAGCACCCACTGGACCGAACCACTGTACACAGAATAAATAAACAACAGTCATATGATACTAAAATAAACCAATATTAAAACCAACAACACCTAAAATAAATATGGTCTTACAACAAAATATTAGAAAAAAAAAAACATTCAATCTGTACAAAATAAGTCAAATGAAAGGGAAAATAAGTACACGTAAGAGTGAACACCTCAGATGACGTCAAAGGCCAAAGAGAAGAGATGGGTTTTTAAGATGGGATATAAAAAAGCCAGGCCAATAAAATCTTAAAAATCAAAACTAATAAATCAACAATAAATAATTACCAGTGACTTTACACCACATATTAAATAATATCATTATAAAACTTACCACCGCTCTTAAGTGATATGTTCCCAAGTCTGTCTTTATATTTCTGACAATTTGCTAGAGTGAGTCATCTGTCATTTTAAAATCTCATTTTTCTGAACACTGACTGAGGCAACTAAGGCCTTAACTGTGGCAAGTGAGGTCTGCAGTGCTTCGGAGAGCAGTGCTCCATCTGTAGATAATGGCTCTCAATGTGCACGCTCATTTAACCCTTTCCAGAATAAAAGATGCCTTTGAGGAATGACTTTATGAAGTCTGTTCTTAAATTTATTTTGATCACCAGATTGTGTTTTTTTAATATATATCTTTTTACCCATTTAATGATGCCAAACAGCTTTTTTTTAAAGACATTTCTTGGATCTATATGACAGACAGTAACGACCTGGGGCGTGGCCAGTGAAACTGAAGTATAAATATCCAGTTATTTCACGATTTAAATGCATTTTAATGTGGGGCCTCTATGGGTCCAGACACTTTTCTTATCCAACTTAACTTTTCTATCTCTGAAAACATGCAGACTTCTCGCAATCTGTGCATATTTTTAGCACACTGACCCTTTCTGTGAAATGTTGTTCAAATGGTGATATAGCACAGAAATGTAGGAAAAATAAGTAAACGGAGCACTGAAAAAAAAAAAAAGCATTTGTAAGAGGAAAATACTTCCCACTGCACAGTAACTGTATTGCTGCTCTTAACAATTCTCCTGGACTTTATGCAGGGAATGTATGTTTTTTTAATAAAACAAAATATCCAAATGGATAAATTATTTTTAAATTGTTTTACAGTATTGATAGAAAACAATGTTACGGTTGTGCCATTGTGCTGGTCATTTTGCTATTATGTATTTTTGCTCTTTTCTACCTGACTTCTTTGGGCAGGAAAAGGAGCGGTCTGCCACAGGACATTGTGTACTAACAATGTTTCTTTGGAAATAGGTTGCTCACTCGCTTACTTGAGTTAGTTTTTATGTTATGCTACAGTTTCCTGCAAGAAAATACGGTTGTTTGACCCTAATGAATATGATCTATCCATATGAGGAGTTTGTTGACGGTAATTCAAGTTTTATATAAGGTCCCAATCGGTCCTATTTTCCAAGAATCATATTGTCCTGTTGGGAATTATTACTGCAGTCATTCAAATAAGAGGTAATGCTGCACTGTATAAACAAACAAATATTGAAGCAGGATTTAAACACCGTTTTCCTTTATTGCCCTGAAATTAATGTACTTTTCATCGAGCCCAGGTTCCAAATTACTGTGAAGTGAAGGCAGAGAAGGAGACACAAATGTTGTCTGACTCAGAACAATCATAAAACTAGCAAACATGCTGATGAAGACTTTCTGTGAAGAGTGCTAGACAGGAGCAAAAAAGAAGCTGTAGGAGTAAGACGGCAAACATATATATATATATATATATATGTACAAGACAACACTGCAAATCTGATGGGTAACTAGAGTACATCCGTATAGGTGGTTTTGTTTGCCTCACACATACTTATTTATAGAAGTAGCTGTTGACTTTCCGACTGCTTATAGGTATATTTGTTAGCACGACTGAAGGAGTGTTGAAATTATTCCAGCCGCTTTATTTATTCTACCTATTTTGAACGCCTCATGTTAGCATTGTAACCCTGCTTATAATGCAGTGGAAAGTACACTGCAAAATTATGATCAATCCTTTTTAACATCTTCATTGATGTGAAGTGGAGAAAAAAATTATTTATCTTTGAAATTGTTTTAGATTTATCAAACGGAAAAGTGTGATGCATATATATGTATTCAGTCTCCTTTACTCTGACATCCCTAAAAAATAATGTGGTCCAACTGATTGTGCCTAGAAGTCACATAGGTTAAGTCTACACTGCAGGCCTTGATGCTCAAGTCTGATTTTTTGCTGAAAAAAGCAAAACACAGCAAATGTAAGGAAGAAGGTGGTCTGCGTAAACATGATGGTGGTACCATCAGGCTGGGGTTTTCCTTTTCGTCAGCTGGGGGCAGGGAACCTGGGCAGAGTTGAAACGAGAAGATTGATTGAGACTGCTGCAAAGCTCACCTCCCAGCAGGATGACCCTGAACATGCAGAGCTACAATAGAACTGTTTAGATCAAAGCATATTCATGATTTAGAATGGCCCTTTCAAAATCTAGACCTACATCTAATTGAACAACTGTATTCACCAATACTATATCCAATAAACTAAACCTGAACTATTTCACAAAGAAAATGAGCAGAATTCTTTAAATTTAGATGCTAGGAGAGACAAAACGCCAAATCTCTGCAGCTGTAATTGCAACGGAAGGTACTTCTATAAATGATTCACTCAGTGGTCTCAGTACAAATGCACCTCATTTCATTCATATCAATTTCTATTCACTCAGCAATTATAAAAAATGGATGTAAATATTTTTCCCAGGCTCTATATTTTTCTTACCATGCACAGTCCACTTGGTCCCTTTGAAAACAGAAAGAAATCCTTTTAGCAAATCGCCACTTTGATGTTCAAAAATGTTTTTACATCTTTCAATGGCCGTTAGTTGTAAAAACGTGATGTTTTGCACTTTGTGGCAATTTTCCCGTGGCTGACTTCACTTTCCCTTATCCGTTTGCCCTTTTAAAGCTTCAGCCTCAACATGTACTGGCTGGTCTGTTTTCCCTGGTGGTGATTTAAGCTTTGTACCTGATAAGAAGTGCTGCATTCCTCCAGGACAAACTGTCTGATGTTAGAGCCGCTTAGTACCCAAGGATATGACAATTTGCTCAGAAAACAGCATCACATTATGCACATGGGCACAGATCTAAAAAACATGAGGATTTCTAGTTTATGGAACTGATTCCAGATCAGCTTCCAGGTCAAAATAGCAACACCAATATCAGTGGTAAATGAAATATTGAAACTCATCAAACCTGTTAACCTTGTAGCTAGTTGTGAATTTGGTTTGTCTCTTGGTCTGTCTGTCTTCTAGGAAACCTTTCTCAAAGCCGTCTCTGCTAGTTACCGTTGCTATGTTGGAAAAGCATTTGATTTCTTGCTGGCACACTTATGTAAAGCTACATAAGTGTCAGATTTAACACTGATTACTGAGGGTGATTCAAAGGGAGAAAAACTGAATAGATTGCAAAATTATCTTTTTTTTTTTAGAGTTGCAATAAAAAAAAGTATTCAGGTGATGCATTCTTTGCTTAAATGTGTTGCATAACTGAATTCTACAGTTAAACGATGTGGAGATTATAATAATGCAGTCTTATTTCAAAATTGATCTAAACAACAACACCATGAACATTTTATTTTTGACGGATAATAGGACAAAGCTAAGGATAACAGCTCCAACCCTCTGAGTCCTATGAAAAATGATCTGAAAGTTGTTCACCAAATATAGTTTATTATATAGCTGTTCATATTGGGCAATCTAACTAGCTTAATCATGTAGCTGCAAGACCACAAATAGCCGGCTTGTTAACAAATCTGGCACATTTTATTTGACTTAAAGTTTTTGATTTTTTTCTATTGTACAATGATTAAAGTGGTTGCGCCTTTTTCAGTTTCTACTTATTTTTGCTTTCTTTTGACACCACAAATGTTGGAGTCAAGTTGGAAAGGGTCACCAAGCAATTTTTAAGGCTATATGGAACTTCAGTGAACCGCAGTATGAGCCATAATCCCACAAAGGGAGAAAACATAGAAAATCGATTAACCTTACCAGGAGTGGCTGGCCTACCAAAGTTACCCCAAGCACATCGACAAAGCTGATTCAGGAGGTCACAAAAGAACCCAGAAGAACATCTAGAGCATTGCATACGTCACTTGTCTCAGTTAAGCTTCAAAAGAGGTTTGCTTGCTCAAATAAAAATTAGTACAAAATGTACATTTGAATTATTAGTATTTTAGGAAAATTCTATTGCATCTCCTTTTTTAAGTACATGTTCATAATCTTTTTTCTTTCCAGTTATGTTTATTTGCTCTGGAATGATCTTTGATCTTGGGTTTTCAATGTGACTCTCTAAATTGTGTTTTCCTGCCATGCTGCCAACCTTGGTCATGTCTCTTTTGAGAAAAATATTTTTAATCTCAGTGTCAACGTTTTCAGGACAGTAGCGGTGTGTGGTTGTTCCTCCTACCTTTCTCCTGCAGGGTGCAGCAGGTGGACGCCAGTAGCAGGGGTTCCCCATCAAGTGGAGCATTTAAGGCGGCTGGAGACTGATGGAAGGCGTCAGAGCATTAGCTCACCTGAGCGGTACCTGACCAGAACCTTGCTCCCTGTTTAGTTACCTGTTCCAAGTTGCTTCACCTCCTTAGATCTGTTCCTGTTCCTGCTTGGTTCTGTCAAGTCTATCTTTAGTCATTATCATCATCCTGGTCCTCTGGAAGTTCTGAATCCCTCGAGCCTTCCTGGCACTCCAGTCGACCAAAGCTCCTCCACTTCTGCTGCCGTCCTGGTGGCCTTTCCACTCTCCCTGGAACATCTCGTCAGACCTGGAACCGTGCCTCAGCTTATCACTGATCACCACCACCAAACTAACTCCCTCCAGTTCTTCATGCACCATCTACTCCATAAGTCAGCCTCTGCCTTCCCATCTCTCCAGCCTGTCTGTTGTTGGTGCTCACTCTCCTCTCTCCTTCCCACAGCCTGCGACCAGAGCCATCCTAGCCGACCAGGACTCACACCCATGCTCCCTGTCTCCATTATTCCCTCAATAAACCTCTTAAACCATTCGTATGCCTCCATCTTCATTGCTTCCGGGTCATTGTTGAAAATCAGAACCTGACACTCAGTCGGATATTACGTGGATGAATAAACGTCAAATGAAATACAGACTTTTGAAGAAAAATGGGCAAAGATTTGTCTGCAAGGTAGCTGATTTAAAAAAAGAATATAAAATATAAATATAAGCATGTTTCACATTTTCCAAAAACGCCCATCTTGCTGATTCACCCAAGACTTTTGGGATTCTGCGGACTGACGAGACAAAAGTGGAACAATGTTGAAGGTGTGTTTCCTGTGACACCTGTCTTTAAACTAACAACGCATTTCAGAAAAATAAACTCATATCTGCAGTCACACACAGTGGTGCTAGTGTGATAGTCTGGAGCCGCTTTGTTTCTCCAGAACCCGAACGTCTTGCTGTAATTAAATCTTTTCTGATCTCTAACAGCAAACTCTGAAGGATACTTTCTAACTATTTTTGTGACCTTAAGCTCAAGCTAATTTGGTTTATGCATACAGGACACTGACCCAAAGCAAACCAGCAGGTCAACCTGTTGATTGACTTAAAAGACAAACCAAACCGACAGTTTTGAAGTCGCCTAGTAAAAGCTTTAAATCCAATCAAAATGATGTAGGTTGACCTCAAGCAGGCTGTTCCTGCTTGAACACAGCTCAATGTGGCTGAATTAAAATAATTCTCCATCAGAGTGAGCCAATGTACCACAACAGTGATTTAAAATATCCATTACCAGTTATAGGAAACACTTGAGAGCAGTTATTGTTGCCATGAGTGGTACAGCCATTTATTAGGTTTAAGGGATAATTACTTTTTCACATAGAGGTGGGCTGGTTTGGAAGGCTTCTTACCTTTAGTAAGTGAAATAATTTGAAAATAGATTGTTGTTTTGACTCCAGTTAAAAGCAAACACAGAAGAAATTGGAAAGCAGGCTCCATATGTTATTTAAAGATTACGCAGCTCTGGATCTTTGCGGATTCACGTCATTTTTTTTTTTTTTTGGCTTCCTGTCTGTACAGTAGCCAGAGCCACTTTATTCTCAAGTTGTATCCCAGTGTGAGGGAGGGGGGGGGGGGTTGTAAAAACCTCCATGTGGTCCCCTGGGGGCATCGCTGTCAAAGCCACCCATCTGCAGCTGTGTTTCTCTGTTTTCTGCTGCTCTCCAGTCAGCATGCAGCCTGATTACATAAACCGCTGAGCACAGGAGACTGTCCTACAGCAGGACGCCTCAGGCTGCAGCAGTTATGTTGTGTACAGCCCACCCGGGTTCCTCTCCCGTCTGTCCCAGACCCAGTCCACCAGCTGACTGCTCATCTGTGCCTCTCTGCTGTTTCACCTCCACACAGAGACACAGGTGGATTGTTTGTGAGGAGTGAGCACATGTTTGCTTGAAGCTGCCGGTCGGTTAGTCAGCCTGCACGGCTTGTCTGTCTTTCCGTCAGAGCGACATAAAGGTCGACTTTATTAAAACCAGCCTTGGTTGCCACAGGGAACGGTAACCACAGTCATGGCGACAGTCAGCCCACTCCGTCCCCAAAGCAACGGATCGGCAGCTAATCAGAGAAAGTCATGTCTCCCCTGCCTCCGTCTTACTCTGCTTTTTTTTTTTTTTTCTTCTTCTTCGTTTTTATCAGACCTTAATCAGTTTGAGCTCATCCATGTACCTGTTTTCTAATCCCTCTCTTTCCTCCATGTATAATTCATTCAGCAGACTTTCATTCCTGGGTTTAATTATGTTTTCAGTTCTCTTTTCCATCCTCACTTTCCAATAAAATCAGTTTTCGTCATTTAGCAGTTCTTCATTTGTCTCGTCTGTCTTTTTGCTTTTATCTCTGATAAAAACGTCCATCCCGTCTCTCACTGCCGTCCCTTGGTGTTTCTCTTGTTCTCACGCACGCTGCAATGAACAGCCTCACTCCTCCTGGCCTTTTACTCTATCCTTGATGAAATATGAATTAACATTTATAAGATGCTCAAATATCTTCGGAGTGTTTTGGAATTCTGCGCGTGCTTCAGTCTGAACTCTGCAGCCTTATCTCTGTTTTTCTAAACTCTGTTTGCCTGCAGAAATGCCAGTGATCTGATGGCTGGATTAGCGATTCTGTTGCTCAAACAGTTAAATAAAAATATACAGTGAAATTATGTTAGAGACAGAAACATCAAGAGCAGTTTTGCTATTAACTCAACCAACATAAGAACCGGTGTTGCTCTCAGACTCTTGGAATACTATATCATCTCTCCAATTGGCTCTATTACAGCCTGGGAAATATATTACAAGCAGTTTTGTAACAGGCCATTTCCATTAAATTTAGTAAACGATAACTCTGGGTAACTGTACAGAAAATGACCAACAGGCAACCGCTGAGGGGACTAATAACTAATCCAAAGCGCAGACCTTGTTACAGGAAATCTTATTTTGTAGGCTCGCTTCTTTTATTTGACTTGCACCCTCAAACTAAAGGGGCTGAATGCATGGACAGAGGAGTTTGTGATCAAGATGCCTGGATGAAATCATGTCCTTTTATTTTGTTGGAAACCAAAAATATGAAGAAAACTAATTTACTTGAATTTCTTCATTTGCTCCCAAAGTCCTGATTTTCTTTTTCACGATTCGTTTAGTTTTCTCCTGCTTTTAATGTGTTGCAAAATGAAAGCATAATTCTGTTCTGTACTATTCTGTTCTCGTCATCCTTCACCTTCACCTTGTCACAACCTGCTCCAACCTATTGTCTCCGGAGCTAGAACAGATTTGAATAAAATATGGCAACACTTGCACTTCGATTGGCGACGCTTGAATCACGGTGCTGCAGACTGCATTCTTTTACATTATTTTTTTATTTTGCAGATCTGTTCAGTGTCTGTCTAAAGTAATCATACCCTGTGAACTTTTTTTTGTCACATTAACCCCACCAACTTTGTAAATACCAGCAGACCCTACTTCTGGGAGAGGAATTTAACCTTTTTTTCTAGGCTCATTACTGTAAGTTCCCAATTAGTTAAACACATATAACCACAGATTATCTAAATTTAAACAAAGATTATATAAATGCAGTATGTAATTGCTGAATAAAACTGAATTTGATTTAAGAATGTGGTTTTGGGCAAAAATTCAGGAAAAAAAAGCCTTTGGGGAGCTGGTCTTAACAGGTTATATGAACTATACCTGAATCTGCACAAATTCGAACCGTGAGTGAGGGGAACAGTTTAGTTTGGACTGTAAGCCCCACCCCCAAATGTTTCTTTTTTTTATCCCCAATGAGGAACTCTAGACTTGTGTGGCACTAAGCATGTGCCTCAAGCTCGTGAAAAATCCTCCGTATAGGAAACAAGGCTTCATCAAGGGACTTTTCTTTGTTTTCTTTTGACATAAATGGCTATGCCTCCGGCACATTATATTTTCTTATGTGAACCATCAACTCTTAGACATGTTTACATACCCTGTTGTGCAGGCGCTGGAGGAGCTGCTACTCAGCAAACGGCTTGGCACCTCGTTGCGCCAATGGCAGAGAAAAGTCATTCTGGGTCATCCCCAGTTCACTGCTTATTCCTACTAAAAAAATGCCTGGACTCACTCGATCACGCAATAAATTAGTCATTTGTTACTATCAAGTTACGTCTTTTAGCTCATATTACATGCTGTAAAAAGCATTTTTTCCTAACCATACAAAAAATATAGTTCCTTTAATGTGAGAGACTGACAGGTAGTAGTGTTTAAGATGGAAGTGGAAGGAATATAACATGGTTTATAATTTAAATATAGAAATACAAATGTCAAAAGCCTTGCACGTGTGTGTATTAATAACATCCAGTCCAAACTATGTCATCAGACATCACTTGATTTGTTAACAGTCCATCTAATCTCAAGTTTAAATCCAGCTGTTCTGTGAAGGCCTCAGAGGTTTGTTAGAGAACATTAGAGAACAAACAGCATCGTGAGGAATGAGGAACACATCAGACAGATCAGAGAGAAAGTTGTGAAGAAGTTTAAAGCAGGGTTATATTCTGGAAAAAAAATCCACACTTTGAACAGATTATAGAACACTGTTCAATCCATTACCTGAAAATGGAAAGAGTATGGCAAAATGGCAAAGATACGGCTGCAAACTTAAACTAGTAGGACAAGCAAATAAGAGCATGAATTTAGAGAAAAAGCCAAGAGGCCCATGGTAACTGGATGAATGCAGAGATCCTCATCTTAGGTAAGAATAATCTGTTAATAGAACAACTATTAGCTGTAAAATCCGTAAACCTAGACATTTTGGAACAGTAAACAAGAAGAACGGGACTGGCTAAAATAAATCCCGCATTTTCCAGATGGGGGGGTAAACGTAAGAAAGTCCTATGGCCAGATGAGACCAAGAGTTCACTTTTTTTTTCTTAATTTCTCCATGTGGTAAAATCTAACACTGAACAACACCCTGACACTGACATGATTTACCATGATCATGGTAAATCATGCTCTGGGGGTCCTTTTATTTCACAGAGGTAGGGAAACTGGTCAAGGTAGATGGGAAGATGGAGGGAGCTAAATAAAGGGAAATCTTGGAAGAAATCCTTTAGACCTTCAAGTGTGAGACCTGCATTTGATATTATATATACATTTAAAAACATTAGTTGGTTCTTCATTAATTTTAGCCAAAGTTATCAAGGTCCATTGTGCAACGTCCAAAGAGCCACTTGTGACTGCAGGTTGCAGACTCCTGGTCTAGACAATGAAGGGGATAAACGATGCGAGACCCAGAAAGTCCTACTTTGCCTCAATTATGCTGGCCCAATGCATTTCTACAGCCTCCATAGAGATGATTGCAGGTGGTTTCTTCACATTAAAAGTGAATCACAGAAGAATGAGTTCCAGAATATCTTTTTGTGCTTCAAGTGCAAAATCCATGCAGAAAATTTGCACTTAGGAACACAGCGGGATTGGCTTGGGCTGTGTTGACTTGGCAATACAAAAAAAAAACAATTAATTTCCTTGTTGCGTCTGATTCTTGTACATAAACAGCTTGTGCATTCCTGTTTTGAGCTTTCAGTAGCTGTTGCAGTGCACTGTGGGACATGTAGTGTGATTTGTCTGGGCACTATACTGGTTGGCCATTAATAATAAATAGCTCAAATTATCTAGTGTGCCGGATATAATGGCATCACAGACCAGATGGAGCCTGCAGGGCATGGAGCTTCACATGTCTGCGTTAGAGGCTGCAGAAAACCTGAGAAAGAGAGCGAAGATTCACCTTCCAGCATGACAGCAATCCTCAACATACAGCCAGAGCTCCAATGAAATTGGTTAGATCAAAGTATATCTATGCGTTTGAATAGAACGGTCAAAGTCCGCATCTAATTCTAGTTGAGAATTTATGGCAAAACCTGGAAGTTGTTGTTCACATCAAACCTGACTGTGCTTGAACTGATGTGCAAAGAATAGGAAAACATTTCTATCTCCAAAGGTGCAAAGCTCGTAAGAGAAAACCCCCAAAAGACTTGGAGCTGAAACTGCATCAAAGTTGTTTCTACAAAGTGTTCACTCAGAGGGATCTAAATACAAATGCAAAGTTAGGATTATTATTTGTAAATTTGTGGTTGTAATGTACATAAAATGTAAAAAATTTAATAAAAAAAATGTTAAAGGTGTATAACTGCACTGCAATGTGGCCGTTGCAAAATCTTGCTTTGTCTGTCGGATGCGTGTCCACCACATTACATTACAGCAGTATAAGTTTTGCTGGTCTAATTCAGAGAATAGGCAAACACCACCATGTCTAAAACCAACAATATTCTCCATTAGGTCAGCATCCATCTCTTTAATTTGTTGTGTGTTTTTCTGTCTAGCAGAACAAATTTAACAGTTAAATTTGTTACAGTTTAATTCCCCCCACGCCATTGTAATTCTGAAAATGACAAGAATGTCTAATGACACTGTTGATTCAAGTGCAACAAGGTTAGCAGCTCGCTGTCTGAGAGAACCAGCTCCTTTTGTCTGCTATCAGACTGTTGTTTTGGACTCTGCGTGTGCTTTGTCTGCATGTCAGTAATGCGATCCCTGAAGATGAAACCCACAGTGTGTGGCTCAAAATAATAATTCCTATTTCTGTGTTTCAATAGCCACCGCAGTGTATAATTTACTTCCCAGTCCAAGGGGCGATATATGCAAAACATTGGCGGGTGTTGGAATTTGCATCTAGCAATTTTATTGTTTTCTTCCACCAGTTATGTTATTTTGCCCTTCAATAAACATAACCAGCTATCAATTTGTCAGAAAGCAATTGCTACTGTCTTTGTATAGTCAGGCAAAATTATACGATTGCTGCAACACATTGTGGATCAAAGACAGAAAACAAATGTAGAATTGTACTATTTCATATGTCATAGTGCAGAATGGCTTAGAAAAATCTGATTTATTAACATTAGAAAAGTCGATATCTGTTGTCTCAGAACTTTGAAAACAAGAGAACACCATCAGAAGAAGGTTGCTGACATCTGCACCCTCGGCATGCAGTCAACATATTCACCCTTCACCCTCATTTATGCTGAAAATAATGTTGATATGTTTAAAAGGAGCTCCTTTTCATTAATGATGCACTCAATACAAGAGAAAATAAAGAACAAAGAAACAAAGAAAATATAAAAACCTCTTTGATTGGAGTTCAACACATTGGGACCACTGAAACTGCCGTAAAATATTTTTTTTCAGGTTCCAGCATTATTAATGTGATTAATTCAGGGTTTCTTAATATTTTTCATTGAAATATCCCACAATATTCAAGATTCGACTCATCAGGGTTCTTAGTCCCTAATACCCGTTAAAAACCAAAGACTGGATGGAAGGAAGGAAGGACACTGTGAAAGGAAACAAGGCCAGCGAAAAGGGGAATAGGAAGCATGTAAAGACACAAGTGAAGTATAAGGAAAAGGAGGGAGAACACGCTGAAAAAAGGGAAGGAAGAATTGAGCTCAGAGACAAGGAAAACCGACAGAACGGAGGAAAGGACACAAGGAAGCAAGGGACGAAGGTAGGAGGGGATCTAAGACACAAGAAAAAAAGGAACATATAACTTAAATAATTAAAGAAAGGGAAAAGGAAGGGTGGGAGGGCAGAAATAAAGGAGAATATTAAGGGAGGTAGGACATGCAGAATAATCTGGGGATTGACAGGTAGGAAGGATGGAAGGACACAAAGACACAGACAGAAGGTAGGAATAAAAAGGAATAAGGACAGCAGAAGAAAAACAAGTAGGATGGAAGGAAGGATGTGAACAAAGAAGAAAGAACTGAAGAAAGGAAATATTTAGACAATGGAATAGGAAATAAAGTTTGGAAATACTGATAATTTTCCAACCTCTGTTTTCGTTTCCATAGATTTATAAATCTTGAAAATTCTCAGAAAAATGTTTTACTTTCACAGACTTCCAGACCAGGAACGCCGTTTTTTTAGCCTCTGTCCATTACACATAGCGATGCATTCAGCAGAGAAGAAATATCCTCTTAATCATCTCTGCTATCGGCTAAAAAACTTGCTCTCTTATGTCTGCGCGGTTGAATAAGAGATGTAGTCTAGGATCAATCATACCCAACAACGAACCAGACTTTACGGAGGTCTACAATTGTTTTCCTGATGTGTGATTTCTATTGATTTCCTTCCACGATGTCTAAGGGGGCGTATGTTTGAGGTATTGCCTTACAATGCATCCACAGCTGCGCCCGTAATTCACTCAAATGTTGTGACTGACGCTATCAGAAGCACAGAGAGACAAACAGGTTATGCAATGAATATGCAATAAATAAAGATTATGCAAATATCAAATTTTGTTCAAAAGAATCTCTGCTCTGTGTTGTTTTTCAGCTTCAGCAATCCAGTTATTTAGGTCTGACCTGGGAGACAGTTTTCACTTTCAAACTCGAGCTGCTTAAATGAAATTTATTACCTTAATAAACACAGAACAGCTCTTTAGTTAAACACAGACTGCTGGCCTGTGAATCAAACCTTCGGTGATGCATAAACAGTATTTTTCTACAGTTACATATACAACACTGAGGACTGCCCGCTCTCATAGTCCAGACATCCAATTAAGCAATAGAAAATGTATTCTTGGTGCCATTTACAGGATCTTTTTTTTTTAATTTCTGTTAAAATCTATGCGGCAGCACATTATCACATTGATCAGGACACCTGTGCCCAGTGCCTTCATGTTATAAAATCTCCTCCGTTGTTCGTTATGTATTCCTCATCAGAAATTGCATGTATTTAAATTACATTTTACAAAATGTTTAAAAGGCATTTTCATCTATTTAAGTCTTTTTAGACATATCTTTTCAGTCTGCCACTGTTTCAGTCACTACTGACGTCACTGTCCTCCGTTGTGCGTGCCTACATAAGAAACACAATAAGGCTGTTTATATGGTAAACTTTTTTTACATCCAAAATAACTAGACGCCGGACGACAAAACGAAAAGCCATCATCCATACGTGTGATTTCCTGCGGCTGTGCGGAGTATTGTAGATTTGTTATAAATATAATGTGGTGTTCCCTGTTTTTAAGCTCCAATAACCCTAACATGCACATCAAGCTCTAGATGCAAAAAAATAGCACAAAAAAAAAACACTGATAACTGGGAAACACAGAATTTGACATTCAACAGTTGAAATTATACTTGCCTTTTTTTAATAAATGGGGTAAACATGCCTTTAAGTTACCCGAATCTACGACTAAAATTATAATAAAAAAAGGTTATAATTATTATTTTTGCACTTCGTATTCAAAATCAACAGTGAAACCCTTGCTCCGATGGAGACAGTGGATGAGTCAGGCATTAAAAATAAACTATCCACCCAAAGTGATGTGAGTGACAACCACAGTGCACTTCATGACAAGAAATACGGAAGGAAAAGTGAAGAGATTTTCTATTTCCCCGGAGTGGCCCGTCCCGGAGTGAGAAGCAACGGTATCCCGAAGCAGGAAAGCTCCTTGTATTGTGCTGCTGTCAGTCAGTCTGGCATGGACTGCAGCCTCCTCTGAGGGGGAATTTTCCTCCCGGGCCTAACACGTGTACATTCAGCCAGGCAAATTACAGTGTGCAGTGCAGTAAAATGACATAATGTGAATCATTCTGAAATTGGGCACAGATGCTGCATGTTAACGTTGTGGAAATGTTTAAAACTTCTTTTCAGCCTCTCGTCTTTTTTCAGACAGCGCTACTGTTAAGCAGCAAGATTGTGCAGAGAAGACTGACTGGATAGACACTTTGAATATTATACGTCTAAAAAAGGCACAGTCGGGGCATCATCCTGGCAGGACTGGCAAGAGTTGCACTGCTTTGCAAAACTACTAAAGGCACTTTATACTTTTTCACATTTTTTTTTCCAGGTTCAACCACAAGGTTTAATGAACTTTAAATGTGACGGATGAACACAAAGCAGTGCGTAATTGTAAAGTGGAATGAGAAATGATACACGATTCTTACCTATTCTAACACAGAGATCTGAAAAGTGGATTGTGCATTTGTATTCGGCCGTTGAACCACTAGTTTGCAGAACGTCTGTTCGCTGTGGGTATGGCTGTTGTGGCACCTTTCTACCAGCTTTGTGCAGCTGGAGACTGAAACCTTTGCCTATTCTTTTGTCCAAAATAACTCAAGCTCAGCCTTTACCAGTCACTTTGAATTTGGGCTTAGGTCTGGACTCTCTCTTGCGTGAGTTTGCATGTTCTCCCTATGCCTGTGTGGTTTCTCTCTGGACACTCTTGCTCATGCTGTTTACCAAATATATGACTGTTAGTTAATTGGGAACCTTATATTCCCCTCGTAGGTTCTCAGTGTTTGTGTATTGTTGTCTGTACTGTGTGTCTTGGTGGTGCCCTCTGATGGACTGGCAACTTCTCCAGGGGAGGAATGAATCAATGTTGTACATGGTGAGGTTAAGGGAACAAAAGCACCTGGTTTGGTCTGAAAAAAAAAAAACAGCCCTTTAAAACCTTAAAGGTGCTTCAAAGAGTTTTCCTCACTGATAAAAACAAGACGGGCTGCCTGTGAAATGTTGAGCTTAGGTGTATTTCCGCTTTAAGGGGCATAAAATGACAGCTTTTCACTATGACGACTCTGCTGGCTATTGACGTTGGCTTACTGCGGTGACTTACTGAGAGACTTGACTAGCAGTGAGCCATGGGTTAATGTTTTTAGTAACACCTTTGCCTTTCCTACCATGACAAGTCAAAGCGACTGCTGTGAAGAAAAAGGGGCTTGCTGCAGGAGATACAGTGACTCTGTTTATGTGATTGCCAAACCTGAGAACCATGAACGGCTTCAGGAGACTGAAAAGGGAGGTAGAGGCAAAGACTGGGGCCTTTCTAGCTGCCACTTACTGGAAAATGCACCCAGTTTATAAGGGGGAAAAGTCCTATTTCTTTGATGATCTAGTTTTACTTCAAAGAGCTCAAACTGTCATTTTGAGATTCTTCCATATTTTGTGATTTGTTCTAAAGCAACATTTTGATTATTATTATTATGTCTAATTGTTTGTAGATCTGGAATATATATTTTTTGATAAAGAAATAAGATGTAAGATTTCTTTACCTGCTTTTTCCACCCTGCTCATTGGGCGGCGTAGCAAGATGAACCTGTGTCCTCATCCTAGCTGGTTTTGTCACAGTTCTAGTTTTTTGACAACTAAATGAACATTTTTCTTTTCTATTTTTCTTCCTTGATTTGTGAAGATTACACATCTGGCTGGTTTTAAGTATAAGTGCTCTGGTTTCTCCCGTTTTCAAGAAGCCCGATACAGATAATGGTGAGTAAACTTCACATTTTTAGAAAAAGAAAATCTTTTTGGCTGGAATAAAACGTCAAGCGTTCAAATTTTCTTTATATCGTAATTGATACGTTAGACCAAAAAATAAAATTTCCCCATGTTTTATGCATTTTTATATAGATTGTGTAAAAGATATTCATTTGTATGTTGTACATTGTATCAGAAAAATACTGACTTTGTTGAAGAGGCAGAGGTCATCAAAAATGATACATTTGGAGTAATAGGTTACGAGAAGCTGCCCCCTGAGTCACATTTATACCTCAAGGAATGGAGTAATACTGGAACGTTTTGTAAATGCACTGATTAACTTTGGTAATGTGTAACATTGTTTGCCCTCTTATAGATTTCTTTGAGTTTTGCTTTCTTAGTTACTTTGATAAAGTCAGTGAGGGTAAGTGAAAATAAAAAGCGGTTTTCAAACTTATATAGGGAAAAAAGCCATGCAAAACTTTATTTTCAATCAACCACATTTTTACATTCAGTTTCACGACAACACTGAGGATTGCATACTACCTTCAGAATCAGAATCAGAAATACTTTAATAATCCCAGAAGGAAATTACTGTTTCAGTACAACTGCCATCACATACATCACAAACATTTAAGGGGGAAACGATTTACTGAGGCCATGCTGCCAAGGACAACGCTTACACGGTGCCTGCAGGGCGCTGCCATTCAACAGGGCGCTGCCATGCAAGTAGAAATCAAGCAATCACTTCAGTAGAATCTGTCTGATAACATAATGTTGGATAAGAAATCTCAAATTTCAAAATGCAAAAAAGTCATTTACATTAGTTTGGAAAGAAATATAATGCCATGTCAAAACTGTAAAGTTTGTTTTGACCAAAATGCAAGCAGACTAAGGAACGGTGGTAAGAACTGGTGTGAAAATGATTGTACACAAAACAATGATTGTTCTTCCAGAGTTCCAGGAGTGTTTTTTTTTTTTGTTGTCTAGGATCAAAGTCTGGGTAAGCATTGCTCGGTTGTCCTGAGGATTCTCAGAGCACATCATCGTGACCACTGTGAATTATCCTGGTGGTTGAGGTGAAGATCATGAGTATGAGGCCCGGTGAGACAAGAATTAAGCCACCAGGGACCATAAATTACATAACTAAGGAGAACTCTAGTTCCTTGATGTCAAAGGTATACCTCTCAGATCCTTTTAAGCAGCCTGCCAGATGAGGAACCGAGGACCAGGTGTGAGAGCACCTCAGCCGATTGGCCACGTCCACCTAGAGAGAGAAACCCAGGAGCAGCAGAGGGGAGATAAGAAAAAAAAACATCTGGAGTATAACAAGTCATTTCTAAGGCTTTAGACCTCAAGAAAACATTGGCTGACAGCATCTTGAGTGGGTCAATCTAAGAGTCATTGCAGCTGTTGCTCCCATGGGTGGCACAGCCAGCTTTTAGGTTTGGGAAGTAGTAACTTTTTCACATAGGGCCAGGTTGGTTTGGATCTCTATTTTTCATCTTTTAAAGGAAACCAACATTTGAAATCTGCCTTTGCATTTTTAATGTGGCTTTTTCCCCCAGCTGAATAAATTTATTCAAATGAAAGATTGGATTTATTCCCCTGCACTAAAAGCTAAATTTACTTTAAGATGTATTATGTCACGGCAGAGGCATGAATCCAATCTTTAATTTGAATACATTTAAAAATATTATATATATATATATATATATATATATATATATATATATATATATATATATATATATATATATATATATATACACACTTTAAGAAGAGTTCATGTTTTCACTATGGGTGCCAATATTTGTGCAGGCACCGTAACATGGCTAAAACGAAGCAAAGAAAATCGTAATGGAGCTTGATTACAAGTCATGATAAATGGAAAGATGGAAGTGGTAATTTTAGAACAACCTAGTGTTAAACATTCATAAGGCTCAGAATCGCAGGTTAGGGGTCTTTTAACATCAATGACAGAAACAAATTATTTCCAGAAAACCCTCAATAAAGTCTTGGATGGGCTTTGTCAGGTCCTGGACCCCTTCCCTGAAACAATAAATAGAGCTGAAAATAGCTTCTTAAGCTTACCTTTCCAAAAAGGGATTTTCATTGCTTTTCTCCTAGACTCCATGAAAGATTAATATTAAAGTACAAGGTCCTAAATGCTGCCTATGGAAATTGGATATAGCAGCCCAGAAAAATCAACAAAGCACCACAAAGAGGAGTATGGTCTTTTTAATGTTGGAGAAATGTATGCAGATGGCTTGATTGGGGGAAAAAAACAGTGAAAAGTGGAAAAAAATGTAATATACCTGTATTTACTCCAAATTTTATGTAGCTGACAAGAACGAAAGAGAAAGGCTGCTGAGTTGAATGCTGACAGGAAAAGCACTGCAGAGGCTAGATGACCTCATACCAAATCAACACAATAACACTGGAGGCAACATATGAGCCAACAAGGAGAAAACGGGCAAGGAAATAAGAAAATCCTGTACACAGACATTGTCAGACGTTACTGACAGCGAAGTCTAGAGCTAAAGTGAGAATATAAATTGAATTCATAACATATTTTATGGTTGAAATTCAGGATTCTGCAGCAGCTTATAAGTTTTGCAGCTTGTACCACTGTGATTCCAGTGATGTTTCAGAGCAGGACAGATGTGATTGTCACACAGTTTGGATTTGTTGAGGTGGTCCCTGAAGAGCAGGCTGTGAAATAATAAGCCATCAGTATCTCAGTTGTTCTAGACGACCGTCCAAAGTACCTCACAGATTTGAGCTGATGGCCAGTCACAGACGGGGCAAGACCGAAGCAGAATACTGCCATCTTACAACAGCTTCAGTCTCATTAACGTTGGTCAGTCGATACCAGAAACTACCCTTATAAAACATATACCACAGAATGAGAGTGACTGAGCAGAGAAAATCTCTCACAACAATGCAACAAATACTATTAACTAATTTTAACACATTTCTTCACAAAGCATTACTTTTGTATCAGGATGGTTTCTCTGGTCCACTGCGATCAGGGCTCTTGGTTCTAAGTAGATCATGTGCATCAGCATGTAGCTGGAGCCCTCCCAGAGACGCCATTTTGCCTTTTTTCTTATTGTTGAACGATTTTTTCATGATCAAACAAACATGGTGGATGTGACCATTTGTGACCTCCTGGATGAGATGTCTGGGCTCTCTTGAAGTAATTTTGGTTTCCTGGGAAGGTTCATCACAGTTCCATGATTTCTCCATTCATGAACAACGGCTGTAGCTGTGATTAACTAGTGGCCCAAAAGATATATGCAGACATCTTTTTTTTCTAGACCGATTGATGTAAATAATAAAAATAAAAAACTTTCTTATTTGCTCTTGAATTTCCTAAGATTGGGCCTGGATGCGTTGCTTTCTGAGATCTGTTTGTAGTGGTGGCTAGTGATAATTTTTATTTTTTTATTTATGGATTTATCTATTTTTGTGTGGGGAAAGATAACCACACAACAATAAACTGTACAGGTAAGTCACGTAAGTCTGGTCGGTCCCATCCAAGTTCCTTTATCCACTTTCTTTCCTCTAGCAAAAGCCTTGTGACATTATTGTTTTGTAAATAATGGTGAATATTCTTTCGCTGCTCCAGTTTTTCCTGTCTTGTCGTTGTTTTAGTCTGACCCTTGCGTTTGCATTTATACGTTTGGGTGACATTTACATCTGTGCATCTAAGCTGCCAGGGGAGTGACTTTGATGGACAGACATGGTAAATTAATCTTACTTAATGAGGAATGACACAAAATCGCCGATTGGCCAAGGAGAATCTTTAGGTAACCAATTAGAGATGAGCATGAAGTCACATGGAAGCCAAACGTGTTAGAACGTGCATACACACTAATCTACCTGGCCACAACAAAGGCTTACACACACAACATAAATAAATAAATACATGGAACAGGAATGTTGAAAAATTACATATCAGTCATATGTTAAAAGAACAGACATGGAATTTGTGATTTATGTTCACTGTTTACACTTTGTCTTGCAATTTTGATTGGGGTGGTGTCCTAGTGCCCCCTATTGACCAGCCACCACTGTCTGTTAGTCTGCTTCATGTTGTCAGACAGATACTTACCCCGTTTACACTACCCTTTTTTAACTGAGCCGTGACTAGTCTGAGCTCGGTAACTATCAAGTGTAAATGGAACGCAAACTGAGCTGAACCGAGCCAGACCGCGCTAAATGCAGCCCAGTTCCATGTGGGAGCTCGGCTCGTTTTTTATCTAGCTCGGTTATCAGACCGCGTCATCTCCTTACAGCCAGCTGACATTTCAGACATTCATAATAATACTAGCTTCCCTACAGTGACACACGATTTTCCAGAGATGATTCTGCTTAGCACTGTGATGAACCTCAGCGTCTGTCGTTGTTTCCTGCATCTGTAAATCCTTATTAGACGTTCGTTTGTCTTATCCACTTCCCAAAAGCCGACTCTGTCAAGTAAATTCACCAAAAGTTGCCGTCTTCGCCTGACTCGCCACAAACAACGACGTATCACCAAGCATAACTGCCTGAATGTTACGGGCATTTTGATTTGCTTGGTGCCGCCTTCAAACCCAGACAGCAGTAGTACCGCAGATAGTCACTAGGAGGCGAGGAACCAAGGAACAGAGATAGCGTGATGTGTAAACGGTCGTCAGAGCCAAGCTCGGCTTGGTTAACTGATCCAAGCTCGGACCGAGCTCGGCCTGGATCGGTTCAACAAGGGTAGTGGAAATGGGGCTACTATTTCAGTGATCTTGAACCTGCATATCTGGTAATGAGGTCTGGTTGTGGTCAGTGAAACTGAACACAGCTTTCCTAAAAACAAAAAAACAAAAATCACGATCAAGCAAATATGGTGGTGTGATTATTTTTTCGTCCATTAATACATCAAATCATCAACTAAGCTGCATTTTGAAATTAGTAAGGTTATCTTTGTTCGATTTAAAATTAGTTTGATTATTCCTGGAACATTTAATTGTGAACAAAAATGCAGACACAGAAGAATCACTCAAAAGGGGAAATACTTTTCACAGGCCTGAAAACCTGTATATAAAAATGAAATCCGTAAAGTTTAGCCCAACCGAAAGTTGACTGAAACATACGAATTGGTGAAAGTGCCGAAGGCAAAAAAAATTTGGGCTAGGGACCCACAGCCAAGGCCCCTGTTGACATCAGTTAACTTGTCTGTCAAGAAGCCCTAAAGGCGCAGTAATCCTGTAATTTTCTGCCTTCTAATAACGCTAAGTGAACATTTCCATATTTGCAATTACCTGGACCTATTTGATATCATCCAAATTCCTCTTTTGGTAGATTAAAATGTGGACTAATTTCCGTCACGCCGAGACTGAACTGGAAGTGGAGCGATAGCGCCTGGAGCATCACTTCTGTCGGCTTCCACCACACGGTGGCCCCCCTGTCTCTCCTTCTCTACGCTCCTCCTCGCCTCCTCCGCCACCATAAAGCTCAGCCTCCCTCCACTAAAACCTCCTCCTCCTCCTCCTCCTCTTCTTCTGCTGCCGCTGCTTCCCCTCTGTACTTCCACTCTTTCTCATCCCGCCTCCCCGCTCGCTCAGAGCCGCAGACGCTCCTCCAGCTCCGTGCAGCGCGCCGTGCCAACATGGTCTGCGGCTCCTGCGCTCGCAGGCTGGCCCGCCGGTCTCGGTCCGCCCTGATCGCAGCCCTCACGGTGCTGCTGGTGCAGACCCTCATTGTGTGGAACTTCAGCACCCTCGACTCCGGCGAGGAGAGAGAAAACGCAGGCTCCAGCGTGCGGGAGAAGAGGGACCGGGTGGCGGGCAGCAGCAGCAGAGCCGCCGCCGCCGCCGGCAGCGACTATTTCCAGCGCGGGGTCCAGCAGCAGCGGCGGCAGCCCGGGCAGCAGCATCTTCCTCCGGCGGGGAGGGGGACGTCTCGCCACATACAGCAGCCGGTAAGACAGCAGCGCTGGCCGTGTGGTCGCATCGTATGCTCGGTTGTAAAGCACCTCATCGGAGGTGGGGGGGATGTAGCGGTTTGGCAGGGAGGGTAAAACATCATTAGGTCCCTGTTTTTCTTTTTTGGAGACAAACGCTCTGCGGCGCCTCTGAGTGTATTTTTGATCGTTGCCAGGCTTCCTTTAAAGAAAATGATTGTCTGAGATGAGCAAGATGCAAAAAGCATGCCCCCCTTTTTTAGTCTTCCAGTGCATCTGGAGAATGAACGCACTCACACCCAGACTCCCTTTCTTTATAGGGGGGGAAAAAATGCCAAAGCAGAGTGAAATCAGTTCACTTCAGAGTAGAGTGGTTGCAGGGAAAGGCAAAATAGGGAGAGATAACAAACGTTCACAAAATAGCAGCTGTGTGAAGGTGCCTGGGCAGCAGAGCTGCTGTCTGGGGTTGTAGCCTATACCTGTCAGGGTCTATTTGGGATCTCAAGCCAACAGTTTGTGCACAGCTCAGCAGCACTGTCTCAGCAAAGCCAAACTGAAACATAACCTAATTTGCAGCGTTGGTTTTGATGAGTGCGCAGGGATTAGAGTCTCCAAATTAAATGTGAAGACAAAACCAAACCAGATCTTCACAGGCATGAACAAATCAGTTGGTACCGGGGTTTCTGCTGGTTTAAAAAAAGTCTCACAGTCCCATCCGTCCTGAGTCCTTTCACATTTTGTGTTTATATATGCATATGTTTAGGTTTGTCCTGCATTTCGGGATAACTTTGGCCGTGGTGTTGCAAATTGCAAAAAACCCCGGGCCAGGATGGGTGTTTTTGGACCACATAAAAAATGTCTTCAAGATTTTTCTATGCCATTTTTTTTTTTAATTAAACCATCAACTTGTTGGACACTATGGCCTATATTTATTAAAATGCCTGTTTTGAATGCTCTACCTTTGCACATTGACTTAATTTTTTTATTCCATTTACCAGTTTTGAAACCCCTTCACTTCAGTATTTCATATTTTATTTTCCATACTAGGTTTTAAAAAATTATTGAGGTCTTGTGTCTGTAAATCTCTTTCTTTTAATGCTTCAATCATCATATTTTTTTGTTTGCTTTACAATAAATCGGTTCCTTTGAATGCTTTGACCGTACCGGACCGTCACTCCTTGGACTCCTTTTAGCTATTGACATATTTTTTGGGACCTTTGAGGTTTAAAATGTGTCAACATTTTATGGAGTTTTGTTTTAATGCTGCCTAGATCTGCTGTGGTCTTGATGGAGACACACTTATAAAATAGTTTTTTAAAGCTGAAAGGTTCTTTCTTGGTTAAATGAGGTATAAACTAAAATAAAAGTTTTGGCAGTTATAGTGAAAACATTTTTGTCACGTTATCCACTACTATGTTCATATACAGGTCTTGAAAAGCCATAGATTTACCTTTACCTTTACTGAATACTGCAGAAATCATGTCATTAATTTCGATGTATCTGCTTTATTAACCATTCATAATTGGTAAATAAGCTCCACTGAAAACAAAATATATTTACTGTATTGAGTAAGCTACATGCAGGAAATTTTGTGATCACTCCTAGAAATGCACCAACCAGTTGGCCAGAGATTGAAATTGCGATCGGAGTTATGAAAAATCAGATAAAGCTTAGGGACGTATGCGGTGATGATGAGGGGGAATCAAATCTACCACCTCTTACCGAGGGACTTCGGCTACATATTATCTGACTTCTTCTTAGTAATGAAATTCTTGAAAAGTGAGTTTCAGAGAAGTAAATAAAATTGTCTTTTAAAGAATTCAGACAGAAATCAGAGATTTACAGCATTTTCCCTTCCTACACGCCGACCAGCCGTAACATTATGACCACTGACGGTTAAAGGGAACGACACTGATCATCTCTTCATCATGGCACCTGCGGATAGGTGGGCATTAGGATCCAGGAGAATGCTCTGTCCTCAGAGTTGATGTGTTAGGAAGGAAAAGGGACACCTATAAGGAGTTGAACGAGGCTGACTTAAGCCAAACTGTCACGGATAGATGACTGGGGGTCAGAGCATCTCCAAGACCGCAGCTCTTGTCAGGTGCTCCCAGTCTGCAATGGCCACTTTCTATCCAAACGTGGTCCATATTGCTGAAGAAGTTAACGGTGCTTCACACTAAGCAGTCGGAATACAGGGCGCGTTTTGTTGTGCACGTAGATTTGAGCCGCTTCAACTGGAATATCGCTGTTCTACTCCTGTATGGGTGGCTGTGCTTCTTTGTGTGCATTTTATCAGATGCACCAGCTTATTCTTTATTCAGATCTTGAGGGAAATTAGGAGAAATTACAGCACATTAGGGTGTTGTTATGATGCGCTGCATTGAATTACTGCGCTGCACATGAATTACATAACAGCCACTCCAGATTAGTTATGTCAGAACTTTTTCATGCTGCATTGACGCTAATTTGTCCAGTTTTGTCTCATTGTTAAAGCACTTCCTTTATCACGGGAAGGGCGTTTCGTCTTCAGGACGGGGTCCGTGAAGCTACTCCGCTTATTTCAGACCGTCAAATCACCTTGTGATAGAGATTTTCTAGGCCGGTACAAATTTCTGAATCATCCACCGATTCCAATTATTAATTCTAACGATTTTACTCAATAAACAGGAAAATAAATATGCTTCAGGTGCTTTGGTAAAGGTGGTAGTTTTGAATACTACAATATATATATAAGAATCACAAGATTATCCCCATTTATGCACCAAATTGTGTGTCCCTAACCCTCACCAAAAATGGTCGAAGGTTTCGGGTTTGATGCATTTAATGATCGGGGTTAAAAACACAGAGATGCAAGGATGAGGTTTTTCCAGTCTCATACCAATTATAGGTTTTTGTGCAGGTCTGACCTATTGATTCCAGTTCTTCATTATAAGGACTGTAACACATCAGAGGAGAGAAAAATGGCAGGGAGGTCCTTTGATTGAGGTAGTACGTTTTAAATCCACCAGAAAATAAAGGAATCGCATGATACCCCCTATTTATGTGTTAAAGCAGTTGTCCATAACCTTCACCTCATTCTTATTAAACTCAAAAAGTGTGCATCTAATTAAATGCTGTCTGTTGATGTGCCCATAAGATATATTATAGGGTATATTATGTTAAAGGACATTGTTAGTTTTAAAACATTTGATTACAGGGTGATGCACCCATCATGCTTTTCCTGGTTGAAGTCGCCTTCAGGTTTTCTTTGAGGACTGAACTGCTGATTCCAATATTTAACGATACAGAACTGGTTTTCCCAAGGACCGTGTTACAAACAGGACGAAAAATGCACAGAAAGTTCTTCAGCATAGAAGTAGTTGTCTTGAATTAAACAGAGCGAAAATGAAGGATTGTTGCCACTGGAGAACCAAAGCATTGCTAACCTTTGTCCAGTTGTTGTCAAACTCGGACAAAGTGCATCATTTTAGCTGTTGTTGGTTGATGGGTTTCGAAAGAGCAAAAGCTGTGGAAAGTGTTTGTTTTCAAAAATCGGATTTTTCAGGATTCGACTTAAAAATCTAGAGAAAACTGGCTGCTCCAATCCCTGGGTGATTAATTAGTTCATCTCTAAAACATGTTGTAATTTTAACTTTCTGACCTGCTGCTTACTAAAGGAAAAATGTACAGATTCTAATCTCCGGCTGATTTATTGGTGCATCTCTTAAAGACTCTGGTTGGTCAGTGTTGACCTGCCGATCACTTATCAGAGCCCATCAACAAGAAATTAGGCAATTCAGATGTCTGGCTAATTGATTATGTCATCTCTAAAACAATTTAAAATGTTCCTAATTTGACCTACAACTCGTCATCAGAGATGCGAGCTGATGACGGTCAAAAATAGGCTCGGCCGATCTCCAGCGGATTGATTCAGGACCTCTCTTTAAAATCTGACGTGTCTTTGGCTCAACTTCTACACTATTGTTCTGCATCCCCCCGGGTTCAGCATACACATCTTCTCTCCTGCCTCATCACTATGCTTTCATTTCTACTTTATTTGTGAGATGTGTGTGTGTGTCGGAGCATCTTTGCGAGTTGGCGAGGCCGCCATGCCTTGTGTAAGACTGACGCAGGAGTGCCAACCGATGCTATATGAGGCAGTGCATCCGAGGGAAGAGGGTGAGCAGCAATTTGATCTGGAACAGAATGAGCCAGGAGCCAGTCTTTGACAATGGGGAGCTTTTCTACACGATAACTTGTGTTATACGGGGAAATTATGCATATATTTAGATGCGTCATTCCCAGCAGGCAAAATCTACAGCTGTCATTAGAGCCTGTTTCTTGTTTCTTATGAGAGAAATGCTCCTTGAAGAGAGTAGACAGTTGTTTTTATTCTCACAGCTCTCGGTTCACATCTCATCAGCTTCCCGAGCTCCGAGTTTGTGTGCTCACACCGGCTTTGACTACTTGTTGAACATTTATCATCCCCCCCCAAAAAGTTCCATATTTATTAATTAGCCTGTCGTCTTTCCCCTCACATCCATTTATTACAGGCCTTATTGTCAGAGTTATTATTAATAGGCTTGTAAGGGTGGGTGTGAAGAAAGGAATACATGGCATCAGCAGCAGATTAAGGAAAAGCTTTGAAAAGCTTCACATCTGGTCATCATCCTTTGCTTTCCATCTGCCCCAGCACTAACACCCCCCCCACCCCCACCCCCCAACCACCACCAATGCCCAGCGGGAGTTTGAGCTAACTCCTGTTGTCAAGACTTTTCCCCTTAGTCATGGTAATACGCGTAACATTACCCCTGATGTACACGCTTTCCGTTGCATCAACTTTTCCAAATGGTTTCCTATGGCGGTGAAGGCATCACAAGCCATCTGGTGCGGTGTGGATTTTACTCTTCTCTCTAAATATTTCCACAGCGTGATAATAATACACGTCCGCCTTAACCATAAGCAGTTATGAGTTATGATATTAGGATGCTGGGTTTCTTCCCACAGCACACTGAGACAGCCTGTAAGGTGCAGGATTATAGTGTCTGAGAAGAATGACTTGGTGTCATTTGCATCTCCGTGGGGGAATCTAGAGCCGCTCTTTTCCTTGCAGAATTGTTTCAATTCAGGCACATTCAAGTGTTTTCAGGCCTGTTTAAGGTCATACCACAACATCACAGAAGAGACGCATGTCCGGACTTTGACGAGGCCGCTCAGAAGCGTTAATTAATTTACTGCTTTATCCATGTACAAGTTGACGTGCTTGGCTTGCATGACTTGCATGGCTGTTTGAATTCTGCCCTGGTAACCCTCTGCATGGAGTTTGCATGTTTTTCCTGTGCATGCCTGGGTTCTCTCTGGGTACTCCAGCTTCCTTCCACACAGGTTAATTGGTCTGTCCCAAATGTCCTTAGGTATGAGTGTGTACCTGGATGGTTGTTTTGTCCTGTGTGTCTCAGTGTTGCCCTGTGATTGACTGGAGACCTGAGAGTACTGACAATGGATGGATGGAAGTAGACTTACTGATGTTTTCTAGATCATTGTTCATCTGTTTCTGATTCTGATTCTGATCTGCATACAAGTGCAATTGCACTTAGGAAAGCTCAGAAAATGATCTACTAAATATCAGAAATCAAAAATCCATCAGTTACAGCAAATCGAACAGATCCTGAATCCCTAAATCAGTCTGAGACCATCACACAGCTGCTACGATAATCTTTTTCCAAACAAAATGCCGTCAGTTTTACACGCCGTGTTATGGGGCACAAACCGAACAATTCATAGAGGCTTTTTTTTTTGGGCAAATAAGAGTTGGGCCTTAATGTTCTTTAGTTAGTAGGGGTTTTGTTTTTGAAGCACTCCCATAGATGCCAGCTCTCTTATTTCTTTCTTGTTCTCTCTTGTCGTTGAATCCTAAACATTGACCACAAATGAGGCAAGTGAGGCCTGCAGACCTTTAGATGTTAATCAGGATTCCTATTTGATCTCCTGGATGACTTGTTGAGATACTCTTGGAATGATTTTTTTAGACATGCCACTGCAGGGAAGGTTCACCTCCATTCCATGCTTGTGGATAGTAGCTATCACTGAGCTTAGTGGGAGTCCCAAAGCCTTAGAATGTCTTTGTAACCCTTTTCACACAGACAGACAGATGTCAATGACATTGTTTCTCATCAGTTTTTGTAGTTTCTTTAGATTGGGACATGATCTGTTTCTTTTGTGAGGTTGTTTAGCCTACATCATGATGTTAGAAAGCTTGTATTGAAGTCGTCTCTTAATTGTATCGGTCGGGCAGCTGTGGTCAGGCCTGGGTGTGGCGAGTGGAATATAACTCAACTTTATAAAAACACGTGGTTGATTACAGTTAATATCGTCCATCGTATACAATGCTAGCTCTCTCTGCCAGATCTCGTTTAACATTTACATTTTTAAACTTTGTCCAAGTGCTCCCATACCTTCAAGCCCAGAGCAAAGGAGACCCATGCCACTGTCCAAAAATTTAAATTGACCTCCATGGCTAACACACGCACGTGGAGCCGTATGGAGCTCGGTGGAACTACATCCATCTGGCGAGTCAGGTCAGACAAAGGCAGCACTGTCCTCATTGTTTAGACATGTGTTTGAGCCAAATAAAAGGGTATGAGGTAACCGCTTAACTGTGTGGATACACCTGAGTCTGTGGGCAATAAAATGACAGCACGCATTGAGAACTAAACAGGCTCTTATGCCTAGCTCTTATTTATTGTAAATTTGATTCTGGTTTTCTTTTTTTTTTTCTTTTTTTTTTTGGTTCGTATTGATTTTAAAGTCTTAATTTTTTTTTTATTTTAACAAATTTTAAGCCTTTGCAAATATAGAAATCTCCTCTCATTTGTTCAGCTGAAATTAATTTTGTTGACATTTAAGTTTTGATACCCAGTATGATTGACTAGAGTTGCACAATTTTGGAAAATCATGTTTGGAATGGAAATTTTAAATGTGAATATGTGTAATTTTAAATGATTTAATTTGAATATTGCGACAACGGCATCAGTGGCAATGCATCTCCATTTCCCTGTGTTTCTCTTTCTTCTCTGTGCTTCCAAATACTCTGAGGTCTTTAGCATCTTTGGCACTGTCATCACTTTCAGACCTGGGCATCTACTGCAGGGAGACCCCACGCAACAGGTTAAATATTACATTGCCATGCATTGACTTGCCAACAATGAATGCATCACAAACAAGTATTTACACACATGCATATTGTGATGATAAAATGTCACACTTATATTTGATAAAGTAGCTGACATTTGCTACAGAAAAGATATTTTATTATCATGTAACCTCGGTTGTGAGTGTTTTTTTTTTTTTTTTGTAACCAATAAATGTCACAGTAATTACCTTAGTAACCCATTGTTTAACTTACTGGGCACATTTGTCCATTGTCATATCCTTGATTAGGAGAGTGGAATAGATGCATGGATACACATTTCCCGCAAATATCAGACCTTTTAGGAGCGAGTGACCTCAAAGACTGTCAAAAATAAGATTAATAGCTTTAAATAAAACCCAAATCATACAAGGATTATTGTTACTTGTAATGATGCATAGTCTACGTTTGTGGGAGCTGCACTTCTATCTCTTTTTTCCCCATTTACCCTCCAACCGCATTCACAAAATGATTCATCCCAGCATGTCTATGATCACAGCGCTGAGTCACGCTGACACATGCATTCAGACCACGCTCTCACTAAGAAAATTATCATTTTGGCCTTCCTTGGTTAAATTGTTTTGGTTTGCTGTGTGGAACGGTTCTAGCGCTGGGAGTTAAACTCAGCCCTGAAATCTTTGGGCTTTCATAAAACGGCTGCGGCATTTCCAGTTAATTTGAAATTAAATGAATGTGTTTAACATGGGATTTGGGTTGCCTCCCTTGAAAACAAGTACAGTCAGTTAGCATTTTGCTTTCTACTCATTGTTTGTAGCAGTAAAACATTAAGAACAAACAACGTTCTGACCCCCTTCTAGGGGTCTGAAGTCCTATTATGAATAGTTGATTTCTGCTACACAACCTTAGACCTTCCAGTCTTAAACTTGATGATAACTTGCCGGTAGTAGGCACTCCCAAGTGGATGCACGATTTTCCGTCTACCTCCTGTTTCCTGAAAATATCATAAATATATATTCTGTAACAGCAAATAGGAAACTTTTGACCAGTCTGTATAATCTGACCCAATCTTTATAATATGATTGAATTTGACTTTGTAAAGTGCCTTGAGATGACATGTTTCATGAATTGGCGCTAAATAAATAAAATTGAAGTGAATTGAATTAAATATTATTATTTATACTGAGTTTGTGTCATACAAGCTGGCAGTATGACAGTATGGCAGTATAAACAAAGATAACCTAAAAGTGTGATTTTCCTATTTAGCTAAACAGCAAGCAAGCTGGCGTTTGCTAGAAGGGTTAAAATTTATTACAAAACTTTGTTACTGGGATTCAGTTGAACACATAATTGGGAAACCAGCTTCTTAACAGTGTAAACAAGGCTGTTTCATTTTGTTGAAATTATGTGCAGCAACCCTTCTTCAGTTTATGTGTTTCTGGTAATTTTGCATCATATTTTCTGAGGTTATCAGCTTTAGAAAGCCGAATTCTTTCTGGTCGACTTAAGGCTGGTTCACATGGCAGGATTGATTTGCCCCATTTTCACCCGATCTTCCCCTTCCGAGAGTCGCTGATTATTGGCGTGTCTCTTAAAATAATCTTAAGAGAATACCCTGCCATATGTGGCGTGTTAAATGCAATCGGGTCTGCTCGGAGGAACGTCGGGACCGCTCCAGGTTCAAATTGGGGATATTCAACATGTTGGATTGTCTTGCCCCAATATCCTAGCGTGTGTGGTGTTTCCCAAAGACAAACGAGCACGCAGTCTGTTAAATAAGACGTATAGCCAAATATAGCATTAGCTTATGCCATCAGGCAAGCTTTCATACTTTGCTGTTATACTAACCCTAACTGAGTGTTTGGAATTCCTCATAAACATCCGAGTCTTTAAGATGCTTAGCCAGGTTTGTAGAGTTAATTGGCCTTCTAGCCACAGCTTTCAGGAGGGCTCATCGACATCCTTTAGCCTTTCCTGTTCGCTCTTTCACAGAAAATGTACCTCCAAATAACAGGACTACAGGTTGCTCTTAAAACGAGACCTCCATAAGATGACTATGGGTAAGACTACCTGTATAATTAATTAAACAAAATAGTTTGACAGCCTTTGCCTTTTCGACCAAGCAGGTCACAAAAGCTCCCTCCCTCTTTTTTTTTTCAATTTTTTTTACAAATTTGTCATGTTGCAAAAGTTAAAGTTTTCCAGCAGGAGTTAATTGCTTTAAATCTCAGCCATCAGGTAATCTGCTGCAAGGGAGGGGAGACACTGAGGCCTTCAGGTAGTCTTTCTTTTTGTGAAGATCATATTGAAATATTAAATATTTTGACAACAATCCAAAGCACACCTGAATGATTACCCATGGCTACCTTAAAGATTAAAAACAACTGGAACATTTTGGATTGGCCTAGTCAAAGTCCAGTTCCCAATGGATACGAGTTGGCCTTGAACAGGACATAATTGTTTCAAAACGTTCCAAAGTAGCTAAATTGAAACAATTCTGCAAAGTGGCCAAAATTCCTCCACATTGACGTCCACAAGACTCCTCACAAGTCACCGCAAATTCTTACTGGCAGTTGCTGAGGGTGGCACAACCAATCATGAGCATTGGGGCAAAATTACTTTTTCAAATAGGTTGGCTTAAATTAACCTGGCAAGCCAGATTGATATATGTGTAGCACTCTCGGTTTAGTTTTATTTATTATCAGTCTGGGTCTGGTTCCATCAAATCTTTTCAGGGAAAGGAGGAACGTTCAGCAGAACTTTCTGAGCTGATTGGGTGAAGCGACACCTAGTGCCCACCTACCACAGGTTGGTTTTAGCCAATCATGGTATCAAATAATACCTGAAGCTGGATGGATGGATGGATGGATGGATGGATGGATGGAATGAAATAAAAATGGAAGACACCACAACATTGTGCTGGTCAAGGCACTTCTTGCTGTTCTTCTTTCAAACAAGAAACTGTGGATTCTGACAAAACAGATGTGAGAGCAGCAGCTACGCGTGCCAACATAGGCTCTATCAGTCGTGCACACCCACTCTTCCTCTGAAGCAGAGGAGGAATCTGAATCCCGCAAACAAAGCCTAATATTAGGCTAATCATCATCATTCGTCTCCATTCATTTGAACAATTTGTTACTTCTCACTGACGCTGGCAGATCCAACCTGTGCAGCATATTTCACCAAAGTGAAACAAAAGCCCGCCATTGTCTGGTGTGACATTTTTAATGGCGTCATTATTTAAGGGACCGCGTTTTCATTTGTCATGAAGGGGCTTTCATTCACGCCGTAATAAAGGCGCCTTTTTTTTTTTTCTTTTCTCCACCTTCCCCACATGTCAAGTCCACTTCATTCTCACACTGCCGTTCCTGGGGGTGCCGTTTGTTCCTGCTCCGCTTCATACACCAGTCACTGTCAGGGCAGGCTTTCGTAATACATCAAAGCCACTCTCACAGTGGTAATTGGCATTTAAATTGGCTCTCCCAAAAAGTAAATCGTTCTGACATGAGCGTGAGCTGTTCTGCTTTAAACAGACCTTTAGACATACGTGATTACGGTCCTGAAAAAACTCCCCGAGGAGACTCTGTGCGATTTAAAAACTCTTAATGGCCCAATCTTTACAACAATAACGTGTTATTCTGTAAAACTCGGCAACGGGGAGAAGAGCAGCCTGCCCATCCATCAGAAAAGCGTATTGTGATTTTGCACACGGAGAGCCTCTTTTTCAAGTGTCATTAGCCTGAGAGAGAGGTTGGGAACATATTCAGATCTAAAGGAGGAAGTGTGCACCTGAGAGACTTAAAAGAGACTCGCTGAAAACCTGATATACTTTGATGCTGAAGTGTAATTTGTACACACGACACCGTCCTTCCTGCCGCAGCAGGAAAAACATTTTATCATTACCATAATGCAAAAACCCCTGTCATGTTACTTCGCTAAGTCGATGCCACTAATGTGAAAACTGTCAGCATCAGTCTAGGATCCCGAAAGTGTGCGAAAGGATGTACAGAGGAGCACACACTGAGTATCCAAAGCGACTCCAGCGCAAGACACAGACTTCCCTGCTAAGCCCATTGTGCAGCACAGGGGCTGAATGGACCCTTCAGTGCACCATGCATGCCATCTGTTCGCAGCAGAGGAAGACGCCTTTTTTTCCCCCCCTCCCTCTTCCTCTGTTTCTTTGCTTTCATTGGGTAACGAGACAACAGCTATTCAACAGGTGTTACGGCGCTGAAAACACTACGCATGTCTTCGCAAACAGAAAACACAGGGGAGTGACTCACGCGGTCCGGTCAATTATATTGACTCCCGCCTGGGCAATGAGAGCGGAGCAAGTTCCATTACCATATTATGGTTAATAGGCCAAATGGATAACTGCGGCATCGAGTTAGGAGCAAAACAGCGTGTGTCGAGGATTTAACGGCAGAGGGTGTGCGCAGTTGTGCTGCCTGCATTAACATGTGTTGCAGATGTGAAGAGGACTGCTGCTGGTCTTCTTGGTTTGGGTTTTTAGTGCACGCGTGAAGGGGCATCATGTTCCACTGGAAGATAAATTATTTACAACAGTTTTGCTTTCGGCACAAACTGCTTAAGAATTTCCATTTACTGTTTAAAAATTACTATATATATTCTAGTGATTTTTTATCATTTAATCCAAAGTAAAATTGTGTATTATAAATTGTTTATGTAAGAGAAGTACTAAGAAATTTGGAACTGGATCCCTGAAAAGAAGTGTGGAATTTTGATATTTAAAAAAATTGTGTTTGACCCTTCACTTGACGGTTTTAAGGCTTTTTGACTTTTGTTTTGTTTGTACGTCTTCAATGTTTTCATCAGCCTGAAACGAAGAGTGCTAAACCTAGCCATGAACACAAATCGGAAGTAAATGGTGGAATTGTTTCAAATTACTGATCTTGATCATTGAAGAGGGTTAGCCTCTTAATCTCCTGCAGAGATTAATGTCAGAGTTGTCTGTTTCTCCATTTTGTTCAGTATCCTGTTCTCCCGGTTCCTGATTAATAACATAGATGCACCTGAAAATGGAAACCTATATCATTTAGCTTAATTTCTTCTTCAGCGCCAAAGGAATAAAGACCTCATTATTGCGGACTAAGCCCCGATTCTGCCATAACCCACACACAACACACTGAGACGTGGAGCTGCATAATTTGTTGAATCACATTGCAAGACTCAGTGTGTGCAGTTTTGCAATTACCAGTGGCGGTTCTAGACCAAATTTTAGCAGGGGTGGGGGCAGGGTGGGGCCAATGCCTTTTCATGGGGTCACACAACAAAAGAATGAAAAACGAAAAAACATGAAAATATTGTATAGCTTAATACATTAAGTGAGCTGGAGCCACTTGTGGCTCTGGAACAGAAGCTTAAAGTGCAACGGCTTAATTTTTAAATGATTGTTAAAGGTAAATAATAAAATTTGTCCAAGGGAGCAATCAGTTATAGTTTCTGTGCCAGTTCAGATCATCACTAGAAAAGGATTTACTATTGTCTTCAGTACAGGGGCCAGGACCAGTTCTACTGGGGCACAGGCCCCTGTTTGCCCCTCTCTAGAACCGCCCATGGCAATTACTGTTGGTTGGCCCTTCTGCTTCAAGTAACATGTATTTATGCTTTGCATGCCAATAATATTTGGCCAAAGGATGGGACTTTCGCTGCCCTTGATGGTCAATCTGTACATTGGCCTTAGTGCCAGGAATAATGGGGACATAGTGAAAAAGAGAAGTGCAGGAAAATGTTGCTGAAACGCAAAGCCACATTGTCATTGCAGTTACATGTTTTCCTAATATCTGCTACCCTACCGAGACAGGCAAATTATTCTGCTTCACCCCCAGTCCAGAAAGAGCAGTCCACGTTTTCTGGTTAAGAACCATGACCTCAGACTCAGAGGTCCCAATTCTCATTCTGGCCGCTTTACTCTCAGCTGTGAAGCGCTCCAGTGAATGCTACAGGTCATGTTGTGCTTTGGAGTATTTCTGAGCCCTTTCCGGTCCTTATATAACCAAAAGAGGTGGTGTTTTAGTTTTGTTTTTCCTAGTATGGTTTGGGCTCCAACAGGGCAGCCCTATGTCACCGGTCCTGTTTGTTGTGTGTTTGTAGACAGATGGTCTTTGGAAACCTCAGGGTGTCACCTTTATCTTTTAAAGTGGATGCGGTTCTGTTGGCATCTTGAAGCTTCTCGTTGTGCCATTCAGATATGCTCACAAATGCTCTTCACACATTTGATACAGGTAGTTGTGGAAGAGTCCCACTTTCTGTTGACATTCTGCGCTTATAAAGGCCTCCCATCGTGTTCTGTGTGCACGTGGCCGCACGTGACGTATGCGTCTGCAGCTGTTTCTTCGTGATTTTTGCTTGTGCCACGTCTTCAGTGATGTGTAATTCCAAACAGCACGTTAGAATCAGTGTGTGCTCTGAGCTCAGCATGGCGCCTTTGTATGTCTGATCTGTAAAAATCAAAGATCGTAACTACAGTTAATTTCTCTCCTCTCAAATCTACCCGAACAAAGACCTACGTTTAACACCCATTAAAGCTACATCACTTTGTCAAATATCCCTCTGTGCTCAAACGCGCAATCCTCACGTAATAACAACTCCCTGTTTCCCCATACACACTTGCATCATCATTATCATCATCATCATCATCAACCACTGTTACAAATCGTTTCATTCTCCTATATATTGTCCAGGCATCTTCCAGATAAATGAACCTATATGACTCCCGGTGATGCCAATATGCTCGCAGGTAAGAGGCTTAGCAGGCAAACTTGGCAGACACACACACACAGGAGAAATTGTAGAGTTGTAGTTGTTTGGGCTTTTGGGGGTGAGGCAGTTTTACATAAAGATGCGCATCCATTAGTGTGCCCCAGAGCACAATATACATTTGGAGCATCACATATGCAAAGGATTTTAAGGCCTATCATGTAACTTCTTTGATGTCTTGATTATGAAGAGGCATGAAAGGCCCATGTATACTCATTTACCTCCTAGTAATTTCCAGGTTATTCCCTCAAAGAGATCCTGTGCACTTTACAACAACAGATCGGGGCTGTTACTTTGAAAACATGGTCTGGATATCCATAACTACCATCTGTTTGAAAATATTCCTACCGCCACGGCGTAGAAACTACAGGAGGTCCACCTATCATTCGACTGGAATTAGGTTAACACGATTTCAAAACCACAGTTTGGTCAGAACACTCGCGTGTAAATGTTTAAATATATTTAATAAGGAATGTAGAATAGGATTTGGTTTGGCATCTCGGCTTCTGCTTCATCACTCCACGTCCAAGTTGCTCAACATATCATCAAGTGATGAGTATCTGCACCGCTGAACATGATCACCTGCGTGGCAGGGGATTGAAGGTGGTCTCTGACCTTGCTGCCCTTGGGTGGCTGCTGGCGTGATGGAGGGGGCTGCAAAACGGCAGACAAGGGAGAGCAAGCAGACAGTAGCAGCAGCAGCAGCAGAGGGGCATGACAAGTAAAATATTGCAGGAAGCTGGCATCTTAAAGAGGCCAGCAAGATAGGTCAGGTACTTTTGACACGTTGTATAGCAGGGGTTCCCAAAGTTGGGGTCGGGAACTCCCGGGGGGGTCGCAAGACACCTCTTGGAGGTCCCACGATGATTTGTTGCTGATGTGCTCACCAACAAATCCTATTATGGCATACACGATCAGGAAAAGGAGCGCTGACTTGACAGTTGTCCAGCTTACTCTCATTAACAGCTTGCACAAATAGGGCAACCCACACCAAGTGCATATTAAGTGTATTAAAGGAAAGTTATATGGAAGGAAGAAATGTGGTAGAAAGAGATGCATAAGTGGAGATAACGATCGCCACAACATTATTATACCTCAGTTAGTGAGCATGCCACCCTGTTTTTACAGCAGTGAGAATGCTAGTTTTCTGTTTTTTATTAATAATGTAATACGGTAAAACTATCGTGTCTTTACTCAAGGTTATTATACCCTGAAAATCCCCCGTGCGTAATCCAACCACAACCCTCAATTAGGAAGGACATCGCTTTATTTTGAAAAACCGCGTTATTAACAGCTTTGAAGATTATGATTTTTAAAAGATATTAGAAGAATATCCACCTTCTGATTAGCCTGAAAAGAATTTAGGGCTAAGCTCATCTAGTTCAAGAATTCATCTATTTCAATTAAGCGATTTCATAGGACGATAAAACATGGGAATTCCCCACAGCTAAAGCTCAGCACGACTCTAACTTCCATCCATGCAACACAATTAAAATCCGTCAGCTGTTATAGTGCCGCTTCCTACTTATTCTATGGCAAAGTGCAGATGATTTAGGAGAGGATATCACAGCTTTCTGGTAATGGCACATCAAATGTAAGTGAACTTTCCCTTTATGGTGTTGTCTGTCAAGTCTGATGTGATGAGAGGCCGCGGCTAATGTTGCTAGAAGTGGCAGCCGCATATCCGCTCTCTTGCTGCTCCCTTTTTTTTCTTTTTTTTTTACTCTTTGCACTGAACAGTAAATCTAACATCTCTGCCGGGTCCCCCGCAGCATTCTCCATGAATAGTTTTGTGCAGTAGGTCATTAGACAGTGCGGAGCATGCTTGTCTTTCAGCCGTGATAGTCGCATGTCATTGGGGGGAGAGCTCGACTGCCCGCTTCCCTGAAATCATTGCGGCTCTGCCTCATTCTGCTCCATTGACAGGCAACACGCCGATTCGCATGTACAATGGAAAAACGCACACGAACTTATAATCACACCCACGCAGACTAATGACGCCGAGCACGGGCCGCTGCCTTGCTGCTCCTTTTCTCGGCGCATCATGCACTAATCTCGGCGCGTTACGTTATCCTTAAGCGACGGCGGAACGTGAAAAGGCTACACGCGGCTCTGCGGCAGCGGCACAGGCCGATGACATGTTGGCTGAGCGGGGATAGAATCCGGCCTGTCAGGCAAAGCTTTTGTCCTTCCAGTCCCATGGAGCAAGAGGAGAGGAACTGACAGCGGTGCTTTTCTTCCTCTCCCTTCTCCTCCCTTTTTTTTTTTTTTTTTTTTTTTTTTTTCTGTCCTCATTGCCACTGGAGCTGAATGCCAGAAAGCCCAGAAGACTTGTCTCAGTGATTAGACGGAGAAAGTGAGAGCTGGAGAAAGAGAAAAGGCGGGGAAAAGAGAGAAACACACACATATATATATATGTATGCAAGACAGAAGAAAGCTGGGGGAAGAAGTGTTGAGGGGGAGAAGAAAGGGAAAGATAAATGTATCATCCTCCTTTCTGCAAATCCGATGTTGACTCAAATCCCGGCATAATCCTGGGAGGGGGGGGGGGGGGGGTTTGGTGTGAAGGCTTGTTAGTGTTGCTCGGGTACGAGATATGACGTTGACGGTCTTTTCTTCCCGTTTTCAGTTCTTTTACGTTGGACCTTTGACCGTTGTGAATCTGTGGCAGAGAAATGGCACAGAATCGGGACACGTTGCTTGTTTGTTCTAGCTTTACCCATTAGGATGCGTAAGAACTACTTCTCTAAAGTTTATACTTTTCTGACAGTCTGGAAAAAATCTGGAATTGGATTTCAGGGTTTTCCAGGTCCGGATCATAATCCAGATCAGTATGGTAAATAGGAGTAGGTGAAAATGTCCTAACTGTCTAAATGTCGTCCTTCCTTTCACTTTTTCCTCTTTCTACCCTTTTCATTCTTCCTTGTGTCGTTCCTTCCTTCCTTCCTTCTTTGTTTGCTCCCTGTTGCTCCTTTCTTCTATCTTAGCTTCCTTGTGTATCTCCTTGTCCCTCCTTGCTCGCTTCCTTTGTCTTTTTTCCGTTCCCTTCTTTCTTGCTTGATTTAGGGCCTCTGCCTTTCATCTTGAAGCTCTTCCTTTGACCTTAAAGTTCCTCCAGCTTTTTTCTTCTTTTTGACCTTAAAATCTTTCTCTCAGTGTATCTTTCCTTGCTGCTTTTGGTCCTTGTGTCCTACCACAATTCTGCCCTAGCTTCTTTCCCTTCTTTGTTTATTTCCTTTTTATGGCCTTCTATTTTGCTCATGTGTCCTATCTCAGTTCTTTTCATCCATCCTTTCTTTCTCGTATCTTTGCTTTTTTCGTACCTTGCCTCTTTACTTTATCAGTTCATCCCTTTATCTCTCCCTTCCACTACCAATGTATAATGCACTGCTAAACAGAGAGATGTGATGTACTTAGATAATGTCAGCTTATTCTAGAAAACAAATGTTAGTACAGAATGTTTTAATAAGACATGGACCAGAATATTTAAGAGAAGTCTAAATTAAAATGTTTAAGCTCAGTTTGTAAAAAAAAAGCGTCTGACTTGTGCTCAGGATTTATGTAACGTATTTGTTCAGCTTTTAGGTCTTTGATAGCCACAAGAAGATTACTATTTACAGTTCATTGTCAAATGTATATACTTTATTGCACTTCTCCTTCCACTAAACTTTCCATTATTTTTTTCTTGGTTACTGCAGTCTGCGAAAATGCCAGCATCTTTAGCTATGAGCCTTTGTGGCCTACTCTGCTTGTGGAAGTGGTCAGTCACTGTCTGCTGAACAACTGTCCACGCAGCCGTCTTCCATAACGCAACATTTCTGTGTTAAAAATATGGGTTTCATTAGCTGTAAGCCATAATCATGAAAAGTAACATAAACACAGATTATGAATGTGTGCACTTATGCTGCGTTCCATTTACCTCGGAACTAGGGGCTTCGGATGGCGTGACATCCGATTTAACTGCGTTAAACACAGTAGGAGAAGTCTGGATTCCAAGAAAACCAAAAAAAAAAAAAAAAATGTTGGGATTCCAATATGGCGATGGCCAGGAAAGCTGTTGTTTTCTTTGTAGTAACTCTTTCGAACGTCCTTTAAAGCTGTTCTTCCGACATGCAAAACACCTCTTTCAATTTGTTTGGCTCAGAGTTGAAGTCGCTACATGTAACATTGATTTTAGATACATTCTAACAACTGCGTCTTGTAAAATAAACGTGTTTATCACAACTTAGTGGTGTTGATGCAAGGAGCCGCCAAATTGGATCCGACAATCGACCTTAAAAAAACGTCTCCAACTTTCCGAGTGCGAAGTCCGACTTTAGGGGCTGTTTGAGTTGATTCTTCTGACTTGGAAGTCAGAATCTCCCTTTTCCGACTGCAACTGGAACACAGCCATAATATAAACAGTATATGAGTTAAAATTTTTTTTACGTAATTACTAAAATAAATAACTTTCCCTATTCCAACTAATTGAGATCTATTTTTATAGCATGAAGGAGCCCTATAGCGTAATATTTATGCAGACATTTTGAACATACACAGCCAACATCCTCTACAACATCCTTCTCCACTGACGAAACACCCACAGAATTGGTAGAATAATAAACTATTATCCGTCTTGAGTCAGAAAAGCACTCACAGATCCATCATAAACGCGCTCACATATGAGGCTGCGCGCACACACACACACACGCACACACACACACATGCACACACACACACACACACACACAAAGGTCTCAATCATCCTTTTCCGCCACTCTCAGCTCATGCATAACGTCTCTGCTCACCACCTGAATAGCTGCTCTTCAGTATTCATGTTAGGACAAGTCGGAAAGCTTGCGCTCATTACGGAGCAGGTGTCTTTTCTCCATCAGTGGTGCATGTACATCCCGGCTGTTCTCTTCCCGCCTGCCTCCACTCTGCTGACAGCTCGCAGCACACAGAGCTCATGTGCTCTTAATGCTGGCATTAACTTCGGCATTTGTTTGTACACCTCGACTATTTCCTCTCCTTTACCATCCGCTTTGCCTCCTCCTCCTACTGCTGCTCCTCCTCTACCTCCTTGACGATCTCACCGCGCCGCTGTGGCATTCATCGGCCCTCCAGACGCCGCGGGCCCTCCAAATCAGCCTCAATGAGAAGCCCCACTGAGGCCTTTCGCAGTCGGGGAGAAATTGCGGTGTAATTGAGCTGCGTGATAATAATACGTTCTTCCCTCTGATTTCCTAACAGCGGCGAATCATCAACACCATCATCATCATCATCATCGTGCCATCACTTCCACGCCGCCGCCGCCGCCACCACCGGAGCTGACCTGCTCTTTCGCTTCAATCTCTCGCTTTCTCGTCAATTGCTTTCACTGCGCCTTCTTCATTTCTATTTCTGCTCTCCTGTTCTACTCTCACACTGTGCTCAGCCCCGCTCATCCAAATATCTTTCTAGTTTCTGTTTCATTGCAGTGGGTGGCGAGCCACAGAGGTGCAGGTTTCGGAAATTACAATGTTAGGAGTCGCTAGTTAGGCTGTGCGGGAAGAGAGGGCAGAAGAAGAAGAAGAGCACATAATTAGGATGGGTAATTCTTTCAGTGATATACCGCAGTTCCTTCTGGCTGCCTTTTCCTCTTTGTGTTTTGTTTGTTTGAAAGGTCCAAAGGTCACAAAAAGGCAAAGCACAGAGCATCATGCCTTCTACAAGAAAACTCTGAGCTGTCTGGACCAAGTCATTTGTCGTCATGGCTTTCTTCTTAACAACCTTGTCATGTCCGATGCCTTTTTGGAAAGCGCTGCCCAGTCACTAGTTTGGCGAGAAAGACTTGCAGACCTCTCAGCTTAGACATTTGCCGTACTGAGCCAACCAGTCCGTGAGCTGTAGGGTCCTGGTGACTGGTGTGGGCTGCGCAGATTTTCTCTTGTGCAACCTCCGAAGTCCAACTAAATATCCTTCTGAACAAATGTGTGGTGAGAACAAAAAGCAACCCAGCTGCATTTCTGTTTGCTAGTAAGTTGTTTCCCTCAAATGTATGAATATCTTTTGCTTGCACTGTTTGCTAGTAAGTTGTTTCCCTCAAATGTATGAATATCTTTTGCTTGCAAGGGATGCTGAACACGGAAACGTGTACTTTGCTGTTATTTGCAAAAGCATTCCCCCCCCCCCCTTGAACCTTTCTCAAAGTCACATTTTCTCATGTTATTGATACTTTAACTGGTAGATCACCCCAAGGTGGTGCATAATTGTGAAGTCAAAGATGTACAAAACATTCTTGATGTCCAGTTTTTTCCCCCAATAGAAATCCAGAAAGTTTTGGGTGCTTTTGTATTCATAATTTGTTGAACCACATTTTACTGTAAATACAGATGCAAATTATTTGGTTTCTCTTAGAGATCCGTTCTTCTTTGCACAAAAGCTCAAGCTCAGTTGGACTGGATGAAGAGCATCTATGAAGATCTATTCTCAACTGGATTTAGATCTGGACTTTGACTAGGCTCTTCTAACACTTGACCAAATGTGAATGTTCGCACCGGGCTGCAGTTCTTTTGCAGTCTCAAATAGGTTCACTAAGCCTTTATTTAGCTCCATCCACCTTCCCATCAGCTTCCCTTTCCCTGCTGAAGAACAGGATCCCCTTAGCTTACTGCTGCCACCACCGTGTTTCGCCGTAGCAACATTTTTTTTTTTTTTTTTTTTTTACATTTTGGTCCAATCTCACAGTGAATCACCGTCTCCACAATGTTTTCCTTGACCTGTATGCTGTTTTCATTAATCTTCCTGATGCTGTTTGCTCTCTTATGCTCTCTAACAAACCTCTGAGACCTTCATAGAACAACAACATCACATTGAAATTACATTATAGCCAAGCGGTGTGCATTTACTACTCACGGCATATCCAAAGCCAATTGGTTTACCTTAATGTAATTAGGGTATCAGAGGCTGGGGGTGGGGGGGCAAAATAAGTGTGCACATGTTTAATTGTTCTTCCACTTTCCAACTAGGCACTAGATATTATTATCCTAATGAAACAAACTAAAGTTTCTGGTTCTAACATGACAGAATGTTTTAACCTACAGGGGATGTAAATACTTTTGCAAGGCACTGTATACAATCTGACCTGTTTTTCTAACATGCACAGTGTCAGGTTGAAATCAGCTTGTACAATTGGAACTCCTCGCCTGCTGTTTCCTGCTGCTCTTCTTGTTTTACATCACAGCATTTGTGCAGGAAGCATCAATCAAAATGACACATGCAACGACTGTTCGGACGTCAGTTTTATCCTGTGTGAGGTCGCAAATGGAGAACATAAAACCCTTCCTCTGCTTCTCATAAACTTGGAAGACAGTTTGCTTCTCGCAACTCCCAGCCATTTTCAGAGTATACGGTCAGAGCAGCAGCGCTACAATGAACGGCTAACACCGAAGCTAACTCAATACACAAACACTAGAAGAGTGTGTGCGCAGCCAGCAAGCGAACTATAACAAGGAACGTGCACGCACATTGGCGTTACGTGAGGGCGTCACAATGATTGGCATGTGGGACAACTAAAGATATAGATAAGGTGATCCCCCCTGGAACTCGAAGCCAAAAAAGATCGTTCACTAAAAAAGCATGAGGAGGTGCTGCAGAATGCCTAAAATGCTGTCTCTTATAGATAAGACTGCGGCAAAGCCTCTTTTAGCTAACCTCTCATATAGAATTATGCATATTTAAGTTGTCTAAATGTAAGCTTTTAAAGACACCGCTGCTCCTTTGATCACTGTTGCGCATCTTCTTTTGTTTGCTTCTTGTCAGTTGTTATTGGTTCAAACCTTTGAACCAATAACGTTTATCTCCTATCAATGGATTAGAAATAAGTTGGACCAACTTGTTAGAAATTTTCCTCTATAAGGACACCTTAGCAAAAAGTAAAAAAAAAAAAAAAAAAAAATCAGACATACCTGCATTCCCACATGTACAAGCAGCTCTTTTCATAAAGCACAATGGTCTCTTTGTTTCACTTTTTGGCATGCCCAATGTGTTTGTTTAAGATAATAGCGAGCGCTTCTCTAAGTGCATCAGAAAAAAAAAAAAACAAGCAGCCACACTGCGTCAGAGCTGCACGTGAAGGTTGTACGCTTTTACACAGAAAGGGTTCATCAGAGCACAAAAGCTGACCCTGAAAGACAAGTCACGGGAAGTTGAGGGCTTGTGGGGCTTCGGTTTAGATTTGTGTTACCATTTCGGCGTGTCTGCGAGCAGTAGGACGATTCACACACGGCTCTGAGTACTTTAACCATCCTCTGGAGAATTGCCTTTCCATAGAGGAGAACCATTAAGAAAATCATTGGCTGCTTATTAGTGACAGCACTCCACGAGTGTTAGTGTGTAAGCGCAAACAAAGAACAGTGCTGCTCTTTTTTTTCCCCCCCCTCCCTCCTTCTCGCCCCTCTAAATGGCCAGACGAGGTTTTGCAAGAGCAAGGGGGTTAGAGCTTTTCTTCACTTGTTCCTTTGTCCTCAAACTGCAGCAGGGGGGAAATCTGTTTACGTCACTAAATAAGCACATGCTTTGTTTTTTTATGCAACTCATTATATCTGGTGTGCAGATGATTGCTTCTAAAAGGTTTAAGTCAGATTTTTCAGCATTTGCTCATTGATGTCGCACACTCTTTCAAGTTTTTTATGAACTTGTCTTAGCAAAGCTGTAAATTTGGGAAGCCAGACTAGATACATTTAGACTAGATTTCACTTCCAAAGACCCGGACTCCTATCTTGACCAATAGCTACTCAGGTTTTCTGAAGGCCTTTCATAGCTGACATCACAAAGAGAAGTGCCAGGCCTGTAATAATTATCTAAAGCCTTAGAGATGCACTGATCGAAGTTTCGAGGCCCTTGTCCGACCTGCCAATGCCAACTATATCTGATTCACTCATCTCACCATGTGTGTAACAGAATATTTTGCTTTAAAATAAAGACAGATGGGGTTGGAGTTCACATCCCAAACCAGCAATTACTATAAAGTGTAACCCCGAGTCCTTTTGTGGATTACCTAGAGCAGGGGTCACCAACATGGTGCCCGGGGGCACCAGGTAGCCCCCAGGATGTGGTGCCCTCAAGCCTGTTCAAAGAAATAGCACAACCCTCTAGTGAGAAGCATTGAAAGGCTATTTTATTAAGCTGCTGTTCTTTTTTAATCATACTTGTATTTACATAGATTTAAAAATGACAAAAGCTTTAAAAACATATTTATATTACGTAAAGTTACGGTGAGCTTGGAGTCTTGTAGTTCAAAGGTCAGTACAGGTAGCCCTTTGTATGACACAGTGCCAGTGAAGTAGCTCTCAGTTTGAAAAAGGTTGGTGACCCCTGACCTAGAGAGTTTAGACTCTTATCTTTACCCCAGGATTTCTAAAACTCTGCCAATATTTCAATATTTCCTCCAAATTGCATAACAGAAGAACACTGAAAAGGATAAAATTTAGCCTCTTTGCTTTAATTTAGCTCCCTTGCGCTAAATGAACCACAGCCAAGTCATAGAAAATACCGTCAACTTCTAAACAGCTTTTCATGGCTTTTCATTTAATTTCACTGTATCTACTATAGTATTTTTCCTTCAGGAACAACTTGTGGCTTGTCTAACCCAGTAGGGTCCTACAGGTATGGGGGTGTTCACAGATTGGGAAATAAAAAACAACAGCATATTTCTGAGTTCCCAACAGGGCCTGTCATTGGTGAAGGCCGGTCAAGTGGAAAATTGGCTGAATTCAAACACCAGCCAGTTTCTTGGTGTATCTTTGTAAGTGTTGTACTCTATGACCCAAAATAATTCAATAATTAATTAATTAATAAATTAAACAGCAGAGGAACAGAATCTAAAAGTAATATTTTAAAGACGTATGACCTGACGGGTCCTGAAATGTGCATCTTGCTTCACCTTATCATCTATTATATCACGTGTTTTAAAATACTTTAAGGGTGACCTTGTTGACATACAGTTTTAGTTTTGTAAACTGTTTTCTTTATCGTTTTTCATAGAAACCAAGTGTATCGTTGTGACAGACGTCTTGTAAGAAACCTCAGAAGGATTCCTTTAAAAATTGATTCTTTGTTAAGTTGTCGGCTATAAAACTGGTACATCCCTTGAGTTCGGGGGCATTCTCATGCCTCAATGATTCATGCATCAGAGTTTAGGGGCATAAAAATGCAAGTTTTTTTTTTCTTAAAATGGTTCTTTACAAGGAATGCTGTAAAAAAAAAATAGGAAATTTTAAATCCCAGTAGGAAATTGTAGAAAAACTGTTCTTTGGGAGTACTTTACAAATTACAGAAAACTTCTTGTAAATATAAAGAATAAAAAAGTAAAGAAATTAGGGGGTGAGTAAAGGTGGGGTTAAACACTCACAGTTAGGAGACCAAATGTCTCTCAAGTAAAGATAAAAGTAGCATCCATTTTGTTCAGGATCTGTGGAGAGAAAGCCTTTGTGAAATTGCTTGCAAATTGTGGAAACATTTTCTAGAAAGCACATTTAGTGTGGCCAGTGAAAGTTTTTGCAGCAGCAGCCAAAGCTGATGTGTAGTAAAACCAGCAAAGAAAACAAGGCGGTTGTAGTTGAATATAAAATGCCAGGCAAGAGGGAAGATCCCAAAAGCATAGATAATCTCATAAAACCTTAAACAGAAACTTTAAGCATCAGTGGCAGTGTTGGTCTCTAAACTGCACATTAACATGTAAATTTATGTAGAGATGATTTAACAACAATCCTTACCAGTTTTCTGACAGATTCAAAGAATACATCACTTTTATTGCAGTGGCATAATCTTACACCAGAAAATGTTGAGTACATTTATTCAGTGGGGGCATAATCTTACACCAGAAAATGTTGAGTACATTTATTCAGTGGGGGCAAAAAAAAACTTTACTTTAGAAATAATTATTTTCAATGCAAACGTACTCTTAGCCACTGTTCAAATCGGAAAAGACAGGAGAGCACACTATTCAAGTAAGGTTGATGTGTGTTGACTGGAATAAGTCAGGAAATGGCTACGAGGAGATGGCCAGTCTACATTGGTCCATATCAGAGCAATAGTTACACGGCTTAAAATAAGAGGAAGTTTGAGGATCTAAGTTGATTGTGGAACAGAGTACAGTAATGGATGTTAAAACAGTCTCCAAAGATCATTGTTGTCACAAACCAGCCATTTTTTTTAAAGCTTTTAACCATATTATTCTTTACCAGGGGTGTTGACAATTGTTTAGTGATCTGTATGTGGAAAATTGACGAAAGATGGCCTTTTAAATAACAACTAAATCACACATTTCCAAATTTTTAAGGATGAGAAACTAAGTACTGCATTGCTCTAAAGTGCATCCAGTTCGATATCAATCCGGTATGGCCATGATAATCAAACATGACATGGAAACAGCAACAAGAAGCTTTACCCTGAAAATACCAATCTAATTTTACCTTATTATGTAATGTATGTATGCTAAGAAATGCAGCATACCTATATCTGTATTTTTTCTTTTGAAGATGTGTTTTTTTTCCTGTTTCCTTTTTTGATTGTTCCACATTGCATAGATGTGCTTTTAAATATATCACCATTCACAAATATACCATGTACTCCAAAGATATGAAGGGAATGCAAACATCACAACTGCTGAGGAAGAGATTTTGGTCGAAGCAATTATAATTCCACTAAGCCATGTCTGCTTGCGTAGCACTCAAGTCCATTTGCCTAAAAGACACAAATGCCTGCAATTTAACAGCAATAGAAGAAGTGTAATGAGTTGGTAACTGTTTGCCTCATGTGACTGTCTCTCTGCAAGGTGGGAAGAATAATCAGAGGATTGGGACGCTCTTTATATGCGGTGGCTGTGAGGAAGATTAATACACAGGAAGGTTATTAGTTTCTCTGAATTATTGTGCACATTTTCCTTTCTCATATGCCGGCGTTTAGCTTATAAACTACGGTATTTAGGATTTGCTGAAAGGCTTTGATAAACAGCGGCAGGTCTGGTGATTTCGGTGGTATCCATTTGATAGAGATGCATTCAGTGTGTTTATACGACTGGTGGTTTCCATAATATAATGAGAATATTCTCCTTGGATTAAACAAGAATAGATACGAGGGGGAAACATTTGCTTATCAGTGGACGAATATCAGTATTCGCTTTTTTTTCCCACGTCCTTGTGCTGAGCTAAGCCAGTGCACGGACGTGAAGTGATATTGATCCTCTCATCTAATTCACAGCAAGACGGCACAGAAGCGTATTTATCCTAATGGTACCGGCGTTCATTTTTTTTTTTTTGAATGTGACATTCTTTCTAAGATTAGGCAGGTCTTCTGATGGAATGTCATCACGGTGAAGGTTTTCCAGCTTTCCTTTCAGTCAGCTCATCAGCTCAGGATAAGCCCACCTTAGCGTTCTGCTGCTCGAACGAGGCAGCTTTTAACTTTGGCAATTTCTGATGTGAGTGGCAAGAGATAGGTTATCTACCGCTACATCCAATGACCCTTCTGGCTTAGTCCTTATCAGAAGACGGAGATCCCCCCCACACCCCATCAAGGAGAGAGTGGAGGTAAGCCTTAACTGCTAATGTTTGACTGGCTGTGTCTATCAGTGAGATTATGAAAAATAGAAACAGGCTACGAGGGTGCATGACCAAAGGACTGATTAAATCTTGATTCAGCCCCCCACCCCCCCACCCCCCCCCACACACACACACACACACACACACACACACAAATAAACACACACACTCTCCCATATATTTGTGATTGGGAGACTTTGGGTTTGGCAGACTGACGGCTCTGTATGAGCCCTTTGAGTTCCAGTGGAGTCGCAGATATTAAAAGAGCTTATTATACACCATCTGCTAATAGGAGACGCAGTTGCGAGCACCGCAGCAAATAACTAGGTGCACCTTGAGCGGACATGCTCTGAGTTGACAGGATTTGATGCCTACGTGTGCCACAAACCAAAACTTGTTTCCTGCACATTAACATGACAGTGGCTGTTAAAAGCAGACGTCACCTTGGAGAAACATGCCTAAGCTTAGTTTTTTTTCCCCTTGTCAACTTTTTGTATTATCACACTGATATAACAAAACAAAAAAATCTTATCCTGATAGCTTTAAATCAAAGATATTGGGGTCTCCTTCATACAAAGTGAAGAAATACTTTGTTGTGACCCTAACCTGATACAACCTTTCTGTTCGAAAAACAAATAAAAGAGCTCAAAATTGTTGCTTACTCAAGTAATGTTTCAACCGTAATTAGAACATGGTGCAAGTCCAGCCTGGGCGCTCGGAAGATAAAATAATAATACTGCTCGTAATACTGCTTTGTTTACTATTATTTGTTGCTTAGCAAAGACAGAAGTACTTCTGTGTTTTTCTTTCAGGGGAATTTGATAACTGCGCATGTCAGAGTGGTTTTATTCTGAATAAAGCCAGGCGCATATACACACACACATTATTATTGGATTAATTGATTGTGTGCCCATATAAATGGTACAATCCCATTATTTAATCCAAATACATTTTAATTTGATCGTGAACTTTTGTGCATGTAAACATTGCTATTGTTCTCTGAATGTAAGCTATTATGATCTCAAAGATGTCCCAACACTATTAGTGTCGCCTGAAATGTTTATGTTTTACATAAATATATTTTAATAGTTCTGTATTATTATTTAAAGTTATTATACACTAAAAAAATCTTACACCGATCCATGCCCAGCACCAGTTGAGTAAAGTAAGCAGCGATGTCCTGATCAGATCCCAAATAGTGACTCAGGGTTAAGATTACCAAAAAGAAAACAAAATCTCAACGTTGTCTTTACATGGGCTGCTAAACTGAACTATATACCATGCACTTTGTTTTGTCGCTCTAATCTAATAATCTAAGGACTTTATGCAGGTGAGACTGTAGTGATTGCTGCAGGTCCCTGGCAGGATGGGGTTGAGTTCTGCCATTTAAAGCTCTAGATGAAGTTCTAAAAATCCTGTTCCTCCTTTTAGATGACGGCACAATGGAAATGCAGTGAGTGCCCGGCGTCGGAGATGCCTGACCTCGAACTAATGTCGGCACACACTGAACACAAACTGCTTCCATTTTTGGAGCAAACCCTGATATTTCACTAATGTTTAATAGACGAAGAGTGCATCACGCCTCCGCCGCTGCTCGTGTTTATCGCGTGTTTTTGAACGCGTATGCACCGCTGAACATCAGAGGTCAGCAAAGGTGATGATTGTTTCTTCTCCTCCCGTGTGTGTCTCTGTATGTTTTCAGTACGCGCGTGCGTGTGCGTGCGTTTGGCGCGTCAAGCTCCACATGTAGTCTCAGCCTGCAGCAGACCCTGTGATTCAGAGGACACAGACTGCATAACATTCACAGGCTCTGACCCTTTACTACAGCAGCTGTTACTATAATTCTGCAGCTGTGTGCTCATTTGCGCTGCCGTTTTTGCTAACGCCCCCTAAACGCAGCTCAATATGCATATTCGTTGCGTTCTTGTCACTGCTAGTATTCCCTGTTTGAGAAAGATATGCGCATCTTTCTGTGTTTTACATGGCAGTGCGCTGCTGTGTGTATTTAGCGCCTGCTGGCTCACCCCAGGCACTCTGTGCTCTTGCCAGTGCCCTGCTTTGACTCCCAGAGGCCTCAGAGCTTTTTTTTGCTAGGCTATGCTGACAAATTGATGCTGCCGGACTGGCTAACTGCTCCGTCTGTGGCTGGCACCGCTGCAGCGTACTGTGAATACCAAGCGATAGCAACGGACTCTTCCCTCTGCCTCTTTTGTTTCCGGCGCCCGCAAACAAACGAATATGAGATCAGGGAGCAAACCCGTCTTTTAGCCGGGCTTCGCTGGAGGAAAACCTACCAAATCCAGCCTGAAATCTGGATCAAAAACCCTAATCCCCAGCTCTGGGGGGATCTGATCAGAGTCACTGAGGCTATGGCTATCAGCCATTGCTCCTTTCTATGTTTCCCTTTGCCAGTTCTCCTCCTTTTCCATTTGTTTCTCTTCAGCTTACGCTCTATCAAATTTTGGACAGCTTTTGCGTGCTGTGGATGGAGGCTTCGTTTTAACCAGTAATGGTGCAGTCTGTGCATCTGCTATGTCAGAGTGATTAGCACAGCAGGAGCAGTCTTTACTGTGGTGAAAAACCCATATGGTTTCCATATGTACATCTGAGCATCAGCTTGATCTATCTATTTGCATTTAAAGGATCTCACTTGGTAACATAATCAATAAATCTCCCAACTCCACCGAGAGTACAAGTCAGTGTAAAATAAGAGTAAAACAAGTGTGTCTAATTATGGTTTGCAAGCTCTATATTCAACTAGTAATTAAGATAAAACAGTCAGTCTGATCCAATCATGAGGATTGGCTTTCAATGTAGGGTAAAATTAGAAGACATCTAATCTTTAATCCATTTTTTGTTTACTTGCTTACATGTGGTATAAAAAGTACATTCAATACATTTGTCGTCCCAATTCCAATGTAGTCCAGAAAAAAGCTGCTCGGAGTCATGCTGATAGACCATAATGTTTCTTAAAATGCGTTTTCAAAGTAGAGATGCAAATCCGAATGTTGTTCTTGTAAAGATTTGACCTTAAGCAGATTCAGATTTCTCTTTAAGAGCTACAGTAAAGCCCATAATTGATCACACCACTGGCATGTTTAAATGAAAAACGTGCCCGACCAATAGATAGAAAATGAGACATTGCAGAAATGGCATACTCAAAACAATTATACCCTTCTCATCAATCAGTTGAAAAATCTTTATTGGCAGTCATCAAAACATTTTTATAATTGCTGAGCAGATTTGTGCATTTTTCTGCTGTTATTTTAATCATTTATTTTTGAGGTTGGAAGGTCTCCTTGCCATCACCCTAATCTTTAGATCCTCCAGCAGCCTCTCTATTAGATTCATTTTGGGACATCACTTTGATTCAGAAGAAATATCTGGGTAAAATTAAAAGATTACTTTCTGCCAGGGGTAGGAATTATTTTAGGCCTAACTGTTTATATAAACAAATACATAGCTTTCTTGAAAAAGGTTTTATTTCTACCTTAATAACTTCAACTGGGTAAATGTATTTGTTAGCCTGGGTTAAAATTAACCAATACAACATTTGTATCCAGTCATTAAACTCCCTGTTTTTGAGCCGGACACAGTTAAATTACACTTTTTTTTTTCCAGAGGAAGAAGCTTTTATTGGTTAACATAACAACAGCAAACTACCATGCCTCAATTTCACATTTTGAAATCTTTATACAATTCTTGGAGATGATGGTTCTATTTTCACCACATCAGATCCAAATGATTCATCCATAACCACAAAACTTCAATAAATGAATGCAGCCAATGGACCGTTCAAAGACAAGAAGAAGCTACAGATAAACACATACATTTAACACACATGTAAATGTAATTTAAAATCTAGTACTGAGATTTTAGGTGCATTTTTATAAAGATATAATTGATATAATAAAATGTAAAACCTTTTAGGATTATTTAAGATCTCCATAGAAGCCCTGTGAGCTGTCTACAGCATAGAAATTAGTGTGGTAAGTATGACTAAAATGGCACTCTCAGTGTGCTTTCCCCAGAGAATGGAGATCATTATCTTGACTAAGATTTCCAGAGGGCTACAGACATTTCCTAAACCAGCATGTTCCATGACAGAAAGAGGTTGAAAGAATGTCTTCAAAAGGATAAAACGGAACACCTTTGCTGTTTTCCGCTTATCCTTACTGTTATCTGCTGAAAGTATTGCTCTCTCTCGCTTTTCCCGCCGTCTGAATGAACCCAACGTGTCCCCACACTGAATTGATGCTGGGGAAAAAGCTAACACAGAAGGTGCTCACACTGAGGAATGTCGCTGATAAAGCAACCTGATAGCGATAAGTGTGGCATGTTCGCTGCACTGGTCACTTGTCACTCATCAGGGCCGTTCAAAAAATCATTACATTTTAATCATCAGCTAATTTCTGAGTCCACCTCTCCATGCCAGTAATATATTTGGTAAGTTGGATGGGCTTTAGTTGCCCTTCATCCCCATATCTTACATACATTTTAGTCACCAGGGTGCTAAAGCCCCTGGATACTGATGAGGTACGTTGTGAATACATGTTGAAAGTGTAGACAATGTGTTTTAATTGCAATCAATGTTGCGCTACTTAATATTATTATTAAACCCATATCTTATTCACATCCCGCAGCCTGAGTTCTCCTCTTTCCAGCACTTTGGGATATGTTTGTGTTAAGACAAGACAATAGAAATAGAAGTGAGTTGGTGAGATATTAATCCATGGATGTTTGCCACAGACATATTGTTGTTTTATGAGAAATAGCAGACGTAATAATTTAGTCGTCTTTGAAGCGAATGAAATGAGTTTCATCAGAAATGCATTTATGTTTTTTTTTTATGCTTTTATATTTCCAGAAGAACTGTGGGTACCCGAACCACTGAAATTTCTGTTTTATATAAAGCACTATTACATTCAAATTATCCTTTGTGCTTCCTTGAAAAAAAGGTGGTATAAAGACTGCTGTTTATTGGGGCTATTTTGTTCATTAAGGTCATTTTCTCTCACCTAAACAGACTCCACCACCATTTTTTTTTTTATTGGCTTTGCTGAAATAAAATTCTTTAGAAAGCCCATTATAGCATCGATAATTAGCTTACAATGAAAATTACTCAGTGTGGCTGTGTGTGCTTATTAGGGAAATTTGTGAGTTGTAATGAATAGTAATTCTTTAAAGGTGTGATAGAAAGATTCCCTTTTCACAGCGCAGGTCTGTGCAACCAACCCCCTCACTCACCCACTCACACACAAACACTCAGGACTGCCATTGCCTTCACAATGTTACAAGCATGCACAGTTTCCATACAAGCCGGAGCCGTGGAGCTTCTGCCCGGTCTCAGTCTGCCACATAAGCGCACCACTGCAGCTTCCGCTTTCTTCAGCTGTAGCAATAATCAGCTAGCCTCTGCCACTCGCCAAGGTTAACCACATAATTGCTGTACTCATCTGGCTGAATCGCTTTTCAATCCGGCGCAGGAGCGTGATCCTACTGTCGCAGAGAGCTGCTTCAGTTGAAAAAGCACACGAGAGTACAAGGCCGAGGCTGTGGACTCGTAACCTTTTCTGCAGCGAAGGGGAAGATAGAGCTGGTTTGCTCGGCTTATCTATTAAAAGGTCACGGATTAGTAATCCTTGGGCCTTGTAGCTATCGCTCGCTCTTATGGATCCACGCTGTGTGGAGTCAGTGAGACCAGTACGGCGGTTTGAAGTGCTTTGCGTTGTGGTAGGAAAGTCTAATTGCTGGTGTTTGGCCAAGTTGTGGGTCTTACTGGTTTTTCACTGGACTAAAGCGTCACTGTTGATCCAAACAGGGGAGAGAACCAGGACAGAATGAGCAAACCAATAAATCTGCTCATGGTTTGTGAAAATATCAGGACGTTTGGGCGGTTAGGACACGCACAACTCGTGCGTGCGGACATTTCTCCTGGCTATACACGGCTCCACGAAAAGCTGGGGAAAAAAAGAAGCCAGGAAATTCTTCAATTGACCGTATCTTAATGTACTCGTGCATGAAACTTGGAGACTTGGAGGAAACTTCCCCCCACTAACCAAGAAGATTTGAGGTTAAACCAGGTCGCCTCTTTTCTGTTTGTTTGCAGAATTTGTTTTTCCAAATGTTATGAAGGAAATTTGGGGGAAATTCTTACCAAAAGGAGGACAGAAAGTAATTCAGAGTGGATTCGCTGTCGACTTGACCTTCTGAAAAAAAGTATAGAAGCTAATAAAAAGTTTTTAGCTTTACATTTTTGTTCCTGAAGTCATTCTACAAACGTTACAGTATTTCATAATTTATAAAGATTGTTTTTTTATGTCAAGAAATTTACATGTTTTCTTAATAAAACTCCCAACACCACATCTAAATTGGAGCTATATTTATAAAAAGCAATGATGTGTGAGTTGAGTACTTAAGGATGTTTGAAATTAATCATTTGCCACAAATAAATAATTACATCAAATGGTTAAAACATTTTATTTTATAGTTGTGATGGATGTGTGAAAAAACCTTCCGCTATAAGTAGGTTTAGCTTCCGGCTTCATCACTTTTCTTTTACCTCAACTCTCTTATCTAGTTAGTAGCTTTTTAAATCACAGCTTTAGTTTTTTTTTTAGCAAACCGTTTCCTGAATTCTGCTTCATGCTGAGGCTGAAGTTCTCCACAGCTCAGCGTTTTCTTGATATTTCTCTACATTTCATGGCTTTGTTACATTACATCAGTGCAGAGCCGGAGCGTAACGATAAGTTGTTTTCATACCAAAAAAAAAATTTCTGTAAAACTTTCTTGGCTCTGCACGCTTCAAACGAATACAGCTGTCTTCAACCCGGACACCTGCAGACTGTTTAAGTGAAAAACTAAAGTGTGGAACCGTTCCACCATGCAACTTTAGGGCACCAAAATAAACCTGAGAGGACTCCCAGGTTCTACTATAGTCTGCTTTTTGGGAACAATGAGTTGAGTCAGTCAGCTACAGGGCGGATGGAAAAAGTGATGTGGATGAACTGAACCTTTGCGTCAGCGTTTTTTAACAGCAATCAGATACTTAATATTACTATATTACACTATATTGTGTATGTATTAAAGCCACTCAAAGGTCATTTAAATGTTTGTTTTTTACACTCAATTGTTGACAGTCTTATTCAAAATTCCTCATCAACAACAACAGTGACCATTTTCAAACATTTTCATTGTTATACAATCTATCCATCCATTAATTCTCTATACCTGCTAGTCCTTTATGTAAATGACAAAATCAAACATAATCTTCAGTCAGTTCTATACTAGTCAATTTTTTAAATTGTAGAAATGCTTACAGCAAACAGGCTTAAATTGGAGGCAGCCGGACTTTCACTCAGTTTTTCTGAAAACGTTGCGACACCTATCCAGGAGTGTATGTCAATTCTGGTGGCTCGCACTTTTGTTGTTGTTGTGAATGTGATGACTTGGATAACTGAGAATTTGCACCGGCAAGTTGAAGTGCTGATATTGATCGAATAAAATTATTACCAGTTGAAACGTTATCCTTTTACCGTTGCATTATATAAAAGACTATGTCTACAATTTTGTTTGTTTGATTGAACACTAGGCGGAGCGAATAGGAGAAGAAACTTATAAAAAGCTTTTCAACAAAATACACAACTTTCTTTCTAGTCATGTAAAACTTTTTAATCCTGATACATCTTACTAAAGTATTTATCTGGTTAATTGACATGGATTGGCTCTAAATGTTCATTGTGGCTTCAGTCTAAAAGTACCAATCTAATTACCGTAGCTTTGTCGTTAAAAGTTGCTGGCATGATTTTGAGATGCCAGCAAGATGCTTTCTGAAACCGGCCCAAAATGATGGCCAAAAAGCACCAAGTGGGAGTCGGGTGTTAGGATGACCTACAGAAATCAAGAATAATTTCTAATACTTTTCAAAAGTCTCCTGTCTTGTAGATGGGATGAAAACAACAGGTATGAATGGAGAAAAATAGTGTAATTCATGGAGGCTGTTTGGACTGTCAAAATTTCCTTTTGATTGTCTTGTGAGTGGAGATGTACCAACGAAGGTCATTGGAGAGCTTTGACCTGCTGGTGTAATTTTAGCCAATTCCTATTTCTATTTAATAATAAATAAAACTTTTCATACTTTCAGGAAAAGATTGAACAGATTGAATGCCAACATCTCCATATTGAGATAATATAATTCATTCTCAGACTAAATTACAGAGCTGGCTCTGCGTTGCCAAAAATGCAATTAAAATACAATAAAATCCCCCAGGTTATGGTACAGAGGCATATGTGAAAATAAAACCAAATTAAACATAATTGCAGCATATCTCCTTTACTCCTTTCCTACTTTTTGCAGAACTTTGCCCACCACAAGCTATATAAAGTATTAACTTCTCTGTGATATGTTCGGCTTCCTAATATCCTGGTTTTGTATTTGAATGTAGCAACAGAATACAATTCAGGTCCATTATAGCAGGTACAGATATTCATGTAAAGTTTTTCTTATATGAACATGACAAATAAACAAATATGGAACTGAACAATGTAAATGTTTGCTTCAAATTCATTGCAAACATATACCCTGGAAGTGAGAAAGCAGTCCACATACTGAGAAAAAAATTAATATTATTTCTTCATTTCTATCATTTCCAATTCAACACCATGACAGTGAAAACACTTAGTTGTAGTTTTAATGCTACCCTTTAACATTTTCCATTGTAATAAGAAACAAACTTCACCAAGTGTAATACTGGGATAGAGAGCCTGAATGCATGTTACTTGAACACATAATTAGATAATTGCCATTGCAGTCCTAGCAGTTCTTTATGATATTAATATTGCATACATTATTACTGTAATGATAATAAATGTGCAATTGCTGTTCCCGCTGCACTAACTCTGACCGATTAACTATTGCTAACTTTGAGTATTCCTCCCTGGGGAGGAACTTCCACATCGAAGAGTGTTGTTTGCGCAAGCTGGTGAAATGTTACATTCAATAATTGCAAAAAAAAAAAAAAAAAGGTTATGTTTTTAGTTTTTAACTGACTAGCAGATCACTGGTTAGGGATGGTTAAGCACAAAATCATAGCCAGATTTGCAGGTCTGTGCCAGTGGTACTTTATTGGTTAAAAGCTAAAATCTTATTAGAACAGCCGCCACAAACTCACAGATTTCTTAATTATTCAACTTAATCCGTAACAATATAATTACACATTACCTGATGTGACAATAATAGTTCTGACCTCCTTTGCTAAGGGTTTCTAATTATTAATACTGTTTGGATTTAAAAAAAAATAGCTCTTTGCAATAAATCCTCCAGGAATGCTTAAAGGGGACACATACAAAATCCGCATTTTTAGCCTTTAAATTCAATTTGCTGTGCATCTGTCAGATTTAAAGCTATAGTTGGTAATCCTATTCAGGAACACGTTTTGTTATACTGGGTAAAATGGTCCTTCCATCATGAAAGTAGTCAAGACATTATGTACTTAGAAATAGGAGGTTAAAAATTTAGATCTCTGTGAGAGCTGCAGGACTATAAAACCTCTAACCAATCACTGCTGATCGCACCAAAGGGCAGTGATTTGTCAGAGTTTTGGTCCTGCTCTCACCCATAGACGTTATATACTCATCACCCTCTGTCCCTCAAGTTCTGTGTTCTGTTCTTGTTAGTCTCTGCCTGCCGGCTGCGCAATACTCACTTCTAGTGTTTAGAGACTTTAGATAGCTTTATTTGTCATTTTGTATGCACAAAGAGCATACAGAACGAAATTTCGTTTGCAATCACAGTAAATTGCACTAAATTTCAGGATAAAGATGCAGCAGCGATTTATGTAAACAACTGAAATGTAAACAATGTAAAACAATGTGAACAATGCATGGGAAATAGACAGTGTGCTATTCACGGTATCCGGGAGAGTATTATTAAAACCGCGTAATATACGAATGTGGTAAAGAGTCCATTTTGTGGCTTCAGCAGTTCAACGATCTGAAGCATATGTGCAAATGTGTAAATGTGCAGTTATGCGAGTGTGGTGCAGAGTCCATTTTGCGCCCTCAGCAGTTCAGAGTCCCTAGCAGTTTATGTATCCGGTTAGCTTAGCGGATAGGTTAGCGGTTAGCTTCAGTGTTAGCCGTTCACTGTAGCTCCACTGTTCTCACCGTATACTTTGAACGTGGCTGAGAGTCACAAGAAGCAAACAGTCTTACACGTTTATGAGAAGAAGCGGATAGCCTCAGTAGAAATAGATAAAACCAGAGTGGATTTGGGAGATTTTTTTTTTCACGCAATCCCCCTGATGAGCAGAAGAGCAAGTAAGACGGTCTTGCGCAGTTATTCAAAAAGGGATCGGGGAAAATTACGGAAAAATTGCCGACTCTACCTTTAAAGAAACAGCAGCAAAACAAGTTGCTCTCAGACGCACCTCAGCACAGGGGTAAAAAGGGGGACGTGAAGGTAAATGAACAAGGAATTCAGACTAAAGCCTTGCAGTTCCACTTTAAATAGACCACAGTTTCATGATTTCAATGTGAAAAGGAACAACTGAAAAGCATATATCCCCTTTAAAGTTTTACCCCTTTTATTAGGATAACATAATGAATTACAGGACACTGTTTGCCAATATTACAGGTGACAATTGCTGAAAGCCTTTTTAAAACAGTTCAAAAGCAGACTGTCACCTTAGTGTGTCAGAAACGTACACCCCTGACTGATCATAAAAGGCTACGAAACCATAAAAGGCTCCAACATGGCAGAAAAGCACTCGAGTGGTAGTAAATACCCTACTGTGTCAATGGAAAATGTTGAAAGGATTTGGCTTTCTTAGAGGCTTTGCGAGAAAGTAATTTGCTCTTGTTTCGAGTCAAACTGGACATGAGCCAGCATTACTAGCTCAGAGAAACCTAAAAACAATAGATATTTGTCTTCTAGTTGCAGGACGTAAACACTCAAACAGTTGAGTAGTGACAAGTTAGTGTAAGGGTTAAAATATGACCCCAGGTCCACATTCATAATGATGACTCCGTCCATGAACAGCACAGACCATTACTGTTTTCCTGCTTCTCCTAAACAGAGTCTATACTAAAAATCTGCTCGCAAATTTGTCTGAACAAATTAAATTATGTATTTACCTCTGGTGGATTCAGATTTCCTTTTAGAAATCATCGGACATCATTGTTACGATCACACCCTGATCTGAGCTGACAGGTATGGGGTGAAAAAGAGAACATAGACAGCAAGAGAGCAACGAAGGCAAGTGACAAACATGCTGAAATAAAGAAAAGTTTTTTCGTTGTTTTTTTTTTTTTTTTTTTTTCAGAATAACACTGCGTAGGAGGAGATTTGGTGTGACCTAATTAAAATGTTGGAATCCTGAGAGGAATAAATTAAGAAAATGTCAGTTAGGCTGAGCCGGAGGAGGGGAGATTAAGAGGCGCTAGCTCGCACACTGTCTGATTTTTTTCTGTTGGTCTTTTTCCCCCTTTATCAGTGAAGCACGGGAGCATTGCTCTATAATGACAACATAACGAGTTGCTGTTTTTAATATTAACCAGTTGAATACATGAAGAGGCTCTGCATTGAGAACAGCAACAAAAAAACAAAAAAAACAGAACCACATCTTCTGAAAAGGCATAAGAATGCGAAAAAAGCTCATATTTCCTGTAAGGTGAAGCTTGTTAAGCCATTCTTTCATTTACTAATTGTAACTCCACACCAGCCTTAATGAGCCTTTTTGTGATCAATCATTTCCCTCTTTTTTTTTAGTGTGTCCTGTCTGGCAGTCTCACATTAAAGGTTCCATGACATCACTGTATTGCTGCATATGCAAATTCTCCAAAGAATTTAATAAGAAAAATAATGTCAGCTTGTTGTTTTGTCAGGTTGTTTAGGTTGCGGTAATGATATGCAGCTCTACCTAGTTAACTTCACTCTGATTGGCTACCACCATATTTGGCGATAGTTAATGCTATCCCAGGTGGTAGCCAATGCTATCCCAGGCAGCGACAGGAAAATCATGCAGCTGGCCGCAGTTTGGGTTATCCGTTGGTCAACCGGCTTTTTCAGTTACAAACATTTGACAGCATTTAGAAATTAAATAAACTGACGGGCAATGACAGCGTTGTGGTCGCCAGCTTCTGTGTTGGTACAGAAGTTCTGTTTTTTTATCCGTTTGTTCAAAAAACCAGACTTGATTTCTTCCACAGGAAAGAATCTGTGATTCTCTCGTCCTTTGGAAGAAGCCACGGAGCGTGAATATCCCATATTCAACTTCAAACTAACTTCACAGTGGTTACTAAAAAGGGGAGACATGTATGTGCAAATTTCATAATCCTCGATCAAGGCATGACTTGGGGCTGATTCTCTTACTGTTGATAGGTGGCGTTGTGGACAGACAAGGCTACGGCCAAAAAAAAAAAACAACCTTTCACCACATATCACCAGTGCCTTAACTGCATACATATTAATTTGAAGATGATAGTTTGAAATCCCTGGGAGGATTTTGTTCAAGTTCAAGAGGTGTAAACGTCAAAAATGGCCAAAAATGACCCTTTAACCCAAAATGGGCTACTTCCTGTTGATTTTAGGGCACACCACCAATAAAGTTTTTTCATGATATTGAGTGATCTACCGAATTTCAAATCTGTATAACTTACGGTTTCACCCATCTCACTCTAGGTGGCGCAGTAGAGCAGTTCGGCCACGCCGGTTTTCAGTTGCATTAAAATCTTCCGGGGAAAACTTTTGGTAAATTTTGGTGAGTCTTCATGCATGTTTAGGCCTCCCTAAAAGCCGTTCTCGGTCTGTCGTGGCAGACTGGAGGTGATTCTTTTAGTGCTGCTAGGGGGCACTGTATAGGAAATAGGCCACGCCGACCAAATGTAGGGTGGATTCCTGTGTGTGGCTGGACTAGGATCGATCACATTGATTTTGGTGCAGATCTGATGATCTATGTGGAAATTAGAGCCAAACATATGGCCTTGACGGAACGCCGCACTTCGTCACGCTGCCACTGCCACGCCCTCCAACGAAAACTATCTGTGCTCCAAACTAAGTAAGACCAAAAAATCTCCCCTACTTTACTGAGGAGGGACATTTGGCTTGACAAAACAACAAGCTGACATTATTTTTTAATTAATAATTTTTAGAGAAATTACATATGTGGCAATATCTAACTACACGAAATGGTTTATACAGTGATGTCATGGCACCTTTAACTGTGAGCTTTGCTGTAAGCATTGCCAAATCCAGCGTGTTCACGGCAGGCAAGGGTTGAAAGCTAACGTGGATAAACCAGAGCAACTCACTCTGAATCAAACTCAAACATGTTATGATCAGTTGGTGAAAATGCAGGGTTTTTTTTAAACTATCTTTCACTGCGTCCTCTGACTTGATTTGAAACACGACTGATACTGAAAACAGCTAATCTTTGAGGCATCCTCAGTAATAACAGTGACACCAAAGTGTGTTGTGTGTGGTAAATGCCAAGTTGGATTTTTGACTTCTTGACTTGCCAATCAAGCTGAAGCTGGCCAGTTTCTGAACACTGAAGAGTGGCAGCTCTCCGGTATTGGGGAAATCATTTTTAGAAACGATTTTTAATTTCCGACCAGCCAATCACTGGCCAGGGTGGGTCAAGTCAAGAGGGGCTCGAAGCTGGATTCTCAGTGCATCTCTGCTTTTTAGTTGAAAGAGAAATTCTTAATTATCTTAAACATCTGACGTTCAATTAAAAAAACATGCAAGCCTAAAATAACATAAGAATGGTTAAAGTGAAGGGAAGGGAAAACAGCAGGACTCCAACATGAAAGTCTTAGCTTACAAAGCTCAGCATCTTTACTCAACTGTACTTCCTTTAAAGTCTGTGTTCTGTGAGCCTCGTGGAGCTTTCAGCCTAGCTCACTGCCCTCACGCTTTCCAGATACATTCACCCCCCTGTGGGGAAGCTCCATATGGGGCCAACATTTTTCTGTGGTGCCGGACAGGATGGGGCCATACGGGCGCTGTCAGGTTGCATGTAGCATGTATTATAGCAGAAGACAGCAATGATAATGTGTCTGTTGTTGACACGGAAGCAAAGAGAGAGAGAGAGAGAGAGAGCGGTGGCATGAACAATGAAGGGCAGATGTAGGAGGACAAAGAGGGGAGGAGGAGGAAGAAAGGACAACCGGCACCGATGTTGAAGTTAGTAAAGGATGACTAAGCAACATGTTGACAGGAGACAATACGACAGACTCGGTACATGTTTGATGTTGGGTACATGTTGTTTGTACTCTAAGTCCCACATATTTGACTATTTTTTAAATGGGCAACATTTGGACATAACACTGTTTTACATTTCTCAGATTAAGTGAAATAAAAGGTCAGTCCTGGTGCAACTTTTCTGCCTCTGAGGATACACAAGCCTCCCTGTCTTGCACATCATCTGCAGCATCTTCAGCCATGGTGTGACGTTACGTCAGTCTGCATCCTCGCCCTGCTGTGCATGCTGCGCTCACTTTGCTTTCATCTGCAATCAATTCTGAAAGTTGCACTCCAATCAAAGTTTACGGGGCGACAAACTTCGAAACTGAAATGAAGGTTTTATCTAATTTATTTGCCCACGATCGCTTCCAAATGAAAAGTAGTTACAGTTCCGAATCTGAATTACACCCCCGCAGCGTTTCCATGTCACACTTCGGCACTCAGACTTGCTCCGTGAAATGCGAGCATGTATTTGATCCATATGCAAGCATTTCAGGGCTGTGCTCCAAAACCACAACACTGGGTTGTTTGTTTGTCTTTTTTTTTTTTTCCTTGCTCAGTCGCTCCTAAAAGGTCAAGCTTGCTGCAAAAGGCTGTACATAATTGTTCTTTCTTCCTAACTTCTCCAGACTTGGAGTCTGTTCTGGCCTGCGCTGTTTGGTGCTCCTCTGATGTATCAGCAGGTCTGGGCTGGTGGTTGGTTGCTTGGGCTAGCTGTGGGGCTACACCCCGCTTAAGCTGTCACAGGTGTAATGAAGGCTAGATTTCACTGTGAAGCAGTCTGTTATTTAGAAAGAGAGCTAAAGCCTCACCAGACAAACTTATAGAGGGTTGCTGTACGGATAATGGGGTTCAATTCACGTGTTGCTGTCTGTGTTAGCAAAAACCCAGGTCAGTATCCAGAATTCATGTATACCAAGGATTTACAAATCTTTATTCCTACCCTTCTTACAGTTTGTACACCATTGCCTTTCAAGCATTTTTCAAATATTTAGATCTAAATATACTATGCTTAGAATAGGTGCGGTCCTGATAAGAATATCAAGGTGTACAAAGGGTTTAAACTGCTTTTAAACTACAATTGTTTCAATTTAAAGTCCTTTGTTTAGCTGCACAGCAGATAGAGAACCCGATATTCAGCCGACACCGTGTTGCACATTAAAAGGTTTAATGAAAAAAAAAAAAAAAACTTATTGCAGCGAAGATGTCCGACAGGTGCTTTGAAAAACAGGAAAATCCATGAAAATCTGGTCAAGGTCGAACCTTGGAATCAGGCAGGGAATAACTGCTGGACATCTACTGACTGGAAGCTTTCATTAATACGGCGCTGCCTGTCTGCTAGGGCTGGGCGATAAATTGATTTAATCGATTAATTAAAATTGAAATTTTTTTAAAGGGACCATGACAACAAATTAAATTTTTTCTGTGGTTTTGGGGGTATAATATGATCTCTTGTGCACTAATGAGGCTATGTGAATGTCAACAGTGAATACCAAAGGACCTGCTCAGGGGCGGTCAGCTTTGTTGCTTTGCTTAAAAAACGGTCAGTTCATCTTCCTACATAGGTTATATTTCTACATAATTCATATTCTCCAATCAGAGCTCACCATCAAGCAAACAGCCTTTTACTCAAAAATAAATATGATCAGTGATTTGTACAAAACATGAAGTTGTGGCAAAAAAATAAAGGTTGTCATCTAAGTAGATTAATAGAAACCACAGTAAAAAGTCCAAATAATTTTTCTTAAATCTTTATGCTTTTGAGAAGGAAGTACGAACTAAAGTCTGCATACTTCTTTCTGTGCTTTGTTTTGATTTATCCATACCTGTCTAGACTTGGAAACCTGATGAAGCAAAATTTCATACTTCTCAAGCCTTCGTCTGAATCCTGATCATTAACTGAAAGCTGTTTTAAAACCACAGTTGGCAAATTACGAGGGGACATGTCTGCTATGCAGCCGACTGCAGGCTATACCTGAGCAAATTCTCATTAGTAGTAACTAATGAACCTTCTAATTGCAGCTTGTTATAATTGTGTTACTCTATAAAGAGCACAATTGCATACAGGTTTAATATTCTTTGTAATGAGCATGTGAAAACTACAAAAAAAAATTGGAAGGTGTGCACTCTATAGTTTTGACCAAGTTTATGTCTAAACTCTGAAGTAGGAATAAATAATGTAATAGATAACCGTATTTGACTGCAATTATCAATATGTTATGTTATTTTAGCAGCAGATAAGAAAACTGTATGACATTTTTTTCCCATTATATATTTAGACAAATTTTAATTGGATGTCAGGGATAGTGCTGGAATGACAGGAGTTTTATTTTAGCTGTTTGGACACTAGAGTGTTGAAGCGCTGATCGTCCCCCACCTGTTGCTGTAGACTATCGGTCAGCTGGCTGAAATAAATGCTCCGTCACCTTTCCCTTGCTCACAAGAACGATTAATTTGGCTGTTTGTCGGAAATATTTCAGGTTGAACAACTGTTGCTTCTCTGTTTCAAGTAGAGTTTTAGTATTTCAGTCAAGGTTGACAGCATTTCCTTAAGAGTCTATGGCGGTCTATGCATTTTAGTGACATACATGTAACAAGTTGCAAATGTTTTCAGACATCTTCCTCTTCTTTTGCCGTGGTTTGGTTTTCATTGTTTCATGTTTGGAAGAGATTGGTCAATGATGTTGTGAGTGGATCTACACTTTCTCTTTGAAGAATAAATCCCATTGGCCAATGAGAATGAGAATAGGTAGTGAAATATACTTTATAAGCAACAGTGTACTTGTCATTTAGACCAAAATTACATAATAGACTGCAGCTTCCATGCTTTGAGAACCAATTATTCCTTAAAGAAGCTGATAAAATTGTAACCTTTATTAGAAAAAAAAGGAAATATCCCAAAAGAGGCATCGCAGTGAGGAGCCAAGATTTATGACTTTCTGTCGCTTGGTTAATTTTATAATGTCCCGATGGCCTGCTGGATATTTTCCCAGTTATAGTCATTGCACCTTCGACTTACTATCAGCGAGGCCTGATATCGTCTTAATATAATGCTGCTGTATGGCACAGCTTAGAAGGTTTCTCCTCTCTGTTATCTATTCCGTATTGTCTACTTTAACCGTTATAATTTACCACTACACACGCTATTCTTTGTTCCCCTATATGTCTCTGTCTCATTTGTCTGCTTTTTTTTCCCCCAATTTCCCTGCTACTTTTTGTTAGCTTCTGCTTAATTTCACACAGTAGCCCTGTCGCCTCAGCAATTCTCCCGCTCCCAGAGTGTGTGTACGTCTGTCTGTGTGTTTCCTTTTTCCCAGTGACATTTCTGTGCCAGGTGTGACAAATGGCAGGCAGAGAGGAAACATTTATTCCCTGTGGTGAGCTTAATTAGCCTATCAGCTAAGCCCTGGCACCAGCTTGTTTTGAAAACCACACACACACACACACACACACACACACACAGACATACATTATATATATATATATATATATATATATATATATATATATATATATATATATATATATATATATATATATATATATATATATATATATATGAGTGTATACAAGCTGCAGCATGCACACACATTTATCCTCAAGTAAAAATCCACCAAGTGCAACATGTACTGCAGTCATCCACACTCACTGTGGACAAATCACATCTGTGCATGACGCCCCACGGATAATTGGATGGCACAATTAAATGATGTCTAAATCGCTGCTCAAATCCTTAATTTTTAATTTTTTTTTCTCTGGCTTTACATCCAGAGGGACTCAGTTGTATCCAACCTCATCTTTTTGCTATTAAAAGGTTAAATCATTTACAAATTACAGCTCTCCGGCAGCAATTAGCATATGGTGGGTGTGTAGAGGGCATACAGGGCCAGCAGGCGAGACAGTGAAGAAATAGCGGGTCTATCTGCTGTTGCAACCAGCGCCACTCACAGATCCATCTGTATAAATCGCAGCGTGCATGTGTATAAACATCTGTCAGCTCCTTGTGCCGAAGCCGCGCCGCGCTGCACATCTGTAGCTGCCGAGCCGAGGTAGGGGGTTGATGAAGGACTCCTGGTGACCAGTAACCCTGCAGCCAAGCGAGATGGCTGCAGCATACTGCCGCTAATTGCATGCTCGCACAGCGAGGCAATCAAACGCAAACACACAAGCTCATAAATGTGCTTTCCTATGAATTAGTGGTGTCTGAGGGCCTGCCTTTTCTCTTCTTTGCTCTACCTGTGGACAGATTAGGGACATTGTTGCCTGCAGACGGAGACTCCCAGTCTACCTTCCTCTTTTTTCCCTCTGTCACGCTGAGCGGAGGCTTCGGCATGCCCCACCGAACCCCTGCTGTGAAGGAGGAAATTAGAGCCAAAAGTGCTGCCGATGTGTCTTTCCGCAAAGCACCGGGTTTCCAGACTTTGATGCCATGCAGGTGGTGGTGGGAGGGATATTAAGGTGCCCTTTAATGGTGAGAGGAGTGGAGGGGGAAGTTTGTTATTTGACCAGATTGTGTCGCGACTTGTTTTGGGTGCGGCCTGGTCAGGCAGCGCTACTGGCAACAAATGCCCTTTGATGTCGTGTTTAAAAGGTTTCACGGGGGGATTTTGGTGGAAACCCCATGTCGCTCAGAGGTGGGACTAACATTGGGAAAAGTCAACAATGAGAAAACAAGCATGTTAGGAGTTGTTTTCCGCAACAATACACAATGAAAAGTTTTGTTTCCACGTGTGGTATATTCAAGATGTCAAAGGAAACGTGTGCCAGTATGACATTTTTACAGTATATGTGTAAGGGTACCACAGTATCACAGCATTTAGTTCAACAGTACAATTAATTAATTTTAACAATACTTTTCAATATTGGGTCCAATTAATCACAAAAACAGTGCACATATTTTAGCATGCTTTCTTAATAGCTCTTGGTGAGGGGCAAACAAGCCCAAAGTCGCTTATAATAAGCGTACTTGGCAAAACTGCAGACGGCTTTACTGCTTACAGGTTAAAGCTTTTTGTTCAAGGCAACACACTGCCTTTTTTCTTCAGTACTACTATAACCCTCCTGTTTTCAGGTGTTATTTAATTTCCTTTATTATTTTAAGACTGAAGAACATCAATCTCATTCCAGTCGGGTGCTCTGGAGGCCAAAATTTAATTGAGTTTTTATTCTTTGAGCTAACCTGTAATTATTTTTGATAGTCAGTTGTAGCACTATTTACATGACCCTTTTAGGAAATGTTAGCAAGCTAATGGCTAAAATAGACTTTAGGCTACACACTATCTGACTCCAAAGTTGGAAGTCAGACCTTTAAGTGACATCATGCCCAACTCAACCTTTTTTTAAAAACTGACAACTTCAGACAGCAAACATTTTACCTCATATCAGTTCTTGGACTTAGAGTCCCTCTAATGAGATCTAATGAGAAATTTAGAGACTGGGAATATTTCACATCTTGAAAAAAACAATCAAGGTCCTTAATTGTTAACCTCTAACCCTTAATTGAAACGGTTTAAAAAAAAAGTTGACAAGCTACAAGATGTATGGCAAACAGTTTTGAATTACAACAATTAGATCTTCTTATATGTACACTGCACAAAATAATTAAAGGACCACTATGAAAAACACATCAGATCTCAGTAGAGAAATAAATCCGCAGCAATCCTGCAATACTGATATGGAATGGATAATGTGTGAGGAACAAACGGATGGCCCGTCATTTGATGAAAATGAAAAGGGACCAAACCACACAGGGCATAAGCCGAAGTAACAGAGAAAGTTAAACTGAAAAACTGATGCAGGAAGCACCTCTAAAAGGCAAATTGGTAGCGTGGACACTTCATTTCAGCTGACTCTGAAAGTATGGACTGGAAATAAAACAGACTGGTAACCAGAATCAGAGGATTTCCTTCTTAATCCACCCTGCCCAGTGTGCAGGCTGCTAGAAATGTAAAAATCAGATATTTTTCCTGCTGTGCATGCACCAACAGATCTATGCACTACAAAGGCCATGCATACGAAAAGTGTTTTCGGTACGGAAGCTGATCTTTTCAACACATTTTACTAACAATGCATGCCTATAAATCATGCTACAAGTTAGAGATCAGATAAGAGTTTTATTTTTACTGCACGTCTGCAGGGTAGACTTCTCGAGGCACCCAGGCTTTAAGTAACCACCTACAAAAAGCACTATACTACCCTCTTCTTCAGCCTGGTTTGTCAGTTTCTTGCCATGCCCCTCTTCTTGTCATGCAATCTTCTTAACCACTGTAATGATTTACTGTGGTGACCCCTGAATAAGGAAGCAGCCAAAGGACTTGCACACATTTTAAACAGCAAAGGCTTTAAAGTCTCCTCCTTCAGTTTAAAATCACTTCCTGTCATTTCCTCGCATAGATAATTTCGAGCTTCGGTGCCTTTAAAAATTCACAGACTGCACAATTCAAAAACTGGGGATTACTCTTGGAATTTAGTTTTATAATTTCGAGTTGACTGTTCAGCTGCACTCCATTCACAGCTGTTGGGAGACATCCCATTAGCTCCCTGTGTTTGTTTTGCAAATGCAAATTTGACCGCATGATGTGACTTCCAAATGAATTGATTATAATCATCTGGAAAATTTTATTCAAGAAGAATGTTTAACTCCTCAGCAAACACAGTGCATTAAGTACATTTGAATGCAACAGCTCAACCATTCAGATGTTGGAAAGAGGCCTTTCTTGAGTCTCTCTACTTCAGTAAACAGATTTTTCACTCTCAAGTCTATCAGCAAAAACAACTTCTATTTTAGGTTCTCCTTTGCTTTTTCTTTCTGCGTGAAAAATTTGTCATTATTTGATTGTGACCTTACTCAACACACCCCTTCAGAAAATAACAGGAAACCTCAAAGTGTGCTCGTATTAGCAACACTGCCTTGCAGTGTTGCACCAATAACTTCCGCTTGCCAGGCCAGAACTTTACGCGACCAACAAGATTATATGTGAATAATAAAAAAAAAACTAAATGTAAAATGTCAACAAAAATTAAACAAACAAAACAAGATACCAATTAGGATGTGTACTACCAATGAAATGCAGATGTGTGTCTGACTTTGTGTCTGATGTGACAAAGTCCTGAGACGAAGTCTTGAGCCACTATTGGCTATAGTGTGTTTTGCTTCGAAATCGCTACTGTCATTTTTGTTATTGTAATATCAGTGTGCTATGATAATATATGTGGATTTCAATAAATAATTATCAGTATGTCAGTACCATGCTACCTTTGGTCTGGGAACTGTGATTGATATAAACCCAACGCAGACCAAGATTAACACTGTAGGCTTTAGTACTTTTTTTTATTTTTTAGGTCTTTATCAACTTTATCAAAAATGCAAATGCAGAAGTAATCTACAGTTAAAAGGTCTGTAGTGCTATCTCAAAAAAGAGAAACAATTTACCACAGGTCCTTTGAGAGGTAGTAGCTTTGAATCAACCGAAAATAAAGAAATACCAAGAAACTTTTCTCTTTTCTCTTCTTAGTAATTACATCTGGTCTGGCATTCTGTTTAGCTGTGATGCACTTTTTCATTGGCATCAAATTTTTAGCATTTGATGCCAGTGACCAATCAGATCTTATCAAGTGAAAATTTACCAAATTATTGGTTCATCTGTGAACTAAATGATAACTGATTTCTCAGATCCTGTGTCAGGTCTTTTCTTAGCCCTGCAAGACATTGCTTTCAGACATGGTGTGTCTGCTGCAAATTGATTGCAGAAAAGTACCATCACAAAGTTGTAAATATGCAGATTTGCATTAGTTTTACCACAATTTCAACTTCAAAACGTTGGTCAAATTAACAGTTGGTAATCCTGAATAAAAGCCTTGACGAATCCCCAAATGGGCAGGAATTTATTCTGAGAAACAACAAGGTCTGCACCAAGTTAAATAATCATTCTATAATCCGTTAGCATTTTTTTGAAAAACACAACAACTTTCAAACTATTTGTGTGGTGAATACCAGACAAAAAAAATAGATGGATCAAAACTGGTCAGCAGGAATCTTTTTTTTTTAATTTTCACCAATTTACCTTGTCACGTGGAATTACTTTTGCTTGGGTTTTTTTTTTCATGTAGGCAGAACGTGTGGCACCACAGTCGAAGTGAAACCAAAATGCTCCACTGTGGTATATTTCTAAAAAAAATGTGCATGCTGTCCTTTCACACAGTGAGGGTTTATGTTTAACCATACAGAACACAAACAGGGGTAACACATATTGTGCCTCACAAACATGAATGTCCTATCTGACTCTCCGCTCAGCTTCACACAGATCTTGCTGTGTCAACGCTTTGTAAGACCCATGCTTAAAGTCTTCGCAGACCTTGTACCATACTTCTACATATCTTTCCCATCATGCCAGTGATATAGAAGAAAAGGGGCACTTGCTGCCGCAAAAGCCTGTTTTCGTTTTTTTTGTTTTATTTCCTCGTTTCTACTTGCAATCTCACTCATGGCCCCCCTTCTCATTTCCAGGTTTTCTTATCCGTGATCTATTTTATGGGCCTATGTAAAATGTTTGTCTCTCACACCACACACATACACACCCCTCTTTGCGCCCCTATGGGACCCCACTGCGCTGACAGACCACGCAGCCTTGATGCATAAAAGGGCCCCTGTGTTGCAGGACCACTGAACGGGGCCTCATGATGTCACAGGGAAATTGCCGTCATCCCTCACTCGCACGCTGACTGCACATAGACTTGGCCCCTCCCCCTCGCTCTCTTTTCTTCTCATCGCCGTGGTGAATGGAATTGCATGGCTGTGCAGTTCAATCACTGTCAAGTGCAAAGAAAAGGGGTCTCTTGTGCAAAATTTCATGATTCACAATTGATTAAATAGGGGTGTCATTTCATGGCTGAACAGGGAGGTGTGCAACAGGAGGAGGGGTAAGAAACTTTTCTTCATGCCCTTGTGAGATATGGCTCAGAAATCGCCTGATGGGCCTTATTCAAAGCTGGGAGATGCAAGGTTCTGGGGTTTATTCAGAGGGGAAATAGTCGGGTGCTATTGGAAAGGGAAGAGCGTGAAGAAGCACAGTAGTAGGATTGGCCACTATCTTAACATGGCCTGCTGAATGGCTTTCAGTAGCTGGAGAGAAATAGGCTTAATATACAGTATGCAGGCTGAATGATTTAGATTCCTGTTGTCATCTGGAAATTCCCAGGGTTCGGCCAGCAAGGAGGTGGAGGACAATAGAGAACAGGAACTTGTCAGGAAGATCATTTTTAAGCAATGAGGGGCCTATTTTGACCCCACTATATCACAAAAAGTTTATTTAGCATTGAAGTACATAGAAGGTTGACATAAAATTAGGTATTAGGCTTACAGAACTTTATCAGCATACCTAAATTAGCAGATATAGGGCTGATTTAAAAAAAAAAATTAAAGTTAAAATTTTCTCTTGAACTGATGAAATTCTTTTGCGATATAAAGTCCGATGAAGCAGCTTAATAAAGCGGCTGAACTTTCTGAGTGTAAAAAGAGTCGTCTTTATTTTTAGTCTTTTATTAGTTTAAATTTGACATTTTTCTTATTTTTCTAAACATCATTAAAAGCATCTAAGTCAACCTGAAATCAAATAATTTTTTTTAAAATTAAAACACAGTTGACTTTATAACAATTGTAAAATATGTAATAAACCAACAAAACCGCAATTGGTGCATCTCCTTGATTTACAGTCCTATTTAAATTTAAAACCTAAAGCTTGCTGTTTCTGCTTTGACAGGGTGTAATGATTCTGATTCCTGCAATGCGTTGTAGTAAATATCACTTTATGATTGGTATGCATCAACATTTTAAAAGGAAAAAAAAAGTTGTAAGCCAAAATGTTTTTTTTTTATTATCACAAGTGTCCTTGCAATATTAATCCAATGTAAAATTGAGATCATTCAACATGAGATTAATTGCGCAAGAACACGGCGTTGAATAATGTCAGGTATTGAAGGCGTGCTTTGTAATGATGGCGGTTAAGACTCCGAGCCTTGGTTCCAAGCAGTGATTGGGATCAGCAAAGTAAAGCTTCCTGTATTTGTGTAACTGCTGCCTGGTGGTTCACAGACAGTACACATTTAGTTTCATTTCCTCTGTTGTAAACAAGTTAATAAAAGCAGAGACCTTACTGTCAGCCTTTTTTTTTTTTTTTAATGTCTGTCATTTAATATGACAAGCAACTGCTGGTCATGCAGTTTTGTGTTTTACCATATAATGTACACTGAATGAATTTTGTCAAATAACTACGGTGGGGGGTGGGCTTGGGGGTGGAGGGGGGTTTGGCACTGGAATGAGCGTCAATAGCTTTGCACTCAGGTTTACCAATTTTACCACCTTATCCACAGTAGCCTAAAAAATAACCACCTGAAAGCTTATTGAAAACAAGTTTTAGCCAACTATTGAAATCCACATTGATTTCAGTTCTCTAAACATTTAACAATAAGCCAGTTTCGCAAGCAGAAACTTGTGGGAAAAGGCTGAATGTGGGACAAAAACATTTCTGCTCTGCATCATGAGCCATAATTTTATCACAGCATAATAACACCCCAATTCTGCCTGCACACTTCTCAAAATAAAAGGGGAAAAGGAGTCACCCTGAGAAGCAAATGATATACAAATGCAAGATGAAGCTGAATAAAATGTGGGATTACAATGGAATATCCGAAAATTCAATTCAATTTTATTTAAATAGCGCTAATTCACAACATATTATCTCAAGGCACTTTACAAAGTCAAATTCAATCAAATCATACAGACAGATTGGTTTCCTATCTAATGAAACCCAGCAGATTGTATCGAGACCCTTTCATGAGGAGCATTCACTCCTCATGAAAGACCACCGGGACAGTCGTCTGTATTTTCGATGGCTTTGCAGCAATCCTTCATACTGAGGGATACATGAAGTGACAGTGGAGAGGAAAACTCTCCTTTAACAGGAAGGAAAAACCTCCAGCAGAACCAGAACCAGGCTCAGTATGAACGGTCATCTGCCTGGACCGACTGGGGATTAGAGAAGACAGAGCAGAGACAAAAACCACATAAGTACACATTGATCCAGGAATCCCTTCTATCTTATATGGTAATGGAAGATCTGCCTTTCCTGGATGATGTCACAGCTAACAGAACGCTAGACCAGGTATACCTACGATGAAGAGAAAAATGACAAAAAGTTAAAAGTTTAAATAACTAACGGTGTACATTGGAGAACAGTAGGAGAACTCAGCAGAATGAGAAAAATAGGCCCTGATGTCCTCCAGCAGCCTAAGCCTCTAGCAGCGTAACTACAGAGATAGCTCAGAGTAACATACTCTAACTATAAGCTTTGTCAAAAAGGAAAGTTTTAAGCCTAGTCTTAAAAGTAGACAACTGAAAGATCTGCCTCCCGTTCTACTTTTAGAGACTCTAGGAACCACCAGCAGACCTGCAGTCTGAGAGCGAAGTGCTCTGTTAGGAACATACAGGGTAGTCAGAGCTCTGATATATGATGGAGCTTGATTATTAAGGGCTTTATATGCGAGAAACAAATACTTATAACCAATTTCCTGTTTTGCTATACCATGTGACTTATGTGTTAAAAGCAAAACTTTAGGTGGCAGCCATGTTGTCTATACTACATAAATTTAGGGATATTCACATTCTCAAACTCAGCCCTACACCTGGTTTTAGGAGGCTCCACAGTCACTCATACACATATAGAAACAGTCAAATGATAAATATACCAAACCAACCTCTGAGTCACCTCTATTACATCTTCAAGTGTCTTAGTGAATTATGTTTTGTGTTTGTACCTACCTCATCCTTGTGTCCAGGTCCGTCACCTAAAGGAGGCCCATACAGAAACGAGTGCCTTAAGACGGTTCCGGGCTGGACCAAGGCAGGCAAATGTATAGGGGAGCCAAGTTGAGCTTGTAGTGGTTTATGGGGTTTCTGCTTATCTTTGGTGTTTGGTTTAGGGTTTTATGTATATAGCTTGGGGTTTTATATGGTTTATGGTTATGGTTTATTAAGGGTTTTAGATGTACTTATCTTGACATGTACACCCCTGGGAGAGTTTAGTGGTTTAAGCCAGTTTAGTGAGACAAAATGTAAGGCGCCTGTTTTATCACTTGCTGTTCTGCTGCTGGAAAACATACACTGAATCCCCAACTGCCATTGCACTTGCACTTTTGGTATGCACACTTTTGTAAATAGGAATAATAATAATAATAATAATAATAATAATAATAATAATAATAATAATAATAATAATAATAATAATAATTATTATTATTATTATTATTATTATTATTATTATTATTATTATTATTATTATTATTATTATTATTATTATTATTATTATTAAAAATTCTGGACCACACCATTTCCTGCCTCTGCATCTTTCCTTCCACACCTCACATACTCCAACTGCTAAAGGCCAGCCATATGACAATTGGCTGAATGTGTGTGAATGTCAGTTTTGATGGTGTATAGTTTGGTGTGGAGAGGCAGATGTGTGTGTGTGTGTGTGTGTGTGTGTGCTGTCTGGATGCTAAGGTGGAAATTAAACTACAACACTGCATCAATATTTCCACCATTCTTTAGCTCTTTTTGCTCTAAAATTGTTTGCAATATGAGTTTACACACTGAGCAGATCTCCAGGGTCATCTTTTAACCTAATTTTCTACCTAATTCAATTTAGGTGGAACATTTTCAGAAGTGAAAATTCCTCATATCCGTGCAGACTCTCTCATGTTTCCTCCAAACCGGTCACTTCAGTTCATCTCCACATCAGTGAGCTGACGCTAATAAAACGATGCCCATTAACTGAATCATTTACATTTCAAGCATTTATCTGATGCTTTTATGCAGGGTAACACTTCCTCCATGTGAGAAATACATTAGCTTAAATTCCCAGACTTCATATGTCCTAAACAGCCAAGAGCAGGGATTTTAATAATTCAGCATTTGAGGCTAGAACACAAAGATGTGGTAATTCATGTTTTGTTTCGTGATCAGGGGACATGCTTCTTTCCCTCTGCTTGAAGAGGAGTATAATTATCGGTGGAAGTGGCAGCATCAAACAACCAGAACTTAATCTGGAGCACGGTCAGAAGCATTTGGCATTAAACGTGCCTTGAAAGTAGAGAGATTTCCCCCGCTTTTATCTTTTACATTCATTTAAGGTTTTTTTTCCCAATTTGTTTTATTAATTTATTTTACACAAAGCTTTTGTGGTCTGCAGCAACAGTTTGTTGCTTGCTCATTCAAAGCCAGATGAATTTTCTAAGTCTTGCTACATCAAGCAGGTTTACCGAAACACTTTTTATTGCCAAGAATTACATGTGGAGACCCGCACGGGTTATTACTTTAGCTTTGTATAAAGGCTAAGAGAAGACGGAAAGCTTGGCACCATCTTGAACAATATCTATCACGATAGCAGAATCCCTTGATTGCAATTATCTGACTGGAAAAATTTTGTGAAATAGTTACAGTTTTCCCTGTCTTTTAAATAAAAACTATCATATGAACCAACCCAGAACTTTGTGCTTAAATTAAACACAGTTCACCAGTTTTGTTGCCACAGTTTTCATTGTGTAATTCAGCAGCAATGCTGCTTCCCCTGTGTTTTAACGGTATTTAAGGTATTGCCACCTTTTTGGTTATCAAAAGGAACTAAATTTTAGAGACGTGGTAGTACAGTTTTTATGGGCTGTGATTCCGTTCAAGTATTTGATTATAAATTTCTAAGTAGTTAGTGTTATATAAAAGTTTTTTCCCCTCCTTAGAGAGTTCTTTTTTGTCACATTTAAATGTTTTAGATCATAAAACTAATCTCAGACAAGATAACCTAACAAGCCATAATGATTGAAATTTTAAGCTAAAAAAAGCTGTCCACGCTGAGCCGACTGAAATTGGGAATGCAATTTTCCCTCATATTGTACGTGACTTAAGTGTGATTACCAACACTTTGTTGGTTCGACTTTGCTCGCACTACCAGGCCACAGATTACTGCCCATTCCAGAGAGTCACAAAATCACTTCAACATAACCTGTGACAGCATGAAGAAGGCTAAAAGATCTTGAAAAGCACAGCATCAGGTCCCAGTAGAAAGAAATTCATTGACATTTATAGATATAGAAGGGGTTACAAAGCCATTTCTAAGACATGGATTACGGCGGAGACTCAACAAAGTAGCCAGCTGGACGAGAGCGTGTAGCGTGTCACACCCACACACTGGCCTAGAGGATTTTATCCGAATCGCTCTTTCATGAACTGACTAATGAAGCCTATAGAGGCAACTGTGGTAAATAGAGGACAATCTCATTTTACATGTCAGACAATTGTAGGGGCATGCAATGGAAAGACAATAAATGATATTTGACTTCAAAACTTGCACTACGCACCTTTAAGGCCAAACATGCTAGCCATGTGTGCTAGAGCTGCAATTTATTAGGACAGCATGCAATATGTTATATTAGTGGTGAATTATGCTCCAACTATATGACTTGTGAGAGAGAAAAAATTTAAAAATGTTACTATCTTCCTGCTTTTTTGAATTCATAGCAAACAGATAATGAGTACTACTGGAAAGAACATATTAATTATTTCCATCTCTAAAATAAGGTTTTGTTTAAAAAGTTGCTTTTTCTGCTGTTTTGGCATTTAGACAACATGGTTGTAGTTTCTTAAGGCTGTTGCCACATTAACAGCTTCTGGCCTTCCTAAGTTTCATGTTGCGTTAAACAACCAGTGTCTGCAAATACATTACAGGCACACAACGGCAGAATGTACGGTGTGTAACTCAGTGCCTTTTATCACAAACCGTTGATGCTAACTGTTGCCACCCTTGGTGCAACAACCAGTTATTAGATTTAGGGAGCAATTACTTCATCACCAGTGCCAAGTTATTGTAATAGTTTTATTTTATTAATAGATAAAATCATATTTTAAAAAGTGCTTTTTGTATTTACCTTTGTCTTATATTAAAATGTGTTTCATCAGACAGATTTAAGTGGGACAAAAAAAAAAACAGCAAGGAGCAAATCCATATTCCTGGCACAGCGTACTGCTGGATTATTTTCTCCAGCTATTCTTTTTTTTAATAATCACATAATAAGCCTCAAGTTTTAGAGAAAATCTGCAGAAATGCTGTATGGCCTGCAGGAACAAAGGGCCATGGAGTTCAGAGGCTAAAGCCAATAGTGGATGGATTTGTGGCTTCATCCCAATAAGTTAGTATTGAACCCGATACCGATGTCTGATCAAGTCCATTCAGAGATTGTTTAATAAATCTACCAGTCCCAGGTTAAGGTAACAAATGTTGAGCAACAAATAGAGGTAAAGTACATTAAAAGAAGTAATATCCAGGATTTCTGCCGATGAGAGATGATGGTCAAAGTAGCTAATGATGGTAATAACGACCTTGTTTTTTATGATACAATGTCCAGCAGCAGTAAGAGGCTTTTCTTTCATGTACTTATATTTAACTTTAGTTAGAAAAATTTTGTTTTAAATTATGAATAAAGATAGTATTTCATTTTGTTTGTACACTGCTCTAATATGCTAAATCTTTAGCTGTTTTTTGTGTTTTTTTAGTGTTCAAACCTTACACTAAACACACCTATTTATCTGTAAAATAAAAATGGCTTTCATTTTCATCCTGCTATATTGTGCTGGGTGAATAAGTAATGAGATCAGTAATGACTCCGAAGGCCCTCTAATGAGTTATAAATCAGCCAGCATGAACAAAAGAAGTGACCCTGAAATGATTGTAAAAGCTACAGGGAAATTTAGCAATTATTGTTCTGTTTTTTTTTTTTTCTTGTATATAGCCTTGTTTGACATTCTTAAGTGTAAAAAAGCAAAACAAAAAAAAAATGTCTAGCTGCAGCTCAACATTGGTAATTAAAAAATAATTTGCCCTTTTGTTTATTTGAGATTCATAAAAAAATGTTCAGCTGCACAAACTCAAATGTTGAGGATTGGTTCTCGCTGTGAGCCTGTGACTAAGATGACTGACTCACTCTGATTGCTTGAATGGTTAGTTAAAGCATTTTTTGCTGCTTTTTCTTGACTTAACTTCGTTGCAGACTTGGCTTAAATGTACGTAGAAGTGAGTCAGCCTGTACAAACTATCGCACTTTAAATTTGATTTGATAAGTTACTGATGCTTGCTAAGGGTACACAGGTTTTTGAATAGAAAAAGAATATTAATTATTTATTGATTCTGTATGCATTATCATAGCTAGGGGATAGCTAAAGATCACAGTTGCCCACAGAATTTCCAATTAATGAAAGAAACCTTTCAATTCCATTGTGAGCTTACGCAAACTCCCCCCACAGTTTCTATATAATCAGTTTGAGTTTCATGTGCCGGTTTGCAATTTGTGATGTTTAAGGAACTGAAACTTTTCTGTCTGTGGTTACAAGTCCAGCTTTCTGTGCATTTTCTTATCTTGCACAGCAAAAAACCCATGTGTGCAAATACAGTCAGTGAAGCCACATAGTTGCAACAGAAAAAATGTCAGTAGGGATGAAATGGGAATTCTGCATCAGTTTGAGAGCTCACCTTTGACCCCAGGTCCCAGTGAAAACCTCATATTCTTGTCTCAATAATGTCTGAATCTTTTCTCTTTGTTTTTTTTTTTGTTTTTTTTACCAGAATCTTTGTCTGGTTCCTGAATATATTTCTGCTTTCAATTCAAACAGTGCTTCTGACTCAAATTTTCTAGACAGAAAGTGTTAGTGATTTTCACTCTGATAAAAAGACACTCTCCCCCTCCAACACTTGAGCTCCGGGGCTTGTCAAAGGGCACACAAGCAGCTTCTGTGCATACCAAACCCAGTTCATTCGGAGCTGCTGCTGCTGCTGCTGCTGCGGGTGCTAATCGTGTATTTGCTTGCACACACACACACACAGACACACAGACACACACACACTTCTTTCACAATACATGTGACCAACATTCTCCAGTATTTGCCTCCGGTAAAGACGGGGTTTGAAGGGAATCTCTGAAGGGAGAAACTGAGAAGGAAAGCTTAGAAAAATGAAAAAAAAAAAAAAAAAAAAAAACAGAAAGCAATGAAAGCTCTCAGCTCAGTTAACAGCAAAATGACTATGTTTTCAGAAACCACAAAGATGCGTCATCCTAATGTTTCCCAGCCATGGATGTGCACTTTATTATCTTAATGTTTCACCAGGCTATGATGTCTTCCTCCCTTTCCATTTCAAGCAAGCAATCCCTTAGTTTACAAGTGAATCATTAAGAATGATTGGTAACAAATAGGTGGACTTTGAGAACCGGACATGTGGGTTCTGGATCAGTCCACTTATTTACTGACTTTTACCCCCATTTCATCCCCAACCGCTACCAATTTGTCCCCACTTTCTTTTCATAACTGTGAATAAACTTTCGCACACACAAATTATTACCATTGCCAGAGTCATCGTCAAAGTAGATACTAAACTATCTTAGACATGGTAAGTATGAAATGCCCCATGGACCATTTTGTCCTTCAAAAATGTCTAAAACAGTCCTTCAAAAAAATTTGTTATAAAAAAAACTAAGTTATAACGGTTACTAACATTTATTTATTTATTATGTTTTTTGGAGCTGACACTATCAATAGACTGTTGCAGTGAAGAAAGAGCTGGCTCATAAGAATTGGAGTTGGAGACGCCTGGTCTAGAATATTCACTAAATTATCATCTTAATCTTCCTTTTCTTGTACCATAAAACAAAAGCATGTCTGACTTCCAGGCTCCTCTCATCAACACATTCAACTCCATTCTGGCTCATTCCTCAGTAAGGCATCCTCAGGTGCTAGAGCAGCTGTGTACCAAGTCTGTCAAGTGCATCAGTCTTCCATGTCGTGCCAGACGCCACGTCTTGCCCAGAGAATTGCTGCCACTTGGTTCAGGTAATTAATCTGAGCTCGTTAGCCACACGAAAGGCAGGTTGTACAGGGACTTGCCCACACACTCCGCTTTAGTAACCGCACACGGTTAAACCCTTATAGATAGTAAGAATGTCAATTTTAGAGTGTACTGAGACTTTTTTGGTTTGGTCAGCACCACGGTTTCAGGTTTGTAGGGGCTGTGTAATGTTTGTGGAAATGTAATGGAAATCTTGAACATCATTAGATTTTTTTTAAATAAACTAAATAGTAATATTTTCCTGGTCTTCTCATCAATCCAAACACGCAAAACGATGAAAATTCATTGACATCTATTAACAATTATTCCAGATCAAACAGTCATTTTCAGTATTTCACAGTAGAAAATCCATCCATCCATCTTCCATCATGCTTATCCCTGTTGGGGTTGTGAGGGATTGCTGGTGCCTATCTCCAGCTGTCAATGGGCCAGAGGCGGGGCACACCCTGGACAGGTCGCCAGTCTGTCGCAGGGCTTCACAGAGACAGACAAGACAAACAACCATTCACACACACACACTCACACCTAAGGAGAATTTATAGAGGCCAATTAATCTCACAATCATGTTTTAAGACTGTGAGAGGAAGCCAGAGTACCCAGAGAGAACCCACGCATGCACAGGGAGAACATGCAAACTCCATGCAGAAAGACCCAGGGTCTAAGTTGAACCCAGGAGTCGCTGCAAGGCGCAACCCACTGCGTTTTTGGAAATAGAACATTTGCAAATCCAAGTTTTGTCTGAAAGAACAGGCTTTAAATCAAGCTTAGTAGACCAAGCTTGTCTTTTCCAATGGAATTTAGTCATCAATGTAAGTCAGGGGTATAATAATAATTCCAGCTCACAAAAAGGGACATGATATCAGGTTCATAAGAACATAGGAAGATTTTAGCAGTATTTGTTTTCTTTTTTAATGAAAATTAAGACCTCATCTGAATTTGTTTTCACTTCTAAAATGAAGATTGAATTGAATTTGAATTTAATTTCTTTATTTATCCCCCGCAAGAGAAAAAGAGAGAGAGAACATAAAGTTAAAAGTTGAAATTACAACAAACAATACAAACTGGAGAACAATAGGAGAATTCAGCAGAGTCAGAGAAATAGATCTTGATGTCCTCCAGCAGCCTAAGCCTATAGCAGCATAACTACAGAGGTGGCTCAGGATAACCTAAACCACTCTAACTATAAGCTTTATCAAAAAGGAAAGTTTTAAGCCTACTCTTAAAAGTAGACAGGGTGTCTGCCTCACAGACCAAAACTGGGAGTTGGTTCCACAGGAGAGGAGCCTGATAGCTAAAGGATCTGCCTCCCATTCTACTTTTAGAGACTCTAGGAACCACCAGCAGACCTGCAGTCTGAGAGCGAAGTGTTCTGTTAGGAACATACAGGATAGTCAGATCTGCATTTAACATTGGAAAATCAACAGTTCATACCCTAGCTGAGCCCTGTGCAGTTTTATCTCCAGATTTATACCTTTAAAAAAAAAAGAAGAAAAGCCGGCTGAAAAGGTGGGGTGAATCTACCTTCCTTCCTTTCAGATCTTCTGTGGGACTGTGAGAGTAAATGATGGCATTAGGAAGGAAGGGAGCAGGGTAGACCAGATGAAATGTTTCTCTACTTTTGCAAGAGCAAGGGATGAAATGGGGGAGAGGAGGAGGAGAGGGGTGAAGCTGGACAGGTGCTGAGAGACAGATATGTCCCTTTTTTTCTTTGCTGCACAGGAGATTGAGGAGAAAGGAAGTGAGAAAGTGAGAAAAAAGGACAGGTGAACTATTTCCCCCAGTGGGAGAGGAAATGAGGTAAAGTGGAAAGGGCTAGCTTAGTATTGAGAAATGGACTAAACCATCCCCAGAGGGGGAACTGAAACTCCCAGCTCCATGGGCCTCTCTCTAAATGTACCTACCAGTGATGGATGATTTTTTTGTATTTACCCCCTCTGCATTTTCCTCACTCTTCAGCACCGCTCAGGGCGCTCTCTGCTTGTGTTCATTTTTGTGTGTGTGTGTCTGCACAGCCACCTCACCATATGCCAGGCAATCCCTGCTTTGCCTCCCTGACATTCCCAGGGAGCAGAAAACATATCCCCAGCAACAATCGATAGCTCCCTGCAGCTCCATGCCCCATCTGCAGTCCAAGGCAGCTCTGTCTCCTATGAGTGCCTCCCCTATTAATTCTGCGTCCCACCGTTTCCTCCCAGTCTTTGAGATTAAACGGCAACACAGCTACTGGAGTCCTTTGCCCACTAAAGGAGGACTAAAGGAACACTGCGTGAAAGTTGTAGATCCAGGGGAATCTCCCTCAGTTTCTACTGATACGTGCTACTCGCTTGGACTTGGTGCCACATGGGGGCTGCTTCTCTTGGTTTTGGTTACTCACACCAAATCAAATCACTGAGACCAGGAAGAATTCAAGATGACATTTTTTTTAAACGCCTTAGAAATCTCAGACAATTTTAATTATATCTGAGATATCTGTTGGTTAAAGTGGGTAAAGTCACAGTTTGCCTTGTGCCTCAGTTTTACAATGTGTGTGCATATATGTACTGCTCAAAAAGTATAGGGAACACTTGGAGCAACATTGTGTTGTTCAAGTGTGCCCTCTAATTGTTTTGAGCAGTACACACACACACACACATAAAATATGTGTATGTATATATATATATATATATATATATATATATATATATATATATATATATATATATATATATATATATATATATACAGTGGATCAACAAGTGCCACTGCGACAATCAAAACTGGTAGCTCAAAAGAGGACAATCAGGCTACCAACCGATCGTTAGTGCCCTGATGGCTGCAATAGCAGGGGGGGACAATTGCACCTGTAGGCCTCCACCCCGTTTAGCAACAACCATTTTCACTTCACAAAAATGGTTCCCTTTCTCCTCTCTCAAAACGACGTTCCTCTCTATCAGGGTCAAGAAACCCAAACAGGACTGCGGCCAACCTCCGGCTGAGCTTGTTGACCCATTGTGCGACGGTACTGCTTATAAGGCTGAGTTTCCCTTTAATTCCTCCACCTGAACAAGTCTCTCTGACAGGATACAAAACATTTCATTTCAACAAAGAAGAACCCCGTCCAGAGGACCTTCTCAACTTTGGTTTTGGGACAGCTTTACTGAGATCAGAAATCTAAATCTAAATATGCCGTTTAAAATGTATTGCATAATTTTTTGTAGAATTGTCTGTGTGATCGTGCCCCTGCTTGTTCTCCTGGAAGCCAAAATTAAAGGATTTGATGCTCTTCTACAAACTGTAAAATATTTGTACCCTCTACAATAAAAAAAAAGGTTAAAAAAAATAAAACCACTGGACTTCTATTCTGAAGCTGAAGACATTTTGCTTCCCATCCAGGAATCTTTAGTGTGGAGTTCCAAGCTTTATAGACCTGCTGGCCAGGCCTCGTTAGAGCTTAGATTTACATGTAGATTCACCTGGAACTGATGGCCCAAACATTAGGCTGATCGTTTGCCTGGCTCACAGGAGAAATGTTGTGGTCACATGTATGAAGGTGTGAATCGGAGTGAAACCTGGCAGGAATCAAACCTATTTCTGTGTTGTAAGTTTTTTAAAAGTTGAAACCTGAGTCCTCCTCTACTTAAAGTTGTTTTTTCTCGCTTCACGTAAATGGCTTCCTTCACCCCTCTCTCAAACCATCTGTCTTCTCTGTCCAAAAAGACTAAAGCAGACATTTTTAATTGAGAAAGCTTCCTGGATGGGAAGAGAAAGGTCTTCAGCTTCAGAATAGAAGTTCAGTTGTTTTATTTTTTACCCTTTTTTTCTTGATTGATCATGACCTGGATGACTGAGAATCTTCACCAACAAGCCTCTACTATTACCTTTGCTTTTGGGCCAACAACACACCATCACCACATATCAGAGTAGTCATTTTTAATTTGGCAAAAGACCACTTGGAAAAACACTTCAAATTGAATAAATCCATTTAATTACTGGCATCTCACCTCTGACTTATGTGTTGTGTCTGTCTTCTGATTGAGGGACACACTTGTGGTGTTGTTTCTTTTTTTTCTTTTTTTTCCCAGGCATTTTTTCCAATTTAACTGTGCCCCTCATCTTCTCATATCTCTCACAGCAGGGATCAAAGCCGAAGTGCCTTCCGGGCAAACACATGCTGCTTGTACTTCACTCTTTCTGCCTTAAACAAAGAACAACACACTCCACCATGCACTTTTAGAACAAAATCCACTGCGAGCATGAGCTTTACAGACGTAATCGTGGCTGCACGCAGCCTCGTTTTACCTCTGGAAACATCCAGTGACTTGCACTGTGTGGATTAGCTCCTAAAGCATTCCCTTTGAAATTCTGCAGGCAGGGATTTCTTTTTAGGTGATCACCGGCCTAAGCAGCTGTTACACACAGGATTAGCAGGTTCTGCCATTCACAAGAAACACAGTCTGTTTAAACTAGTTGAGGGGGGTGGGGGTGGGGGGGGTGGAGTAGTCACAGACCGGGGCAAAGGGGAGATGGGGAGAGGTTATGACAGGCGGGAGAGGTGGCAAAGTGGTGGATTAATAAAGAGGAGGTGAGAAGAGGGAGAAAGGGAGGTGTGAGAGAGACAAAATGGGTAGCAGATGATCAGAGAAGAGGAGGGAGATTTGCAGGAAAGGAAAAAAAAGGACGAGGGATGATCGAAGAGGAGCAGAGGGGAGGGACCGGGATGTGTGAAGAGAAGTGTGAAGGGCAGGAGCGAGGGAAGAGGCAGAGATTCGGGGAAGAGAGGCAGACAGCTTAAACGCATCTAATTTAGTGCGAACCAGACCTCAGCCAAGGAGGAAGCTAGAGGGAAATGACAATGAGAGCGTTGCTCCCCTTCTGTTTTCCCCGCAGTTTGGTGTTTTGCTGTATAATATCATCCCACTCCTGTCTGTTTGAGCGTGAAAGTGCGGCACCTTTGTAATTGTGCCGGTACAAGGTGTTTACAGCGAGGAAAGGTCGACGGGGCGATAACAGGCCTGGCTGTAGGGGTGGAAAGACATTTTCAAACAATCTCACTTGTCTCGCTCGTGCCTCTCGCCTGTCCTGCTTCCGATTCTCTCTATCATAGCCCCGTTTTCAGACATATCCCTGCTGTCACGGCACCTGGCAAGAGTATCCAAACCTTCGGAATATTTCCACGCATTGTCACTTTACACAAACTCCCTACTGTATTTATTTGGTATTTTATGTTTTAGGCCCAACTCATAGTGGTCTCTACCCGTGATGTGGAAGTGGGGCCCGACACATCACCATGACACTTTTCCCATCTTTATTTGTCAAAACAATTTTCAGAATCCATGTATGATTTAAATTTTCCCCCTCACAGTTATCCGCTGCTGTGTGTTTTTTCTGTCACAATGAAATGCATTCAGGTTCTGTAGGAATAAGCCAACAACTATGCAAAAGGTTTAAAAGGCCTTGTAGGCTGCTTCTTGCCTCGGCTGCTCTTCGTCGTCCCCCCCCCCCTCTGACTTTTTCCCTTTGAACTTTCAGATTAGCTTCTGTAGAAGGGTGCATGATGGTTTTTCGTTCTTTTTCGTTTCATGCATCACAGCGCATTTCAGTCGAGAGAGTCAACACGGCTCGTACCCCGTGCCAGCGCTCCTTCATCTCTCCCTGCTCTGTCACTCACCGCCATGTTTTTTTTTTTTTTTTTTTTTGTGCTGCTCTGCCCTGTGCCCCCTTATGCTTTCAGCCTATTCTACTGGAAAAACACAGGACGGGCACAAGCAAACAATCACATTCGCTCTGGGACTATCTCCAATATGCAGCTATGCAGTGTTGAGAAGTGCAGTCAGACGCCACGCCTATGCAATTTCTTTGCATTTTTATTTGTCTCCGGCAAAAAAAGAATACACACACGCACACACGCACACACACCAACATCCGTGCTCACTCTCAGTCATGTTCTGCACCTTTATTCCCTCTCGGTGTTTTGTTTACGGAGCACTGGGCCTATTTGAAGGAGAATTTAATTGAAACCACGGGCTAATCTGATGATGGCACCGAGCTACAGAGTCCTTAGACCTGTATCACCTCCGGTTACGTCGCACCCCGTGGTACCTTGCTGCTTCATTTCATGCCTCATAGTTCAGTGCCTTGCTGCCTTGTCATTAATGCCATGTTGATTGTTAATCCAACACTTGATATGCACGGAGCTCTCTCGGTTCTGATCTTGTGTTTCTTGTTTGTGTCTCCCCCTCTTGCTCTTGCTCTTACCTCTCTCTCCCTCCACACTGTTTACCCAACGCTTCCTTTGTCTCTGTCCTCCTCTATTCCACTTTTCTCTCTCCAGGACGGATATTACTCCCACCGGCCAAAGGAGAAAAGTAAAGTTGACAGCAACAACGAGAACTCAGTACCCAGAGACTTTGAAAATATAGATAATAGCAACTTCGGTGCCCGTTCGCACCGGCAATCTGTGGGGGCCACCAGCAGTAAGCAGCGGGAGCGTCTGCAGGGGAAGGCCCACACCCAGCAGCAGGCCTGGCATGACAGCTCTCCCAGACTGGGCCGCAGCTCCAACGAGATTTTGCCCATTGGCCACCAGTCGCTAGAAATGGGGAACAATGCCTCCTATCCCGTTGACCACGGCATCGCGGCAGGCCTGCAGCAGCACAGTCGCGCCTCGCTGGCCCAGACTGCCCAGTCCCAGCACAGACATCAGCAACCGCACAGGAAGCAGGAGACTACAGCCACGCTGGAGGTCACGTATGATCAGCCTCCAAAGTGCGAGATCAGCGGCAAGGAAGCCATCTCTGCCCTGTCCCGAGCCAAGAGCAAGGAGTGCAGACAACAGATTGCTGAGGTCTACTGTAGACACAAGGAGGGCCAGCTAATGCCTGACGCAGTAACCCGCTCCTGCCCTATTGAAGGTAAATGCATTATTCTAGTGAAACATAGTAATGGTTTTATGTTTACAGATTTTGCATGTTCTCCTCACAGATGGGGCTTTTGATCACTGAGACGTTCTTTCACAATTTAAAATCTAAATTACAACCGGAGTTCTTTCTACGGAAAACGAAAAACAGCACACAAAGCTAACGGCTACATTAGCTCTCTCGTTGGCTTCTTCCAGGAGAGACACAGCAAGAGACAGAAGCAGCAGGCCAGGGTCACTCCTTATAAGAAAGAGAATACAAAATTAATTGTTGCATTCGCCCAGTTAGTGGGTTTGAATGAGAATGAACACAGAAATGTGGATCCCGGGGTACTTTTTCTGTGGCAAAGACACAAGACAAGTATATATAATGAGCTATTCATCAGGACAGAGACACCACTAAACGTAGAAGCCCTTTATCTGCAATTATTTCTATGGGAACGAAAACTAGGAGAATACAACAGGGTTAATCTCTGCAAAAGCCCTCTAAATAACTACATCTAGGATGGAGACACAATTCAACAAAAGCACTGAATCAAAATGACTTTTTATGGGAAAGAAAAACTAAGAGCACACAAACTATAATGGCTCTTTCTCTTTCAGTGATTCTGTCTAACAACTACACGTAGCTAAATGCACAAGCGCTGAGCCTGGAGTTTAAAAAAATAAAAAATACGGAAAGTGAATTGCTGCAGTTGTTCTATCACTGCCAGTAGTACTTTCTATGGAATGATGTTGATGGCTGAATTAGCTCTCTCAGTTGTTACATCAAGAAAAAAGAGACCCAGCGGCACACAGAAGCGAGGTCTACTTTCTATGACAAGATAACAGTATATGTTAAAGTCAGTTTTCTATCAGACATTTGAACTTATTTATGAGCAGAAATTGTAATTTCCATTTATAAAAAAAAGGTATCACCACATCTCACAGCCAACACTGAGACATCTGAATGCGCATTTAGAATCTGATTTAATTGTCAGAGCTGTCAACAGAGGAACTTTTTGATTTAGATTTTTCCTCCTCCCCTCTTTGTCTTCCCTGCTGTTTGGAATCCTTTAAAAAGAGCTGCAGTTTTGCTTTGAGACTTCATTTTCAGTCACACCTCACGTTTCAGTGGTGTACCAAGCAGTGGTGATGACGGAGCGGCATTTGAAATGACAAACATCCTCACTGTGGAGGACTTAGAACCACAGAGGGGTTGCAGATTTATTGTTTTTCCTTTTTTGACATGTACTGTAAATATTTTAGTTTATGAAACAAACTACAATTTCAGACCGAAATAACTTGATTAAAGACACAAAAATGCAGTTTCTATTAGGAGTTCTGCGCATTAAGGGTGAAAAGCTCATTAAACAACACAGACTCATATGTGGAAATATTTATCTCTGAATCTAATAATTGGTTGCGCCACCCTTGGCAGCAAGAACTGCTAGCTGGTAATGAGTCTTTTACATCACTGAAGAGGAAGTTTAGCCCACTCTTCTTTGCAGAATTGTTTTCATACAGCCTCATTCGACCGTTTTCGAGCTGAACAGTCTGTTTAAGATCATGCAACTACATCGCTGCTGGATCTAAGTCCAGACCTTGACTTGGCCTTGCCAAAAACCTCATTTTGGTTATTATTATTATTATTATTATTATTATTATTATTATTATTATTATTATTATTATTATTGTACACTGGAGATAGGCACCAGCAACCCCCGCACCCCATGAGGGATAAAGCGGATCAGAAAATGGATGGATGGATTATTATTATTATTATTATTATTATTATTATTATTATTATTATTATTTAGTTAAAGGCAGACTTGCTGGTGTTCTTTGGATTATTTCCCTGCTGTGTAAACCCCAAACGATCTTTAGCTTGAAGTCTCAAACTGAAAGCCTGGATTTTCTGTTAGAGCCAGACCATTAAACTACCACCGCCATGTTTGACTGTTTTGTTTAATGCCAGCTATAACATGAGACACACATTCATTAGAGCTCCACTTATGTTTTCTCAGAGTCTGCAGGGTATCTTTTCCAAAGGTCCTGAGGATGATCAAGGTGTTCTTTTGGAAAATGCGAGAAGGTCCTTTGTGTTATGCTTTTTTCCCCACGAGTGGTTTTCACCTTGGACTGCTCCTATGGAGGCAATGTTTGCCCTGTACCTTTCCTATTCCTAAATCATAAACACTGACCTTGACTGAGGAAACTGGAGCCTGTGGTGCTTCTGACATTGTTCTTGGTTCTTTTGAGTCGTGCTGTTAGTGCACTCTTGAACTAGTATTGATAGGCGGGCCATATCTTTTTACCTCCATCGTGTTGCCAGGGAGGTTCTGCTTTACTGCTTTATTGATTCTCCGGGTCAGGCCTTGACTAGTGAAACAGAACCCAAAAATGGTTTGGTTAATCACAGCTTCTTATTGTTTTACTTGCAGAGAAATTAGTGTTAACACAGGGATTTGGCTTGGATTTACTCAGGCTACCTCTGTCTGATGTTAACATATCTAAACATCTCAGAAATGTGCAATAGAGAGTAAAACAAGGAGACATTGGGATTTTTTATAGAGCTGTACAAAGGATAAAAATGGTAATTTTTGTAACGTTAATCACTTATCATCATGATAGTGTAAAAAAGCAGAAACAAATGTAACTTTTTGATTGAGCTTTCACAGGAAAGCAGGAATTATAGATAAAGAATAAGAGGGACTTTCATTGCATTTATCATAATTTTAGAGCTCTACAATAAATGAAATAAAACTGAGGGTTCAGGGAATTTATCTCCTAGTGGAAGTCTTGTTAAGTTATTCCAAAAGTTTTTTTTTTTCCACCTTCTTGTCCTGTTTTTCCATTTAAATTTTCTCATTATGTCTGCCTAATCTTTGCCATGAAGACTCCTTTTTTCCAAAGAAAACAAAGAAACTAACCACTCCACAAACTTAAGTACAGACGGCAGGTTTACAGCGGGGCTTAAGTAGACGGAGGAAAAAAAAATTCCTCTTCTCGTAATTGCAATTTCCCATCAAAGCTAAGGTACGCGCAACCCCCTTCCAATGTGTAATTGGTCAAGTAAATCGTTGAAGAAAATCGCGATGCTGCTTGTGTTCTCTCCAAATTGGATTTTTGGTTTTGTTTTCGTCAAGCTGGCCACAGAACACAGGTTCCCTGTTTTTTTTTTTTTTTTTTTTTCTTCAGACGCCCCCCCGCTCACAATTTTAAGGGCATCTGCAAGCTGGTTGTGGATTCTGTAAACAAAATCTGTTGCGCCGGCAGCCATCAGCGAACGGCACGCATCAGCAGGCATGTTTAAGCGAACGCTGCACACACATACATGTGAGCGCACACGATGGGAGTGGACTTTATGCAATGCGGACAGCAGGAGAGGAGGAGAAAGCTATTATACCTCCTGCCTGTTCTGCTGAGATACCTCTCCTGCCCTGGCTCCTGTTGTTCAAACTTGACGGAGCACAATGACTTTGCAACTTTGGCGCATTTCCCTCTCCCCCGTCGACGGGAGCGTCGTCTGTCTGCGGCTGAGCTCTTGTCATCTCACACAGCAACTCGCATCCCACTCGAGCTGACAATTTGATCAAAAGAGACAAAGAAATTGAAGGGGCTCTCCCCTGGTGGCTGGGCTGTAACAACACAACGGCTAAATTAAATCACTTGTCTTTCCCTTCGTCCGCCTGCTGCCTGCCAACGTGTTATCTCTCCTCCCTTCCCAATCAAGTCCTAACCTTGTTAGCCGAAATTTGCCCAATTTGGTTTGATCGGCATTCTGTCCTCGAGGCCCTGGCTAGATTAGTAATTGTGTTAGCTCTGTATTAGAGTCGTAGAATTTAGGGGGAACACGTTCACCCTCTGTGATCTCATATGCTAACCTTTCTAACGATGACGCTGAATCAACAGGAAGCTGATTTCTGGCGGGAGTAGGGTGGCCTGATTTGGAAAAAAAGTCCAAATTACAGTCATACACCCTACTTGGGTGGGACTTGGTAGGAAACAGTGATGGGCCCATGAACCATGGAGAATTATATAAATTTTTTTAAATAACTGATTATGGGTCACTTTTAAAATCTTCAAGAGTTCTAAACTTGCAAAAGAAAAACATGGATTGGCAGGTATCTGAATAAGTAGATGTCCTAACAGAAGTGACCAGGCAAACCTTAGTGGGTAGTTGCAGATCTGGAGCTATGAAATCACTGGAAGTCCAAATGTTTGTAGAGGGATATTTTGCCCAACAAGCTGTTCTTCAGAAAACTGTTTCAATAAAGAGAATACAATGAATTGATAAATTAACCAAATGGCAAAAAACAGAGTACAGGAAAAAAAAGGGCCCACTTACACCTGTGATTTGCTGTCTAAGCTGTTCTATAACTGTGTTACAACGAGCCATTCTTTTACTTAGAGCTCCTCAGGAAAACCTGTCGTATGCTCCATTAAGAGCACCCATAATATGAGAAAATCAAATCACCAATCCATAGCCCTGATTTTCTGCGGCACAGCCTTCAGGTTTCATATTGTTGACTAATAAAACTGTAAGTTCGGTGGGAGAGAAAATGTGATTGGACTTTTTGAGACTCCCATGCATCAAATTTTTTTTGCAACATCCAGCTTACGTAGATGCTTTTTGTTTGTTTTGTTTTTAAATTACATCTCGTCTCTATTTTTGCTGTTCTGATTATCTAGTTTAAATCTTACTGACAGATATGAAGTTGGACTGGCTGTCTGAAGGAACAATGTCTTGCTAAAACATTCATACCTTGTCACTGTGTTGAGGTGTTTGGTTGTGGTTTTTTATTTAGATTCATGTTTTTCTTGTGATTTATTATGTTCTACGTGTCTTGCCATATTCTGTTGTTCTTTTTTGCTATTTAGATTTTTACCATATATTTCTCTTTTCTGTTTATATTTGTTACTTTTATCCTTCTAATTTAATCTCACGTTGATTTTTACTTGGAGCCGTGTGTTTGTGTTCTCAGTTTGATTATTTTATTTTTTCTCGGTTCAACCCCATTCATGTTTATTTCAGTGTTTTCTTTGTATTCCGCCCCCTTTGACAGCCCTAAAAAAGATCCACTAAAGAGATTCCACCTATGCGGAATCTATTCTCAATATAAATCCAGTGGTTGTATGAAGTTCTCCAAGATTTAGAGAACATTAGTAAAGAAACTGGACAAACAACCATTCTCACACACACTCACACTTTAGAGAAGCCAGTTAACCTAACAGTCATGTTTTTGGACTGTGGGAGGAACCCAGAGTACCCAGAGAGAACCCTGCATGCACAGGGAGAACATGCTAACCGCATGCAGAAAGACCCAAGGCAACGGTAGGACTTGAACCCAGGACCTTCTTGCTGCATGGCAACAGTGCTACCCACTGCTCCTTCATGTAGCCCCCTAACATTTGTCATTTACCTGAAAAATCTGGCCTTTATAGAAGAGTTGCAGGAAGAAAGCCATTTCTGAACTGGCCAGGTAAAACCAATCAACGAAGCATTTAAAGCACAATGTGTAGAGAAAAGCTAACAATGCACATCCTTTTCGTTTCTTTTCTTCATCAGTGAGAAAGAAAATGGATGGAGCCTAAACCTAAGCGCGATCATGGAAGAAAGCCGGTTAGACGACCAAAGCATATTCACTTGTCATAATGGCCAAGTCAAAGTACAGACTTAAATCCAACAGGGGATGTGTGGAAAAGTCTGTAAATGTTTGTTTACACTGTCTGCCTATGGGTTAAAAGAATATGATGGTTAGCGTCATAATTTATGCCTGTCTGCACACCCTGCCACTCCCCCCTGCTCGGTTGCTATCAGCTTCACACTTTACACCTGTTTCCTCCACTACATAGGCACTCCATAGCCACTGGTTCAGTGTCATATTATTAAAAGCTCCTGCTAGAGGATATCCAGCGTTTTTTTCCCATGCTTGATCTCCATGCTTTGACCTGGATTTTCCTGCCTCGCCTTGCCCTTCTGATTTCTGGACAGTGACCTTGTTTCTGCAGTCCGACCTACAAGCTTTTTTCTAGCGTTGGGATTTATCTGCCTACCTCTGATCACCTGTGTATGACCCTTACCGTTCTGCCTGATGCCTCTGCAGTGCAGAGCCCCACTCGGACCACTGCCAGGAAGACACCAGGTAGCTCCTGTGAAGGTTCCCTGCCCGCATCCAGGTTTCTGTTTTCAGTCATGCTTTTAAAATGCAGCTCTTGTGTCTGGCTGGAATTTCGGGGTCCACGCTCTAGTTGTCACACAAGCAACTTTTGCTGGCTTTTTGTTTTGTTTTGCTTGTTTATTTGCAAGACTCACGTTTTTATCTTTTAAAGCAGAGACCACGCCTGAGACATTTTCTAATGCAATTTGGTACATGCCCGTTGGGACCCAACTCAGCTCTTATTCTAACCTGTTATATGAGCGTTTTAAGATGGAAGGTGCGTCAGAGCTAGACGTTACACGGGATGATGGAGGAAGGGAGCGGGATGATAGCAGATGAGGGAAAAGGCGGTTTCAAAGATTGATAGCAAGCTCTTAGCTCAGGTACACAGTCTGCTCAGAGAGTACGGCGCACAAAGCTGCTCTTCTGCAGATGAACAGGTTGACCAAATTGACAATAAAAAAAAAAAAAGTTAAGCTCACATACGTGCACAGAAGTGCTCATTAGTTCAGCCAGCCAGTCTTGCTCGCACTCTCGGGGTGCTTTGAGAAGCGACGGGCCAATTATTTGACTGCAAAGCAAGCCAGTGGATCTTCTTAGCCGGCCACCAATTACCGTTCAATCTGATACGGCCCGTAGCAGATTTCTCTCAAAGTGCACGCGCGAACACACACACACACACACACACACACACACAGACACACACACACACACACACACAAAGAGCAGAAAGAGCTCTTTCTGAGTGAATGGCAGAAGGTAAGGCCAGCTGGAGCCAAGGGAGCGTGTCATTAACCTCACTGTTGTCGTCGGCCTTTAAATAAATCCACCTTAAATTTCAACAAGTACAATCATTTCACCAGAATATGGATATGACAGATACATGACCCTAATTCCTGTGTAATTACAAGGCCTCTGGGCCAACAGAGAGGGTTTTTTTTCCCCTAAATGCCGCCCCAGGGGGGTGAATAAACAGTCCACATGTCAGTATTCCCTCAGGTTACTCTGTCTTCACCACAGACAGGCTCTTGGGGGCTGAAGCCAAACAATTATAGTAATTAATCTCCTTAGGGCATGTTTAGTGAACAGAAATCTCTCTTAAGCTGCGTGTGTACATTAGCTGTGATAACTGAAAATTCAGAAACAAACAATGTCTGTGATAGTGCTGGGATGGGGGGGGGGGGCTGGGGAGGGTTAACAGCTTTAAGGAATTCAATCTCAGTCCATCCTTTTTATGCTGCGCTTCTCAATCTCTACAGTTAATTTCGCATAGTAAGGAATATGCTGGTAGGATCTCTTGGGTGTTGGTAGAAAAACCATTCAGTAGAGCTAAGAAAGGTTTCCAACGACTCTCCATGGACCGCTGGAATTGCTTGGTCTGACGGGCCACGACCAGGGCGTGTGTGCCCACATTCGTGTTATGTTGTCATCTTTTGCAAAGTCCAAGGCGCCTTCAGAGAGTTGGGCCTGAGAGGAGCGATGGCACGCTGTCATTCTGAGCTACGCCCAGATTCCCAGAGGAAGCTCTCAAAGGGATTCCTGTCTGGGGGAGGACAGTGGTTACAGCAGATTTTCTGTGGTTGAAATTGTTGAAACGCTTCCAAATCAATCACATGGTAACTGGATGAGTGACTTGTAGCGCCGTGCTTCTGTGCTATTACATCTTGTCTAATTCTGTTTTTTATTGTGTTGTTTGGTTTTGTAATTGTGACAAATTTGGGCCTTATATTTGGCATCTAATTTGGAGCATCACTTATTTTCCCTTGTGTTACAGTCTGCACCAGAGTGAGACTTTTTTCTTAAGATACTCACACACCAGGGGTTTGATTACTTTATGTGGCTCCCTAGGGTTTCTGCAGCCACTTTTGCGCCCTCAATTCAATTCAATTCAATTCAATTTTATTTATATAGCACCAAATCATGAAACATGTCATCTCAAGGCACTTTACAAAATCAAGTTCAATCATATTATACAGATTGGGTCAGATTATACAGATTGGTCAAAAATGTCCTATATAAGGAAACCAGTTGATTGCATCAAAGTCCCGACAAGCAGCATTCACTCCTGGGGAACCGTAGAGCCACAGGGAGAGTCGTCTGCATTGTCCATGGCTTTGCTGCAATCCCTCATACTGAGCAAGCATGAAGCGACAGTGGGAAGAAAAACTCCCCATTAACGGGAAGGAAAACCTCCGGCAGAACCGGGCTCAGTATGAACGGTCATCTTCAGTATTGGTTAACCTTAGACCCTTGTTTCTGTGATCAGTTCAGTTTTCTGTTTAGTATTAATGATAGTGGTGTACTTTGGTTCCTGTTTCAGTCAGCTTCTGTTCATTATTATATCAGTGCTTCTGTAAGATCGTTATTTTTTGCCTTCCATATTACTTTGGTTATTCCCTCATGTTTGGCCATTCTCATGTTCCCTGTTAGATTCAGTTACCCCTCTGCCACTGCCAGTTCGTTGCCCCTCCTCTCCTTATCCTTAATTGCTTTACTCGTCTCATCTGTGTAATTTACCCCTCCCATCATCCTACTTAGTTCTGGTCTCATCTTTGCTTTTCTCCTGGTTCCTGTTTCCCTGTCATCTTGTAAGCAGTCTGTTATATTCTTAATAAATTATCACTACCCAAAATGCGACTCCCAAGCTCTTGTCTGTGTTTCCATCACTGCCATAACAAACCTGACGAACCCAAAAGGTGAACCGAGAGACAGACAGACAGATGGATAGATACTTTGTAAAACATAAAAATCAGAAGCTTATTTTTCTCCTTATTTCTTTTGCTACATTAATTTTTTTTACCTGAGTGTTGTCTTTGGCTTTTAAATTTTATATAAAAAATACACATTCTTAGTTGGGCTAAACCGCTTGAAACCAAGTGGCCTTGTAGTCTCAAGTATTATTTATCAACTGTACCGTAAAAAACTGGTAAAATTGCCCAAAACAGATCTCAACAGAGCATCTTACAAAAAGGCTATTTGAGAAAAACGTAGCTAAACCTAAAAAAAAAAAAAAACTCTTTGTCTTTATATATACTTCCTCTCTTCCTTCAAATTTTATTAACGGGTAGTTTTTATTATTTTCCTTTATTTAAACTGATTTGATTTCGTAATTTCCCTCAAAAAACTGAAAACCATTTGAATTTCCTCACTGATTAGGCAGTTATGAAGACGAGTGACGCTACATAATTATGCCCATTCTGTCTGTTAACCTGTACAGGTAAAGCCAACGTGAACATCCAATGGGATGAAGACTCAGTGGAGAGTTTTCCATCCAAACCAGTAAGAATAGTGTTTGTCTTGGTGATTCATGGTCGAGCTTCTCGCCAGTTCCAGCGTCTCTTCAAAGCCATCTACCACACCTCCCACTTCTACTACATACACGTGGACCAGGTGAGCCACGGGAACCTGAAACGTGATCTGAAACAAAGCCAAGCCACTGTGAAACATATTTACCAACAGTTTCGTTTCGACTCTGTCTCCGACATAGCGCTCCGACTATCTGCACAGGCAGGTGCAGGCCTTGGCTTCCCAGTATCCCAATGTGAGGGTGACGCCCTGGCGTATGGCCACCATCTGGGGGGGAGCCAGTTTGCTGACCATGTATCTGCGCAGCATGGCTGATCTGCTGGCCATGAGGGACTGGAGCTGGGATTTCTTCATCAATCTCAGCGCTGCAGACTACCCGATCAGGTGACAGACAACCTCATGTTGACAAAGGAAGACATGCAAGGTGTAAAAAAGCAAATGAACAGTGTCTAGAAAGTCATTTCTTTGAGAAACTCTTATTTTTAGTAGACCATGATTTGACATTTGGTTCATCATTTTCGTAAGGAGCCTTTTTTGCACCTAAAGGAGTCATACAAGTGAATTATTCAGACGTATAAACAACTATCTGGAAATAGCCAACTACTGACATGAAATCAGTTAAAAAGCATTTCTCCAAAAGCCTGTCGCACTTTATGATCGAGATCAGCGTTAAACATAATTTAGCTTGGCATCTTGGAAATAAAACAAAAAGAAATGAGGGACGAGTGAAGACTACTGCAGTGCATTGTTGAAAATGATTTTTCCTTAAAAGAACGCTGTTGCCACAGCGCTATCCCACTCTCAGTCAATGCAGAAGTAATCCAATACCCTCCAGTCTATGCTTCTGTCGTTAGCTGTGAGCTTTAAACACAGTCAAACCAAACAGATCGATGATGTAGAACCTCTGCTTTCTTAAACCCTGCTCATTCGTGCCCTTTTTTTCCCGAACATCTGCCTCCTAGCTTTCGCTACATTGAATACCTTGCATGTTGAACTGATTGCGATTTAATTGCTTAAGGTCAATACCCATTGACTTCCCAGGTCTGTTGTGGACCTCAGAGTCCGAGAGTCATCCCTCCAACTCCAAAACATCCTACTTAAGAAGCTGTAAAGTGTAATTAACTGCTGCAAAGTCTACACAGGCGAGACATGAAGTCATGGAAATAGCCTTTTTGGAGGAGAAATTTTCATGACTGGTGTGAGTTTACAGTCCTTCTGGGATTTGAGGGTCCGCTGGGTTTTTGATGTAGCTCCACAGCAGCCAATTAAAATCCCCCTATTAACGAGAGTTATCTCCTCTGCACAGCCAGATGTCCACCAGTTGAATTCAGACAAGCTTTAATGGCCACTGGGTGAGAGAGCTGTGACGTCTCCGCAGCTGGAGCGAAGATGCTGGTGCTCGTGTGTGGGTTCAGATCATGGGCTGATTCAGTCTCATCTCTTTAGCCTCATCAATGACACGCTTTGGTTTTACATCTCTGTTCTGGCGTCAACACTGTGTGCACAACTGTGTGTTTTACCATCTTAATAATTTCTGGTCTTAGCCCCTGTTTGTGCAAAGTTGTGCAGATTTATCCTCTCTAAACGCTTGTTAGGTCGCCTGATTAAAGATATTTGCGAGTGGGCTGTTTCCCTTTTTTATTTTGCTATCATTTGCATGTAAAGGGTGTTGCTGTTGGAAAAAACGGCTGACAGTGGAGGTTTTTAAGCCCTGTCTGCTAGGAAACGGAACGATTGATGGAGCGAAAGAGAGAGCAGAGAGGCATAAATGACAGGAGGAGGAGAACGAATAAGCGGTGAGAGGAGGGGAATGAGAGGAAAATCTACGTTTGGGATCCACACAATTTGAAAATATGGAAATTGCACTCTTGTATCTCTGCTCAGGAAGTGCATGTGCAGCCACGTCATAGATTCAACCGAGTCTGCGAAGTGTGGGTTATTATTGAGTTGAACTTGCAGATTTTTATTTTTTTTCTTCCTCCAAGTGTCAAGTCTGGGTTCAAGCCTAAATGGGAGTGAGCACATTGCTGCTCAAGTGCCCTCAAGCAACAAACTGACACCCATTCAACCTTTTTTCAGCTCAGAATCCTTTCTGCTATCGTTAGGAGGGAATCTGAGGAAAGAAAACATAGAATAAACAGCTGCAAATTATTATTTTGGACTTGAGGCAGTGAAGCCTCACTCAACAACCAACGAGGCTAATGAGGCTTTACAGTTTCCAAAAGTAGACACCAAACAACAACAAGAGAGTTGGTTTTTATAAAATACAATAACATTGAGCACTAGTGCTTTAGGACACAGGTTTTGTCTGTTGCTCATGGTTCTACAGCCCAGATGAGATTCTATTGATACGATCATCATGACTAAGAATGTGACGATTTCACTGACATGAACAAATTCCTTCTATTGCTTCTATTTTAAACAGCAAAGCAGCACTCACACTTTCTGCTGCTGAAATACTTTACTGCCCGACATTAACATTTTACAGATGTAATCCTGCTATCTGTACCGTTGGTTTTCATACATACAATCAAGCAAAAAATGTTAGATGGACACAACTTAAGTCAAGTGCTTATTGTGGAGAATATTAAAACTTGTATGCCGATGTGCTCCTTATGCAGTAACACAACATACTAATATCAGCTTGTTACTTAGTTTTGCTGTCTGCTCTGGTGGAGCCTGCAGTCCACTACTTACCAAAATGGCTGCTCCTTGTTTGCCAACAGTTGTTTAAAACAACACAACGCTGATAAGAGTGATGGGCAGTACTCCTATAGTTCCCACACTTTGACAGTCTGTGATTGAAGTATTTCCAAACGGACAGTTGTTGTTTTGTTTTTTTGCAGGAGCGTGGAAAGGGTAGCAGCCTGATCTAGGCCAGCAGATCTGCGTGCAGCAACACGTGGGGGAGGGGCAGTGCTGTGTTACTCTGTGCTTCAGAATGCCAGAGAAAACTCCTTTTAGCACTTTTACCTTATGAACTGTTTATTAATGATACAAACTATGTTTGGCAAAATGTACATACTATTAATCTATTTCTAAATGATATATTATATAATACATAATTATATATACAATATACTGACAACCATATTATCAACGATTTATTAAATCAATCGATATAATCTCAAATTTAGCATCTGCAAGAGTTTGGAATTTGGAAACTGAAAAATATATAGCAGCCATAGAGATAAAACGTCACTTCCTGAGCCAAAACTCAGCCAAGGAATTCATCACATAAACTTACACTGTCCACTTCGTGCTACTGTTTCCTAAAAGTACACTAATTTGTCTCCCCCGAATGTTGTCGACCGATGTGAATGCGCTGCGTTGTTGCAGTCCGGAATGCGGGGGGCTCCCCTTGGCCCTGCACCGCCTGACTATTATTGTTGTTATCAGTGGGACTGGAGACAAGCATTATTTCCCCTCTAATTCCCTGATAATGTCTGTTCTGCCGCATGGATGGCTCTCAAAGGCCATCCCAGAGCCGATCGTACCCGGCAGAGAGGCTGCTGCGTGTCCACTGGGAGCTATACCATCCGTGTTTGCGTCGGTGTCTCTGTGAGTCTGAGTCCAGTCGGGGGGTGGAGAATGAGTTACACGCCCTCTTTGTCAGGGAGTGCAGGCCTCTTTCCCAGCTTTTACCTATGCTGTCTCTATGCTTTTAGGACTCCTTTTCAGTAAAGACCCTTTGATAGACATTACTGCTGCTTTTTAAAAAAGTCCCAGCTTTGTGAGGCAATGACTGACTCATCTTGCTCACATGTTATTCTTGTGGGGGCGACAGTATTGCACAGCACCAGTCCTGTGGTTCTATTAGATGTGGTTCACACTTTGCCAAATAAATATCACTCGTTACATCAAAGCGAGGTAGCTGTAGTTCCTGTTGGAAAAACAATGATGAATCTGTGTCTCCTATTCGCGATCGCTCTCACAGCAGGTAAAATAAAATACAGATGCTTTGCAAAAATCTTCACACTTCTTAAACCTTTTCATATTTTGCCACCTTGCAGCTACTTTATTGTAATTTGAGATTTTATGTCATGGATCAACACAAAATAGTGAAATTATAGAGAGAAATACAAGGAAAATGACGCAAGGTTCTCTAACCGGTCGAATGAACGAAAATCTGACAAATTATATAGTGTGCTTTATATTGTGTGCCTTTATTCTAAATACCACTTAAGACATTGCATCTAATTGCCTTTGCTTAGTCACTCAATCAGTAAACAAAGTCACCTGCGCCTGATTTGATCTCAGAGGTTTGTTAGAGGTCAGGAGTGAACAAACAGCAGAATGAAGACCAAAGAACAGAACAGAGAGGTCAGGGTGAAAGTTCCCAAACCTTGAAAATCTCACAAAGCTCGGTTCAAGCCATCATTTTAACATGGAAAGTAAATGTTACACCGGCAGACCTACTAAAACATGGCCGTGCGCTGGTCAAACCTGCGAGAGGAAGAAAGCCATTGTTGACAGAAAGTCATAATTTTGTCATAGACCATGTGGGGTCACCGTATGCCTGTGGAAGAAGTTGCTTTTATCAAATGAGACCTAAATCAAAGTTTTTGGCATATATGCAAAAAAAAAAAGCTTTTTTTGCCTGAAAGTAAGGATGTTTTCACACCACAATGCCCCAGGAGACTTGGCTTTTATACCTACCCAAACGAAGCAGACTATCCAGAGGGAATGAACCCTAGTCAATTAAAAGCTACCTAAACAGCTCTAGTGCTGAAGTACCCTATAATGCAAATCAAAATGAACACACAAGTCCCACGGTAAAGCACGGTTGTGGTGGCATCATGCTGTGGGGATTATTTTCTTCTGCAAGAACAGAGAAACCGATCAGAGCTGGTGGGAAGAAGGATGAAATGTAACCGGCTGGAAACAATGTTAATTTTTCTCAAGTCCAACTGGGAATCTGCAGCAAGATATAAGCATGTGTCTTCACAGAAGAACCTCTTCATCTAATCTCTCTCTGCGTGAGTTATTTTGCAAAGAAGACGGGGCAAAAACCGCCTTCTCTGGTAGAGAGATTGCTGGAGCTCCAGCAAACAGTGTTTTTAAAAATTCTCCACAACGATTGCGTAAAAACAAAAGTGAAGCTCGCCACACTTTCCAGATTTGTATTTGCAAAAGGTTCGGAAAACTGCCTTTCCTATTCTTCCCTTTTCCCAGTTCCGCCCTGCTTTGTGTTGGGCAGTGACATGAAGTCCTGTTAAATACACTGAAGCTTGTGGTTGCAATGAAAAAAAAAAAACAACAAAAAAAAAAAAAACATTTAAAAAGCGAATCGGTATGAAGACCTGCACAAGGCTCTCTAAGACACGATTGTGCGTCTGCGCGTGTGAACAGCACCGTGAGACAGGGCGGCCACAGGGCTGACAGTTAGCAAACTGCACCCAGTGGACAGGGTGACCACTCAGGTGGCAAATCTGGAGCTTGACACGAATTCCCCCGGTTCTGTCTGCATGTGTGTGTCTGCCTTCTTGCCCGCAGGCATTGTGTGTGTGTCTGTGCACAAGAACTGTACAATGTACTGCCAGTGTGCATACCAGCAGATATGCACTGTGTATGTGTGTGTGTGTGTGTGTGTGTTGGGGGGGTGCAGCACATCATCCGTTATGCTTTATGGCTCAAGACCTCCTAAGATAAACCCCCCAGGCTGTGAAATTGCTCCTTCAGGGGAAAATGACATTAATATGCACTTGTCCCTCCCCCCACTGATCCTTGAGCCTCGCTGCTCTTTTTCAGAAAGACAATCCCAGCCATCATGAAAGGCTCCGGCGCAGATGACATGTTGGAGCCATTGACTGAGGCAGAGCCTGCAGAGCAAAGCTTTTAGCCTGTCTAGCCCGTGTATTGGGGAAGCGGACCCCTCTACGGCGTCGCAGCGGCATGGAGTCATTCATCAAGATCGCGGATAGCGGCCCTGTCTTTTGTATGAACCTAAATAGCTTTTAACAGCTTGAAGGAAGTGGAGGAGTTATAAGTGGCAACATCTTGAATTGATTGGTATGTGTCTAAGAATCAGCTTAAAAACCTCAAATATTCCTCTGTAAAGTTGCATCCCCCCCCCTCCTCCTCCTCTGCTCAGGAATGTGTTTGCATCTTTCTTCCGGTCGAGTGTTGTGATGAGACGTATGATGCAGTTTGGAAAGTAAAAGCTGTTTTCGTCCACAGGATGGGGGACGTGTATTCTATTTTTTATCTATTTTTTATTTTTTTTTTTGGTCACTTAAGACGGGAGATTTATAAGTTTGGTTTTGTGGCATTACAAACACTCCCAGAAGCCAGCAGTGGCTTTGAATGAGTGTAATGAGGAGGTTTATGAACTTTAATGTGAAAAGGAATCTGGGGTTGGATTTAGAGTTAGAAAGGAAACATCGTTTGCCTCATTGTTTAACCACTTGGATATTAGAGACGTGTGGTTGATCACCTCTACCTTTGACATCAACGCTATGCAGAGCTACGGCAAGTTTGAATTTGAAAACGATTTGCGTCCTCGGTCATCATTTTTAATGAATTTATCCCCCAGAAGACACCTCCGATCTGCCCGACGCCGGCTTTAAACCAATTTATGGGCCATGGCAGTACATACATCATCTTTTTTGGCCTGTTTTAAAGCAGCAATAAGAGCTCAAACACAAGGACCCATGAAGGACCCCATCACTCACATTCCCAAGACACTGTGAAACAGAAGTTGCTGGGGCTCTATAAAAAAAAAAGAAAGAAAAAAAAACAGGTCATGGGGATTAAAATGATCTCATTTGCAAAACTGCATGGTTCCACCCTCCCTTCCCTCACCTGGACAGTTTAATCAATGGATACGTCAAAGACCACCTTTCATACACAAAAACATACAGTTTGGGTCAGAAGTTTCATAGACGTTAATGTAATACAAATCTTTTATTTTCAGTGGTTACTTTAAACCATTATTTTTCCTGATCGAAATGACTACACAAGAAACAACTGCAATCGTTTTTTTTCTAAAACAGAACCGGGTGCGGGAGAAGCTTATGGTGGAAGCTTGTAAATGAAGTCAAATTTATACACGCAGGCACAGATATGCGTTTGCACTCCACACTGATAAATGTTGCACCTCAGCCACATAGTTTTTGTTTATCTGAGGAGGAGATAAAGTTATGGAGGTAGTCCTCTTTCCTCGTTATTCCATGCACTTTCTGCAAAGAAACAATAACAGCGAAAAGGCATGATGCCAGCACAACTGGCACAATGTTCCTGGATTTTAAATCATCCCCCCCCTTGACGCCTCCAGATATTTTTCTCTACATTTTGGCCAGAAAGCCCAATCTTTCTCTTATCTGGACATAGAACTTGCCCCCATAAACAATCTGGCTTGTCCATGTGATCAGATTCAAATCTTATTTTCCTGGTCACCATCCTCTCAGTCCTTGGCGATGTGTAACTATTTTCAGTGTGGACGGTGCCACTGGTGTTTCAGTAGTTTCTCGTTCACCGCAGCCTTGTTTGCTGCTGGGTTGTTCCTGAACATCGGCAAAACAGGCTTAAATCGGAAGCAACCGGACCTTCGCTCAGTTTTTCGTAGTAGTTTTTGTAGTCTTAGTTTAGAATGATTATTTATTTGTCCTTCAGGAGTAAAATATATTTGTATCATCAGCAAATAGACAGGAAAATAGAAGCAACCAGTGGCACAGTGCAGATGAGCAATTAAAATGCACTATAATAATTGCATGACTGAATTGAAGGTATATACTTCCAAAGAGGATATTGACACTTAGTGTTATTTTAATTACTGTTAAGGCAACCTTGGAAGTGACACTTAAATTATATATTTCTGAAAACGAGCACTGAATTGCCCCATACTAATTGTTTTTTGCTCTAATTAAGAGTTAAAAATTAAGTTTGTCATTTTGTAAAATATCATATTTTCTGCTTGTAACAGAAATAACCCTGTGCCTTCAAAAAAAAAGAATTGCCAGAGAATCGATAATGGTATGGAGGATTTATTTATTTTTTTCGGTTTTGGTATTGAGTTTGAACTTTTGGTATGGTGCCAACCCTAATCCATACCGAGGTGTATGTAAATTTCTGACTAGAGCTGTATGTGATAGGGTTTAACTCAAGAAAAGTTAACAAAAGAAATAATTTATTTTTAACCTATAACATCACTCTCCCTCTTTGGTTTTCAGGATTGTCCGGTACTCATATGTCCTTCTCCCTGACCTCTTTTTGAAACGTTACTTGACCTAAAGCCAAAATAGGCACATATCTCACCATGCGTCACAAATTCTCAGTTTCAAGTATGAGTTTGTTACACTTTGTTGTCTTTGTTTTTGTTCTCAGTGATTTGCCAGTTGTAAACTGTGTATAATTTATATTTGTTAAGGCATCTTTTACAACCAGGCTGTAACAGATGAACCCATTTGCGTAACTGTCCTCCAAAAAGTCATTAATCCTATAATTTGTGCTGGAGAATCAATTTCCCTCCGCTATACAGCGCTCGCCATATGTTCCCAGTCAAGAGTAAGTCATTTTCTTTTTATTTCAGGAACAATAACCAGCTGGTGGCCTTCCTGTCCAAATACAGAGACCTGAATTTCATTAAGTCCCACGGCAGGGACAACGCAAGGTAAGATGCAGTCGTCTTTTTAACCCCTCTGTAGCCGCCCTCGCCTCCTCCCTGCCTCTTTTTGCCCACTCGTACCCACGCTTGCCGCACAGACAGCGCAGCACTCGTGCCAGCGCAGCATGGACACTGAATCATAACACAATTAGCGCCCATCTGTGGGCTCCATTAATTAACCTTCTCGGTGGTGCGAGGTTGCTGCCAGAGCGCCGGTGGACGCGGACACCGCCCTAGCGTTCTGCCCCGTCGCGCCCTCGTGGCAGACCAGTCATCGCGCAGCGCCGTGGGCAGAAAGACCCCAAAAACCAGAGGGAACAAATGTCCCGCAAGGATGCATGAGTCAGCGTGACTCAGCAGTACCTTTTGTGCGATTGCGGCCGCTGTGCTTGATGCATGCTCGGGTTATTAAATCAAACACGGCGACGTTCGCATTAATCGCTTTCAGCCCCATTTGCTCTGTGGATTAATGTGCGAGGGTTTGGCACCGGCTCAACACATCAACAGTGAGTCTCGCCATTCATACGGCAAGAGGGAGCAGTCTGACCTGCCTGACCTGAATTTGACTCCCTGCGTCCAACACTTGATCTGTTCGCAGGAGTAACACCACCTGCTGTGTCTGCAGGCTGTCACTGTCGCTGCAGCGGGTGTAGTGAAATATTTAGCGAGCTGTTGTAGCTGCTCAGCTCTCTTGGCGGTATTTGTTTGGGCGGGGGGTTTTGTGCCATTTATTTTTGTTTTATTTCTTTAAAGAGAATAGGGTTTACAAAAATAGACAGAGGAAGGGGTTTGATGCGGAGTTCGAAACAAGTGGGAGCATGTTGTTGTTTTTTTCTTTCAGCAGACAGAGGTGTTGTGTAGTTTATGGTAAAGATAATTGTTAGGGAAAAGAGAATAACACCAGACACGCATTTGTGTGTTTTCTCAACACACAAATGCGTTTTTTCTTACATATGTGGCACCATTTAAAGAGAAATAAACTTTTCATGGGAATTATTGCCAAGAAGCTTTACTACGGCAAAGAAAAAAATGAACAAGCACACATTTTCTGACCCTTCCCTAAGGCTGGGCAATATATTGACTTTTTAAAAATATCGATATTTTGTTTTTAAAGGGGATATAAGATGAGACAATATTGTTTGTATTGCGGTGATCTATGTTGCATCATAACTATACTTTTCTGTGTTCCAGTAGGTTATTTTTCAGCTGTTTCTCATAGGGTGTTTGTTAAAAAAAATGTGCATTTGGAATAAAGCTTTGATTCAGAGATGCCTTGTTAGAATTACTTTATGAAAAGAAAAACATCTCAACCTAAATATCGTATATCTGTATTCAGCCTAAAAATATGGAGATATTATTTTTGGTCTACATCGCCCAGCCCTACCTTTTCTCACTAACTTTATCTCACGAAAGAAGACTTGTACCCAGCCGTCACTTGTGTGACCAGATCGCCGTGTTTGCCTTGATCAGGTTCATCCGTAAGCAGGGTCTGGATCGTCTCTTCTACGAGTGTGACACCCACATGTGGAGGCTGGGCGACCGGAAAATCCCAGAAGGCATCTCTGTGGACGGCGGATCGGACTGGTTCCTCCTCAACCGCCTGTTTGTCGAATATGTGATCAGCTCCAAGGACGATCTGGTCACCAACATGAAGCGGTTCTACACGTACACTCTGCTGCCCGCTGAGGTAACACAGGCCTGCACCCAGACACAGTCCAGGTCACATGTCTTTGCTTCTCTTAACTAGTCAGCACTGCTTTATGTTTGCACCACATCATTTACCCAAGGAAGACTCACACCGTTTTCCTTTTATTAATATGAGATGAGTCAAAGGCGAACCAAAAGTCTTAGTGGGGAAGATGTAAGATTCTAACTTCTCAGCCAATAACTCAGGTTGGGGCGAAAACATAAACTTCTACAGGGAAATTGAATGTTTATCATGAGCTGCCGGGAATCCATTTTTTTTTTTTTCTGCTGCCAATCTTATTTCGTCTGGGGAATTGGATTGTGCGGGAAAAACAACAGGCCCGCAGTTTTCTAATTTTCCGTCTCTTTTATATTACCCTTCTTATCTGGGCTGTCTATTTCTGTTCCTCATTTCCCAGTCGTTCTTCCACACTGTGCTGGAGAACAGCAACCACTGTGAGAGCATGGTGGATAACAACCTGCGCATCACAAACTGGAACCGCAAACTCGGCTGCAAGTGTCAGTACAAGCACATCGTGGACTGGTGCGGATGCTCTCCCAATGACTTCAAGCCTTCAGACTTTCACCGCTTCCAGGTAAAGGCAACACACACACGCTAGCTCTGATGCATCAGCAACAACGCTTGAAGTTAAAATTTATATGAAATGGTCTGTGGTGATAAATTTACTCTTTTCTTCTTCCTGATAAAATAAGTTTGTGGGATTAAAATTGGTTTCAAAAACATTTTGAAACACAATGCTAAGAAGTATAGAACACCTTACAGATTTCTTCTGTTTTTTTTTTTTTTTGTCACACTTAAATGTTTCAGATAAAGCTACATTTAAAATCAGGCAAATTTATATATAATAAACCTAACTTGGGTAAATACAGAATGGAGTTTTCAAATCCTTTTTTTTTATTAATTAAGGGAAAAAGGCTAAGCAAACCAACACATGGTCCCATGTGAAATAATACATGCTAACATAGTAAATATGCACATTTTTTTTAGAAATATATAAAAGAAGCTAACTGTTGGATAAGCGTTTCTCTCTAGATCTGATTCCCATACCAAGAACCATGCCAAGTGTTGAGCATTTGACTCAACGTTTGTGCAAAACAGAAGAGAAACAAGTTTCAAAAATGGACAAAAAAAAGGTTAATAATGTAGAGCGATCTCTGTACAGGCAGAGTTCTAAAAAAAAATACTCCAAGAACTGAAAGATCTATATGACCTAACAAATTTATGTTTTTATTGATATTTACAACTTAGAGGTTATGTGCAAAAATCTATAAAAAAGGAAGAACTGACCAAAACAAACGTTGGCCTTCTAAGAGACTTTATGGGAAGTTATAAATCAAACCCATGCAATAAACTTACTTCAGCACTATATGATGGACTTCCTAAGTTAAACAGGGAGGACACAACTTATATAAGAAATAGATGGGAAGGAAAAAGGAAGAAAGTTTTGTTATACAGCTGGAGGTATGGCAGAACTTTAACAAACAACAACGGAAAAGGATGTCTGCCCTTTCCTGGAGAGAACCTTGTAAGGTTCTTTAAAACACTTAAACTGCAGAGCTTTTCCAATAAAATTGTGTTGTGCTGGAGGGTCTGTGGCCAAGAGGGGCCGAACCACTGCCACAAGTTCTAGAGCTGCCCGCCGCGAAAAGTACTACGGACAAAGTGTTACAGACAACACATAGACACTTTGCAGCAATGTCACTAACAGCACTTTTTCTTTTAATGAATAACGATTCGCACATGCTGGTGAAGATTCTCTGTCATCCAGGTCATGGATGACTGAGAGCTTTCTGGATGTGAAGCAAAACGTTTTCAAACTTCAGAAAAAAGGTCCAGTTGTTTTGTTTTTCTACCTTTTTTGGAACGATTCGCACAGCATTCTGCAGTCAACTCATTCGGCGTCACAGTAAAGATGGAAAAAAAGAATCCTGGTATCCGCCTTGGAGGAAAAATAGGTGGTTTTAGAGTTTGACCCTAATCAGACATGACATTTAAAGGACCAAGATCAACTTCACAGTGAAGCAAAGTTAGTAGCTTAATGAGGGAGTTTAAACCTTAACTCTTCCCCTTCTCCGGAGGCGTACTTCCATAGACACTTGTCGTGGAAACCCAGCAGATACAGTGCAAGAGATTTAAATGACTCGAAGAGCATCTGTACAATTTCTTTGTGTCTTCCTTTCAATTTTTCCTTCAGTTTTCATCTCCCTCTGTTTGTGCACTTCTGCCCAGAGCAGATCGTGTTGCTGCTGGGAGCTGCAGCAGTAGGAACAGTCTCTCTTTAACAGTGAGTTTCATTGCGAAGAAGAAAATCACTTAGATTGTTATAAAAGATGTGCAAGTCTGCAGATCATGTTGCCTTGATTAGTCTAGTTGGGAGCGAGCTTAGGGCTTGCATGTTTGCTCTGAATTTTGAGTTGAATTGTCAATATTTCGGCTTGTAACATATTTTAGTGAGGCTCAAGTTAATCATATACAGATAAAACTAAGTAGAAAAATCCTTGTTTTGCTGTATTGGAAAAATCCAAACTGTTAAAATGTTGTATTACAGATTTGCAAGTTTTAGCAGAAACCTGCCTGATTTATAAAAAATATTTAAACAAAACAGACAAAATCCTAGATTGTAGATAAAATGCTACACCAAAGCTAACACCGAAAATCACTATTTCTGGTGTTAGAAAACCTTGCTGCCAGACTCTTTTAAATTTAGACCAACTAAAGAACATATTGGCTATCAATGAAAGAAAAAGTCTTAAGATTATAATAGGTTCATTGCTAAACATTTTGTTTTGTGAAGACAAAACCGTAGTCAGTGTCTTCCAATCAGAAGCTTAATTGATTCATAGGTCAAAGTGGTTCATCAAATATAAGAATGCATTCATTGGAAACTAACATACATGAGATTTTAAATTTGAAAAAAGGAAGCCAGCTTCCAAGGAAAATGTTTGAAAGACTTTCATAATACCTGGGAAAAAGCTTATCACGATCTCTGTGGGATGATACCAGAATGCCTTGCTACCTGGAAATAATAAAACAAGGAGGACTCAACATTTTTGCACAGTTCTGGATTTAAAGAGACAACTAAGTCTTATGTGAACCATGCTTGTTCTAAAACTTGGTCTTTGTGACGTTATAAGATTGGTATTTAAATCTAATATGACTATAATTTGATTTTAATTTGACCACAATTTATTCCTTTTCTCCTACACAACGTGCGTTTAGAAATTTTATTTTGGCAATATAAACGGCGGACAAATAATAACCAACGGATGTATCAAAGATGCCCCTGAGAGGCGCTTTGAAACACTAAAGTCAACATGAAAAAATGTCACCTTTTCATGCACGAGCGCAGCATTTTGTAGAAAATCAACAGAAGTCGATGATGATAAAAATGAGCTGTCTCCTCACGCTCTGCCTGCCACGGCATTTACTGCCAATATGTGCAAAAAAAACATCTCAATTAGCATGACCCTGTTAGAGGAGAAAAAGCAGCAGCTGCAATTAGGTCCTATTTGCCTTTGGTATTGGGAGAGAGCGGGGATTTGGCCAGCTTATCAAAATAAAGTAAGTTTCTTTCACTCTCTGACTTTCAGAGGCCACTTAAAACAGAACAAGCTGCAGTACAAAGTGCCCCTAAATATTCCACCTCAGCATAGCTTCGTTTTTACTCCTTCACGTGATGAGTCACTCCATCGGTCCGGCTCCCCACAGACCAGCCATCACACTGACCTCTGCTCTTCCTTTGCCAAACACAGAGTCTCGCCTCTGTCTCTGGCAGAATAGTGCCAAAGCATTACCCTGAGCTTCTTGGCACTGCTGCTGGGTCTGGTTGGCACCCAGCATGGCATCACTGAGGTCTGACCCTGGAAACAAAGCAGCCCTGTGAGAGGAAAAACTGATCCTCGTATTAATTATTTCACTATTGATGTTAATTTATTTATAAAGTGCATCCAAAAACAATGCAAGCTGGACCAAAGGGCAATGGGGAAAACACGTGAAGCCAAATCTTTTCACTAAGATAGAGTGAGAACAACATATGATATCAAGCAAGCTACATAACAAAAAATATAAAAGTGATCCGATATGATAGAACAACTTAATAGCCCTTTTAAACAATCGCTTTTAAATTTAGCAACAAGTTGGAGAAGAAACGAAGACTTATGTAGGGTCCTAAGTGTTCTTGGTGAATCTGAAGTCCACAATGTTTCATCATTTAGCAACAAGTGCATCTCAGTGAATTAGAATATCATTGAAAGGTTATTTTTTTTCAGTGATACATACAAAAGAAAATAAACTCTCATATTATATAATTTGTTACATCATGATGTATTTTAATTGTTTATTTCTAATAACCTGGATCTCTGTCGTTTACAGCAAGGGTTTTCAAAATAATGGATATTTTGATGTGATTGATGCTAGAAAAATTAATTGTTCAAAAATTGTCATTTTGCGTCAAAATCTATACAAACTGACTCATTCACATTTGCCCAACTTGTCGCACTTGTCAGATAACCTCAGCCCGTCACCTGTCCAGAACAATGAACTGCTGGAAGCTTTAGACTCTGCTAACATGGGGGGAACATCCAGAATAAAAGAATAGATAACCCTCTCTTTCTGACAGGGAAACCACAAAAGTACTTTTCGAAAGATTTACGAAAACGGTTTCACGTGATGTTCTTAATGTTGGTATTGAGTTTGAATTTTTGTATCTGGACAAGCCTACTTACAGCTAATGAAAACCCCAAAAAAAAATTTTCAAAAATGTAAATGGGGAAACCGCTGACTAGACAGTTGTCCATCAGTCGCTGAATCCTTCACAACAAGGCCGAGTCATAAGAGGTCATTGCTAAAGAAGCCGGTTGTTCATAGCATGCTGTATGCAAGCATTTTAATGGAAAGTTTATTGGAAGGCAAATGTGTGGTAGAATGAGGCCTTTTATAATTTATTAACTGAATCACTTTGTTTTGTGTGTCATTTTTATATATAATCTTATTGTTATGCGCTTTTGTCTCCTTCTTTTGATAACGCACCTTATAAATTAATTGATTAAGTTAAATGAGAAAAGTTGCACAAGCAACAGCGACTACTACAGCCTTGAGAGGATTGTAAAGCAAAGCCCATCCAGGAGCTTGGGTGACATTTACATGACATGGCCCACGGCTGAAGCCAGAGTTTTAGGAGACAAACACTGTTGAACCAGAAACAATAGCAGAAGCTTCTTACCTAGGCTTGGGAGAAAACCAACTGGACTGCTGCTCAGTGGTCTTAAAACCTCTTCATATGAAAGTCAATTTCTGATTAAAGTTGGAGATCAAGGTTCCAGAGTATAGAAAAAGAGGGGATGCATAAAAAGATTAGAAAAAGATAAAAATAGATACATTGGGAAGCCATGTGTTTAATGAAGTCCAAACTTTACCAGGACATCTTAGATCACTTCATGCCACCCCTCTGCTGACAACCTTTATGGAAATAATGACATGAATACTTGCTATAATGACCTTGGTATTGTGTGTAATTGAGTGGCCTGAAACTCACCTGAAATAAACCCCAGAGACAATCTATGAACTATTGTCCCGAGGAAGATGAGAGACGCCAGAGCCAACAATGCAGACAAGCTGAAAGCTGCTATTTAGGCAACTTGGGCTTCCTGAACCAGCCGGCTGACCCACATGCTGAACGCCTCCCTGCCACGCTGCACTGATGTAGCAATTCGGAGCCTCAACCAAGTACTTAGTAAATATACTGTACATGGACATACATTTAAGTTGACTGGCATTTTTAATTATTTTTTTAAAGATTAGTCTGATGTAAAATTATAATTTTCTGAGCAACTGAAAATTTCTACCATGTACCATTCACATTTTTTTTTACACTCATTTTTAAAATGCTTGGAAAATACCCGACAGCTTCTTTATGAATTACTTTTCTTGACCTACCCTCATTGTGAAGGTTTTCAATGACTGTCTGATGGACAACAGCCAAGTTGGTCTTCCTTGGGATTGCATGAGCCATAACATTGTCATAACAACATTTCTCTGTTAAAAGAAAAGGAAAAGAAAACACATCGGTCTGATGTAATACTCGTAATTTTTTTAGGAAGGGAATTTTGGGCGGTTGTAGCTGTAAGCCATAATTATAAAGATTAAGAGAAATAAACACTTAAAATAAACCAGTCCCTGTTTAATGAATCTGTATAATACACGAGTTTGAATTGAATTACTGAAAAAATAAACTTTTCCATCATATTCTAATTTGCTAAGCTGTACTTGCACATGTTTCAGAATGAAGGTCTGTAGATCTGTGACGGATCGGCTCTTTCAAACGACTCCAAAGAACGTGTGCCAGGGCCCCCTGATTCTGAAAACATATCTTCGTTTGATTTAACACGTCTGGCCTGCCATAGATCAACCCACACGCTTTCTGCTCAAAGCCGATTTCCAAGAAAATGAGCCGCCACCTGATTCGGCCTCCTCTTTTATCGTTTCATTGGGGGGTGGGGGGGGTTCATAGCAGGTAACACCAAAGTGTTTGGTGCTGCATGATAAATTCTTTGGTGTCTGGGACTAAAAAAAAGATGCCTTTGTGTACAAGCCAAGCTGTAGAGGTGGCAAATCTCATAAAACATCATCAACCACAGAAGAAACAATGTGACACGGACAAAGAGGTGGAAAAAGATGTGGATGAAATGGAGACCAGACTGTGATGACCGGGGGAAAAAAAGTTTGGTTTAAGGTTTTGTGGAATCATACTTCCCAGATTTATGCACTGGTGTTTAGGTTGTGCAGACTTTTTTCTCTTCCTTACCAAATTACTGTTGAAAATTAATATTGATTATAGTTTTAATGAGTACTTTATCAGACATTGATGTTCTGGGTGATTTCCAATTCATGGGGTTGTAGTGCAAGAAGTCTGATAAACTTTGAAAAGTCATAGGATAACAGAGCATATCCTCAGCGCTCTGACTGAGTCTCTTCCAAACTAAGGTGTTTTATTTGTGAACAGGTTTGCAAATTATTCTGCCTTGCAGCATGTTTACCTTGTTGCAAAACATAAAAAGTTTTTCTTCTGCTTATTTTTTATGAATTCAGTTTGAAAGTCTCTTGGGTCGTGCTTAATGATCTGGTCAGATGTTTCTATACAGTCATCAGCAGCAGCAATGGCATGGATTTTGAACTTTCAATTATCTACTTGAGCATTTCTTTCAGGGTGAAATTGTAAAAAAAAAAAAAAAAAAAAAAAAAAAAAACTTAAATCATTGTAATGTTTGTTTTTAATCAGGATGTTCTCTAATTCAGGTTCCAATATAGGAATATATGGACAGGTGGCATCTAAACCTCATGCTTTTTGCAGCTAAATTATTCTGGCAAAAATATTTGACCATATATCAGAACTGCCAGAATTGATGATGGGTTTATAGATGTATTGATTGATTAGTCTGACTTCTAATAATAGTCCACAAAGTACAGTAACAACAGAATCGAGGTCAGAGGCTGAGAGATAAAACTTAATGTTAGCCTGCTTTATTCATAAAAAAATTGTGATTTCTTTTTGAGATCATCATCTTGTTGGAGCACCCAACTATGTCCAACTCCAAGCATCTAGCTGTTATGACATGATATGTGGTGAAGTTGAAGAATTTCATTATTCTACTCAGTTTGTACAATGGGTCAGCACTACTGGCAGACCCTCACCATGAGTTGGTACAGACTTTCAAATCTTGAGTCCTTAAGCAGCAGTAGGGAGTTCTGAGAAAACCAAGTACTTTTATGGAATCATAGGAGCCTGTCGCGGTGATACAGTGTTTATCTGTCTTTGTTTTCTGAGCAGGTGCCACTCAAGAAATCGTAGTGTTCCTGTAAAGCAGATTGTTTTGCCACCATTTCTTCACAGAGCTTACAGCCCACCAGCAATCTTCAGCTTAAAGGATGGAGCAGCCATACCCGAGCATGATTGACACAGCTAACAACAGCCAGGAGGAATGTCTGGCTCTGATTGGTTGTCTCAGACCGGGAGCGGCGTATTTCTGCCAATGGCAATAGGATCACTTGAAGGAGCCAGAGGAGCTTGATTTTTTTTTTCACAGATTATCTTTCTCATCTTATACTGTCAGTGACTGTCAGTGACTGTTTTAACAAATATTTACATTTTTACAAACTTTACCTACTGCAGCTTTAACTCCTCCAAACAAACTTCTTGTCAATGTGGCCAGATAGCTGGAATATTAATTGCTGGAACTATCCAGCAATTAAACTTTTCTCCAGAGGACATTTGGTTAGTCCATGTGTACAACTTCAAATTTCAGTGCAGCGTGAAAGTTTCAGTTTTGGTCGATTGCTGGTGGGTGCCCCCTTGTTTTTGCCGATGTCCTTGGTGTTCTTGAAAATCCTAACAAATTACATTTCTTCTGAGGGTGACAGTTTGGGGCAGATGATTGAAACCTGGACACAACTAGTTGCTCCGACAGGATAATGACCCAAAAACATAGATCCTACCTGATTTTGGAATGGGCAGAGCTGCCTTATACTAAGCTTCTGGATGTAAATATTTGAGCCATTCAGAGAGCTACATGCAGTCCATAACCAATGAAAAAATTTACAAAAACCTATTTGAATAAACTGTGAATGTCTACGTGGGATTAGGGATAATGTAGCCTCTTGAATTAAAATTTATATTTTCTTAATGAGTGAGCATGTTTTTTAGTTTATCTTGTAACCATTTTGGCATTACTGACACAGCCATTTGGAACCTTTAACATATAGAAGTGTATCTGCACATAGGGAAAAGTGAGACCGAATATGGGATCATTTTAATTTTAATACATATTTTAATTCATTCACAAATCTCTAAGAAGAAGATTTCCCCAGGTTGTGTCTGCTGCATTTAGCCACCCCCTACTCTACCTCTTATCAGTCCCTTTTCTCCTCTCTGCCCACCTATCACTTCCACACACATCTCACCCATCACTTGTGTTCCCCTCGCATCCTGGCACACCACCGTTTAATAATCTCCACCTTTTTTTTCCTTCTCTTTATCTCCTCTGTCCCTGCTTCGCTCCTCTTGCTCGCCTCCCGCCTCGCTCTACGTTTCTGCAGCAAACGGTGCGGCCCACCTTCTTTGCCAGGAAGTTTGAGGCCAGCGTGAACCAGGAGATAGTGAACCAGCTGGATGCCTACCTGTTTGGACCATTTCCTCAGGGAACGCCGGGACTGAACTCGTACTGGGAGAACGTTTACGACGAGCCAGATGGCGTCGCCAGCCTGTCGGACACGCTGCTCACGTACTTCCACTCTTTCACACGGATGGGCCTAGTGAGGGCTGCGGCCTCGCTCCAGGGGAACCCAAACGATCACAGCTGCAGGTTAGTTTTGTAAAAATGTGTGTGCACGGGAAGGTAAACAGCCAATGCATAGAGCCTTTCAGCATTTATTTCACTACATCCACTCTTATTATTGTCGTTATCATCGCACACCTGCAGCTTGTGTTCATCCTCAGTTTGTTTTCTTGTCAGAGGCCAAATGCACCTTTATTAGCTCTAGAAACCACATTGTAACGCACATAAATGGCCTTTTGTGTTTCTCCTTGTGCATCGCCTCATAAGATCACATGTCATGGAAATAGGATAACAATGGATAGCTTCAATAAGCAACTGGGAGGCCTGGGTAAAGCCTTTCATTTTGTAACACAATATGACACCGTCAATTTATCCCTGAGATAATGAGGCTATATAGGTCATACCACAGAAAGCCAGGCTGGTCTATTATTAGTAGAAATGAATGAATTTCAAAGTGCTATTAACATACTGTATGTGGTTATAATGACAAGAAGACAAAGCTGTATACTGGCTTGATGTACTTATGTCATTTTAGTTGTAGCTGATGTCACAGACTTCTAGTTTATTTTTCTATCATCAAAACGTGTCTGCATGACTTTTTCAAACAGAAGATAACTGAGATGCACCAATCTCTGATTTTTATAACTCTTTTGCCTCCTGATCAGATTTATTTTTTAGAATAACCGTTTAGAAACATATACAAAAATATGTATGTGATTACATTTACTGTGATTACCATTACCGAGTTCAAATTTAGTTCTTAACATCTAATATTAGCAGTTAGCGTGGATGGTTTACTGTGAGTGTTCTCTAGATTGTACGTCCTTGTCTTAACTCAGTGATTTCCAACAGGCTGTCAGTATTTCCAAATCTCATATGTTCCATAACAGATAGAGCTCAAAGGGATTAAACAGAGCTTCTTGCTGCCATACATTCAGCCTTCCTGTTATCTGGTAAAAATCTTGCTCTCTCTCTCTCTCTCTCTCTCGCAGTCAGAATGAGCAGCTGACCTGACTTGACCAATTGTAACAAATGCATTTTCTTATTTTAAATTCCAATATAATTTCACCTTACTGATACTGAAAATAGCTAACTTCCTATGAGTCTCCTATCAGTAACAGCTTCCACATTGATAAGCGATGTGTCAGCATAATGTGGTTGGATTTGGTATAGGTTGCATTCATTGATCAGAAAACAATGCAATTTTTAAGTATCCAAATATTTTGTCAACAGTCAGCGATGCTCAGTCTAAAGATCACGCAATTCCCGCCAACAGAACAGTTTTTCGATGCATTTCTAGAAGAATCTAAAACAGAATAAAGGAAACTTGTTGTAATATATATTCTTATCTGGTCAGGTGTGTTTCCATCCTGTCTTCTTATCCCTTAGCTGGTTGAACCAGATCATGAGCTTGGTTCTGCTGGACCTCTCTTCCTGTCAAAAAGGATTTTTCCTCTCGACACTCACTCTGTGCTTGCTCAGGATAAGAAGTTTACCACAAATTTGATCCAAACTGTTGATTTGCTCAAATTGAACACTTAACAGCTGGAATACTATGATTTCTTTAATCTTATTTTTTGAAATGGCACTTTAGTTAGATGTAATTTGACTTTGTGTTATTAGTCTGAAAGTGAATATGACAGTTCTGCTTAAAATGAATTAAATTATTGCATTCAAATTGGATAACAGCTCATTTCTTACTCTTCACACTGCAACCACACTTCAGAAATCAGCAAAGGTTCTGTGCAAACAATAGTTTGAAAACAATTGTGCTAGATAGAATTCCGGCTTCAGTGTTGAATGAGCTGTGTTAAAAAAGATTTTAAGGATGGAAGGGGTAATAACATATGGCACTCATTAATGTAAATGAGATGGTAAACAAAGGGTTTGTGCGCTCCTCACAGAAACTCAAACATGACCGTTTCAAAAAGATGCACACGAGACGCATATGAGGTTAGACTGGTTATAAGACAAACAAGAAATGCAAATGTTGCCTATTTAAAAATAATTTTTGGAAGAGATTCAGCTGTTAGATGAATCAATTAATTCATCTTTTAGTCAACTGATATAAAAGCAGCCAGTAGCAGCATCCCTAGCTGGGACACTTTGTAATCTAACCTAATTGAGGATTATTGCTTTTGTTGGTTGTCTTTCATTTGTGCGGTCCGCATCATCACGCTCGGGGAAAGTGTCCGATCCCGACCGTCAGAGCCGCGGCCTGTGCTGCACTTGCTGTTGTTGCGTGAACCCAGACAGCATAGCAGAAGCAATCTCCCCTTTGTATGAACTGCAATAATTTCCTCCTCACATACAGGACGTGAAGCACCAGAACACCCCCAACCTCCTTCCTGCATTGTAAGTGTTCTATAAAATGTTCCAGGTAAAAGCAAGAGATGAAAGGAAGGCAGATTTTATGGTCTCCATATGTTGAACCTAAAAACAGGCATCTGTCAGCTCTAGCTGTTTTTATTTAGACCCTCTATCCGTTACCATAGAGGACAGCAACATAAAAACAACATCCCTATATGTACATTAGATATCGTCAAAAATCTACCTTCACACACATGAACTTGAATGACATTTCATTCTTAAACCGTAGAGTTTAATATTTTGCTGCCATAAAACCTTCAACTCCTATTGGAAGGCATTTTACAAGGTGTAGGAGTGTGATAATAAGATGTTTAACCATTCTTCCAGAAGCTCATTTGTGAGGTCATACACTGATGTTGGATTTGGAGGCCAGGCTCACAGTATCTGCTTTAAATCACATTGATAATTTGTTTAACAATCAAATGTAGTAGACAAAGTACTGAAAGAACAATGTTAGGAAAGTCTAACCTGGACACAGCAATACAGTGTAAAGATTGTTCTAAAACTATACAAAGGAATCAGTGCATGGGCAAAAATTACAATAATGTCCTAGAAATCCAAAAAATGAATAGAAGATTTATGGATGTCATCCAGTCATAAAGCGTGGGGTAAAAATAAGAAACTGGACTAAAATATAGAAAACAGCTGTTTATTTCTAAATATGTTGTCATTTAGCAAATGACAACATATTTAGTGACAGGACTTTGATTGGTTCATTCATCTTGTTAGGCCTTTTAATCCTATTTGTCTGTTATAATCTGGGACAATGTGAGTGTTTCGATGACCAAGGTAAACTCCTACAAAACTAGGCTACTGACTTAAATACCCTATTGTAGAGTCCTGCCAGAATCCTGGCTCAGTCAGTAAGAGAAGTTTTGACATTCTTAGGTTTTGATTCACTGCTAAAATCATGACCGGCACCAGAGTCCAGGGATGCAGCTACTTTATGCACATACAAATTATTTATGTGTAAAAAAATAAGAGAAATAAAAGGGAAACAGCATCTCATGCAGTAGGGTACTTTCACATGATTAGAATTCATACTGATGCCTCTTTAGAATATGTTATGTTTTATAATGAACCATAATTTCAATGCTGCTCTTAGTTCTTTGATAGCCTCATAATACCGAGCTTCTATTGTCTGTGTTGTGGCGGCTCGTCTGTCCAAGCATAGAAGTGCATTTGCATTTTGTTTTTTTTTCTTCGACACTTAATATTCCAGGGTAAATGTACTAAAATGTTCTGGCAACATTAAAGGAACTATACCAGTTGACATGCATGAGCCTCAAGCTCGTGCACAATCTTTCAGAGGAAACAAGGCTTCATCGAGGGACTTTTCATCTTCGTTTTCTTTGACATAAATGGCTTCGTCTCAGTTAAAGGATATTTTCTTACGTGAATGGTCATGCCGTGATGTTCTGTTTACATACCTTGTTGTGGAGGAACCACGGCTTAGCAACAGCCCTGCACTCTGTTGCACTAACAGATAATTGCAGCCGTGGAGACTATAAAACACCCCCCTCTCCCACACAACACGCCCATATACGTGCAACACGGCCAAAGACTTTACAGTTAGAGGACAGGGGGAGGTGTATTTACCGGGGGCCGTGTTTTCTAGTGGTTGCGGCTGCAGCTATACCCTTCTCCTTTGTTGAGGCATTGGCAAAGAAAAGTTTTCCCAAGTTGTCCCCATTTTGCTGCTTAAAAATAGCCTGGACTCACTCAATCACGCAATTAGTTTATTTTTTATCATCAAATTCCGTCTTTTAATTCATTCATTACGTAAAAAAAAAACGTTTTTTTCTTAACTAGACACAAATAAATTCAAGTATAGTTCCCTTAAAAAACAATTTGTCTAAAAGTGAACAGCAGCTGTAAAGTGAAGCACATTAACAACTTAAACTACACTGCGCAAAAAAAGTAAGTCTCCAGGACAGGATCTAGTCGTCTGCTGTGTGCGTACCTTGGGGTCTGGTTGTTAATGATGTTGTATATTGTGCATCTAACTATAAACACAGTTACAATGCAGATGTTGTCTTTATCAGCTGATATTTTGTGGAACCCCTTTAACTATCAAACTGCCTCCAGGGTTAATGTGGCTGAGGCTTCTGTTGTAAATCGTATACATACATATTGGAAGCAGTTTGCCAAATTGGTTAAATTTTTTTTTATCTATAACCATAACATATTAAACTGCTTATTTAGTTAGAAAGTGCCTTAAAGAACATCCCAAAATAAAGGCAAAATTGCTACATGTCTTTAGAAATTTGGATTTCTTTAGATTATGCACTTTGCTTTTTCTTTTTTTTTTTTTACTTTTCTTCCATAGTCTAATACTCCTGGATAGTGATAAAGTGTTTCTCTAAAACTCTTTTTAATAGTACAAATCTAGATTTGGTACTCTCTCTACAATAAAATTAAATTTGATATTCATTGTATTCACATATTTATATTTAGGTTTCCTTAGAAAGAAAACCTTTTAACCAATCTTATCTATCTGCATAAGTCGATTGATTGACTTTGTAAAGTGCTTTAAGATGACATGTGTTGTGAATTAGCACCATACAAGTAAACAACATTTTATTTATTAATGTTATTATATAGATTTTCTTAAAACATTTGGGAAGAAGCACAAAAGAAATTGGAAATACCACGAGCTATTGAAGTACTCTGAAAGAATATAAACATGGTGAATGCATAAATTTGGCTTCTCTGGTTTGTCGGCATAATAACTGAATGCACAATTAGTCCAGCGAACTGATGCATAGCTTTGTCCCCGGAGCTGGCTTTATCTATATTTTTCCCTCTGAAATTGTACCGATCAAGCCAAGTAATCCAATCGATCCGAGCTTACCTTGAAGCGTGTCGCAGCAGAATGCTTACCTCGGAGTTTATTTAAGAGCTGCCTGTTGTGCTACGTTTGCTCACACATGTGGCAGGGGTGTCTGTCGCTACATGCAGGCATGTCATCTAACAGATGGATGGTTTATCTTCGATATAAAATGGTGGCGAAAGAGGAGAGGAGAACAAGGAGAGTGATTTGGCACTTTTAGCAGCTTGCTGTGACTTTCTTGGAGAGGCAGGGGAGTAAAAGCCTGAATGGAGCTTCTGTGCAGGTTGCAGCCCGGCCTCCTTCACTCTGCCTCTTATATTGGCTTTTTGGAAAGGCGGGTCGGAGAGGCCTGAGATCTGAGGTAAAGCAGTCTGAAACAAAGTGCATATAGCTGCAAAAGGAAAAATAAAGGAAAGGAGAGAGACAGCGACACAGAAAACGAAGCAGGAGATTGGGGTAGTGTGCAATCCTTGGGGGTGTAAATATTTGCTGTTCTGCTTGTCAGGGTTGCGTTTGCCAGCTCTGGTTGACTTCTGGTCCTTTAGCTGAATACTGATGAGGTTGTCTGCACAGGGAAGCCTGGGGGGAACACTGTGTGTTTCTGTTAAGGTGTGTGTGTCCAAAAAAAAAAGCAGGAATAAGGAGTCTGGGAAGCACAGAGATTAGGAATCTGGGTGAGAAGGAGCGAGAACATGAACAATCAGCAGCTGTGGAGCAGCATCCCCCAGCAGCGCCCACCCTCAATGCCTTTTTCATGTTTTTCCAGAAGTCACTCCGGCTGTCTGCCCTAAGGGCGGCCCTCTGCCACATTTGAAGCCACGCGCAAATAAACACACTAATCACAGGGCAAGATCTTCATTCTGCTTCAGATAACTGGATGACCCAGTTCAACTCTGTGCTTCCAGCTTGCATGTTTTTTTTTATGTCTTTGTTCACGTCAGCACCTACTTAACAATGTGATTTGTTATTTATCATTATATTATATTTTTTATATTAGTCCTTAAAGATTTTAAGGTGCATTATATTGTCAAAAGTATTGAAACGCTGGCTTCTACAGACACATGAACATCCATTGCATCCCATTTTTATTGCAGAGGCATTGATATGAAGCAGTCCCCACACACTTTTGCTGCTATAAGAGCTTAAACTCTTAAGAGAAAGCTTTCAACAAAGTTTAGGACCGTGTTCATTGCAATATTCAAGAATGAAGACGCTTTATTATCACTATGTTTTATCATAAAAAAAAATGTGGTTCCGAATGCATGGCTCAGAATGCACATAAGGACACAGAACACGCAGACACAGCAACACATGATCTTCCTTTTCTTCTTCTTTACAAGTTGATTACACTAGCCAACATCAGTCCCTGAGGAGCTTATTTGTGCATGTAGTTTGAGCATTGACCATTACACACACACACATATATATATATATATATATATATATATATATATATATATATATATATATATATATATATATATATATATATATATATATATATATATGAGCATTTCCCTCAAAATATACCAGGATCACAAATTCAGGTGAAAGATATGATAAGTTACAGGGAGTTACAGCATTATAAACACAATAAATATATATAAATCAGTATATATTATATATTGTCAGTAAATGTTGCAGGGCTTTAAAAAAGCATGTTTAAGTCATCTTATTTTTAGTACTTGAAAACATGAACTCACAGATTCTTAGGCTGTATTAAAGGATCCTATAGAGTAGTATTTTTTGATTTTCTTTTTAATCAGACCTAAATTGCTAGCATTGAATACAGTGATAAAATCTAAACAACAGACCTTAAATTTAAGTAAGGGGTTTTGGTTTGCCAACACCAGCAGCACCTGTCTGTTCACCCATGACTAAATTCTGTACCGTTTTGTATTGTGCTGAATTCTTTTTCATTTGCCTTTAGAGTACTTTGGTGCAACCGATTCATGTTTTTAAACCTGATTTCAAGATGAATCTGTAGCCATGGAGGTGGTTGGAACACCTGAATTAGATCATTTTGATATTATAGTTTCCTTATCCCTGTTTTTTTTCACTATTCAGAATCAGATTATGAAACTTATGAACTCCATCCACACAAATGTGGGTTTAAAAGCCCACAAGCAGCACTTCCTCCGAATGATCTGTATTGTCGACATGTCTTTGACCGATTACATCTCTGTTAAAGGTCATTGAATTAATGTCCACCATGTCACACAATTACAAAGCACATTGACTCCCCACTAACCTTTACAGCAAGTACACATTTGCATTCGGCCACATTAGCATGTGCCAGGAAGGCTCCCTATAGACGTTACCTAAATAAATAATTTTCCTCTCTCTTTTTTACAGTTTTAGCTGCGAAAAAGCTGCTCCAGCTCCAGCTTTTCTAATCGATTCTCCCATTGTTTTTAACATTGCGGCAGGTACTTCCCGATGGGCCACCCTGTGTCAGTGCATCTCTACTTCCACCTAGACCAGTTCCAGGGCTACCTGGTCAAGCACCATGCCACCAACTTGGCTACAAGCAAGCTGGAGATCATGGAGACCTGGGTGGCTCCCAAGAAGAACTTTGAGCTGACCATGCCTCCAGGAAGCACATTTGGCCGGCTGCAGTTTGCTGAGGTGAGTTTTGTTTGTTTATTTTTTGGGGGGGTTTCATGATGGATAGCACTTATTTAGGCAAAAAAAAAAACAGACAACCAACCATCACCAGAGTGAAGAAGCAAGCTGCATTAAAATGTTTGTCAGCCATCTTGGAGTAAAGTTGCTAGGCTGGCCCCTCCTGGGAAGGTTCCCCACTGCATGCTCGCACTGTGGTTTACTGGGATAGTCGCGTTTCCATCAACGTTTTTTAATGTGCATTTTGAAGTATCGCATTAGAAAGGGATTGATGGAAGTGGCATAATTTGAATTTACTCACTAAATTTCGCAAAGAGGTTTTTGCACTTGCTTAAGGGTGGTTTTTGACGTTTTTGAAAAACAGTAAATGTGCTAAAGAGGAGACAGAAACACATTTGCCAAATCAGTTCTGACATTGCGAACGTTTACCTCCCATAACTGATCAGCTGTTTCTGTTACTCGGATGTTCCCATAATGCTCGAAAACACGTCTGGAAGCAACAACAGGCACGTGTGGACGGACGAAGAGACATGAGAATTTCCTTTTAGCTAAGTCTCATCAGTAAAATAAATAAAAAATTCCATTCACTATAAATGTTCTTTTTTGCGATATTTTAAAAGTTCGCTCAAAATTCACATGGGAATTGGATGGAAACACAGCTATTGGCTTAGAAATAGCTTTGTGACCCTTGCCGGATAACCAGATGTGACTGACATTATTTCTCGTCTGTTTTTTCAGTTTCTTTAGATCGCAGCATGATATGTTGCTTTTGAAATCTTTTAGCTGACTTTTTGTTCTCATACAGGGGATTTTCTAAATTCACAGGTCTGACCATATTCATGCCTGGGTGTTGCAAGTAAAACGGGACCAAACAATTTATCTGTCAGTTCTTGATATTGTGATAACTGTCATTGCACTGGGTTGTTATAAATTAAACCCTGCAACCAAAAAAGGACAAAAAAAAGGATAAATGTATAATTCCAACTGTATGCGGCTCACCGCTGTGGTAACCTTTTATTCATTGTTATGTTGGTCATATTTATAGCAGCACATTTTCACACAATTAAACCTTTGCCTGTGGTAGCCTTGTAAAATGCAAATTGATTGAATTCATCCGGGTTTACGGGGATTAGCGGCTCACGTGCCGCTCGTTTGTTGCCTCCTAATATAATGACTCCTCACCTTCACACTGGGATGCTTCCCCTGATTGTCTTGTTATGTTAATCTTTGTCTCTGCTTAGGATACAGCCACTCAGCTGCGGTGTGACAGCCACAGTCTATTCTTGAAAGAAATTAACTGAGCAAACATAAATTGACCTTTTTCCTCTCCGCCTCATCCTGCACGGCTCCGTGCGAGGCAGAAACGGGAGCAAATCTCAAACCCTGAGTTAGTTTGTTCTGTTTGAGCTTGCAGCGAGCACACCTGTGCCCACCTTGACCTTGATTCACCCTTGGGAGCCATCTCAAAAGGACCCCCCCCCCCCCCCCCAAAAAAAAAAAAAAAGCCACAGTTTGTGCGTCATGCCTATGAAACCACGAGTGACAGGAAAGCAATGTGAGCGGAGGCTTTTATCTGGATGCTAAGCTCTGGAAGGCTTTCGCAGCCTGGCGCAGGACAGGGGCTGTCACTCAGTTTGTCCATCTGTCAGTCACAACCGGCGGAAAGAGCTTAAATGAGACAGCGCGACTCTGCCGCGGAAAGGCCTGCGCGTTTTGTCAACGTAGCAGATATGAACCCTATTACTCAGGTTTTACAACTGTAGTTTCCCCAGATAAAACACACGGCTGACTGAACAACGTGTTCCCTGTCCTTCTTTAGATATGTGCACAGGCAGATACGTTTCTTTCTTTTCTCTCTCTCCTTTTTTTCTGCCTCCCAGCTGCTTTTATGGGTCTTTTTTTACACTTTGATTTAATATAGAAGCACTTGAAGCCAACACAGTTAAAAAATGTGTGTTTCACTTCACGTTGAATTTGACATTGAGAAGTTTATTACTCTGCTGCAGAACAACAGTTTAGTCCTTGTTCTAGCATAGTTTTCTAAATTTGTATAGATAGACGTGCAGCACCCTTAACATTTATAGACACCCCTGGAAGGATGTATAAAAAGCCTTAAAATATATTAGCTGTTTATTGCTGTAGCATAATCTATCACCAAAAATAAAATAAAATAATGATCCAAAAAATCATTGCTTGTTGAAAGAGTCCTAGAAAAAAGTGTAAGTGATTAATTTTGCTAATCTATACTTTGCCGTTTGCTCTTGATCAAAATGTTGGGAACTATAAGAACATAATCCACAAATTCATTTTTCCTTCTAAATATAACTGGATACTCTTCAGTGTAGGAAAGACAAGAGCACATGCCATTCAAGTAAAGCAGATCTGTGCTCATTTTCATAAGGCCGGAAAAAGTTACAAGAAAATAGTGATTTTATCTAACCTTGCCTACATATCTACAATGAGACGAGTACTCAAAAAATTAAACCATCTTTAACTGAAACTATCAAAGCTGGAAGAAGGCCTGAGATTTTTTGCCTCGACACAGTACAGAGGATATTAAGGAAGGTGAAGAAACTTCTCTAAAGCTCATTGTTGGAGAACTGCAGCATAGAGGGGGGTGGGGGGGCTCAATATAAAAAATAACAGATAGGTGGTGCAACAACAAAAAGGCCTTTTCTGTCCTTTCATCAAAAAAAAAGAAACATGTACTCAAATATTAATGAAATGTGTGCTTCGGAGAGACCAGAATTAGAGGCAATACACACTTGAGTCCTTAAAACAAAGGATGAATATGTGAGCAAGCACCTTGTGTCTCTTGTTAAGGAGTCATGACTCTTAAATTATCATGTTGATTTTTCCCTCCTTCAATTCTGTCAGTAAATGTGGTAAGAGTACGGAGACATGTCCCCTCATTAAATCTGTGGTCATCCCCTTTAGACTGAAAATAACTGTTTCCCACACAGTCCAGGGGAAAAGAAGGCAGAGCCTTTTTCAGATTTAGGGGTTAATGTCATCTCAATTAACAAAACTGATCTGGTCTTCACAAGGTTCCTAAAATTTCTATCTAACCTGAAATTGACAAAAACACTTGACAGATTCCATTTGTCACAATTTATTAAACAGAACCAAAGCCAGAATATATATATATATATATATATATATATATATATATATATATATATATATATATATATATATATATATATACATATATATATATATAAAACGGTTTCCTCTAAGTTTATCCTTGCTCTTACAAACATGATTTAATTGTTAAAGTAGAAGCCAGGTGTGAACTTGGAAAGGGTTTTAAGACCATTTCTAAAATATTTGTCCGTCATTCTGCACAAAGGGAGATTATCCTCAAGCAGAAAACTTAAATCTTCCCAAGAGTGGACAGCCTAGTAAATGATCGTAGAAATATCCAACCAAGAGCTGCATCTCAGACTCTACAAGCTTGTTCCCATTACTTTAAAAAAAAAAATTGCCTAAATCTGACTCCAATGTGAGCTGTTAGTGGCTCCACCCTGACCCAGATGAGCAAAAAAACTTTAACAATGACGCTCAATACGCTTTGGACCAGGAAACATGGAAGAAGTAGGTTTTATGGTTTAAAGTGTCAACGGGAGCCGTGTACTGTGCCAGCGGGTGCTGAGGGGCAAATGTACAAATAAAGAGAAAGTGAAACTCTGTATTCTGGCATTTTACGGAGGTGTGCTGCACAGAGGCCTGTTTGGATGTGGGGACGCAGCCAGGGGTGGTGGGTCAGGGATGTCAACAAATGGTTAAATGGTAAATGGTCTCTTCACAGAGACCGCATGCATTCATCACTTTAGGAAGTCGAGGGCAACTTTTAATCATATATGCCAGCGCCTCTCGTCTCGACTCTTAAGGCAGGACACTCGTCGCAATCCTTTGTCACACTTTGCAGCGGGGGCAGATTCCCACACGCTGCCCATTGAAATGTGATACAATGGATTTTCCTCCGTGTGCAGGATTGTGCAAAAATTTTTGCTCGGCCGTGTGTTACATCCCTCATCCAGACGGTTCCCGTACAAGCTGTTAAATATGCCTTTTATAGAGGTTTTTGCTGCATACATTAATGAGCTCTAACATTTCACTGTCCCTCTACTGAGCGGCGTTGTTGCAGGCAGCTGCCGTCTGTCTCGCTAATGTTAACTGCGATCATTTCCAGCGCAAAGTTTTGACAAATGTCGATGGAAAGCGAGGCCTGGAAAGTTTGCATCAAATCTGCCACGGTTATTCCCACCGGAGTCACACTCCACACGGATTCAGGATTCAGGACCACATAGGCCCCGTCCCCAATGCAGGCAAATGTGGCCCAAATCAGATTTTTTTTTGCAGGTCAAGTGACCAGGTCAGATGTTTTAGAACCAGTGGAAACGCTCAGATCTGATCCAGACTTGATCTTTTCAAATCAGTTTGGAGCCACATAAGTGACCCTAAATCCAATTCTTATCTGATCTTTTTGAATGTGACTCCGGTTGGAACACACACTGCAGATTTAATGCGCCTGTGACGTCACTTTCAATCGACATCTGTCACAACTTTACATCAGCAGCAGCTGGAAGTGAAAGCAGTCAGCAGAAGGAAGACAGATGGGCGCCGCCTGCGAAGGCACTGCTCAGTGGAGGGACGCCGAGAATCCACGATTTCATCTTTGAAAGAAGAACAACAAGAAGGGCCTTCACTAGCTTACCTTCTTGTGATTTCTCATGACGTCTGCTGCTTTTAGTTCCTATGCTCCACTTATCTGGAACAAACTTCCAGAAAACTGTGCGGAAAGACGGAGTTCCTTTAAATCGAGATTAAAAACACATTTGTTAAAATTGCCTTTGAATGTTCAACTTAAACTTTTACTGTTTTTAATGTTCTTTTTTGTTTCTACATTCTATCCCTACTTGCTTTTATTCCTATATTTTAATCATGTAAAGCACTTTGCATTGTCTCTGTACTGAATTGTGCTATATAAATAAATTTGCCTTGCCTTGCCTTGCCTTGCCTTGCCTTGCCTTGCCTTGCCTTGCCTTGCCTTACCTTTTAGCCAACCTTTGGTAGGCGGGCACTAGGTGTCACCTCGCCCAATCAGCTCAAAGAGCTCTGCTAAAATTCCCTCCTTTAACCAAACAGATTCAAATTGAACAGTCCCAGATTGATAAGGTGCATAACCACAATGCTACACTTTATCAATCTGGCTGACCAGCTTAAACTGGAAAGCCTATTATATCTAAATTCAGTATGACTTAGCATCTAAATGAAACTTAGCACTTTTGGAACAATGTCCTCTGGACAGGGGAGACCAGAGTTGAGGTGTCAATACACGTTTGGCTTAAACCAAACACAATATATCATTGTCTCATACACACTGGCAGGTACGTTGGCTAAAAAAAAAAAAAAAAAAAAACATTTATGGCTAAAAAAAAAAATCAGAAAAGAAGAGCCACATCAAGGTACTGCAATGGAAGAGTCAAAGGCTAGACCCCTACCTGGTTGTAATGCTAAGGGAGGTCAGTAGGAAAGCTGGACAGGAATGTTCACAAACCTCACTGATCTGAAGTAATGCTGTAAAGAACAGCTGTTCAGAGACACAAATATGTGAGGAACATGTCATACATAAAACAACTGCAGAGTTATTGCTACTCAAGGATTATCTGCGAGGTGTACCTAGTTTTTACTCACTGCTTTTTCAGTTTCGTCTCAGTGTTTGTTAAATGTGTGGAATCTGATGTTTGTTTTGTAAACTCAAGCTAATATCTAAATAGTTTTGAAACCATGAATTATATTTACTTTGTCCTCTTATTGTTTCTTTTTACCACCTAGATCTACAAGGGCTTGTTGAAAATCAAGTATGCTGTAAACCAAACTCTGTTTTGGTGCCAAAGTGTTTCCTCAGAGTTGGACACATGTTGTTGTCACATCCCTGCAGACCCCTGGCTTGTCACATCCGTCACTTCCCTGCGTATCTTTATTAGCAGTCATCCATCTCTCCCTTTAGGTTATAGGGGGGCCCCATGGGGGTGTGCTGGTGCGGCTCCTGGAGTCTCTCTCTCTCTTGCAGCTCTGAAGTTTGTTCACCTGTGTTTGATTTTCCTCCTCCAAAAAGTGTCACTAATGAGCCTCTAGGGGTGTCCATGCCCTGTGGTTTAAAACAGAGCCAGATGTAGAGCGGGACTGTCCGTGCCCCTGATTGATCAACCTAACCCGCCTTATTTAATGGAGGTGTCTGACTGTTGGCGCCGGCAAACTAGCGATGCAGAGATAACGTTTGTATTTAGGGGGCATATACAAAAAAAAAAGTAATAAAAGTGAAATATATAGTGTTTTGGTCGTTGCTAGATCAGAAGTTTCTCCTGCCAACTTTGTTCTTGTCAAGCAGACGTAAAAACTGAGTGGTTAGAGCTAAGTTCTGCTAAAGAATGGGGATCCAAACACTGGAGGGGAAAAAGTAATAACAAAAGCTGCCAGAGCAGTATTAGTTCCTTAAAAAGGCCAATTATCCATCAGAGAAATAAGTCTGTGCTTTGGTGAGAGGTCATAAGATTTAATTGGGTGTTGGTCTTAAGCCAAAGCTTAATGAGTAGACACACAGCCAGTGACAAGCTGAGTGTGGAGGTCATTGTAAGCTGTAGGCTGAAGATGAAAAGGGGCAATGGGTAATCTCTCTTTGGCCTGATTTGAAAGGAGCTGTTATTAAAAGAGGCCGTAGTGGTCAGTGTTTAACTCCAAAGTGTTGGCATAAAAGTTCCAGTGTACCTGTTAAGGGTTTCTACACATGTTCAGGACCTTCCAAACTATTTGACCTCCATCATTCTGCGTGAAGAAAGGTTGCGCCCCCTTATGACGGTTAGGGCTCTTTCCAGCAGTGGATGACCTAGCGAATTTACACAAGTGTCAGACCATACATTAATCTGGGAAAATTCCAAAAAAACAGAACATTATATGGCTGTGAGGAGCGAATAATTTAAATGACACATTTAAATTATTTGACATATAGAAATCTCAAAGGTGTGACTTGGATTTGTTTTAGACCCTTCTGAGTCTACACTTTAGTTGAACTACCTTTTACTTTCACTGTCTTTAGCAGCATCACAAATCTAGAGATCTTTTTTGTGACTTATTCTTCTCATTTTTAATTGGGTTTAGGTCTATGCTTTGACTGGGCCCACCATAGAAATATGCTTTTGTCTAAACCATTCCAATTTGGCTCTGCATGTATTATTTCCGCTCTTGTCTTGCTGGAACGTGACCCTGCATCTCATTCATCTTCCCATTAACTCTGACCTGTTCCCCTGTCCAATAATATTATTATTATTATTATTATTATTATTATTATTATTATTATTATTATTATTATTATTATTATTATTATAATAATAACCAAAATGAGGTTTTTGGCAAGGCCAAGTCAAGGTCTGGACTTAGATCCAGCAGCCATGTAATTTGCAATGCATTTTGTATTTATGCAAATCCCAAAGTGCTACATGATAAAGCAGGTAAGTGCTAAAAATAAAAACACATGGAGGGCATGAAAATAAAAGGATAAAATAAACAAAAAATAAGAAGGAAAAGGAAAAAGAGCTCAATCAAAACCTCTCCTAAAAAGGTAGGTTTTCAGGCCACGTTTAAAAGCATCCACTGTCTGTGGTGTCCTCAGGTGGTCAGAGAGCTTTCCACAGACAGACCAGCTGAGCAGAAAACCCAATCTCCCATTGTACGGAGCTTTGTCCTGGGAGGTTTCAGGAGATAAGTTGAGGCAGATCAGAGGGTACGTGTTCAGGTCTGTGGGGTGAGAAGTTCCTTGAGGTAAGGGAAGGGGGGGCTTGACCATAGATGCACTGGTGGGTAAGGAGGGATCTTGTACTCAATCCTCAGTGAGACAGGAAGCCAGTGGAGTGATTTGAGGATGGGGGTGATGTCACCCTCAGCAGGATCCTAGCAGCACTGTTCTGGATGTACTGCAACTTCTGAAGACTTTTCTCAGGGATCCCGGTGAGGCAAGCATTGCACTAGTCCAAACTGCAGGAGACAAAAGCGTGGACAAACTTTTCCGCATCTGCAGGAGTGAGCGTGGGATGGGGTTTGTGGATGTTTCTGAGGTGAAGACGGAGGCCTTGCAGAGATGTTTGATGTGAGCCCCAAAGGTCAGATGAGAGTCCATTTTAACACCCAGGTTAGTGACTGATGTTGAGAGTGGAATATTTTAGCCAGAGAAGGTGATGCTGGTGATGTCGGATGAATCTGGTGTGCACAAACTGCAGAAGGTTTTGCTTCATCCATGCCTTTATGTCCTCCGGGCAGGTTGTTAGAGTCAGAGTCATAGACAGAGTCAGAAACACCAATAGTGGAATTTAGACGGTGAAGGAAGATGTTGTGGTCCGCAGTGTCGAATGCTGCAGTCAAATCCAGGAGGATGAGAAGAGATGGGGAGTCAGCATCTGCAGTCATCGGCAGGACATTTGTGACCCTGACCAGAGCTGTTTCTGTGCTGTGGCCAGGGCAGAAGCCAGACTGATTTTTTTTTTTTCAAACAGGTTGTTTTGTTTTAGATGGCTCTGAAGCTGTGCAGCACATGTCTGCTATCACCATGTTTTGTCATGGAGATTATACATGGAGTGTGGCAAACAAAGCTTCTAATGCCTTACTCTGAACAATAACGTTGTCGGTGTCATAAAAGTTTTAGTTGTTTTGTGAACTGATTCCCCGACCACTGGAAACCTCTGCACCTCCTCCAGATGGGAAGTTTAAACTCTGGGCCGTTTAGCTGCCTGTTTTGACAGGTTTGCTGTTGAGCTATTCTATGTTCAGACTGACAGATCTTTTTGAGATGTTCAAAAGCTTGGAATATTGTTTTATTACCCAACCCTGCTTAAAACTTTCCTACATCTTTATCCATGACCCGAGGCTATCACAGGACAGCTAGAATTACACTGAGGTTAGGTTACACACGTTTCCAAAATGGGTAAATTATGAGACATATTTATGGGTATGAAAGAAAACAGCGCTAAATACAAATGGACACAACGTACTTTTTAGAATTTTATTTGTAATACATTTTAAAATCCATTTCTCAGTTTCTTTCAACTTTACACTTACACAGTACTATGTGGTGTGTTCGAAACAAAATCCCAAACATATTGACAAAAAGTTGAAAGGGGTATGAATACATTTGCAGACATATCCATCCCAGTAATTTGCACAGAAGCCTTTTTTTCTCCGGTGCTGCATAATTGGCCAGAGTAAACAGCAATGTGTTTATAACCTCCGTCTCAGGAAGAAGAAAAAAAAAAAAGTCTTCTTCTGCTCGGTGCTTATATAGCAATCAGGGAAGGGACTGAGCCTTGGTTATTAGGCAGACAGGTTGTCAAACAGTGTTTATGTGCATCCTAATAAACTCTGTATGCACAATATGTGCGTTCAGTTAGAGAAAAAAGGCCGCAGAGCTCGGAGGGTATGCGGCCCACTCGTCTGGCCTGAAAAGACTTGAAAAAATGCGCGGCTTGGACTGCAGCAGAACCTTCTGTTCATTATTTACTGCACGTTGCACTTAATCAATGCTTGTTGCCGAATAAACCCAAGGCAAGATCCAGGGGCAAGTCTCCCTCCTACCTGCGACACGTGAACGTAGCCGGCCTTCATTCTCGTGAACTTCAGTTTAGACGGTCGTCTCCAAGGTCTCGCTGGAGCACAATGCAACATCCCAATCGATAATACTGCATAACTTTCTATAGTTTGTTTATAGGCTCCAGTGTTTGTCCATCTGGCATAATGTAAGATGCCGTACAAAAGCCAGACAAGGCAGATGATGAGCTATTTAAAGGGGATCATGTTCTGAGATGTTGGAACTGCGGAGGGATCTCCAGTAATTTAGATGAAAGCAAGGTGTCTTTCCCAGATGGCCGAAAAAGCTCAGTCTTTTCCTGTTGGTTTCATTTAAGCAAGTAATGTCTATTTTTACCATGCACGGCAATCTAAGCTCTCCGAGGATGTAATACTGAATCAGTTCCAGTCAGCCATTGATTCTCAAGCAGGGTGAGGCTGTATTAATCAGCTACCATTGTCACAATGAGCGCTTCCAAAAGCAGACTTTCCTCTCACATTTCTGCCAGCACGCCTCAGGCATTTTTATTTTTTTTTTACTGTCAGTTCTGTGTCTGTGTGTGCGTGTTGCTGCTCTCAATCAGTCTGCCTTTCTCATCATTCTCACGGCTCCATGTCTCCTTTTGCATACTCATGTACCCACCCTGATGTTTAAATTTGTTCTCCCTCTAGCCTCCATGCCTCTTTCGATTCTCTATTAAAAATCAACTCTAAAGATCTTCTTAAAGTTTGTTTTGGGTTGTTTTTTTTGGGGGGGGGGGGGAGTTAACTGCAGATTTATTCTGTTTTTGCTATTTTGTCAGACTGAAACACAAATCTTGGAACAAACTAATTTTAGTATCAGGAAAAGGGATGCGTCTCGTTACGGCAGGTATAAATCTAAGACTGAATTTCAGAACAAGAACATCCAAGCCCTGGGATGGTTTTGGACTGCTTCAGGACCTGGATGACTTCCTGGAACTGAAGGAACCATGAATTTTGCTCTCTACCTGAATATCTTGAAGGAGAATGTCCTGCCATCAGTTACTGGCCTTAACCTGAAGGACACTTCAGGTTAAGACAAGTTCCCAAGCACCAGCAGAGATGGTCACCAGGACCAATTAAGTGAATAAATAAAAAGCATGAAGGTTTTCCAGTAACCTAATCAAAGACAGGGTTTCTGATTGAGATTATTTTTGAGATGTTGTGGCATGACCTTGAAGAAACTTCCTCCACAACGACGTAAATGCCTCATTGCCAGCTATCACAAATGCTTTATTATCTACCAACATTGACACAGGTTTTTGCAAAAGCATTTGCTTATCTAACAAATTAATTAATTGAGTTTTGTGATATACTTCAAAAACGAACCCACTTTTAGATGGGTTTCACAAAATCCTACTTATCTAAAGATAAATAAAACATGGTTTTGTCGCCGTGCCCATACTGTGTCCCTAATAGAAGTTCTTTGAACTTCAACCTCCAACAGCAAATAAGTAGAGGTTTTTGAATGCCGCAGACAACAACAGGTAATGCTTATCCAGATGACTGACACAAAAAAGCAGCAGCAGACTTACACAAAAACATATCCACCTTAATGAAGGAAGATGTAAGAATTACATTTTTGTAATTTTAAAACTTTCAGTGGTAATTCAATAATACAAAGAGCAGGAGTAAACGTTACACTGTGCGTGTAAGAGAGCAGATGATAAAAAAAAAAGATTAGCATTACCAAAGCAACATTCTATGTCTGCATTCCCAGGATCCTAAGATTGTTGCCCTAACACAGAGATTTCCAAAAGGTTGCCAACAATTACAATTCCGGCATGCTCCCAAACACACTGAGTCTGAAAGCTGAAAAGGATAAAACAGAGCAACTTTGTTTTATCCCCGTTATCTGCTTTAGATTGCTCTGTTTTGCTCTCTCGCAGGCTGAATGAACCCCAGATCTGTTGTGATCTGTTGTCAGATTTTATTTTAAGCTCCTTACGTCTCTGTGCTACCTCTGCGTCTACTTTGAAACACATGATATAGCTAACTTTGAGTCCTCATGACCAGTGTCTGCAGCGCTGTTGTCAGTGCGACATAGTGGTCCATTCAAAGGAAGATAAAAGACGGGATCTTTTAGTGTTTGGACCGGCAGCTCACCAGTCAACAGTGGATTTTTCAAAGCAGCGCTGAGGGCAAGTATTATTTCCCAAAACTTCTCTCCAAACAATCCGTTCTACCTTTTTAACCACGTTTATTTTTTTTCGTTAAACCAAAAGGTTACACACCTACTTTTAATTCCCTGCAAATAATCATAACTATAAGGCCAGTGATGTATGGTTGCAAGAAAATAATAACCTTGAAGAGGCTCATTGTTCCTCAGACAGTCTAACAGTGAAATCCAAGCTGTCAGCCAGTTTCATGTTCCACAGCTGCACTTTATGTCTCTAATTCAACCAAGATATATTTTACTCACTGATACTGTCTGTTCAATTTTATCCTCACTTTATTTATCTTTATATTGTCACAGAGAATGCAGCCTTTTCCGTGGCTGATGGAAGTATTTGAAAGCCCCCTTTTATGTAGCTCTTCTCTCCAGACTCTCCCTTTTTTTCCTGTCAAAAAAGACTGCAATTCATGTGTCTGGATATACTCAGAGTCTTCCACTGTTTTGGCTTTTTATTGACTGATCTGGGGTTGTAATCTCCTTCACTGTTTAGGAAAAGCATGTCTCTCAGTGAATAAAGGTGTTCATTGTCTGTTCCTGCCACTCACACTTTGGGGATGCGGTTCGGGTGTCGCCGTACGTTCCTTTCGCTCGTCTCCCAGTTCAAGGCGTTTGCGGCATCTGTGCGCAAACATTCTCAAAATGTTGAAGAGTAGACGATCAGCCTTGTCATCTTGTGCATTCTCTAAAAATGGAAGGCAGTTGTGATGACTGATGCAGATTTGGACTCTTTGATGAAAAGGTTTTTTCCCCCAGGCTGTCAATCTGATGAACACAATTAGGGTACCCTTTTGTTGAAAAGGTAGATATTCATATTAATTTAAAAAAAATTGTCCTATTTAAGTTTTTATTTACCTTTATGGTATATTGTGCGAAAATGTCTTCATTGAGAGCAAAGTGGAACTGACGCCAGCTCTCTTGTTGTATGAAGCAACTTGGTGAGTAATGGAGTGGGGCGCACTGGTTTGTTTCGTTGCTTCACTATTTATTAGTCGGCTGAGCCGTCAGCAGATGAACGTAATTCCTGCATTGATTCGAACCGCAGTAGAATGGAGCGTTGCCTGGCTAGGAACTGCACACCTGGGCAGCACATCTCGACGGAGGAGCTCAGACTGACAGTACCCCGTCATTGGGCTGTCTGTGTCCGTCAAGCTAATAACAGATAGCGTGAGCTAATGTTTTTGCTTTTAGTTTCTATTTTTCCATGTTCTACTTTGTTTCTACATTTTATTCTTACTTGCTTTTCTCTGGGGTTTTTTTCCTGTATTTTACTCATGTAAAGCACTTTGCATTGTCTCTGTACTGAAATGTGCTACATAAATAAATTTGCCTTGCCTTGCCTTGCGTTTTCCAGGAGGTTTACTACTTCATTGTTGCAGATCCAGAAGCTTTTGTGTTTGTCTTGTTGATAAAGAGAGTTGCATATGTGTGTTTTCTTCCTGACTGTAGCCTACGTGATATGTTAGCAGAGTTAGTAACTTCCAGCAGCAGATCACTGTTGAGCTGAGTGTCAGATGAAATGCGACAATTTGGGCAAATGTTAATGGGTCGGTTTATACTCGTTCCGTACCGGTAAGCTGGTGAGGTAGTGCTGCAGCAAGGATTCTCCAACAATGACACTTAGATCCCCATGTTTCATAGCTGGTGTGAGGATCTTTTCTTTTTGTTGGAGAGCACATCCTGAGAAAGTTAAGCATGGGTCTGCAGTCCCTAGATTCTGTATGTGCAGGCATACACTATCATATTCACAGTAACAAGAGCCTGCTGTTGGTCACATAATGACATCTTAGGGTTTAAGGAGACTTCTTTAACATCTTGTGGTTTGCTCTCAGGATGAACTTTCTTGCTGTCAGTTGGTTTTAATTTCTTGAATTTCCATACAAAAACCTTTACCAGACTCAAACTGCTACAAGTCTGTCTCTTTCCTAAAGGCCTCAGAAGGCTCGTTTGATTTCACCTTGGCAATCATTGGCATTCACTGTCACTGCAACATTCAAGAACACAACAAACTAAATGTCTTAAGGCTTAAACAGGACAACCCTCCTTCAACATGCAGCGGAATGAAGTGCACCTGAAGTGATACGCCTGTGTGGGATTTTAGCCATATTTAGTTAGACTACCCATGGGAGAGTCCTTGTTTTTTTCAGAATTTAAATTTACATTATATTTTAGAAAAAGAAATTTAAAAGCTCTTTAGTTTTTATTGTTTAAATATATAACTGGACTTAATCAGTATTGATCAAATTGGTGTTAATCACCGAAATGTCCAAACATATTTAAAAAAAACAGTCTATAATTTTTCCTTTTGTTTCTCTCAGATTGGCACAGAGTGGGACGCTAAAGAACGTATGTTCAGGAACATCGGCGGCCTGATGGGTCCCATGGATGAAACGGTAGGCATGCAGAAGTGGAACAAAGGGCCAAACGTCACAGTCACCGTGGTCTGGATCGACCCCACCAATGTTATCGCGGCCACCTACGACATCTTGATCGACGCCAGTGCAGAGTTCACCCACTATCGTCCGCCGCTCAACCAGCCGCTGCGACCTGGGGTCTGGAACGTCCGAATCCTACATAATTGGAGCCCTGTGGCCCAGATACGTTTCCTTATCGTTCCCCTGGCCTATAACAAGCACCAGCCGATAAGACAAGGTCAGAAACATTTTAATATACTCTGATGTAACCAGCATTTCTCATTTATTTCACTTTGAAGATAACACAAAATTAAGGTTGTTATGAAACTAATCTACCGTTATTTCGATTTTCATATATAGACGTTAGAGAAAATACGGAGTAAACACTCAAACGTTAGTAATAGTTTTTAAATGCTTATCGCTCAGAATGTTTTTGTCATTCTGCTTTTATAAAGTAACACGGGACTATAGCAAGCAGGTAGAAGCTCATTCATTCATTAACTATCAACTTTGGTAAAAGTGGGCCTGCAGAATATACTGAATGTGAATTTATATCTCAATATCAACATGTGCCAGTAATATAGTTTGCTCCTTAGAGTTACTGTCAGTGGTCTATATGTCTATGCTTGACATTATTTTTAAAAGGAGATGAATAATTGCAAACAATACCAACATCACAATTTTCAACAATATCCATTTTTTACATGTTTACCTCATTTGGTGCGGCCTTATTTAAAAGCTTGTATCTGTAGCCTTAAAACAGCATGGCTCCATCTTAAGTTTAAGTTCTTTAGTTTGTTCACCATGAGTGCTGGTGTTTTTGTTTTTTACAACTTGAGATATTTCTAAACACTTGGATTTATCTTTCTTTTAAGCAAGGGAGAAGTGTAGTATCCTTCGTTCAGCCAGTGCAGCAGTGCATCAACAGGCAGCTGAGAAGAATGGGATAGGGTATCTTGATGTTCCAAACTACCAGAAAAAACTCAATCAATTTCTCTGCCATCTCCTGTAGAGGGTCGGTATGACGGTAACGGTTTAAACATGATGATTTTAAAAAATGTTGTGTAATTCGAAGCCAAGCAGTCAGTATCTTACCCGCATTCACAGCTCTCTCTGAAATCCTCAGTTTAATAAACAAAGATTAGATTTGGTCCCTTATTGAACTCGAGCCACTTTCCTGTAAAAGTGGAGCAAACATTTTGACCCGTTTAAGACTCCAATCTCCCATGATTCAGAGCTTCACCCAAACACAGCTTTATTAACATTTGCACCACTGTCCCCTTTGATTTAGATGGTTACATATAAATAATTTTTTAATGAATATGAACAGTCTGGTAGTCTGCAGTGCAGTAGTGACTTTTCTGTGTGAAACAGAAGCTTTTGAGCTTGTCCCAGTAACAGAAGCTTCAGAAGTACTATGGTCTTCGATCTTTGATGAAGCCAGCCTCCTGCTTTAACAGGAAGTTGGCAAACTGGTGCCAGTTAATTATCTGTTTCAATAAGATACTGACTGTTCATAACTTCCTCACGGAAACTTACTTAACAAATAACAGTTTTAATGAAACAGATTTTGTGACACTTAAACATGATATCTTTCCTTTAATCTGAATATCAATAAGTTGTCAGAGGCTGAAAGTAACATGTTATTTTATTGTGTGTGCTGACTTGTGTTCAAAATAGATTAACTTTATTATTTTCTTACATCCAAAGCTCCAGCCATTTTGCTATAAGTAAGTGCTATAACTCTAACTCAACTCTAGCTTTATATAATTCCGCTATAAGGAACTCACAGAAGTTGTTTTGTGTTTATCGGGTCTCGCTGACACTGACATTGTGTCAGATGCTACATCGAGCAGCACAAATGCTACATTGACCATGAAGGGATGTTTGGTCCACACACACGCACACACACACACACACACACACACACACACACACACACACACACACACACACACATAGTCTTGTATCTGCAGTGATGCCCTTTCTAATCAAGCTTTGGGCCTCTGTAGACCCTGGTTATTTGTCATCAAGTCACCCCTAATAACCCAGCGAGCAGCTCATACATACTAAACAGAGTGTTAAACAACGGCGCACTTAGCCCTCTAAAAACAATGACACAATTAAATCAATCAGTCAGCATGGGCAAGAGAAAAGACTGCGGCGTTTGAATCCATAAGCCGACCATTTCCCCAGAAAGTCACACAAGAGCCGAGATGCCGACTGCAGCGTAATCACATCTTTCTTGGTTTAATAATCTGCCTGAGTTGCTTTAATGATGCAGGGAGACAACAAATAAAGCGACATCTGTTGCCTTAAATGTGAGTCTCACAGGGGCTGTGTTCGTGTCAGAATGAGTCGCATATTAGTCACAAGTAAATGGTCATGCTCACAACAGCTGACAGTGGTCCAAGTAAGTTATTGTGGCACTCTGGGTGGTGTGATCTGGGTCCCGCCGTTCCTCTGCCTGCAGCCTAAAGTATTTCATCAAGCAGCTCAACTAAACAATCCACGGCAAAAGAAAAAGAAAAAAACAGCATGTTTAGGCTCCTTGCTAGCAGAGATAAGTTAGCGCAACAGTCCCAGCTTTGGAGAAGCGCACACACCTCTAAATTGCACATAACAGGCACGACACTTGAAATACACAGGTAGTATCCTTCCACACCGTTGTCCTCCCTTCTTACCATTTACCATTTTATCTCTACACCGATAGCAGGGCTTACCAAATACATTTAATATATTTTAACTGAAGCCTGAAAAACTCACAACCTTCTTCTGTCTCAGCACATACTCTCTTTATATTGATAACATAAAGTATTTGGCCAGTTGGATGGACTCTGACTGCCGCTGATACAAATGCATGATGCTTGTTTTTAGTGGCTGGGATAGTAACCCTCTGGTTTAATGGTAAAGAAAGCTAAAGGTCAGAATAATATGGGTTAATTGTAATTAACACATTAACATCATTATCGCAATAGAATTTCTATTTCTATTTAGGAGTCAGGTTCCTACACATTCTTATAAAGTCTGGAAAACTACGGATTTGAGAAATCTCAGTGATGTAAAAATATTTTATACGTAAATATATAAATATAAATATATAAGAAAAAAATCTGAATTTCTTTATTTTTTTGAAGAAAGTTTTAAATCATCCTAGCTTGTGTTTTTGTCAAATGTATGGGTCATATTTGAATATTAGACTGAATAATTGAATATGAATTCAAAACTCATTTAGAAATAAAAAAGAACAGTTAAACTGATTTACAGACAGAAACAATTCAATTACAACATTCTAATAAATATTATATATTTATATATTATTATAAAGGTGTTAAATATTTGAAACCAAGCAACCTAAAATCCAACACCATTTATTACCAAGAAAAGGCTAAATACATGTTTATTTTTTCAGAGCTGTGTTTAAAAGACGTCTTTTTTTTTTATTATTTCACCCGGTATCACAAATGCTCATATTATACCAGAAAAAGTTTAGAAATATACGTAGCCATCTTCACAGTATTAGGTGGTTAATAATAAAACTCCATTGCCATTGGGATTTCTGTCTTTAATTCTCCCTCTTTGATTACAGCAGTAATATAGTATATATGTTTGCAATGAATGAAGGATGTACTGTACCACAGCTTGTCCAAATATTTTATATAAACATATATTCATATATTTTTCTACATCGTAATATGAAATAACCATTTGCATTCATGGCCTTCATTGGGTGCTTTGGATTTAGCTTTTCGTCTTCCTGCCTATAATTTACTTCTGTGTCTGGAACCATGTTCCCCTCCTACATGCAGTGCTGGTAAGACTTTATGACGTGGCAACAGTACACACACACACACACACACACACACACACACACACACTCACATTTTTATACAGATGCAGAACCACTCTTCAAAGGTGCATGGGTTTATACCACACAGCGGTACCACAAAGCGAGACGTCCGATGTGCTGACTGCACCTCGGCTTTGACTGCATCATTCTGTCGCAAGTGTGTGAAAAACGCTGATGTCTGCAAACATCTGGGTGTGAGGCGATTTTTTTTTTTTCCTTTTTTCTTCTTCCTCCACAGTCGTGCTTAAAAGGGATGGCTGGCATCCCAGTTAGGAGACCAGTGTGGAATTTAAAGCTTCACTGGAGCTCAGGGTGGAGTGGGTGCCTTTAAAGGGAGGCTGTGTTTGTGATTTCATAGCCTCCTTTCCAGGGCTTCCCCGTCACGGGAAACGGGAATGAGGGCATGTCTTGGATCTGTCTGTTTATACAAATTTGGCATTGCAACAATGTGATACACCACATCAAAAGAACATTTGGAAGATTGAATTGCAGATTTAAAAATCCAAGCAAATTAGGAACCTGTGTGTGCTTAAAGCCCAGATCTCACCACTACACACCACTGAAGAATCCATTTTGCATTTTGGAAGCTCAATTCCGACAGTTGTTGAACAGCAAATGCTCTGGTTTTGTTATAAATAAGTAGGCAGTGCATGTGCACCCTGTGTGGTAGTTGAGGTCTGGGTAGAGGTCTTCTCCCCAGTCTCAGTGCCTTTGCACTGAACCTGGGCCCTGAAAATTTGCACTCTTTTACCGCTTATTCGCTTTCAATTTTCAATGTACAAGCAAATTTTTAAAAATTACAACATGACTGTTTAATGAGTCATTGCTTTATTTGGCATAAAAAACAAACATTTATTTCAGATTTTTATTATAGACCAGAATCAAAGATACAAAATGGAAAAGTGAACTACAGAACAGAATATGATTTTAATATTTGATGATTCAGATTATCAAATAACAATATCTCGGATATTCTTGTTCAGGTAACGTACGGGGTATAATGTCCGCCCTGGCACCACACACCGGTTTGATTTCAGACTTATGCGGCACAAGTTTCCCACAGTCAAGATGTGTTTTGTCCTCAGTGTTGACCTGCTGTCTGGCCTTCTAAACACTGTTGTAACGGGAACGAACGATAACTTCAGGCTACATTCAAGTACCCTTTGTACATTAGCTGCTCTGTTTTGAAATACCTTTAAAATGACTCAGGTTTTATTATCAAATCTTACCAAGACACCATTTGATACTTTATAAATGACGTCCCTGACATCTTGCAAGTCTCGTATACTAATTGTAATAAATGATGATCTCTGATCAAAACACCACTCAGTTCTAAGTTGGCCTCGTTTTAAAATGTTATAAATAAAATGTAATTGTTTTCTGAACATTTCTGCACTTGTTTTTAAATATCCAGTGGCACGATTATTGTTTTACTTGTTGGACTAATTCCACTGTGGCTTCTTTTTATTATTAGAAAAATCCCACTTAAGTAAGCCCAATTAGTCTACCTCACCAAATATTTCACGTCATGATGTTGAAGAAGATATATTGTTTTCAACATAAAGGAATGCAAACCGTTCAGAGGAGACAGCCAGCACTCAGCTGGGCATCCTTACTAGCATAAAAGAACTGTTCACAACAGTACTGTTTGCTTATACTGTGCCATGACCCATCCCAAATTCCTCATTTTTCCTCCAAGATTGTATAGATTAAGACTTTTTTTGTGCTGAACTGATTAAAAAGCAAATTCCATTTTAGAACAGGATAGTCAGATTTATTGAAGCCGACGATAGTAACCCCCCTTTGAAATAGCCGGGAATATTAGTTATGAACTGTTGAATAAGACCTTTGAGACATTTGATGATTAAGAGGTGGTTTAATTATCTTGAAGGTATTTCAATAAAGATCATCTAGTGTATAATTTGATTTGAATGCGTCACAGCGTTAAAACATGGTAGAAGCTCATACAACCTCATCAGGATGTCTCGTTCCATCACAGATGTTCTCTGGCTTGAGGTTTTGAAGTTCGGGGCTCCATAGTCATTAAAAAACCTGAGAGAGCGTACTCTAGGTTCCACTTAGAATACACAAATGTATTCTAAGTTGCTTAATCATTGAACATCGTCATTAAACGGCGGCAAACACACGAGGGAGGGGAAGCTCAGCGTAGCTCGTAGATCATTCTGCGCTGGCATTTACTTCCACTAGGTCATCCTACATTTACTCTTTTAAACTCCATTTCAGAAGGTGTGCAGGTGAAAATTTCACACTGCAATTTTTTTTCACATCTTATTATTCATATTTAATTAATTGGAATTACCTTGTTCAAGTCCAAGCCCTAAATCCTAGCTTACATCCAAAGCTCCAGCCATTTTGCTACAAGTCAGTGCTATAACTCTATATCAACTCTAGCTTTATGTAATTCTGCTATAAGGAACTCGCAGAAGTTGCGTTGCAGCTCATTTTGGATTCGTTAAACGGGGTGAACAGCATAAAACGGAATCCGCTTTATCACTACTTATTCCCGTCTGTTTGTCCTTTCCTCCCCGCCTCCAGAGGACACGCTGAGGCTCCACAACGGGCCGACAAAGAACAGCTACATGGAGCAGAGCTTCCACGGCCTCAACCCGGTGCTCAACATCCCCGTCAGCCTGGCTTACGTGGAGCAAGCCAGGAGGAACGCCGCCCTCACCGGCCCGGAGCTCGAGGGCTGGGTGGACGGCCTCGTCGGAGAGCTGTGGGAGGCCGCCGACATCTGCGCCGTCGGCCTCACGGCCTGCCCCGTCATGCAGCCCTGCGCCAAGAGCCCCTGGAGCTCCATGAGCCCGGATCCCAAATCCCAGCTGGGAGCGCCGCGTGCCGACGGCCGCATAAGGTAGCAGCGAGGCCTCCAGCTGGACAGGAGGCCGCGACACTGTTTACTCCTATTTATTTGAGAGGCTTATCACGAGGAGAGGAAGAGGAGAAGGCTCTTCCTCTGTCCCTCTGAGAAGAGGCGAATGAAAAAAGGTGGACTCCTTCAGCATGCTGTGGGTAAGGCTGTCTTAAATGCAAGGGGAAGCATTTCTCTGAGCCTCCCACAGAGTTTATTCCTCCTGGGGATTTTGCTGGCTTTGCTATTTCCCTTTCTCAGTGTATTTATTATTACGTTTTTTTTTTTTTTTTTTTTTTTTCCATGGCTGAGTTTTACTGTGATAAAACGTTGCAATTTTGGAGCTTTTTACTGTGCAGTTGAAGGAATTGCAACGCCCAGCTTTAGGGCAGTATGGCCACGCAAGCCTGGACTGTCGACACTGGTGCGACACGGCCTTAGTTGGAAGACATTCACCAGGAAGTAGCTGAGCACTGGCTCCTAAAACTTCATCAACATGGACAGTAGAACAAAAGCTGGGTAGCGAGCACCCCTTAAATAGATCACATGAAAATTTGTGACAGCTCAAATATAATTTATTAGGTAACTCGTTCGGTGTTTATGACTGCACCACCCTTTATAGCTACAGGCACCACCTGGTAAAGATGTGTATAAAAAGCCTTCAAATAAGTGCAACTCTTACTGCAGCTCTCTAAAAGAGAAAATTTGCTAACAGTACATTTTGGAGATGTTTATTTACTCTTTGACCACCCTGTTCACCCTACATGTCACAAATATAAACTTTGGTCTTTGTTCAGCCTCTTTTTTGTCATAGTTCCCACAGTTTTAGATGTTTTTTAACCACTCCTATTGTAGGATAGTCATCATAGTAAAAGTTCAACTAGATAACATTGGATAACAATTGTTGATTCTGTCTTGGAAAGCAAAGGGTTCTTTCTAAACCCTTCCTGCAAGATGAATTCTCGCGGGACATATAGCTGTGACAAAAGCAAGAGCTGCTGAGCCCAGAGCCGGACCAAAATAAACACGGCTGGGCAGGAGGACGCACGCGTAGCCGCTTCTATCACGTCTGTTTGGTCAGAATCCACGATTTCATCTTTGAAATAAGAACAGCGAGAAGTGCCTTGACTAGCTTACCTTGTTGTGTCTCATGACAGTTTCTCATGGAAAATATAAGCCTGCTGCTTACATTTTCATTTGATACCGTGATTGGCTAAAACCAACTTCTGGTAGGCGGGCACTAGGTGTCGCTTCACCCAATCAACTGGGAAAGTTCTGCTGAATGTCCCTCCTTTCCCCGAATGGACTCGATAGGAGCAGTCCCAGAGTGATAATGGTCATACCTCAGTCAGAAGCCAGACCAGCAGTTGGACTTGCTAAATTTTCAAAGTTGTAAACTTTCAGCAGCAGCAGCAGCAGCAGCTCACTGTTCCACCCATGGTTGGTCCGGTGAGCCTCTGCGGGGAAGGGCTGAGTGCCAATTTGTGTAGTTGAAAATGGCTCAGTTGGCTTTAAACGATTCCTTTTATATGTTATTATATTTAAATATTCATTTTGACAACCCTAGTAAATGGGGAGAGGTCTAGGTGAGAAGCTGTTTTTTTAACATCAAGATCAACATACTGTACATCTGCCTTAATTGGTTTGCATTTTCTTTTGTCTTTCCCATTTTGTACAGTCCAGCCAATAGAAATGGATCCTTTTGAAATTATATTTATACCCCTTAGAACAAAGTCGTGGCTTACTAAGAAAGGTTTCCAGACTCTCCAAAAAATGTAAAAGAGGAGGTAGGGAATGAAAACAACTTAAGTTGAATGCATTTTATTGGGATTTATGTTCTGTACGGATAAATATATTCAAAATTTTAAGTTATTTTCTAAGCATCTGTGTGAAATAATGCTAGTGCAAAAAAAGAAAAACTAATTTGAATGCTTTTTAGTAACTTTTTACCAGGGGTGCCTATAAATATGTGGGGTGCTGTAAAATCACACATTTGAGCAGCTGAGTGCCTGATTAGGTTTCGGAGCCAATGTGGCTGCTTTTGTTTTGTTGAGATAAAAATGCCTTTCTAGTATAGTTAGTTAATTGGGGAATATTTTTATTTCACCGAAACTGCTTGTAGACATTTGTGGTTATCTTACTTTCTTTTGAGACTTAATATTTCCATAGATTAGACTCTTTTTTTATATATAACAGCCAGATGTTATGACAGGCAGCAGACAAGAGAAGAATCAATATTTCTTGTTTCTTCTTTTCTTAATTCAATCTGCCTCAAACCCGAAACAAAATTACCTTAAGATAACCTTAAACGTGTCGTTCTTGTTGAGTTTGTTCCAGTGATTTCACAACACTTAATGTTGTACATAATTATTCAAGAATCTCCAAAATTGTGTGAGTGAGGGGGGGGAGGAGTATTGTTATTTATTTCGAAGTTTATATTAATACTGATATTTTTAGTCAGTGACTAAATAACTGCAACGCTGCCTTGGCAGCATGATGAGTATTTTTTTGTAAGGAAAGCCGCCTTTATTTACAAAGGCCATCACCCCGAACTTAATATTGTACGTTTTTATGGCCCGCACCCGTGTGTTAGTCTGTGTTGTCCTGTCTGAACAAGACCTTCTTGTCCCAGTTTCTTACATGGCTGTTGGCAGTGTGCATCACAAGAGAAAATCCATGCTGATCCTTGACCTCCATTGTTGCCTGGACGTTTTCCCATTTTGTTAGGTTACAAACACAAACTTTGCTGTTATATTCGCTAGACCAACACATTGCAGTGCACGATTCGGAAGTGAAAGGAACAGGATTCTTGGTTTTGGAAATTGGAAAAACCCCAATGTCAATACGTTTGCTGCGTTTAGACATAGAAGTCTTTTGGCATGTGTTTCCACCAGTTTTCCACATTTAGAGATTGTTCATTTTTGTTCATTCTTCGTTCAACATAGCTCAAATTGACTAATATTGGATGTGGCACGTCTGTAAACAGCAGTTTTCGTTCTTAGTTTAGGTCTGAACTGGGTCATTCTATCACATGGATATGCTTTGATCTAAACCCTCCATTATAGCTCTAGCTCTATATTTGGGGTCGATGTCCTGCTGGAAAGACAACGTCCACCTCAGTTTTAAGTGTCTTTTATCTTATAACCTGGCTTCTTGCAGCTCAATACATCTTTCAGATCAAATCTTACCAGTTTATTTATCTATAGTGAAGAAAGGCATTCTCTAAGCATGATGCTGCCACCCCCATGTGTCATTATGTTATGTGTTGCATGTTGGTCAAAGGTTTCATTTTGGTCTCATGCCACCAGAGCACCTTCCTCCACATGTTTGCTATGTCCTCTACTCCACTTTAGGTGAAACACAAATAGGACTCAATCAACAACCTTTCTTCTTGCCACCGTTCCAGAGGGGCCAGCTTTGCTTCCACTTCACAGTTTTGCACCACTTTGTGTTGGTCTATTTGTGAAATACCAATAAAATACGCTACGGTTTGTGGTAGTAATGTGAACAAACTAGGAAAAAGTTCATGAATTTTTGCGAGGAACTGCATCTAAAGCAGAAAATTATCAAACAGAGAAGGTGAACAGAAACTATCGTCACAAACAAGCACTCTGGACAATGTGTGGACCGAAGGAGAAACTGTGCTTTTTGGTGTTGTATCCGAATGACAGTGAGTGGTTGTAGTTTTCATGCTGTGACAAAAAGAAATTTATAATTTCAAGTGAATATGATATTGTATCTTGAGTGCAAAAAAAAAGAAGAGAATAATTTATCAGACTTGTTCTATGGCACCTTGTCAGCTCTGTTCACATTTGAAGTACGTTTTCTCCCATCGAGACAATCTCTGGACATTTACGTCGACTTAATCACACCAGGGACGGCAACTGATCCTGAACAAGGAGTTCGGTCATATATTTGCTTTACCTTGAAATCAGTTTGATCTGGAGCCAATTAGGTTTTCAATCTGTGATTGTCAGCATTGTTTAGTCATCACATGAGCTAAATGAGTGGTTTTGCACAAGCTAATGAAAAGACATTACTGTTCATTAATGTCAAGTTCACCTTGCCTCTCTGTCAGATGGGAGGATCGCAAACTGCTGTCTCTCTGTCCCTTTCAAATCGACTCTGTTTCTGGTGTTATACCTCCTCATCCTATCACGTACGGTACCACCGTGCTCTGAACAGTTACATCACTCAGTACTTATGGTGTAAGCTCAACAACGGGTTTGGGTTAAATTAATTAAATGTAACTAAATGTGAAAGTCATATTTTGTAAGAAAACGATTAACGGATGAAGATGTAATGTACATAGGTATTTTGTATTGAAATATTGTCTAAAACAGATACCGTTCATGTAAATACGGAGGGGGTAAATTGACACTGAAGTGTGAAGAGTTTTTTTGTTTGTTTGCTTTTTTAGTGTCAGTATCTGGACAAAAAGAGTGAATTCAGTGTTTTATCAATGAAAAGACATGACCTGTTTCAGTATTTTGGACTGCTGTGATAGCAACCTTTTCCTATCCGTGTCCCAGAGAAACCAGATTGTTGTTGTTCTTGCTGGAATGTATCGTTGAGCATCTGTTGCACAAATTTCTCTGACTCATGATCCCCCCCGTTGTTTTATTCAGAGAGGCTCCGTGTGCCTTAGCTGATTTTTAGAACCTTCTCTGTCCATTAAAGCAAATCTTTGTTGTTTTCTATTTTTCGACCTCGTGTGAAGAAAGCCATGAGTCTGTCAAGCAATCCATCGGTACTCTGACACCAAAATGATGTCTGCTGTTGTATATATATCATCAGGCCTTCTCTTGTTGTTATCAGCTTTTATTTTTGTTCTTCCCTTTTGGGAATTTGTTTTATCAAACTGGCTTGTTTTACTTTTCTCTGACTGCTTTTTGGAAATAAAATTCTGCAAAACAACATCTCACGCGGATTTGTGCTAAATTGTGGCATACGGCACGGAACCACTAATGACTAGTAATCTGGATGGATGGCTGGCTGGCTGGCTGGATAAAAAGATGAATTTAACAATGAAGCCTGTAGCTTTATTGTTCCTAAAAGCTTCCCAAGTTTGAATTATTCTTCTTATTAAACCACCTATGCCATTTGTTTTTTTTCTTCTTTTTTCTTTTCGATGGCAAATGATAACCATTCAACCTTTATTCGAAGTACTTTGACGTGACAAAGAAGATACACACGTAATATATTTTTTTTCTTTTAATTAAAATACTGGTCGTGTGGCTGTGTTACTTTCTGACCCTGCAGTGATGCACAAATATGAAAAAATAATTGTATCTTTTAACTCATTATCTATGTTTTAAGGAATTTAACTGTACACATTTTCAACTTTCTCACGAGCATCAACATGATACTCACTAACTGAAGGCAGTGTGTTTCAAGTACCAAAGAAAAGTTATTGCATGGCCTTTTTTCCCCTCATTTAACCCTAGACCGCAGAGATACAAAGTTGATCAGAAGTCTTAAAACAATCATAAACCTATTGAGATTTTGTTTTAGAGCATACATTCCATCCCACTGTTAAAAATAGTAAGAAGTGAAGCTTAAATGGGAAAAGCAAAAGCAGTTGTGTGCCGGATGTTTCAATAGCTTGGGCTATTTTATCCACATGGTAATTCAAAGTGCTTCACTGAAAAGATTTTAAAATAAATATAAAACCAGTTAGGTAAAAGTTACAGTAAAAATAAGAAATGCATTGACAGAATAATGGTGAATTCAGGCATTTGATAAAAAAAAATTAATTAAAATCCTCATTGTGAAAAATACTTCAGACATCAGAAAATAAAATATATTAACTATTTTTAGAACAGAAAAATCAACAATTAGGTTTTTCTGCATGTATAGTAGACCCCAAAGGTTATCCCCTAAGTTCCTCTTGAGTGTTTCAGAGAACTAATGAACGGTGGGGTGACCGGGCCTTTTCAGCTCCTTCTGGATCTCCCCTCACCAATCACTGGACTGGACCTCTATAAATCCAAACTTAAGACACTTTTATTCAAGAAGCCTTTAAAAACTCTGTAGCACTGTGGCATTTTATTCCAGATTTTTAACTTTTATTTAGTCTTTTGTCTGGTTTTGAATGTTTTTATTTTATTTTATTGTAAAGCATATTTGTTGTCTAGCTGGCTGTTGTAAAGGAAAGTATATAAATCTAAAAAAAAAAAAAAAAAAATGAAAAAATATTACATAAATGTGAAGGCGTGCAAACTGGTGTATGAACTGCTGTGCTATAAAATAAAGCAAACCTAAAACCTGCCATTCAATATAAAGTACTGTGAACAGAACAGATAAAAGTGACAAAGGTCCAATTAGCCATAGCATGTCCGTTACCCTATTACTCCATATGTATAATTTTTGATACAAATATTTCTGAGAACTCTGCCTCTTCGACAAAGTCAGTATATTTCTGAACATCCAATTTACAATATACAAATGGATATATTTTACACACCCTATATAAAAATGCAGAAAACATGAGGAACATTTTAATTTTTTTTTTTTTTGGTCTAACATATCAATTACAATACATAGAAAAATTGAAAGCCTGTCCTTTAATTTTATTAAAAGCAACCAAAAAAAAAATGGAAGTTTCTTCACAATAAGTTGTATCAGACAGAATCACATAAATGTGAGAGCAACATGCTTCATATTACAATAACTTGTAAAGTGTTTTAAACGTGTGTTTGCTTTGTTCTGTTAATTAAAATGTGCATCACATTAAAATTAATCTCCAGAGTTTCTACTCTCGATGTACACAACAGGTTCAGAGTCACTTTTATCGTTTTAGTCATACATCTAACCCCACACACTAAGATCCAACAGCTCAGGTGCTTGGCCAGTTTCTTTATCTTACAGGTCATGTAATCCAGTGACAACAGCGGCTTCAGAGGGCATTTCACACATCGAGTCACTGCAGTTAATCCAGATTATACGGTGCAAACATTGCTCCTTCACTACAGGCTGGGGTAATCTAGTCAGAGAGTGTTTATTAGGGCTGGTACTGTTCAGGGTTTTATATACACTGAAGAATATGGATTTCCCATCCTAAGCCCCACAGCGGCTGCTTGGTCCACTGCTTTCATTCCCAAATAGACGGCTGTATTGCAGGATAAAGGTTCATAAGAAGCAACTAGTGGCTTGCTTTCAGCTGCATTGTGCTTGTCCAGAATTACTAAAGTTTAATGAAACTGTAGTTTTAGCCCACTGCTTAGTGTTGAGCATAAACCTACATACCAAGGCTAACTATACGTGTTGGTTGTTCAACTTTTTCTGGAATGAGGACTCAATATGTCTGTAAATAAAAAAATGTAAGGGGATTTTCTGTTAGATAAGTAAAAGCAGAAAGGTTTGCAATACAGTTCAATGTCGCCAATCCCCTCTTCCAGCACATTTGTTTGCACTTTAAAGAGTATTAATTACTCCAATGAAATATTATCCGTAGCTTCTTATCAGTACAGTGTTTTCACTGCATTTAATACTTGCAATCAACCATGCCTCCTTCTGAAATGCAGAAATTCTGACCGAACTATCCAAACACACAGAAATCCTGACCCAGTTCTCTAATATCAGGGTGAAATCCATCTAAGGGAAAATTTAGTGTTTCTAGGTCCAAAAATATAAAGTGAAAATATGCATTTAGTAGACTAATATACATTAGTTAATTAGCCTGAATTGAGTTGTCAAAAATTGCCATTTTGAACTGTCGGCTGACAGTATTTCCAGTCCTGTCTAAAAAAACATTTACTTGAATTAGCAGATTTTCATCTTGACTTGTTGTAAGTGGTGGTCGCCTGGTTGAAAAAAAATCTAAATGTTTAACTTTTTCCAGTGAGCGAAGGCAGGATATGGAATGTTATGTTATCACTGATGGCAAGAACTTTTGATGGGGATGATAAAATCCATTTATATTTAGATATATTGAGAGAGAAAGAGAAAGAGAGATTGTTAATGTCATAAATATATAGCTTTATGTATAAAAATATGAGTTGGTCCAGCAGTCCAGAACATAAAGTATTTAAGTACATTTTTAATTTACAAAACGTTGATTTTACCGGCATTACAATAATTAACAACCATAAGGTGTTTCATGTGGCAAAATGTTTATTTGAAAAAAGTCCAATTAATATAATGAAAGCCAAAATAAACAAAAAAGATAAGAAAGTCCTTTCAACAGTTAGGGAGAAGGGAAACTTGTGGTGAGTGGCTGCTTTATTCAGGTTAATGTACAAAAATAGCTTAAAAAAACATATATATATATATATATATATATATATATATATATATATATATAGAGATAGATAGATAGATAGATATAGATAGATATAGAGACGTCAATACAGAGAAAAAAATACTCCAATTTAGTTGTTCAGTAAAGACATGTGGTCCGATCAAAAAACAATATATAAATTGTGTCTAAAAGTATTTCCATTGGTCCGATGCACATGATTTCAAATCGCTCCCGAAGGCCATAAAGTGAACCTTGTGTTACTCCCGTCTTTAATTTTGGTGAATGTGATCCTGCTTTGCTTGTGGCATTTTTGAGAACAACACCTCAGACACATTTTTTTAGCCACACTAATCTTATTATAACTACATCTGACATCTGGCGGGTTCTCATAACCCTGTGGTTGGGTTTCATAAAACTGTCATCCAGCTCAGTCAGCTGTCATGATTCGGTTTTAGGAAGGGGCCAAATGCGGGCAGAACAAGAGGCAAAGCGGTGAAGCGATGAAACTTTAATAAGAAAAATAAACAGAACCTTAAAATATCGGTATGAAGGAAACAGAGCGTTAAACCACATCTGAGGAACAGGCAGAACCGAAGAACCAAGAGAACCAGTGAGCCGATAGGAGGTGTGGGTAATGACATAGAATACAGGAGGGTCTATTGGAGAGGATATGTGGAGCAGCTGAGTAAAAAGTAAACTGGGAGACGGGGAAAAAAAACTTGTGAATTGCAGAAAGATTCATACTAATACTTTTTTCACTTTTTGTCCCATGACAATTCCAAATCTCTTTCATTGGATTTCTGTTATCATGAACACAAGCACTCCCTCCAACCATTCATAAATCACAAGCTGGTTGGAGGATATCCCGCACCGCTGCGAGAATACCAAGAATATAGCCGGCAGCTCAGGACATTGGGAGTTGTCATGCAGCATCTACATCAACACGACACATACAAAATCTGAATCATAAATCCCCCGTAACGTTTATATATACACATATATATATATATATATATATAAAAACAAAAATGTCAGAAGGCCTCAGTGTAGCAGTGCTGTTGCCAATTCCTCGACTATAAATTCTATATCTCCGCTTCTCACTCTTCTCATCAGACTTGGGTCTTGCTTAGGGTGGTGAATCCTGCTGGTCTCAGGTACTATACCTTTTCACAACATCATTTGCTGCCTCCCCCCTATGGATGTCAGTGAATATGAGGCTGTGACTGGCTCACTTGTTGGTCACCAGGGTATAACAGAGTCGGCTGGATTTTACGCCCCTTGCCTCGTCAGTCCATTCACAAAACTCACGGAGAAAATTTAAGTGTTTTGTGAAAGGGACTAATTTCGTTTGCATCGTCTCACCAGTTCTGTTAAAGGGCTGCCCTGCATTTACCAGCTTGTCAGTCGATACTGAAGACAACAAAAACGCACAGCATTATTCTACCGCCTCCGTCTGTTAATGTAGTGATTGTGTGTCCAGCGTGAATTACTGGGACCATAAATAGCATCTAGCAAGTCTATTTTGTGAGTCGCAGCAAAACAACACGATGATGCAACACCTGTACCTAACGGTGGGGACGGTGCTGTCAGGCTTCCTTCTTTTCTCTCCAATTGTAAAAATAGTATTTATAGCCAAACAATTTCAGTTTTTGTTTCATGGAACCACAGGACATGTCTCCAAAAACCAAGGGTCTTAATGCGCAAGTGCATTTACAAACTATATTCTGGCTTTTCATGTTGCTTTTGGAGTAATGGCCGCTTTCTCGGTCAGTGGCCTTTTCAGCTCATGTTGGAACAGGACTCAAATGCTTTCGATAAGGAAGCTCCTTATCTTGACGAGGGCTTTTGCTTTTATCTCTAGAGGGGGTTGATTCGCACACGTTGCACCAAGCATGACCATCTGTGTGAAGTCCCTGGTGTTTATATTAGCATATAATTGAACAGAAGAAGATGATGTCACCGGGAATCGTTTTTTTTGGGGTTTTTTCCAATATTTTTTGCCTGATTTCTTTTGATTTTTTTTCCATGATGTCACACAAAGAAGCAGTGTGTTCTAGCTGTTGCTTTAAAATAAATCCATGTTGTGAATTCAATAAGAATCAGAAGTTTACAAAGCCCTGACATCATAATTTTGGGTTTTCTCTATCAATAGTCGTGGATTTTACAAAGCAAGACAATTTCTCAGACAACAAGGAAAAAGTGTTATCATGTGTGCTTCTAGAAAGTTTCTACTCAAGCATCTAATTTTACAAGTCGGTTACTTTTGAAGGCAACTGGTTGAACTGCATTTTATTAAAGGGTATCAAGATAAAAGGGACAAAAAACAATTGCATGCAGAAAGAGAAGATGCAATCTTTTCTTTCTGCATGCATGGAATTTCTCCAGATACTTTTGGCTTCCTACCACAGTACAAAAACTTGACCTTTAGGTTAATTGGTTACTCTGGATTTCCCATTTGGGACCAGCCTGTGCTTGCATGGTTGTTTTTGCTCTGTGTCTCTCTGTATCGGTGTCATGGACAGGCGACCTCGCCACGCTGTACCCCACATTTTGCCCAGTGGCTGATGGAGATAGGTACGTAGGTACCAGCCCTTCTTGCAACCCTGCACGGATGGGTGGGTTTAGATAATGGATGGATGGATCGCTTTCCTTCCACTTTGTGATCCTGCACTACTTTCTGTTGCTTTTTTTTTGTTTTTTTCTACATTAACTCCTAATATTGAAAAGCGAGATCTAAAGTTTAAATGTGACAAAATGTGAATGGGCAATTAATGTTTTTGAGAAAGCTCAATACATTTTTGCATTCTGACTCTAATCTTCTCTTTGCTTAAAGGAGCACAGCGCAAATTCCACAGTTTTTGCAGACGTCTGCTCCCTCTGACATCAAGTTGAAATGACACCAGTGTTGCGCACGTGCATGGGAGAAGAGAACGAGCATCTGGCGCTGCGACTGCACAGGTCTTTTGTTTAGAGGAGTAATGTCTTCTGAGGTAAGAAACTGAAATAAATATTGAAGTTAGCCCGTGTTCTCTCGCTGACGCGTCAACAGCGCCGGAGACTCAACAAAGTAGCCGGGTGAAGTAGAGCGCGCAGAACGTCACACCCACATGCACGTCCAGGGAACACAGCCCGAATCGCTCTCTCAGGACCTGACTAATCCAGCCGACAGAAGCAACTGCGGTAAATAGACGAAGTGAAATGTTCTAATTAAAGTTCCTCGCTCCTGTTCCTTGGGTTTTAATGAGGTCGACAGTAAGAGCTCTATTGTGGGTGGGAAAGGAGCTTCGGACTGCCGTGCCGAATTCGGACAGCCTTTAATGTCACACGTCAGTACACAACAGAAACGCACATGGATGATTCTAGACAAATCTGGGCCTACAGCCTTCCTAACAAGAACTACAAAACACGCAAGTTAGGCAAATGTAGAGAATGGCTTAGGCTCTCCCTTACACAAACCAAGACATACGAAGGCGTATAAACTTGTACAGACTGAATTGTTTTCATTTTAGAAATAGGTTTTCTTAACAGCTAATGGTGTATACACATTATATATAAAATAAACGACGTGCACAACATAAATAATCAGTTTAAATGTCAAGGTATTTCAAGGTATTCCTTGAGGTGGGCTGTGTACGTCGTGTCACACAAAGGATTATGGGATTCCTTAGCAACGGTAAGGGACTTTGTGAGGTTCCTATGCTACAGGAGCTATAATAGGAAGCATACAGGCTCCTTTTCCTACCTCTTTCTTTACAAACTATACTATTCAGACAGCCCTTACGGTGACCCCTGACCCACTTCCGCTTTGGCTAAAGAAACTTGCTAAAACTTCTTTTTTCTTTTTTCTTATTGTTTACAGTTTCCCATGCAGCGCACAATTATAGACTTTTCTCACCCCAAGTGTGATTTCCCCAGATTCTCTCAAACATACAGCATTTCTGTTTTTGAGGCGTTAATCAAAGCAAAACTACAGATTCCATCTACTTTCCTCCCAGCGAGATTTAGCCTACTGGGAGAAGCAGCTTGATTAGTCCAAGCTTCTGCTGCTCTATATTTATGCACATCAATATATGGACTTTCCAAATAGGCATGCATGTCAATCACAATTATACGACTTTTCTTTTTTTCTTCAAAGAAAAAAAAGCTCCTTTAGCAGCCAAATTCAGAAAATGACACTGTTCAGTCACTGTAAAAATTTAACTTTTAATTTATTATTATAAACCCTTAAAAACCAGCAGCTGATAACACACAACTGAACCATTAACTTGAGGAACTTTGATGTTTTTCACATTTTGACAACAATGGAGGTGCATTTATTAATTGAACAACAAAGAAACGCTTTGACTCTCTGAGGTTGGAGAAAACTGTTTTATGATGTATTTTAATTACTGCCAGCAAATAAACAGACTAATTAAGAAACTAATGAATGAATTGACCTTACAAAGATGTATTTCCCTGGGGTTCGATGTGTTGGTATTTCAAGAAGTTCCTTTCCAGAGCAATCCATTGCCAAACATGAAGACTATAGGTTTGCAAGTGCATGATTCATCTTATAGTCTTTGCCTCTGAAATATTTTCATTTACATGAAAAATGTGAAATGTTTTTGCAACTGAACAGTCACAAAAGCTGCATTTTTTTTTTTTTTTAATCACCCGCTCATAGTTAAAAAATCAGGCCCTTTTGTTTATTCTTGCAATCAGCTACGGCTCTGTCTCACGTTGAGGATACACTTGTGAGCTCCAGGTTTTGCTTCTCTTGATTTCCAGCTGGTATTTTAGTTCCCAGAATAGTTTCTGATGATGAGTTCATTCTCACCTTCATCAATGTGACTGTTTTTTCTTCCTTTGCAAGCCTTTTCCAGGTTTAAGCATAATCAGTGCCAGCATCATTTAATTAGGCGCTACAGCAATTTCAAGTTATTATAGAGAGTTGTAGGTAGTTTGTAAGAAAAAAAAACAAGAAACTAATAGAAGTTTCTGCAAGAATTCATGTGAAATGTCAAAAGACTGTGATTACAGATTATATGAAACCTAATCCTGAGGCCGGTTTAGGAAAATCTTTAGAACTGAGACCTCAACAGACAGGCATGGATATGAGGCACCAAACCACAGAGTAAATGATGAAACATAGGCGGACACTTGACTCCTCTCTTGGGGTTTGTGGACAATATTTGCTGACAGCATCACCTGTCTTGTTCTTTATTAGGGTTATAGTGTGTGAATCTTCAAAAGGAAGACGTTTCAGATGAGCAGTTTCGAATGTCTGATCATTATTCATATTTGTGAATTACTTTTGGGTCGTCGCATAATTTGACAACACGTTAAACACCCAGTTCACTTTTATGAAGAACTAAACTTAAAGATTTATTTCTTCTATTCTGGTTTTTGTCTTCTATTCCTGTTGTTTCTTTAGAGCTAATTATTAAATTAGGCTAGTTTGTTTTTTTCTTTTCTTCTTTTCTCATTGCTAATAATTGCATGGAACTGCCTGTGTCTTTGCCATCTGAATTTCCCCATTGCAGGACAATAAAGGAATTAATTATCTTATCTTGTAATTAAGCCCAAAATACAGATTAAAATAATTGACATGTTGTCATGATCCTGGCTTCTTAGTTTGCGTTGAGCATTTGAGCCGTTTTCCTGTACAGAGCATCCCTCCTGGTACGGTAGCAGGCAAGCACACCTTTCAGCAATCGCCTTCATCTACTTCTGGGAAAATAAGGAGCTGCAGGACTACCACTCTTCACCTGAAGCTCAACCTATGTGGTAGAGTCAAGACCTTTGTTCTTTCTTCTTAAAGGAAGATAATCTGTTACCTTTATGCTTGTGCTCTCTGTGCTTCCAGGTCGTTCTGTCGCCCCGGATCTCCTCAGCCACACACTGTCTGTGATGTCTCTCTCCTGCAACCTCACTTCTCCGTGGTATTCCTTTGCAGCTCCCTTTCCCTCCAACCTACCTGCTATCCAGAACCCTGTTATCCTGTCTCCAAAACCTCAAGGATCTCACCAGCTAAATCCTAAAGGTGCGTCTACACGAACGCAAATGTGGCGGACTGAGCGACACATTTACACGATAACCCTACCGGTGCAACGCATGAGCGATGCAACGCAAAGCGAGGCAACCAGCGCATTTCTAGCGACACAAAAGGCACTGTTTTGGCAATTAAAGTGAAGCCAAAGCAATGCAAAACCTGTGGTGGATGCGAAATTTTGTGTCCTGTCACATCATGACAACCCATGAGGAACTGGGTGTGTCTGTGACGTGGTGTGAAGGACTGTGGCGGAGATGAATCTGCTTTCATTTAACATGGAACACAAGCTGATGGTGGCGGTCTGCGGTTGGCCTGAGTTGTATGACTCAACCAATTATTACTACTGAGACAAGTCCAGAAACGACAGCAGAAGAGTGAGTGAGGAGGCTGGAGTGGCAGGTGAGTGAAAGCGTCACCAGATGTCGCCATTGTACTGCTGTATTTCTGGCTTGTCGGCCACCGTGCGAACAGCTAACGGCAATATGTCAGGTGAGCGTCAGCACACAAAAGTGGCGACATTGTCGCTAAATTTGCATTTGGCGTGAACGCACCTTTAGGGGTTAGGTAGACAGGTTTTGATCCCTTGAACCTTACCGTCTCCATAATAAACCCCCAGGATAACTTCTTCTCCCTCAGCGCTGTCTTCACACACATAAACCACACTGCTGGACCCGTACCCTGACCCTCCAGTCCTGCTTAAACTCGTTCTTTTTAAAATAAACTCACTTTGCGTTTTCTGTGTGTGCCCTGTTGGATGATTCTGCATATGGGTTAAGAAGTTACGTCAAAACCACAAATACAGTAAACAATGAAAGGGCTTTAAAAAGTGAGACTTCAAAAATGTTTAGCTTTCTGTTTGGGACTGTACTCAAATCAAATGTCAAAGAGACGTATGTTTTTTTGTTTTTTTTTTTTTAAGATATTTTAATGAGCTGAGCTGTGCAAATATATAAATGTAACCTATGGTATAATCCAGAATACCCATTACACATTTATGTATCTAGTGACATTACAGCTTCCAACTTTTTTTATTGAATTTTGAAAGGATTTGTCAGACCAACCAGACGTGACAGACCAACACAAATAAAATACAAATGAAAATCTGAAAAATGTGCCTGACTTGTCTTCAGCCCTTTTTACTCTTTAAACCAGGGGTGTCAAACTCATTTTGGTTTAGGGGCCGCATTCAGCTTAATCTGATCTCAAGAGGGCCACACGAGTTACATTGCAAGATTAAATAGAACTAATAAAAGTGGACTTGTTGTTGATTTTTATGTTAAATTAATTTAACTTTTAAACAATATATTATGAATAACCTCAGCGTTTTTAAGAAAAGTGTGTGCAATTTCAACAATACTTTTACTCAGTTAAACATTTACTTAAGTGCATCATGCATAAGAACTGATCACAGTGATTGTACAATGTTGAAAAACATTTATTCACATTTTTTGGAACTTAAAAACACTGTCCTACATGACAAAATACATCAAACAGATAAAAATTAAGAAATTATTTAAAATCAATTTTCCACATTTGAAGCTCAGTGCTACCATCTACTGATGAAAACACAGCGCCCCTCGTGGACAATATAAGAACTGCAGATTTTCAATTAAACGAAGTACATGTTTTTTTCAATAATTGTTTTATCATTCTCTTCCCTTTATCTCCTCTTTCTTTCAAATTGTGTTTTTTTCTTCATGTTCTTCCTTTCCTCTCCTACTTTCCCATTGTAGTGTCCATATCATTTGAGATATTCCCCGCATGAATCATAATAAAACTATTCACATTCATAAATCAAGCGGAGCACTATGGCAAAAGCAGTACTGCTCCACTTGTGAAAGTCAAATCTGATGAGCTCTTTTTGGCATTAAGACATCAATTGCCAGACAGGCCAAAAAAAAAAATATATATATATATATTTTTTTTATTTATTTTTTAATAATGATAATGCATTTAGCCACCGGGCCGGACTAAATTGTTCGGCGGGCCGGATGCGGCCCGCGGGCCGTATGTTTGACACCCCTGCTTTAAACAAATCCAGTGAAACCAGCATCCTTCAGAAATAATCTACTTAGGTAAATTCAGAGTCCACCATTGTACAATTTAATCTGAGTGTAAAACCATCTGTTCAGTGAGAAGGCCTCAGAGGTTTGTTATAGAGCATGAGCGATCAAACAGCTTCATGAAGACCAAGGAAGACAGCAGACAGGTCAGTAGGTTTAAAGCAGAGTTCGGTTATAGAACAATCTCCCAAGCTCTGAACTATCTCAGAGTGCTGTTCAATCCATTACTTGTAAATGGAAAGAAGATGGTATATTTTTCAGCCTTTATGGAAGAATGGCAAAGAGAAGTCCATTATTGAAAAAGAAATCCATAAGAACTCCTGTTAGCAGTTTTTAACAACCCATTCAGAGGACACAAATGTGAAAAAAGGTGCTCTAATCAGATGAGACCAATCCTACAAATGACTTTAATGCCAGTGAGCACATTAAGGGTATGTCCTTTACACTACCATAGCAGGTTCACATTATTTCTCTCTAATTTTACCAAATGTGCCCTTTAACAATGAAAGCCAATAGAATAATGAGCATATATTCAGCGCATTAGCCGAAAAACATTTCCATAAATCAACATGAAACTTTATACATACTCTTGTAGCTATGAAGAAAGCTCACAAAGCAATCTATTAAATTAGAGACGGATCAGACGTCTGTGGTGGCAAATGCGTTTTATGCAGCTTTCAGATTCTGTCCTCCGCTTTCATCTTTACTCCCACGGAGTTCTCCTCTTTCTGTCGGGCAGCAGAAGAAATTTTCAACCTGATATTCACCGTGTGCTCATCACTCCATCTTATTTTCCTCATATGAAATGCTACATGTTTAAGTTACCCACGAGCGCTCAAATTGAAAGATGCTCGCGTTCTCCCTCTCATCCCTCATCTTCCATCTGTGCAGCCTGCAGCTCTGAGATACTACGTATCAGAATTTCACATTTCACATCCCATCTAGCAAAACTGCGCCGCAGTCAAGCTTATCTTTCCGCAAAGCCGTCGTCATCATTGCAAAATGAATGTAAATTGTTTGTTTGGGTTTTTTTTTTTTTTTTATGATAACTATAAAACACTTTTCGGGGCTGAAGACAAAGAAACCAGTTTTTTGGAGGCAAATCTACATTTTCTACACAAAAGACAAGATCAAAAAAAAATAAAACATTACTTTATTGGGCAATAAGTTTAAACTGCTCGGGTGGTTGTTTCATTTAAACCCGCGTTTCTGAGACAACAGCATCAATCAGTGCTCTCCTCCGCCTTGGCTGTGCCGCCCTCGTGTCCTGCTTGATGCCGAGAAACAATGAATGCATTCATAGTAAAGCTTGCAACCATTCAACCATAAAGCTCACAGCCAAGTCAAGTGTCGGTCCAAGAAAGTGATAAGTGGCCATCTGGGCACTGCTGCCACTCTGCATATAAATACAATAGCAGCTCAGTGATCCTTCTCCATGATCGTTGCAGCGTTCTGTTCTATCTTAAAGCACATCGAAGCCCGGAGCCATTAAGCGGAGACTGATGTTTCTCAAGATTTAAACACCAGAAATACAAATGCAGCTGTTGAGCTTTGTTAATACTGCCTCGTCAAAAAAAAAAGGAAGAAAAAAGAACGAGCCTAAAGAAAACACTTCAAAGAATGACTACTTAAAGCGATATTCTTCATCTCAGAGAGGAAGAAGCCAAACCTTCCCTCCATTTATTTTCCGAAGCTTATCCAGCCTGAGTGTAAGGTCAAGGCTTGTCCTCAACCTCTTCTAGGTTGGACACAAAAGCATTCCTTAGCAAGAGATTTAATCTCTCCAGCAAATCCTGGGGCTGATTAAAGAAAAAAAAACTCCTCTTGAAGAAAATAGAGCAAATCCAGGATCAGTGGATGTTTTAAATCATAGCATTTAGGGACACATATATAAAAAAAGCTAAGTTACAATGATCTACTTTTAGTAAATGCTTAATAAACACAGTCACAAATTAATATTCTGGTATCACTGGCCAGAGTATTTTTAAACCTTAGATTGAATAACCTTTTGTTGCAACAGCATAACCTCTCAAAAAGTGCATTTAAATAAATACGACCTCTATAATTTGAGTGAATTTATTCATTGAGTGTGAAAATAATCAAATATCATGTTTTCAACTAAATTCCAAGGGGCAAAATAATCGCCACCCCTGCTGTCAATTACCAGGGCAGCCCTATTTGGCCAGTAGGCCAGAGCTCAGTCATCTCCTCTAAAACTTCAGACGGGCAGAGCATACAGAGATGGATCCCTCCCTAGAATACGTCTGTTGCAGACGTTGGATTTTCCTCGGTTGAATCCTTCCTGTGCTGTTTTGGAAATATGTTTTGGACCACTATCCTGTTAGAGAACCAAGTAACAACCAATCTTTAGCTTACTGGTGGATTTTTCTCTTAAAATACCCAAGCATTTCACAAGAGTTCATAATGCCGTGAGCTAAAACATGGCACCCAGGACTTTTGGGAGACAAAAAGGCCGACGGCATCACAGATCCTACACCAGATTTAACAGTGGGCCTGGGGTGCATTCCCATTCTTTCAAGAGTTGTTGCATGCCAGACCCACCTGAAGTGTTTGTGGCCAAAAAGCTCAATGTTAGTCTCATCTGTCCGGAGCTCCAGTTAAAATCCTGGTAGCTGAGATTTTTTTTAACAAGGGATAGCTGGACAGGAAAGGCTTTTTATCCGGGCATCACTCCCAAACAACCACTTGGCATCTACATGTTACTGTTTCCACTGTTCCTCTTCCTCAATAATTGATTGATATGTCTCACTTTTAATTCTTCATTGTTTTATTAACAGTTATTATATGTTTTATGTAGCTGTTTACTTGATTTGATAATTTCATTGTGTGTGTAATCAGCGGTTAAATATCTGTCTTTCTGTTTTTAATTTCCATTAAGCACTTTATGTTACACCTGACTCTATGTAAAGTGCTCTATATATAAAGGTTGATTGAATGATTGATTAGGGACTTGCTCAGAATAAGTTAAAGAAAGACTTAAATTAAAATGATTAAAAATTCCTGGATACTCTAATGAGCTTAAGTAGAAATAGTTCCATTGCATATATTTCGAATGGCTTGTTTGGGGTACTAATGACCTGAGTGTGCAGGTGGGTGGATGTAGAAATTCAGTCCAGTTAGGATCTACACCACAAAACCAAAGTTCTCCAATACCTTCAAGTATATATATATATATATATATATATATTATATATATACTATATATATATATAGATATATATATATATATTATATATATATATTATATTATATATATATATATAGTGCCCCGGGCAACATTACTGTTTGTTCAACCCAGATACTAGATAGATAGATAGATAGATAGATAGATAGATAGATAGATAGATAGATAGATAGATAGATAGATAGATAGATAGATAGATAGATAGATACCCATGAAACATGTAATCACTGTCAAGTTATGTTTAAATGAGCTGTGAATGTTTTAACTCACTTCAAGATGTGATACTTGAGCAGCATATTCCAGACGAACTGTATTCTCAGTTACCAAAAAAAAAAATTCAATGTTTTAATTTTCTATCCGATGACATTTAAACCAAACTTGAGAAGTTAGTATAGCAGAAATAACATTGTGTTTTGTTCTTTTCTAATATGAGCCTGAGTTTCTGTTTGGTTTTTGTGTGCAAACTTTATTCATTTACAAGGCATTTGAGCCCATTTGAGCATTAAAACTAATTTGAACCCCAGCGCCAGACATTTCTCTGTCACTCGAACAGTTTACCCTTCTCCAACCCCCTCAGTTTTCATGGTGTTGTGTCACGGCTGGGTCGATTTTTCTTCTTATGTCTTGGTGATAGATACACCTCTTCTTTGTCTTTCCCTTCTAGACAGTTCCTGTTCGCTTTAAAATGCAGGAATTAAAGTCGATCCAGTGGCAATCCTTAATCCAATCTCTGAGAAACAACGAACCAAAACATTTATACCACCAAGCTTCACTCCAGTAATGAGGTTCCTCTAATTAAAAAAGCATTTGGTTTGCTGCGTTGAGAGCGCATCGATTTTTGATCAAAACGTTTTGTCTCGTATTGAGCAGCACCAAGGTTTCGTGAAAGATGAGCAAATTGCCGCTATTGCATGTTAGAGACTTCGGCAATGACGTTGCTTTTGGACGTTTCCTCTGCAGGTTTTCCATGTAAATACTACTAATGTCAGACACGCTTATATGAGCATCTGCACTGTTACCTACAGAGCTTTAGTTTTTCTTTTTGGCTTAATTAGCTGATGTGATCCAGCATAAACTGACTTAAAATCTAAAACTTTACAGAGGATTGTTTTCAAAAAGTCTTTATATATCTCTCAGTGGACTCACGCCTTCATATTTGTCTCCGAAGGACTTAGTCACTTAGATCTAAGTAGGACAAAGTTTTCTCTAGTGGTTTTACATAACCATACATATCTAACATTTAGCAGTTCCTGTCTGAATAATGTAAATCTCTTTTGCTTAAACATGCCGCTATTATATTTGCTTTCTTTCTTTTACTCTCTCATTTTCCAATCATGTTCAAAATAAACTAATAACAAAAAGCTATGTCACGTTAATGACATAAAAGCTTTTTAAATACTCTTTAGGTCTTTTTTTTCCCACGTTTCTCAAAGCCTGACATATTAACAAAGGGGTGGTCATTTTTCAGATTCACTTACGAAACAAACAACAGCAAAAAAAGTTTTAATTCGAAATATATTTTTCCTTTACCAACCAGACATAATAAATAATGACTTCCTTTCCTAGAGTGTGAATCTTCAGGTGGTAAAGATTTTCCTTAAGCCATTCAGCGGCCTCACCGTGTCACGCAGACTCTATCAATTCAGGACACCGTCAATTCATCTGAGAGCCTGAAATTAATGGAGTTTGACAACAATGAGACACTTCATGCAAAGAAATGTGTGCCCTTATCAGCTAAACATACCATGCAGTAAGCTCTACTGCCTCTCTGCCTTCCTCTGGCGCTCATGGTAGGGTCTTTATGAGAAGATCTCCACTGCAGCAATCAGCCATGCTGATAACGTCTTTTACTTTTTTTTTCTTTTTTTTTTCGTTCTTGTGACTTAAAAAAAAAAAAAAAAAGACACACAAGCACTGAGACCAGACACTCAAACCGAGATGAGAATCGATCTTATGCAGTGAGTTAGAGAAGCTACCATCAGTAAACGTTATCAGCAGCCATTTGAAGATTTAAATGAAATAGAATAGAGTTTGACTTTGATCACAAGCTGTCTGGTAATGACACTTATCTCTGTGATCTCCTTTCCAGTGGACAGAGAAGCGGCATCATCTTTTATCCCCCGCATGCCTCTGCTGCTCTGGGGGTGAAGGGACTTTTTGCCGCACATCTACCAAAACATGACGGGAAAATAAAAGATGCTTAGCCGTCAAATCCAATCGGAGGCGGCTTCAGATGACGCAGCCATGAGTTAAACTGTCAAGCCAATAAATTTCCCACCAGGCAAAGAGAAAGGGGGGGTACGTGTTGGTGAGCTAGAGTAGCTGCTGCATAATTTAATAATGGCCCACCGGCAGCGAGAATTGGAGAGAAAGCACGAGGAGATTCGGCGGCTCTCTGGGTGCTAGACGTGGGGAGAGCCGACGTGAAGAGGTGAAAGGCGGGTTGGTGGTGTGACACGAGGAAAAGTGTCTGAAAACATCAGCCGTCGGACGAATAACAACAACGGCTGCAGCTGCAGGAGTGGAGAAGGCCTCGGTCAGGTTTGTACTCGTGCGCCTGCTGTTAGACGGCGTGTGCAGGAACATCAGGGAGGTAGCGGGGTGGGGGGTGGGGGGCTTTTGCTCCCGCACACAAACACGGCCGCAGGCGAGGAAGCCCTGCTGAGAATAATGGGAGCTCACATGCAGGGTTCATAAATCTATGCATGGAGAAGAATCAGAGGGTCTGCGGTACATCAGGTGGCTCACTAAAATAAATAAATAAATAAACCAGCACGCATTTAAAGAACGAAACCAAAAGTCTGGAAAAAAAAAGCATGTATCAGTGTAGTTTATTTGTTTATCTAGTTATTAGGATCCCCATTAGTTTCCACTAAAGTGGTTACTAATCTTCCTGGGGTCCAATGGCATACCGCAAACGTGACGTCACCATCTCAAGAGCAACGCCCCTTTTGCCGCTTAGGTAGGACATACAGGTAGAGAGCGCCCGTATCCACCAGCCATTACAGGCGCAACAGAAACAGCGATATGACCGACTTTGCAGCCGTTAAACTTTCGCAAGACGATGTCCCATGCGCACGGTTTACTGGGCGAACTGTCGAAGAACACACCAACCTTCAGCTCAAATGATGGCTTGAGTGTCGAGGGCTTAAAAAAACGGAAAACGGGCCGACTTGATCGAACGGTAAGCTTTGGGTTTTTTTCCGTTTGTAATCACCGTCCAGGAATCGGTATATGTTGCCAATAGGTAGCTACAAAACAACTGTTTACATCTTAGAATCTTTCCCTAAAGAAATTCATGGCGAATTGTTTGTTTAATGTTTGTCTTATTTGAAATGTTTTTGAGTAGGCTATCATGGTAGCAGGCGCTTCATTATTAAGTTGTCGGCCCCCTATCATGCCTATCTGTCATCTGAAATGATGACAAAACAAACAATCATGGTCAACTTAGGGACCTAAGCCAATATCGCGAGACAGGATAGACACGCAGACATGACAAAAGTGTAACAAACGATGGCTCGTTTCGTCGTGAGCTGTTCGACGTATGATCAGATTTAAGCTTCAATAAAACACCAAAAAACTCTACCTGTTCACTACTTGATGTCGCTGGAATTGGGTCAGGATGTTCTTCGGTTGGGCCCTTTCCTCCAACAAAATGCTTGCTACATATGTAGGTGAATTTGGTAACTTTTTCCGGGTTGAACTGTTGTGTAGGCTGACCGCACCGGTGTACCCAGCGCACACATTTCTCCTTGGCAGTCTTGAAGAAAACATCCTTCACATGAGGCCGATCAGCGTACCTTGAGTCGCTGTTGCACGTTCCATAGCAACAATGTTTAAAGGAGAAGTCCGGTCAAAATCAGAATTCAAACTGCTGAAAGTACTTTAAATATAAAACTACTACATACTGTGCAAAAAATTATACGTTTTTTTAATTATGAATAATTTTCATTTAGTCATGTTTATGTGGAGGAATCCATCTTGGTCAAGAATAGTACTGTCACCTCCCATTTTTTGACGTCACTCGGCGGACCCGCAGATGAGCAAGTTTCAACGCTCTGTTTGTCACGGCGCACTATTTTCCAAGATGGCAACGACTCGTGTTCTGTACTAAGCAGAGAGTGATGAAGTACTTAGTGACAGTGATGAGAGTTCTGTGGAGCCATCATCATCTGATAGCGATATGGATTTTTTTAGAAGAGTTTCTTGACAGAAACCGGACTTTTGACGGAATCCAGCCGTACCTATTTCCAGTGCAAACTCAGTCGGGTCCTACAGTATATATATATATACACGCGTGTGTGTGTGCGTGTGTGTGTGCGCGCTCCGCCGAAGCACGGCTTTGCCGGCGCTGCGGCGGAGCGCACACAACCACACACACAGCGGAGGAGAGATCGCTGAAGTGACTTAAGTTATATATTTGCCCTCTAGTAAATAGGGCAGGTGGTCATTATTGTATAAATATTAAAATATAAGAGCGTTCCAGCACATGCTGGGGCGGAGGGATACCACATCACATGTGGTATCCCTCCGCCCCTCTGCTCGGTGACCATCCCCGCAAATTCTAAATAAAAAATTCCAAAATAAAAAATAACTTACCGAAAATCCTCGCTCTCATGTCATGTTCAAAACATTCTTCTTCAAAATGGTTGCTGCATATGACGTGTTTTCTCTCTGGCCAGAAGTTAGATGGCAAATCCGCTCTGTTCAAGTTGGCAATCCAGCAACGAGCCCGGTGGCTCATGAATCGGGAAGTTGAAATAAGCAATGTTTTTTCTACTTTTACCAGTTGTGTTGGAACATCCGATGGCCATGCACGTGGGCATTGTTGCTTCAGCAAAAGCTCTTGGGAATGTCAGTGGTGAAGTCCTCTGGAAATCCGAAAAAATTATTGATGATCGCAGCTATGTAGAACGGCTCCTATTGACTTTGCATGGAAAGCGGAGAGAAATGCTGTCGCCGCTTCCGCTTTTCCACGCCCCAGGATGTGATGTCAAACGCTCCTTACTGCCCAAATATGGTCAGTAATGTCAGCCCCCATACACAGTGATTCAGACGACAATTTATGTTTTTATTTTCTTATTGATTAAAGATAAGTTCATTAAATAACCACAAATGTATTAGTTTTAGTTATAGCTAATGATACCCTGATTTTTCCTTGTTGACCGGACTTCCCCTTTAAAAAACATGGTTTTAGACTTGGAAAAAGCAGTCGTTTTACCGAGTAAAACCAAGGGTAACGCACGTCTCTTTTACAGCGAAACAGCGGAGGACACAGCAAGCTTGCCCTACCGCGTACCACGTGATGTGACGTCTCGTGACGTCACGTTCTAAAAATAGCTCGCTCGCGGTACGCCATTAATAAGATACAAAAAAGTATCAACGCAGAACATAAAACAATATTAACATTGACATAATATGCACAACATTGGAAAAACTTCACATTCTAAATTACACACATAAACCTAGCTTGAAAACAGTGTTCTTTTAAAAGAAAGTGTGCTGTTTTAATCATCTGATGTTTTGGAGTAGTTTATTGCCCTGTAGAAAACCCACTTTTGTAAAAAGTTTGTTTTAGCAGAGTTTACATTTACTTTTATGATAGGAACATCTGATCGACGCTTTGCTCCTTCTGCCACATGCTGCAAGTTTGGGTTTGATCTTTTTTTCTGTTTTTCCTTGGTCGTTTTAATCTGTCTCTGAGTTGAGTTGACCAGTGTTTTGCTTTAACTCCTGTTTATGACGGATTCTTTTTCTAACCAGTAGGATAAACGTAAAACTAAAATCGACAATGTTGCCAGAGGTGAGACTCCGCTGTTTTCTCATTCAGATAATGGGAACAAATAAGTTGTTCTGGCCTTATATCAACCCATCAGTAGTTCAGCAAACTCTTCTTCAAACCTGCAGAGCCACCTTCTCTTGGCTCACATTATGAGGACCACACAGCAATAAAATAATTATCAGTGCTGCTGCCTCACTGACAGCTGTGAACACGGGAAGACAGCACGGCCCTTAAGTGATGAGCCGCGGGTCTCCTGATCAGGTCCCCCTTGCGAGTCTGTCAGGATCAGTTCTGCTCCAGTTTCGAAGACTCTGCCCTGGTAAGGGAAGGCTCTGCTGCACTTTCCCCGAGTCAGTGTGACCAGGGAAGCTCTCCTGGCACTATAAATGAGGTGAATAAGTAGGCGACTTAGTGGTGCATTGTCATTCTCTGACTGAGGAATCAGTAATCACTGCTCACTGCTCCAGCAATGAACCCAGACCAGCTGGCGCTTTGGTGCTCCATTAGCTCAGGTCCATAAACTAATAATAAGAGTAGTAAAAAAAAAGAAAACTGAGTAGAAAATTGTTGTTTGTTTGTTTGTTTTATTATTATTATTTATCCAGGAAAAATACCTTATTGCAAATAATGTGGTTTTTTTTCAAAGGAGATATGGCCAATAAATCACTATATATATATATATATATATATATATATATATATATATATATATATATATATATATATATATATATATATATATATAAAAAAAGCTGAAAATATTTAGAGAAACTGGGACACATGATATATTTTTTCCTGACATTAAATCAGTCAAACGTGTTTCAGGTCAGTTAAGATTAACTAAAATATTTCTTGTTGGTAAAAAATAACAAGAAAACATTTTTAGATAATTTCTTTATTTGTTTCAAATTAAGAAATTACCTACAGTATATACATTTGCATCCTTTTAAACTGTATGCCCTGGGTCTAATGGGTTTTTAATTTCTCCACAAGTGGTTTGGTGGACATTTAGCCCATTCCTCTTTACAGAACTTCTCACGCAAACCTTTTCAGCTTTTTGCCTCTGCAAATTCTCATTTATGTGGGTAATGGGAACCACAAACCACTTAAATCGGAAGCATCTGGACTTGTTTTGACTGAAAGACCGTCTGCCTCCGATTTAAAGCTGTTTGTGCTTTTCAACCTGATGTCCCAGTTGATATTTAAGATCTTGGTTCAATTATTTCATATTGCTTAAACTTCTTCCCTCTCCTTTTTTAAACATGTAGTAAAAAAAGACTTGCTGATTTTCTGTTTTTATCTTTTTTTCCTTCTCTTTTTTGGCACATTTGTTCAAAAACTTGAATTAAAATAAAATTATAATATGACGTACTTTCCTGGTGATGCAATCTATTTTGTGAAGTGCACCAGTCACCCCTGCAACCAGGGATTACTGCAACATAATGCTGCCACCCCCGTGCATCACTGTTGGGATGGAGTTTTCAGGTTTGCAAGCTTCCCCCTTTTTCCTTAAAATGTAAAAATAGTATTTACAAACACCTACAATTTTATGTTGTCCACTAACGTCTATGCACATTTTCTACTTAGTGCCTCTTGTTTCTCTCTTTATTTGCAGAATCAGTATAAAGTGTGGTGCAACAGTGGGCAGCTGATGTGAATTTATTAGTTTTCTGATGATTATGATTTTACTAGGTTGTTTTGTTTGTGATATCGTTGAATTCCTGCCTGTCCTCAATTCAGTTAGTTAGTTAGTTTATTTTATTGTTTTCTGATCCACATGGTTTCCTGTTAGGTTGTGTTTTTCTCCTGTCCCAGCCATATCATTGCCCTCTTTCTCCACCTCGGTGTAATTACCCTCATATTTTTACCTGTGTTAATTGCTGCACCTGTCTTGCCCATTTGTCTCTCCCCTATTTGTTCAGCCGGCTCACCGTCACTCTTTGTCAGGTCCTCCCTTATGCAACCCCTAATCTGGTCCATATTTAGTCGTGTGCCTGGTCTCTTTGTTTCCTGGAGTTGGTAAGTTTTATTATTCATTTTAGTCACCTATCCACTCAACATGTGGCTCCCGGATGCGTGCTTGCACTTTGGTCTGCCAAAACAAAACCTGACACTAACTACATGTTTGTCCATCTACAGATCCTTGCTGCCCAACGGCACATTGGACTCTGCTGTAATATTGAGTTCCTGAACATCTTTTTACAACCCTAAAAATCCCAAAAGAAAAGCAGCCACAGACCACATTCAGAAACCAGCCAAACTACTATTCCCCCAAAGAATGAAAACGCCTTTTGAACTGTCTCTAATCTTGCTCTTTTTATGGGTCATTTAGTCTGGTTAATAACCGTACTGAGAAGTACTAGGTTCTTCGGTCTTTTGTCACTTCAGCTTAATATTTTAAAACCCACTCTGATAAGTTGCTTTAACTGTATAAGTTCTCTTCTAACTATTTTGGCACCATTTCAGGTTGTAACCCTTATTCACTATAGCTGTTTTCTGTTCATTAAGAGAATATTTTGAAAACGACAGTGTGTAATCTAGTTGACCCTGGTGCCCTCAGTGAAATGTTGTAGCCCATTGGTCATTGGACGCAGTCTTCTTGAAGTTTAATACTTCAAGTGAATGCTCCAAGTCAAAACCTTGACGCGTTCCATTGGGTTTCCATAGTTCCATACTTTTTAATCAGCCTGTCGGTATGATTCAATTGAACTAACTTCGTAAAGTGCCTTGAGATGACGTGTGTTTTGAATTTTCACTATTAAAAAAAACGAATGAGTGAATTCTACTCACTTTGTCATGATTGCATCACCGGACATCTATTTTAATTTAGTTCTATTTTACCAGTGAAGCTGACCAAGACGTCTAAACTAAACACAAATAGACAGAGAGCTTCAAACACACAATACCGGGAGTTGAAAGTTAATCAGTTGTTGGACTGCTGGACATTGACAGGCAGGGTCTTGAAAAGTTTTCCCTGATGGAAGATTGTTGTGCATATGTTCTTTTTTCAAAATAAACATCAAAGGTAAGTGTGATTTTTTTTCTTTCATATTTATAATGCTTGCTACCTGCCTGTGATGCAACAGGGTTCCCTTATGTGAAATGTTGCTTTGGGTGTGTTATAGCTGGAGACTGTCAAAGTTAAACACTGTGAAGGCTTTTAGGAGTTTAGCTGCCATTACAGAAGATGTCACTCTTGTTGCGTTGCATTACAGAGTGCATTTGCTCCTTTTGATGTGGTTCTTTGGTGAGATTGTGTCAATCTTCACAGAAGAATTAGACGCTCATCACCAATGAACAGTTTGTTGAGATCCACACGACTTTTCTCTTCTGACACCAGGGGTGAGCCATGTAAGTCACAAAGAGCAGATAGTAACTTTGATATATACTTTGATACACATGGGCTATGAATAGGAATGGAATTGGTAGGCTAACAGGAGCATCCACCAGAGAACAATGAGAATGGGTGAGTATGTTTTCTGATACAGGGGTGGAGAAGAAACCTTGAGAGTAATCAGGGGGAGCTGTGGAACGGTTGTGTCAGTCTTTCTGCTTGAGAGACTGGTTATACCCTAGACAGGTTACTAGTCCATCACAGGGCAACACAGAAATAACCAAGAAAAACCACCATGCATGTACAGTATATACTCACAAGGGCAATGTAAACAGACCAGATAACCTAATATGTATATTTTGGACTTTAGCAGCAATCCAAGGTACTGGACAAGAACCGTAGCTGTTTAAAGCTAGAGTCTGTGATTTTTTCTGGAACTTTCCCCATGTCTCTGTTTGAATAACTGCGCGAGGCCGTCTTACCTGCTCTCCGGCTCCTCAGGGGGATCGCGTGAAAACAATCTTCCAAATGCGCTCTGGTGTTATTTCGTTCTACTGAGGCCTTCCTCTTCTTCTCATAAACTTGTGCGTGGTTTGCTTTTTGTGACTCTCGGCCATGTTCAAAGCATAAAGTGAGAGCAGTGGGGCTACAACGAATGGCTAATCACAAAGCTAACCGCTAAGCTAACCGGATATATAAACACTAGAAGTGTTTATGCGCAGCCACCAAGCAGAAACAAACAAGGAACGTGGACACACACCGGCATTACGTGAGCGCGTCAGAATGATCGGCATGTGGGACAACCAATTGATAAGGCAAGAACTTGAGGGGCAGAGAGGGGAGAAGGCAGGACCAAAACTTTGACCAGTCCCTGCCATTTAGACCGGGATTGGATTGAATTTAGACAGGGATTGGTCAGAGCTTTTACAGGCCTGCAGCTCTCACAGAGATAAAACATTTTAACCTCCTTTTTCTGAATACCTAATGTATTGACTACTGTCAGGATGGAAGGAATATTTCACCCAGTATAATGAAAAGTGTTTCTGAACAGGATTATCAACTTAGATTAAATGGTTTAACTTTCGTCAAACGTTTAAAGGAGCAGTAAGTGAAATTTCACTACTAGGCGGGCTGTTGAGCACTGTCTGTAGACCAAAACAAGCTGTGTGACAAGCTACACTGAGCTTCTAAGCTCAGAACAACCAAAGTGAAGAATAATGCCTTTCTTTGAGGTTAGGGTCTCTCAGCAAACTGGATTGCACCCCCCCAACCCCCAAACCCGCCCACCCCCATAACCTGTGGTTCTCACTCTCCGGTGTCTCCGTTCAGCTATCAGTACTACAACTGGTATCTTTGGAGGATTTTCAGACACATTCAGCTAGAAGCAGACCCTAGGGGCAGCTCCCACATGAGGTTCTACATACACTAAATTGCTAAAAGTATTGGCTCCCCCATAAAAATAATAGAAATCCAGTCACTTCCACTTGCATAAAATCAAGTGCCTAGGTACGCAGACTGTTTCTGCAAACATTTATGAAAGAATGGGGCGCTCTCAGGAGCTCAATGAAATCCAGCGTGGTTCTGCGCCGAGACGCCATCTGTGCAACAAGTCCAGCCGTGATATGTCGCTCCTAAACATTCCACAGTGAACTGTCAGTGCCATTATAACAAAGTGGAAGCGATTGGGAATGACAGCAACTCAGCCGCACATGTACATCTTTGGACTGTGGGACCCCATGCAGTAAGGAAGTGGCTGGGGTTCGAACCCTGGACCTTCCTGCTGCAACAATGCTAACCACTGCGCGGCTGTGCAGCCCAAGAGGCAAAACCAAGACAAATGTTTTCTTATTTACATATCAGGATTAATTATACTCAGTCCAACACAGTCATTGATCAAAAAGCCTGGAAGTCAATTTTAAAATTCTCACCAGCTGCGCATTTGAGGAAAAATGTGGAGCTCAAATTAGTTAAGAAGAGGCGAGCAGATGGAGACCGAGAAGGAGGCATAAAGATAAGACCGCGAAACAGGAAAAGTGTCTGTGAGCGGAGTGAGCACGCCTCCCAAAAGAACACTAAAACAACGGCATGTCTTCCCTGACGGACGAGACGCAGAGGTCGGGCGCTGACCAAGCGGGGAATCCATTCTCTCCCGAACCTTCCCGTCAGAGAACGGGATCCACATCAGCAGCCTGAACAGAGAGAGGCAGAGTAAGAGAGGAATACAGAGGAGGCTTGATGGCACAATAAGCGAAGGTCATGGGCCGAGCAAAGAAAAACGAGAAGGAGAAGAGCTAAGTGAATCAAAGGGAAGGCTGTGGACGTTTGAAAAGAGCAGTTAAACCATCTTTCTCAATTATTCATTTAGAAATCAATACAGCCCCCATGCAGCAGTGAGGAAGATTAAAGAACCACATCAGAGGAGAGGATGATGAATGATGGAATATCAAGTTAAGTTTAATTTTTTTTTTATATTTGGATGCCCGTGAGTCTCAAATAGAAGAAGGGAACGCGATTGGCATGGCCTGAGAGGTCACACCGCCCTCCATGTTGGTTTATGAGGTGACTGAACGTTCAGAGGAGAGATGTGTTCCTCACCTGCAATTGGCAAGGACAGTGAAAAACAGCTGTAAAACTAACCGGTAAATAAAGTAAGGGATTTCCCTTTGGATCTTAGGTGAGTTTTAAAGCTGCTCACTACTAAATCATGAAATAGATCTTAAACAAAAAGGGGAAGAGCCATCATTTCCCGTCCATGTGTGGTCGCATCAAGACTTAAAAAAAACCCTGACTCATCAGGTCCTAGCAGCTTTGTCTGCAAACTTTTTTTCCCCCACCCCGCGCCGCAACCAGATGCAACGAGGGATATATCTCTTAAATGTCATGAAGACTGATGGCGGGTGAGTTTAAGTGTGGTGACATTACTGCCTCCACTCTCACTCTTTCTAAGTCAGGCTTGTCTGCTCCCCGCGCTGACATTTAGCCGGCCATGTTTGCGCGCCACTCACCGCCCAAAATGTCAGTCCGAGATTTATAGCGGTGAGCACTGTCTGGTTGAGCGGAGCGACAGCGTGTGCGCCCAGGTATGGAGGGGTTGAGAACAAATTAATCTGCGTGTTCGCTGGCTCTCTGTCTTCTTTCTTGCTTTGTTGTTAATTTTCATCTTCTCCTTTTACCCTTGACACCCATTGTCATAGCGTCACTGTTGGTAAACTCACACATCCTTCTTATGAATTATTTTAAAATCATCAATTTCCTCCTTTTTTTTCCAGTGCCTTGCACGATTTTCGTGCCGTTTTAACTATTTTCCTACCTATTTTGTTGGATTTTATGTGCTAGACTACCAAAAAGTAGCACAGTATTTTAAGCTGGAAGCAAAATTATGCATGGCTTTCAAACTCAAAAGCTTCCCGCACCATGATGCTGCCACTACCGTGTGCTTGAGCAGCCAAAATCCAAGAAATGTGTTTGTGTATTTCACAACTAGGCAGAGTATGCCTTTCTAAGAAGGTAAGTTTTAAGTTCCTAGTTAGTTAGTGAGCCAAGCAGCCAAGAGGTAACTCTGGGGGAGCTGTTTGTCCCAGTTTTTACTGCGCAGGCAACGCTGTAAATGTGTGCAAGAAGCTCTAGTTATATAAAACCAAAACTCAACTCTTTGACTGAGTCAAAATTATCCGCACCCTCAGAAAGGTTGATATTTAAAATCAGTTTAATTCACCCAACAATGGTTTTTCTAACTGGAAATGAGACAGCCAGTTAGAAAACAGAACATAAAAAAATAGTTATTTCATACTAAACTGATTTAGTTGTGTTCATTTATATTTCATTAAAAATGACATGCCAGAATATAACTTGAACTCTTTTAATATTCAATGGGTCAATAACAAATGGATATTACTTCCAGTCAGAGGAAGTATGGTAATAAAAATCAAAGGTTCACTTTATATCTAAATCTGACGGGTATGAATAATTTTGGTCATAACTGTACAGACAAAACTCAGTGTGTGGTGGAAAACCATACTTCACATCACCCTGAACTAGGGCTGGGCAACGATTAAAATTTTTAATCGCGATTAATCGCATAATTTGCCCGATTAATCATGATTAATCGCATTGTATGCGCAAACTCCAAGAATGAATTCAAAAGTAGTGTAAAGAGCACTTTTATTTTAATGTTCTGCTGCCATATGAACAAAAGTGTTGTAACATTTGTAGCACTTATCTTATTTTATACAGGATATTTTCAAGCCATCTATTGAATTTAGTGCACTAGTTGATCTTTTCTTCATAAGAGAACAGCAAGCACTGCAGCCAAAATATGGCCTTTTTGACCTGCTGTATATTAGCCAGTCCCTAAGCTTGATGTATCATGAAACTGTTGACCTTTTGGGTTTTGTGGTTTTTATTTTATTATTACAATTAAATAATAATAATAATAATAATAATAATGTTATGTTCAGTGTTTTTTCGCTAATCCACCTCTTATATATTTCAATCCTTATGTAATTTTGTCTGTGTTGTGTGCACCTGCCTGTTGCTTTAATCCTATAAATTTCCCCGTCGTGGGATAAAAAAAGGATTAGCTAATGTTATCTTATCTTAAATAACACTTTTTAATATATGTACTGGGTTCTTTCAAGGTCTTAATTACATTTTCTGTGTGGGCTCCAGTAACATATGATAGATAATATCTACTTTGAAAGTTAACATGAACTGCTGCTGAAGATGACCACTGATCTACCTGGATGTTCCATGGAGGACTGAAACGTCTCAGTCAGAGACGTCTGTGGGTCTGTCGGGGCAATGACAGAAGTTTCGTCTCCTCTCTCCGTTTCTGTGGCTCGACGTTTCCTTGCTCATGTTTTTTCACGTGCTTAGATAAATTTGTTGTGTTTTCACTGAAATTAACCGGCTTTTTACAAAACATACAGCTTGATTTCATTTACTGTATTAAAATAAAGCCAAACGGCGCTAATCCCCAGTTCATGTTTTTCTGCTGCTGCGGTCTTTCTCAGCAGCGCGATTGTTTGTGTGTTGAGTTGTGTTAGAGCTGAGTGGGCGGGCCAGGCTGAGCCTGCGTGCTGATTGGCTGGCGCCGCTGAGCCATGTACGAGAGGGGAGGGGGAGCACCAGAGTGCTGCCGTGAGTGCTGACTGACACTGACTGAAAGCATGTGAGCAACATGCGTTAATGCGCGATAAAATAAATATCGCCGTTAATAGTCTAATGAATTAACGCAAAATTAACGCGTTAACTTGCCCAGCCCTACCCTGAACACATCCTGGCCACCGTAAAAAGCCGTGGTGGCAGTATCATACTGTGGGGATAAGGTTTTATTTTTCACAAGATACTGATACCATGGGTAAGGCACTTGATACCATACACATTTTAGACATTTTCCATACACATTTTAGACATTTTCACTTGTATTTGTGTATTTTCCAACATTATGGTAAGAGTACAGATCAAGCCATGTTAAAACGGCACGAAAACCATGCAAGGCACTGGAATTCAATCCTATTTGGCCTGAATGCAGTGTTCAGCCCAATTATGTTTCCCCCTCCAGTGAATCCCTAAGGCAAAAACCTCATACAGTTTTGTTTTTGTTTTTTTTATCAAAGGTTACACAACAGATTTAAATGGGAAAGGCTGGGAGACTTAATGGTTCAGAGGAAAAACAATGGAGGTCTGTGGCACCGAGGAATAAGCTGCTGGGCTTTGTCTACTCTCAGGAACAAAACGTTGTTCTGTGTGTTTCTGGCATTTGAGCAGGTTTTAGTAATCCTGAAAGGATAAGTTGAAAGCAGGCTTGTAAGGGCCCAAACCAGAGCCCCAGTGTTCTTTGTTTACCCGTTGTTGTTCCAGTCTTCTTTCTCTTCTTCTGTAATTTGCTTGTTTTGCTGTTCTGTTTGATATAGAGGTGGCAGATCTTCAGAGACGTGACTACCAGCATACCTGCTTGCCATCTTCCGAAAGGCTCGTCGGTGTCCCTGAGAATTAAACAGCAGCAAAATTAATTCAGAGTAAACATCTGAATGCAATTTATTTGGCTTTTAATTCTTTAAAAGCAAAGTAGAAGGACGAGTCAGGCAATGGTGTTCTGCGTTCTGCTCATTTTCAGGTTTTTTTTTTCTGTTCCTTAGAATTGAGGATTCTTGGTATCAAATTGTTTTTTCAAATATCTCTTTATAACCTTAAGACAGGTAACCCCAGGATTATTTTTAAAGCTGGTTGTCACCCTTTACATTAATCTATAGTAACAACCCTACTGCTGACATATGATTCACAGTTACTGTAAAAAGTGGTTCACTGTTTTCTTTTGATTCTCTCAAGGTGTAAATCTAAAGCAGCTTTATTAATCCTGAACTTGATTAAACTCAGATTCATCCATTGTCTATACCCGTTTATTTATGCAGGGGCCATAGGCAGAGAGGCGGGGTTCACTCCAGACAGATCAGCAGTCAATCACAAGGCAGCATGGGGACACACGGGACGAACAACCACGTACACAAGCTAAGGGCAATTTAGAATAACCAGTAAACCTAACAGTCATGTTTTTGGACTGTGGGAGAAAACTTGCAAACTCCATGCAGAAAGACCTCCAGTCAGAATATGAACCCAGGATCAATGAATTAGAAGATATTTTCCAATGAAACTCCTTTGTCAGATTAAACGTGCCCTTTGAACATAACATTTAAACCGGTGTTTACCATAGTGTTCTTTAAGGCCACATTTCTGTGTTAGAAATTTACTGTTTGATTGGTCTAATTACTAATAATATTATTACATCATCCTAATTGACAAGAGTCAAAAATAGCTCTGAGACAACGTGGTCAATGTTCAGGGGTAGCCATCAAAGAGTCCTGATCAAAAATCACTGTTTTACTTTTACATTTTAAATATCTAGTTTTAACTGTAAGTGAAACGCTGCTCCACCTTTCATCAAACGATCGGTGGCGAATCTGTTTAGGCAAATTATTATTGACCAAATGTAGGTAGAGAGACAGACGAAAAAGAAATGCAGTAGTCCTACCTGCGTTCTTGGGTGAAAGTCACAGATGTGCCTCACATAACTCTGCATGGTGATTTCCTTTGAGACGTGAAGCCGCCTCTCAAGGGCGGCGCTTGACTTCCTATATGGGCTGCATGAAGAACGTCCTCTCCACCGTGCTGCGCCCCGGTGTGCCACGTGCGACCCACATAAAACAGTCAAAAGGAGCGCCCGTCCCATCTCATGTGCTTACTGTTTGTACACACATCATATGTCACGCCGCGCTGAGTGTCAATGATTGCATGGTGGGAACATCAGGCTCCTCCGTAGGAGCAGCTCTGCTGTATAATGTGTGGGAAGCATCATTCCTCAGCCCCTGCGCCACCTCCAAACACCATAATCTCTCAGTGTGAAGAAGTGATCTGTCATGCTGCCAAGGTGGCACACCGAGTCCCAGTGAAACATGTACTGCGAATTGTTTTTTCGCTAGATGAACTATAGAACATCTCGCTGACAGCGTCTGTGAATGTTTGCTCAGAATATATTTATCATGTAACAGCAGCGGAGAGTTTTACTGTCTCTCCGCGAGACACTTGACAGGCTCTAACTTTAATATAACCTGAACGACACTTTGTGGTGTTACTTACAATGGGAAACGCGCCGCGGTGAAAAGGTGGAGTGTGAAAACATGTTATTTTAGGTTTCTTCTTCAAACAACCTCTGGTTTGCATTAAAGGCAAAACCCATTGCCGGTAAAATTATGCGGTAAAAAAAAAAAAAAGAAAAACAAATCTGTATCGAGTTTCAGTAATTAAAACTCCCTGATGGCATCTGGTCGCGGTCTGCCACTTCATGGTGCAATGCTCCACAGTCTGTTTTATTAATGTTCTCATTTCCAAGCACCACAGCTTCTGAAAAAAAAAAAAAAACTACCGGCTGCTGAAGTTCAGCGATCTGTGGTGTATGACTGCGCTTCGCCAAAGCATGTCCTTTCTGATGGCAGCTATCAGGAAGAATGGCCAGCATCCACCTTTAGATACAGAAGTCCTTGAACATTCGCTCTTTTATGACAAGATATTGGCTCAAACACACATGCATATCGCTTTTAGTCGAGTGACACTCTCTACAAGGACGCACACTCTGCGGCTCACCTTTGGAACAGGATTGTAAGGGGCCAAATTAAATGTTATCCTTCGATGCTCGTTTTTACCCCTACCTTTTGTTTGTTTTTTTGTTTTTTTTTCCTACTCTGTCAGGACTTTATCCCTGACCTTTGTGTTCCTTGGTCCTCGTGCGGCTGTTTGTTCACTCATGTTCTCTAACAAAGGTCTGAGGCCTTCAGGGAAAAGCTGCGTTTATGCTGAAATTAAATTACATACAGGTAGACTCTATTAAATTAGCTGATGCATAAAGCAACATGGTTGCTGTTTTTTTATTTAAAGATTTCAAATTAAACTGAGTCAGATACACATTCAAGGCATGCTTTTTGCAATGGTTTTTAAAATAAAAAAACATATTTTTTCTCCATGTCACAGTTATGCACCGTTTTTTCCAGTCTAAAACCAAAGTCTTGATGAAACATAGTAAAGTAACTGCAAACAACATGACAACATGGAAAAACTTTAAAGCGGTAAGACCTTTAGCAATCACTGTAGTCAATGCCAGAAAGGATCATCACCGAGGAATCAGGAGGGCATATCATCTCATGATACTTATGTATCTTCTTATTTTTCTGACAGGAAATTACTATCACAAACGACGTGGGCTGGGAAGAATTTGCTTTTCTGAAACTGATTCAGTGAGAAACAATGTTTCCGGGGGAGGAGATAAAAATGTTCAGATTACAAGTAAAGAAGATGTTGCATTCCCTTTTGCTCCTCCAACAGTCCGTCCTTTGTTAATTCTTCACTGTGTGCTTTGGCTCATCCACTAACCGAGCAAGGTCCAGACTACAACAAACCATTTGGTCTCCAGAGAGGGTCATCAAGGGTGACCTTCCCTCCATCCAGGACTTGTACAGGTCAAGGGTCAGACAAAGGGCAGCTAACACCTCCGCAGACCCCACTCACCCTGCAAACAAGCTGTTTAGACATTTTCCCCTCAGGTCGCCACTACACAGCGCTTTTTTACAAAACCCAGCCGCTACAAAGACGGTTTCCTCCACACGGGCCGTCGGTCTGGTGAACACTTAACACCCACAAGCATTAAAAAACATATTCATATTATTTAAAGTTAAAGTAAGCTTGGACTCTTGGACACAGTACCGATGAAGTAGCTCACAGTTTCAAAAAGGTTGATGACGCCTGGTCTACATAATGCGTTATACTTTGATTTTACCTTTAATCATTCATTACATCTCAAAGGGAGTAGAGACATCAAAACCTGCCCGTCTCTAGATAACGTTCTCCTGTGAGTCCAGAGCGCGCTGCAGAGCCTTTGTTCAGCCGGCGGAGGCTGCCTACATGCTCAGCACGCTCCAGTCTCAGGTGTCCCAACCATCTCAGTCTTTTTCAGTCATTTGTTTCCTTCAGTAGCACAGTTGTCTGAACTTGAAAGGTAGATGGATAAGGCATTCGGAATGAGCGACAAGAGCCTCTGCTTCTTCTACCCATTAAGAGACAGCGGCTGAAGATATGTGAAAGATACAACTAATGTTCTGTGAACAAATATTTTATTTATTTTATCATTGATGCTTTCCTACGAACGCCTCCTCCGAGGATCACAGCTTTCTGTCAAGAGCCCTGTGGCATTCTACTTTTTTCCGAGAAGAACAAACATTCGGAGTTCTTCCATAAACCCAGCGTCACTAATGATGTGGGTAAAACCACTGCAGTTCATTGAAGTGCAGACTGGGGGACTTCCTGTCATGTTTTTCCGCTTCCATCTTGAGAAAGCACAGCTACACATTCTCAGTCCCGATGACGTTGTCATTTTTCTTACAGTTTTTGCCATGAATGCTACCGGCCCCATCAAATTATTGAATATCTGCCTTTAAATGTCATACAATGACGTCCCGTTTTAAGTAAGCAATGCTCCAGTGTTACCATTTTTTAGGCGTCTGATCCAGCTTAGCCAGGCTGCTACAGATTTTTAGAACATACGGAAGAAGGTTGGAAAAGTGCTGCATAAATTTTAACAATATCACTACCTGATATTATCCTATGCTGCCCAGATGCTTTTTTTTGCCTGCATTGATGGAACGTTACTCACCTTGGCATGTCCCACCTTTTTTTGTTTTTAATTTAGCTATCAATTTGAGTCATTGCTTCTAACAATAAATGCCTTCTGCTGAACTTTTAAGTCCAAAATTCTTTTTCTGTCGGCACAGCAAAGCTGAAGTTATCTTTTAAGTAAATGGCAGATTTTTAAATCCCGCTGCTGCCGTCTTAGTCTGACTCCTTTGATTGCGTTACGTGTTAGTGACATTTACCCCCACGGATCTAGGCTGCCAGGGGTGGGACTTTGATTGACAGACACGATTAATTAATCTGATTGGATGAAGAATGACACAAAAAGTGCTGACTGGCCATGGGTGCAGAGAGCTGTGGCCGGAGGAGAATCTTTAAGTAACCAATTAGAGACCAGCTGGAAGTCACAGGTAAGCCAAAGGTTTGAGATCATGCACACGCACACACACAGACACACACTCATCTATCTGGCATTGGACGGCAATGAAAAATTACGAATTTGGACTTACACAAAAGATATATCATCACATGAAACCCAAAATGAAATCGGGATAGTGAAAAATCACAAGTTAGACACATTTTGTGAGAGGGCTTTTTTTCTGTGTCTATCCTGTTTTTCATTCTTTAATGGGGGGGGCCGCGTCCGATCGCCCACTATTGATGAGCCAATGCTGGCGTAAAGCATTAGCATTACAATTTCAACTCCAGACGGTAGTTGAAATTGGAAAGAGGAGAGTGACGTCACGACCAGAGTCACTCATTAGGTGCCTTATCAGAATCATCAACATTGTGATGCGCTTCGATTTCTCGATATTTAAGCCCAGGTAAAACACGTTCTGAGACACGGCGACATAAATGTGACAGCAGCTTAAAATCTAAAACGTAAACTGTAAAAAATACTCCTGAGCTCTCACACCTTTTTCCTTGCTGTCCTAATAGATCATTGCTGCTCTTGTAAATTAGATAAACTCCCCACATTCCTCTAGCCTGCTAAGGTTTCCTCTTTTTCTTGTTCTTCCTCCTAACCGTGTTTTAGTGCTGCCTGGTGCTCCCCAGGCTCACACACCCAGACAGTCATGATGAATGTGGAACAGGGCCCAGCCCGGGCTCCTGCCATTACCCTGTGACAATTTATTACCCTTTATCTCAAGGCACAATTAACCCAGGCCCAGGAAATAGGGACTTATCAGTCCTTCATTACCAGGACCTGCCCATGTTCCCATCCCTCTCTGACACCTGATGGACACACACACACACACACACACACACACACACACACACACACACACCTTCAGTCTGTGTGGACCTTGGGTTTCTCCTTTTGTGCGAGACATGAGATTTGTGTAGTGGTTCTCATACTCAAAGCAGACTGTCTCTCTTAATCTCTGCACTTTCACATGGCCTTTAGTTTTCAGTCACTCCCCCATAATGACCTTTTTTGAGATTTTATTTTTAACACAACTTGATGAACAGCCACGATGGCTTTGGAGAACAAGTGTTCTGATTCACACTATAAGACTGTTGCATTTATGTCCACATCTTATGCAAAGTATCCAACACATAGAATCACATCTGTGTTGATGTGATTATAAAACTGTTCAAATAAAAGTCCTAACACATTTGGAGAGTTTATGTTACCTGTTTCTTTTCAGAATTATTGTTCCACAACTAAATTTTGACTGGAATTTGTTTTTAAAGTAATAAAATAAAAACAACCGAACCAGGACACATTGATATTATGTCCCTGCAGATGGGACATCCAACGCACTTGTAGGAGAAACATCTTCATCAAACTCAAAGTGTAAAATAAATCCTTTGTGGATCATAATAATCATCTTCCTTTGCCATAGGGGCATTTCAAAAGTTCGACATCTAGACCATCTGCCATTGAGTCTGTCAGAAATAATAGTGTGAATAATGGCGTAAATGACCCTTGTTGTGATGTTGTGATTCAAATATTCCTAAAGTCTGGATTCTGACATTTCTTCTTAAAGCAGTCCCATATGGGAAAGAATTAGAAATGCAAACATTCATCTTCAGTTTATGTTTCATTATTTCACATCATATAAAGGTTCATATAAAGGCTATATGATTCCCTCTTTAAAGTGGCCATTTTTTTTTTGCATTTATTTAATGAATTTCACGAGAATTATGTGAATACTATGGATGTTGTATATAAGTAAATTATATGTTACATATGATTTGCATACCTGTTCTGTACATCTTTTTCATATTTTAATAAATATGCTAATAGCACGGTGCAGACGCTGGCCAGAGGTTCTTTAATCAGAAGTGAACTGAACTATATGTCAACCATCCACTTTCCCTCAGGCTTTCACAAACCTACAAATCAACTCAGATAGTTAGACCAGGTATGTTCATACAATGTCCACCATCCAGCTCGACTGTATGTTGGCTACTTAACGTGCATCTCTGTAAATTATTGAAACAGGAAGCTCATTTTGGGTTTCTGAGCTGATAAGGAAACGTTATAAACATTTATTAATGTAACAAATGAAATTGCACAGTGAAAAACATTTACAATTTCCTGTCCACAGCATTTATGTTTTTTGGTGAAAATTACAAAAGAAAAGTTGTTTAGTCGTAACAGCATCACTATATTGAACTCGGGTTATGTGAAAAGACATCCAAGTATTGATATTTAGTCTAACAGATAATATGCATTTTATGTAATGTGTTGATCGTGTGCCAAATTAAAAGCTTTTCTCTTACAAGAATAGAATGAATAGTATTTTATGAAACACTACTAAAGTTGGCAATAATTTATCAGTCAAATGTCATCTGCTTTTTGAATATTAATGCTTTTTTTGTAATGTTATCGCAGATTTAGTTGTAGCTTATGTATGTCTTACATTTGTGACATAAGAAGCAGTTTCTATTTCATACGGTAGCTTAGTTTCACTGATTATTGGCCAGTCATATCATTTAGATATTACATTTTTCTTCTAAGGATATTATATGTGAAACTAATAAGTACTCAAATCGTATTCGTTTCATTTTGTACCAATATACTAAGATTATTATCTCTGGTTTCACTGTCTGAAGCATTACTTACAAGTTTCAACTAAAATAGCTACAAACTTTATATGATTTATATATCTTTTTCATATGGGGTTTCTTTGTATCACTCTCACATCTTCTCTTGATTTACCAGCATTGTGTCTTCAGTTTGTTTTTTCTCTGCGCTCCCGGACATTTGGTTTTTTCTGTGCTCCTTGTTTGTTCCTTATCTAATTAATATAGTTTGTCACCAGTGCACTCAATCTGCTGCTGTCCTTCACTTTTTCCCTCCAGCTTCTCGTTCCATGACATTTTCGCCATTTCTGTCCAGGGTTTCTGATGCACAGCCCTGCAGAAAAAAGTAGATTAAAACAAAAACAGAAAACAAAATTTAAAAAGTTGCACAATGACACAATTATTTAAGTTACAATATGAACTGATGTATAGAATGTAAATGCATTTACAGACAATATGCTCTTACATGACATTTGATGCAAAGAACTACACACTAAAATAAAACTGCTGTCCTCATCATATTTTGTCCAACAGTCTTGCGAAACCTTTGTTAACTTAGAAATTTGAGAATAATCAACTGGACTGCAGCTCCAATAAAACTGTTCAATAATTGGACCCAGCAGCTATATCTAAAATAAAAAGTAAACTATGTATAGTTTGAAATGTTGGAAGGTGCAGTTGTTTAACCCAACTTGTTTTATAATTGCTGCTATCATTATTATTGCTAAATAACTAGCAAACAGAAGGGACGGTTTTACAGGGCATCAGAGATAAACAGAAATACATTTAAAACTATTCAAACATTTCTTATTATGAAAAAATGGCCAGGAGAACAAATTGATTAAAATGCCATGCTGAATGACAATCTGTGATATACAGATAAACCAAACAATAACAAATCGTTATTAAACATTTGGTAACACTTCTACTCCGAAGATTACTAATGATCCCAACAGATATTGATATTTTACTTGAAACAATGCAACTTTATTAGTTCTTAGCTAAAAAGTTAGGGGGATGGCAGGAAGTCTGTCAACCTCAAATAAATTAGAAAACATTTTCAGAATTAGCTTTAGCCATTAGTGCAGAAAATTTACATTAAAAAACCCAATGAGTATCAGGCCCAACAGAACAGAAACAAAGAAGGCAATGCAGCAGACAAATTATTTAAATGCAAGAAATAAGAGTGGTCTCATAATTGATCCCTGAGGGACCCCATAGCTTGTGATAATGCAATCAGAAGTCCATTCATGAATCCCAACAAACTGTTGTTTATTATTAACATAATGTAAAGTCATTTATAGGTTATTACAGCAAGAAAGAGAGCAAAACAGTTTTGCATAAACTATTGCGATTAAAACTCTTTAGAAAAATCTAAAAAAAAAAAAGGAAAAAAAGCCCTCAAGCTAAATTTTATTTATTTACTATTCAGTTAATTTTTTTCGAATCAAGTGAAGGACTGCCATTTATTTATGTGAACTTTTTTTCAAAATCCATTTCATTGCAAATCATGTCAAAGTAATTCTAAATAACGTCAATGTAATATTTAACAGTTAATCAGCATGAACGACTGAGCCGGTTGTTTTTATTATTTATAAATTTTCTTCTGACCGTTCATTAAGGCATCAGACAGCGGACTGCAACATTAAACGCATAGAATTATTTTAAATTCAGGTTTATTTTAAAGGTAATCAACGCCAGCATCTTAATGATTGCCACTGACATCATCAACAGTTTGCTGGTAAGCTGGAAAATGCTGTTAAAAGCCAGAGAAGGTCAGCTTAGAGGAGAGCTTATGCTCCTGCAGTCCAACTCTGACTGGAAGCTCAGTGTCTCTTGAGTTTTATAAACTGCTGCTTGTAAATATTATATAAGTGCATAAAGTTGACTAATGAATGCAGCCTCTCTCCAGATCGCCAGGAGCAGGAGCAAGATGGCTGCCCTGCTGAACAGTGGGGACATTCAGGAGAACCGTTATGTATTAGTGTGTGAGGATGAGAGTTTGGACGGTTTTCTTTATTTGTTACTACAAAAGCTCAATAAGTGAAGAGGAAAATAAACTTAACACTGGGGGACTGCTCATAAAATTCATGTAGAATTAAGAACAGTTGTATTCACTGCCCTAAGCTCTCTAACCGTTTTAAAATAAATATGTGCAAATTTATCAGCAGTAAAAAGTATAAACCATTGTTTATACTGCTAAGTTTCAATAGTAGTCTTCATGAGGACAACTTCTTTTTGCACACTTTTCAACCTCATTTTCACCTTGAGTAGAGCAGGTAACGTAGTGATTTCTCTCTTTTTAATAAAATACTGCTTGGAGGAGCAACACAGAAGCCACAGCATCGGTTTCAAATTAATGAAAATATCAACATCTACAGCTATGTTCATCTTAATAGCGGTGAGTTTGAAAAAGGGGTGGTAATTATAATAGCTTTTATTCCTACAAATACAAATGCATGTGAATGTTGCACATTCCATTCCTAATCAAAACATAAAGAAAAAAAAGATAACACTTGTCATCAATCTATGAAAAGTGCGGGGAAAGGACGACTGTTGGAAGGCATTTCATCGTCAACATGAGGCAATCTGACCTCTTCAAGTATTTTCATGCAGTAAAACTGATCCACAATCCCTGGTAAGAGATAAATAGGCCCAACACAGTAGTCTGTGAAACATGACGCCTACAACACTATCTTCACACTCTATTCTGCCTTAAAATCAGGGTTTGTGGGTCATCTAAGAAGCCGTCTGTGGACCCTAGACTCTAAAAGACCAATCTTGGTTTCGTCAAGCTATGGAATGTTGTTCCATTTCTCTCTAGTCCAATCAGTAAGTTCACAGACAAATTATAACCTCTTCGGGACGTTTTATTTGCAACAATAAGATTTTGCGAAGGCTTCTCGCAAGTAGCTATCATCACGTTGGTTTCTTAATTCTTACCAACTCGCAGGTAAGCGTAGATTATATTTAAGCACCCTGGAGCAGGACATTGGCTAACTCTTTGCCATTTTTGGCCTTTCTTCTATCAATTTAAACGCTTTTTTTCTCCCATGTCGTTCCGGTTATTGTCTCCGATTTAAAATGTCTGAGATCAGTTTAACTGAGCGACCGATCATTTTCTGCCCTTTTTCATAGATACTTTTTTTTATTTTTCCTTTTCAATCAGCTTTTTAATCAAAGTACTGTTCTTCTGAGAAATGCCTCACTTCCTCGGTCCTGAAATGAGCTAGGGCCACTTGTTTGAAACCCATTTCTTCACAGCATGAATCTCATCGCTGATTGAACTCCACCCTGCTATAATCTTAAACAGGCCCCTAATGGAGTCAGCGGCACGAATGTCATCACTATTATCTTTCCTATTATTCTGCTGCATCCACATGTAGTATTTACTTTCCATGTAGAGATGTCATTTCTACCAAGAACAGTGATTGGGTACTGATGCTGGACTGCTATTTTTTTGTATCCCAACTTTAGTCCAGGTTGATGTGTTTTTTTTTTTCTTCTGTTGTTAAAATAGGAACATTATAGGAACAAACATTCAACGTGTGAAAAAAAAAAACTGGCCCAAGATTTGCTGCCTTGAAGGGATAAAAACAGCTTTAGAGGATTTACCTTCTATCTCTGTGTGGTTTGCAGAACGAGGCAGACAAGGATCTGACTGAGCAGACTGTCAGCCACTTTGCTTAAAAGACTGATTTACGAATGGCATACATTCAACCCCAAAAGGACCTTGAGCTGCAGCTTATTATTCTAAAAGAACTCTTTCTTCACAGACGCTGTTTGCGAGATCTAAGTTTGTACATTTATCTCAAAGTGCTTCCGTAAAATGAATGCATGAAACGGCCCTTTTCAACGCTGTTTCCATCTCCAGAGCTTTGAAAATCTGGAGCCCCGAGTGAAACAGGGACACGGTCTCCTTTTGCATCCTTCTCCTAGAGGCGGCCTCACTAAAACTGTTAGGGCTTGTGAGCAACTTGCCAGGAAAGGGAAGGTAGAAGGCATGCTGGAGGCAACGTGCACCAAAAAAAATAAAAAGCCCGCTTTCCCCACAATTTATAAACCCGATCTTTAAACAAAGATTTGCTAAAGGATTATGGGGCTGGGTGTTTTTAGCTCCACAAGAGTGCTCAGTCTATCTCCTAAGAGAATTATCCTCCTTCTGTTTTCATCCTTCTTTTATACCCATCAAACAGAATGGGGATCTGTGATAGAGCAGGAGGAGAAAAGGGGATAGACAGACAGAAGGAGAGGGTGAAAGAGAGTGAATTAGAGTCTCTGACACCCAGCTAATTGAGCAATCTCCTTTGTGCCCTGCCCAGCCTGCCAAGTTTTAATTAGCAACTAATCAAATCAATATGGAGGCTGCAGAGCGAGAAGGAAAGCACCCAGATCATCGGATAGCTGCTGGGATCACAGCTGCACGTGACCTTTGCACCTGGAGGTAGCTTTTCACAGCTAAAAGTGATGAGAGGAGGTTGTGCTGATGAGGGATAAATCTCTTCGCGAGAGCTATTCTGAGAAGGCTGAGGTAATGATGTCTGGCATTATCCAGATGCTTCAGCGTTAGGACAATTAACTGGAGGGAGACAATGATGTTTTGTCTTTTGCAAAAAAAAAATAATGTGCAAAGTAAAAAAAAAAAAAAGCTAACAGTTGGGAAAAGATAAAGGTGTAAGCAATAACATCTGCTTCGTGTCTGCAACGATTCGCAAATGAACTGTCGTTCTTTTTTTTTCTTCCTCCACCTAAGATGCGCCGCCTTCCGTTAGGCGCACCTGCCCTTCAACAACCCTTGAAAAGTGTTAATTACAGAGAAACCTGGTGCGAGATGTTGCACCATGCCAGAGACATCCACATATAGGCTGGAGATGAAAAGAAGCTCTCCCCTGAGCCCCAAGACGCTGTCAACACGTTCTGACCTCCCCTGGAGGCGGCCAGCTGGGTCTGATGCGCTTCTGGAGCTCGGAGGTCCCTTCGGGCTCTCGCAGCTGTTTGAGCTCCCTCTGTGTTAAACATACTCTTTATATACGAGCAAACATAAAGACACAAACCTTCGCTTGGGCGGTTCGGCATCATCAAAAGTACCCGTAACCGGACAAGGTATTTTACCCAAGGACAAAAGCTCTGTTTGAAATTCACTCGCGATGCAGTGCACTGCATAATGGGCCAGGGATGTTCTGGTGGCTCCCAAAGTGTACCTGGAATCTCTGTTTCAACATATAATATGCTAGAAATGTGCCCCATGACACTGATAAAGTACTTTCCACAAGTTGTATATGAGTCAAAAATAGACTAGATTAGGGTGACCAAATTGTGGCACTTGACCCAGTCGTGCAACACTTCAATGATGCTCTGTTCACTTAAATAAGGGTTTGCAATTTTAAACATACTTCATGTATTGCTTTCCTTTATGCCGCTAGACAGAACGGTTAAATAAACTTCAGATATGCTTTCGTGATTTAACAAGTGCAAATATGACTTTCAAATCTTGTAAATCCTGTAAACAATAACAGCTCACTTTTTGAGTCTGGACAGATAAAAAATCAACACTGTGAAATTACATTCTGATAAAACAAGTGATATATTTTTTTGATGTGTAATAGTGAGAATAGACACAATTGTGTATCCTCCAGTCTTTAGATTTCTTCTTAATCCTCGTTTTATTCTTCATCTTCTTGAAAACATATCCTTATTTTGCTGTACAGGTGGTCTTACTTTGCAATGTTTTGCATTTTGTAAATAGTCTGTAGGTGTTTTTCAAGCATAAATATTCATCCATGTTTTGCAAATGTCCTAAGATCCCCCTGCTCAGTTGCATACTTCTTTGACTTTTGAATTTCTAACAACTAATAATTGTACAGTATTTATTTATCTTATCTTGCAATTTGCCCTTCCATTGGTCTTCTATTCTTTTTTATATATATATATTTCTTTCCTTTGTGTGTATCTGCATGCTTCCATTTGCATTTGTGACCATTGCAGGTGTCGCATGGGACCTTGGGTGAGAGGCGGGGTACACCCTTGACATGTTGTCAGTCCTTCACAGCGTAACCACCGACGAATAACAAAGATTATTTCTATTCCACTTTCCACAGTTTTTGGTTGCTCATCAAATAACCATAAAAGTATTTACAAGACGTGTCTCTGGATTTATATTGCACAAGCTAAATCCTCCTCAGTGACTCAAAGGAAATCTGATTCCTGTCCTTAGTCCACTGGCACTGCATCAGTGAGAAAACCTTTTCAACTGTGATCTTGTCATGTATGGCATTTTAAAATACTCTTGCCGTGAACCTGGTTTTTAGCTTTTGAGGTTGTGTGTGTATGTTTTGAACTCGTTTTTGAACCTTTTCTAGTTTTAATGTACAGTACTTTGGTCACCCATGTGGTTTTTAAACTGTGCTTTAGAAATAAAGCTGATTGATTGATTGATTGATTGATGGATTGATTGATTGATTGATTGATTGATTGATTGATTGATTGATTGATTGATTTGCATTGGTTGCAGGAAGTGCAACGAGGAACTGTGCAATCTTAATTGATTCTGAATAACATGTTATGCTTTTGATCTCAAAATATCTGGTCCACTTGTGTTGGAGCCTATCCCTTTTTCTCGGTGTAACAACAAACCCAATCAACTCACATAGCCTTTTTATATCTATGTAACAAGATCTATGGCACCCTTGTCATAGAAAGAAAAGCATATGCCAGCTTTGCACAACGATACACTCCACCCCACATTTGACCTGACCAGGACTGTATGAGGAAAATGTTAAAGTCTGCTTTGTCTCCTTTTGCAGATGGCTGCACTAGCTATGTTTATATGGACATAATTAATCTGAATAAAGGGCCGGTCGGATCAAAATATGACATGTAACCACACCAATCAGAATATTGTGATCGGATTAAGCTCAATCGGAATATCACTGCTTTCCAAATGAGACGGGTTGTTTCTGCTGATTGTTAATCTGAACAGCATTCGTCTAAAAGCTTGTTCCAATCATGTAATTCGGCAAACCGCCCTGATACGTGTCTCTCATCATGTGTGTCTCTCATCCTGCATGTGTTGCTAAGCCTGCAGCTTTATTAGCGAGTTCAGTAATGTCTCAAGCATTCTTAGAACCTGGTGCGGGTCCATTCTGGATGCTCTGAAGACTCAGAACGAACATACTCCTGCGTTTGTTTGCATATGTAATTGTACATTTTTTGTTTGTTTGTATTCAATAAAGTTTTTTAAAAAAACCATAAAACTACAGATTTTTTGGCACAGACAGAAGTAGAACTTCTTCTTCTGTGTTTTTATGGGAAATTTGAGGACTCTGCGAATGTCAAAGTGCTTGTATTCGAAATTAAGCCTGGAAACATACATCATGATCAGATTAATAGATTTTTTTGCCCATATAAATGATATATTCAGAAATTTTGGAATATATATTTATATATATTCAGAATTTTGCACTTGTAAACATAGCTACTGTTGTCTGTTATCCAGGTGAACACCAGAGTATATTCATACTCCTCCGTCTCCTCTATTTCTTCCATTACTCCTCACTCAATATTTTTTTACAACCTAAAGATTGTGAGATACATTCTGTCTACTGTTTGTTTCATTTGGAATTGAGGTCTGAGCTTGCTCATCTAAAAGGTAAAATATAGTAATTTAGTGGATTTCTTTGCTCGGCGACCAGGCCAGCAAACCGATTTTTCAGCATTGTGTGCACTGAAGTAACACTTTAAGTAAATCATATTGTACAATGCTATGATTGTTATATATGAAACAGATTCATTGGGGGGGGGGGGGGGGAATTGGCAATGTTTCTTCTGCTTTTACTATGTTTTACACATGTGGCAGCTATACTGTATTTTTCAGGTTGGTGAGAAAATTTGGGTCTTTCAGATTCAACATTTAGTTTTCCAAGTATGTTGGGATGTTTCTGAAATCAGAAGTACAGCCCGTGCTTGTAAATGTAATGTAAATGAGGACGATTGGGTAACTTATGCAGGCAGATTTTTATAATTGCACCATATTCTTTGTCAAAAGCAACAAAATCCTGCTGACCGTGATATTTAGCAATGCAGCCTGATTTATTTTTCTTATATATATTTTTTTTCATTTTTTGCAGCATGTGGCTGGAAATATGCAAATACTTCTGCACTCAAGCGATGCTCAAAATAGAAAATCTCCAGACTACCACAACAAACTCTTAGCCCTCTATATATTGAATACAGTACAGTCAGTGAGCACAAATTTTAAAACACAGCTAGAGGTTTCCTGACCTTTCTGTGTTGCAACATTTATTTGTTTCTTTTGCCCACAAATGAGCAATAATGTAACAAAGAAGGGACGTTGTTTCACTAATGCTCGCAAGCTTAATTGCGAAAGCATGCAAGCTGGAAAAATAACCACAAAAATGCCTCCGCAGCTGAGCACCAAGTGGTTGGACACAGGGTCGTTTAGCATAAAGTTCAGTTGCAATGTATCCATCAGCGGCCAGACAACAAAGTGTCCTTGAACAGGTAACTACGGCTCACTGACAAACAGCATATTTCACAATAATAGCTGTATTGCAAAAGAAAAGCGAGCACATTTGCAGCCCTTTGTTGCACGTTAAAGATTAGACAACATGGCGCAAAGAAAATGAGGTTTCCATTTATTTTATAGTCATGCAAAGATAAAGTTGTTTATTCCCTAATGGGCCTGATTCCTCCAGATTGTATGTGGGAATTTTGAGACCATTAACATGTTGAGTAATAGTCTCTGGCACGCATAAGTCTTTTTTTTTTTTATCTCAATAGGTATTTTCTTTGCAAACTAAACTCTCATATGCTGAGGACGTAGGGGAGAAAAAGACTTTTATTCTTGAGATGCAAAGACTATGCAACCTTTAAAAAGATGATTCACCACCTGTGAATAATAAAGGGTTTCCAGCGATGGCAGATGGCAGCCTGCAGCAGGAGCTGCAAAGAAAACAATATAAAGAAAAAAAATAGGAAAAAGCTGCGTTCGTTTAGAACTATTTTTAAAAACCATGCCACCACCATAAATAGTGATTTCTAACATTAGATAATGTAATAATAAAAGAAGCAACGTAGTACAGGGTGGAATTTCATTCTCCGTCTAGGCTTTCTTTTCATTATCTGGGTTTCTGTGCTCTATAATACGTGAAAGCAAATACGACCTCACCTTTAAATCATGAGCTTCCTAAATGTTACTGCAACGCACACATTAGCATTTAGCTGAGAGCAGAAGTGTGCCAGAGCGGCTAGCATGGCTGTCAACAATGATTTTCTCTAACCTGGTGGTGAGAGAGGGACCACAACTATGATTCATTTTTTTTTATTATTATTATTTAAACATCACCTGCAGTAAAATGTTAGGTTTTAACCTTGATTCTAATAATGTGAGTTTTCTTTTCTAAACATGTTTCTGAAAGACAGCAAACAAAATTGATTGTGATGGAGAGAGTTTAAGTCGGGGTCCTGGTATGAAAAGGATAGTTCTGTATTTAGAGTTGGGATTCTGTGAGAAGCTAATGAGCAACTACCATCTTACCTGAAAATAACTTTGATAATCTTTATTTAGAATAAATCAGGATAAGTATGTTGAAGAGGCTAAAGCTGAGGAAAGCTAGGAGAGGAAAGCAGGATGAAGAAATGATCATGGTCAAATGCTGTTGTCAAAGCAGTTCTGGTGAAACCAGTATCAAAAGGTTCATTTCATTGGATTATAATTTTCTCTTTATTACTAATTAACACTATTTAAAGGATTTTTAATATAGAAATGTTGACCTGCTAAAAAGCGTGCTCAGTCACAGCCGAGGACTAGTGAATCCTCCCCAACCTAAATAAGATAAGATAAGATAAGATAGTCTTTATTGATCTCACATTGGAGAAATTCACTTGTCACATCGGCTCAATAGTCAGGAGAAGGTGCCAAAGTAGGAAAAGGTGCATCAGTTATAAACAGTGTATCTTCCTATATACAGTGGATCAAAAAGAAAATGAGACAAAATAAGAATAAAAATACAAAAGAAATCGGAGTAGGCAAATTTAAATGGGATTTACATCATAACCCTTTTATGGGAGGGGTCATTTCTGTTGCCTGTGCATCTGTTTCTAACATTTTTTTCCATCCACTCAACTTTCTAATAACTGTCTGGACACAGCCAACTTCTTCAGCAATGTCCTTTCGTGGCTCGGCTTCCCGGTGTAAGGTGTCACTACTGTCTGCTGGACAACTCAGCAGTTATTCCCGTGAATCTGGAGCTGATAACAACATTTCCCTACTAAAGTTTTTATTTAAAAAGGTCTTTTTTGTAAAATTCTATTTTTATTTAAGAAACAGGAGTTTGGATTTTTATTAGCTGGAAGCCACAATTGTCTAATTTACCGGAATTATATTATTTCCAATGATAGTTTAACTATGTATCCACTTTTTTTTTTTTTGGTGAACTTATTATTTTGCCACTTTGCTCGATCTGTGCGACATCGCCTCCATTTAAGATTCACCAGGATGGATAGGACTTGCCTTTTTTTTTTTATATCCGTAGCCGGAAAGCGAAGCCGAGGCGCAAACAAGCAGCGAAGCAAGAGAAATGACGGATATGCTAATTCACCCCGCATAAATCAATGAGCCAAAGGTGTAAAGTTACTGCTAAGCCATCTTTAGACACAAAGGGATTGTGTTAATGCCTGTTATGGAAGTGCAAAGTCACATTACGCGCTCGCTGGCAGTTATTTAGAGCCGACGAAGAATCTTTCATATGTACTACGGAGCAAACTGAACATCGCCCACATTAGAGGCCTGCGCTGTAATTCTCCCAGTGATTTATAGCGGGCAAACCAGAGGACTAATTAAGAAAGCCGGGCTCTCGCTTGCACCTCTTGGCCTCCCCGCTATTATATGTACATTAGCAGCTTGTGCTCATTGCCTGCTAATTAACCATGGCTTAGCATGCAGTGGGGGGGGGGGGTGAGAGGATGGCTGCTGCTTGGTCTCTACCTGGTCAACCCAGGTGTTTCTGCACGACCGCCGGTGGGATCCCAGCGTGCGACCCGGAGAAGCGTGATGCCCTTGAGGACAGCGAGGGACTGCAGGGGCAGAATGGATGGCCACATTCATAGCCATAAATTCTCTGCTTCCTAACTATCTCATTCATCATATGCACACCAGACTCCTCCACATTATGAATACACCACAACACACACACACATACTCGTCCCAGCAGTGTGAACTACAGTAAATAAGGTGCACAGGCAGAGATAGGGAGAGAGAGAGGGGAAAAACATAAGATAAGTGTATCAGGGGAAAAAAGGAGCGGAAGACAACGCCCAGCTCCTCTATTTTACCTTAGAATGCACGAATTCGCACTAAAGCGTGAAACGGTCCACTCTATCCGCACAAAATTGTACATGTTCCTATCTCCCTCTCAGCTGGTCAGCGTTTATTCCCCGGGTTTTCTCGGGGCCCTTTCAGATACGGCGTCTGTCGGAATACGGGTGGTGGAGTAAATCACTCGGCAGGGAGGAGAAGCAGAATACACAACGCGATCTCACGCAAGGAAGCATAAACAAGACGTCTCTGTGTTGCTGCAGAGGCTGCCGTCGCTTGAGAGCGTCCCATATTACAAACAGAAAATCCCTTTCTGTGTGGCTGTTTGCTCAGATGGAAAGGGTATTGTCTGTTTTTGGTGTTAGATTCTGGCTCAACTTCTTTTTTTTTTATTAGAAAGATTTTTTTTGTTGTTGTTTTTTTGTAATATAGATTGCAAGTTTAAATTACTTTCCATTAAAAAAAAACCCAGCTGAAATTGAAACATCATTCCTTCAGATCAATTGATTATCTAATTTAACATGAAAGGATCTTTCACCCTTTTTAATCTTGATTTAAAAAAAGAAAGAAAGGATTAAATATATAAATAAACTGTGCAGATAACGCCCTAATTTACATCCTATTTCAGTTTTCTAATAATCTTTTTTTGTTTTTCTGGTTTCACTCTGTCGAGCCAAGTGATACACGACAGCAGAAAACCATTCGTCTGACCAAATCACCGATTCCTACTTTTATTGCAGATTCAGTATTAATTTGCTTATCCTTAAATGATCTTAATTACTTCAGTTGCTTGCCAACCAGCCTGGTCAGAAAGCAGCGGGGGTGATCTGAAGGTGTGTTTCTACTGCCCTCAAGTGTTCAGCGGGGGAACTGAGAGCTCCCAGGAAGCTGATCGTTATTGGACATCCTGACACCATCCATTACCCAAAGAGCTGCTCTGGGATCTCTGAGAACTGATGCAAAAACAAGGGACTTATATGTTTCTGCACTCCGACAGCCAGTCTCTTGTAGTTTCCTCTGGAAATGGACGTGATGATGTTTTCATTTAGGCCTTAGCATCCGCTGCGAAGGGCTTTCTCCTGGCTGAGAATTTCAGTATCGCAGTGAGCGAGAAAGCTGAGAGAGAACATCATTTCTCTGCGTTGTCGATTTATGGAGAACACTAGAGACAGAGGATTATTACTCAAAGGAAAGAAATAATCTGTCGGCAGAATGACTGCTCGCAAATGAACACATTGCCAATTTGCTTTGAGTTCTTTATGGTGCATTTGTGTTTCAGTAATAGTATTAATGCAGCAGGTCTTCGAAAAATGCTTCTATTGTGTCAATTTTCTTTAAATAAAGTAAAGCGCTTTGAGATGACATGTGTTGTGAATTGCCACTATATAATCAACATGTAATTAAATAACTAAAAGAACAAAACATATACCAAACAGTTGTTTGATCAGGACATTGTCAGTTTGACTTAGGAAAAAATTAAATAAGTTTCACAACTCTCCCATGAATTAGCACTCGCCCACTTTGCATTCAGAATCAGAAGGTCAAAAAAAAATGTGAAACGTTTAAAGGTGCAGTTAACAAACATGATTTCCTGTTCTTTCCTGCACGTAATATGACAAGAAGGCCCGGGGTCCTTTTTCAACCCCGATCATCCCGGCACCGTGGCCTACATGTTTTATTCGTTTCCCTGCTTCAGCTCACCTCGTTTCAATCGATGCCTGATTAACAGGCTCTCACTGAATGCAAATCCTGTGAATCAGGATTCTCCAAGCAGGGAAACATCTCAAAGATGCAGCTCAGTGTGCGCTGAGGACCAAGGTTGAAAAAGCACCGATTGGATCATCACCTCAATAAATTTACATCCCGTGTAGATTTATTCTTTTAATGAATGCAATTATTTACAGCCATACCCTTGTAATAATTTCTGGGCAGTGTTTTGCGTTTCTCCACTAATATTCTGATCCTTTATTTTTTGGTGAAGAGCCCCAAGTCTTTGAGGCTGGAAGAGCCTCTTTGCCCAACGCCCTTATCCAGTGGTCTCAAACTCAAATCCTTGGGCTCCAGCGTCCTGCAGCTTTTGGATGTGTCCCTTGCCCTAGGTGCCTGAATCAAATGGCTAAACTGCCTTGCTAGCAATGCAGTCAAGCTCTACAGATAAGCTAACATTTGAGTCGGGTGTGTTGGAGCATAAGCGCACCTAAAAGTTGCTGGGCACCGCCCTTGCCTTTAACTCCCTCCACAGATTCACAGGACTGGCTGGGTCGCTCAAAGACGTTAATGTTGTTTCCAGTCAGAAGACACATGTTGATCAAATAAGACCTAAACCAGTCAGGGACATAGATCACTCTGGGCTCAACTCTGTACATTTGAGTGAAAGAAAAAGCTCCATTCATCTCATTTAAAATATGTTTGGTTTTAAATGGTTCTGGACAGGGGCGGCTCTAGACAGGGGCCCACAGGGGCCAGAGCCCCTGTAGAAATGGTCCTGGCCCCTGTACTAAAGACATAACATTAAATAAACTTCTTACGATTATATGCATTGGTGAAGAAACCACACCTGATTTGTCACGTTGACCAATTTTAATTTTGTTTTTACCTTTACAATTTCACCCTAACTAGGGTTTAAAAAAATCAAGGTGTTTTACTTTTAGCTTCAGCTGTATTGAGCTGGGATCACAGTTTTCATCTGCTAGATCAGGGATCTGAAACCTGCAGTACCAGAGCCACAAGTGTCTCACTTCATATTATTAAGCGATTAAATATTGCCCTGTTTTACGATTTCATTCTTTTATGTGCCCCTGTGAAAAAAAACACTGGCCCCACCTTGGCCCCCCCTGGTAAATTTGGTCTAGAACAGGGGTGTCAAACTCATTTCTATATAGGGCCACTTTGGTGTCATGAAGTCATTAAAAGGGCCGGTTGCACGTGTATAGAAGATACTTTTCATTTCATAATTTCATTCCAGTTCACATAGAAGTATAAAAAATGCACAGTAACATAAAAGTAGCAACCTTAGGCCCAGTTTATACAGTTTATCTGCAAAAAAAGTTGATATTGGGGTGAGTTACACTTACAGGAGGCACAGATTTAGCCACTCTATACACTTTAAAAGGATATATGCCTCTACTTTATGACATGATGCCTTTTTTTTTTTTTTGCTCTTGAGGGCCGGATTATTTACCTTGACGGGCCGGATTTGGCCCGCGGGCCTTGAGTTTGACACCTGTGGTCTAGAACCACCACAGGTTCTGGATGTTTTTCTGGCCCAAAGCCACCAGTTCCCGCAGCCCTGCTCTGCACACACAGGCCCACTATTGTGCCCGGGAAGAAGTGTCAGCCAGAACAATGAGACGACAAAAAAATAAATCACCTATTGACAAAAACAAAACAAAAAAATATTGGTAGAAAACAATTTTTGCATCTGAAGGACCAAGATATGCTCGTTAAGATGGCGTAAACCTACTCTGTTTTAAAATGAATAAAGAATGATGAGTACACAACAGAGCTGCCATTTCACTCCCTTGGCTTTTTCCATTAAACCCGCCGTCTTGTTATTTCGGTATTAATGTATTCTATTTATCCGGCGAGCGCCACATCTCCTCCTCAGCAGCAGCAGCAGCAGCAGCAGCAGAGCTCTGAAACCTTCAGGGGCGTCTAAGCCTGACATATGGCGAAGACAGATGAAGACGTGCTGGAGGCTGCTGGGCTGTGGACCCCCGTCTCCAGATGCACAGTGACACATTGTCTTGAAACGCTCGCTCTCTGCAGCAGAAATCCAGAGTACCGGAGCTCCATCGGTATTCCAGGGATCCACACTTTTTCAGGCTCACCTTTCTGGATTCTGCAGTGTTGAAAACCTTCCGGACGTTTAAATTGCGAAACGCTAACGTTGAATGTGTTGAACAGTGTTTGGGTCTTAACTGTAGGTTTCACAAATTATGGAGCAACACAATGTGGGAATGGGCTTCCCATTTTTACTGGTAAGGAGTCATTGCACAGCTTCTCTGGCATCTGGACTCGCTTGGAGCTCTGTTTGAAATAATTTAAACCACTGTAAAAACCAACACATTATATTGTTCAAACACCTGATAACATTCATCTTAACCAAACGCTTTCAGTCACCAGAGGAGCAGTTTCCTCTGGTGACTGAAATCAGACAGGTTGAACATCACAGCCCGTCTTTATTACACCGCCAACTTAGAAAGTTCTCCATAGTTCAGACTCAGTTTGCTGTTCCAAGCATTGTTTCCTTAATCAGTGTTTTTATCCAGCATAATAAACTATATGTAGACTAATCTAAATGATTCATAACTTGATGCCGTTTTCTCCTACTACTCTCCATTTGTGCTGCCATTAGATTTTAGTATATTTTTTTTCCATTCCATGTAATGGATACCTAAGATCTATCTACTGAACCTTTGACAAGATGTCCCCTTTGTTTTTCCTTTCGCATCTAACCCGGTCTCTGTCTCTTTCTTGGACAAAGCCCCCCATCAGTTCCTGCAGGCCAGTATTTTGTTAGGAAGGACCCCTGGTGTTTCTTTCACTGGTAAGGTCAGTGACAAGTTTGTGCTTCCAGTATCAGCGCCTAAAGAAAGCGAGCCATGTTCAGCTGGTTCTTTCCATGAGTCATTGTTAGTTACTTTTATTAAGTGTAGTTTCACAGAAATCATGCGTGACCCTGAGTTTCGTTCCTAGATGGAGCCAGACAGAGCTTATACTTTCATTGAATGAATTCTGTTTTTGTCCCACAGAAAGTACTCCTGACTCTGTGCTGAGCAGTTTGTTGCACTGTGGCCACATGCTACCTCAGGATGAGTGCTCCTTTCTAATAACTGGACTAGGATTAATTTGACTGTTGCATAATTTGGTCTGAATTCAACTACATGATGTGAATCTGACTAGACTGCACCGATTTCAACTGTCGGCCAAAGCTTGGACTCAGGCTTGGAGGTTGACATCAATAATCCTGTTTGTAATCAAATTTATATGCACATTTCATTTAATTGTTGGCAACAACAAAAAAGGAAAAAAAATTTTAAATGCTCTAATACTGATGGTACCAGAACTGCTTTGGACTTCCCTACATTTTGCTGATTCTTTCATCTGGCGTTTGGTTTCATGTTAATTATCTTCAAAGAGTAACAGCACTTTAGATCGGTTCATTTTTATTTGATGGCGGAGTAAAAAGGGTACGCTAATGTCAGTAAAACTCAAACTTTAAAGATTAAGTGGAACCCTTCAGTTTAAGTTCTCACCGGGGAGCAGTTTTTATCCAGCAACCAGCACTTCTCACAAGGGGCTTTTATTCTTAAAGTATAAGAACTTTTAATCAAAACTTTAAAATTAGACCAGCATCCATTGATTTATTTGTTTTTACTTTAGATGGGGAAGCTGCAGTGAAACACAATTTGACCTTTTCCAGGACCGGCAAACAAAATCAAACTGCTCAAAGCCCACGCTGCACCAGAACATGAACAAGCCTTTTTTCATCCCTCTGTGCTCTGATAGCAGAGCTTTAAGTCACTCTGAGCTTATTAGCCCAAACCTTTACCAAACAGGAGAAGCACACGTTTGTTTTTTTCCCCCTCCTTTCCTTTACAAGGTAGCTCTTAAGTGCTGCAAACCACCGAGGGAGGCCATCTGTTTGTGAGCTTTTAGCGTTTGGACAGAACTGTTACATTAGCGGCCTGTTACTGCTCCCCCTCCCAGCCTAATGCAGGGCCGGGAAGCAGACTACAGGAGGCTGGCTGGGGAGAAGACAAAATCCTCGGAGGACTGCAGAAAAGGTCACAGCGGTGAGACGATGGCAGCGCAGGAAGAGAAAAAGAGAAAAAAAAAATCTCTTTACAAGCGATTAACAGAGTAGGGAAGAGGCGACGGCTTTTAATAGCTGCTGGGGGGGAAAGAAGTTTTACAAGCCGATGTTCGGTCTACACGCGGTTGTAGTGTTTATTGATGGCACCCTCTGGGGGTGTTCAGCCCAGTCACAACATCCACACGCTGTTTGGGGAGAGATTTCTTATTGCTTTGGCCACCGTCCACTAAACCTGCACCGGCTTTTATCTAAATCTTCCACATTACTTTCTTAATCCGTTATTTTATATTTTTATAGAGACTAAAACCTTCCCAGCTAAAAGATCCTACTTCATTTATGTCTGAAACACCGTTAGTGCACGTCTGGACTTTCTAATAGTTGAAATGAGACAACGAAACCAACAGCTTTCTCCTGGCTTTTTTTATTTGCAGTTCTTTACATTTTAGAAAAAGAATCCAAGGATTTTGCCTCCTGTGTGTTTCCGTCTGGCCTCTTCGTGGTCCATGATGCCAGCTGAGGTGGTCAGCACAATGTATCTGAGGAGAAGAAGCCAGAGTTCAGAAACACTTCATTACACAACGTATTTAACCATGAAAACAAGGTCAGGAATCTATTTAACATACAGTCCTCCCAAGTTTGCTAGAAAATAATTGCCATCATATTCACGTTTAAGAACAAAATTTATGTAATGTGGAGAGAGAAAAAAAACATCACAATAGGAGAAATTAAATGCAACCCATGATAAAAAGCAGAATCCTGTTAATACATGACAATCAAGAAATTACTTCTCCCCCTATGAAGCTAAGTAAATAATAGAGATTTTACAAATTTATTACAAAATTCTAATTCTACGCCATTTCTAAATACTTCAGAAATAAGGACCGGTCTATTCTACATTAAATTCAGATTCTCAGAAAGAGTTTGTGGACTTTGGCATTTTTGATCTGTAAAGTTGTTTTCTTTCAGAATCTAAATTTAGATTTTTAACCAGACCCACTTTATGAAGCTCAGGTCAAGTTCAACCTAAATTTAAAGTCCTCTAGGGTTAACTGAACACAAACTGAAATGCAAACATGTCTCCACAAACATCACACTCCTGGAGGTTGAAAAAAGCTAATTTCCCTCTTCTCTAGTTTACTTAAGACTACGTATGAACCCTGATAATAATAGTTAAAGCTGCCATAAACGGGTCCCTGCAGAAAGAAAAAGAAGAAAAAAAAAAACTCTATGAACCAAAACCATGACACACAAATGATTAGGGCTGCAGCTATTGATTATTTAGGTAATTGTCTTTTTAGAGTAAAGTAAAAATATATAATCTTCATAAATGAACATACCTCAAGTGTCTTGAACTAAAAAATGTTTACCGTATACCACTAGGTCTACCCACTAGACTCTGTTAGTACACGGTTCAATCCCCACTGCCTGCACTCTGGGTCCCTGAGCAAGACCCTTAACCCCTGATTGTTCCCCAGGCGCCACATAGTTGCAGCTCACTGCTCCCCATGAGGATGGCTTAAATGCAGAAGTGAATTTCTCATTGTGAGATCAATAAAGTTAAATTATTTTAAATGGTAGAAACATTAAAAAAATAAAAATTGATGCTGACATGGTAATTTAATAATTGAGATCTACACCCATCTAGTCAGTCTAATCTCTAACCTATCCATATCTGGCAAAGCAGTAAACAATTTAACTAGGATTACACTTATTATTTTGCCAATTGCTTAATCTTTTTACCATTTTTTATTAACAAATTAATGAAACAACAAAAAGGCTTTTTGAGACTAAGAAGGGTTGTCATCTTAAATGTAAAATGTATATATTTTGCACAGTTTTGGCTTAACTACTGCTCTGAGTTGGTTGTTCTTCAATCAGATGACATTTTAGAGTCAGTAGACTCCAGTTAACAATTCAAGTACTAAATTAGCTGAATTTTATTTCAATAATCGGATAATCCAATTGTTGCAGCCCTACAAATAATGTACAGTTAAACTTTCAAGAAACACCACCCCCCACCATAAAAAATAAATCACTTTGTTTGTAACTCAACAGATTTATGACAAGCAAAACTTTCCCCATCAAATTATTCAAGCTCTAGTCAATCAGCTGCTCAGTTGTTTTCTAGGTAAAGATTGTAAAACACCAGAATTCAGATAAAAACCAGCAATGACATCAAGACCCCCAGACACCAAACAAATCAGTGAGAACGGATCAAATGTTTTAATTTAACGAAGACTTTCAGTTTTAAACCTCAGGTCTTCAAGTTTCAAAAACAACTAAACGTTCAATTACCAAAATTATAAAAAACATAATAATTTTCCTTTGCATAACTTTTGCTCCCTTAGAACGAGTCGTCCTGATGCGCACGGTGATGTAAGCAAAGAAAATCGTCTTTTCTAAATTTCAAGACGCTAAAAGTCAGAATTATTGCTCAAAAACGTATTTTCTCTGTTAGGCCAATTGGGATTTAACAGGAAAGGATTCCAACTTTGTTAGCAGCAGTGTGAAAAAGTCTCTTTTCTCCATCAGATGCTCATTTTACTCAGCACACTGAAGTTCCAGAAGTTACATCGCATTGATTTTACATTTTCTGCCCTGTTGCTCATTATGTCCAGTCCGTCGCTGCTGCTGGAGATTTTCTGAGCTTAGACTGAAGCCAGATGCTCTTAAAGCAACATTTCACTGAATAGTTGCAACGTTTCAAAGGAACGGAGGACCTGTGTTGCTGCTGCGCAGGACGACCCGTATCCCCTCGGTCTATTTCTAGCACCCACAGCCAGTTGGTAGCACATGAAAAAGCAGGGTATGAATAAATAAAGAGATACCCTGCATTAACAGCACTTTCTATAAACCGATCAATGATCCAAATGCAACTAGATATCATTTCTGCTTTCAGTCACATGATCAACTTATTAAAGTAGCTCATGTTATTAAATGCAGCCTGTTCAAACAGGATTGTTAAAATTGACCCGAGCTTTTGTCCACAACCTACAAAACCTGCAACTGAGAGCATCTTTCCTCAACTCTGCTAACATGGCAACTACATCCAAAGAAACGCGGCCCTCTTTAGCTGAAAAGGCAAACAAAGCGTTGGTCGGAGGTACTTTCCCGGTGAGGCAGGCGGACAGGACAAAAACTATGTTGATCGTACCACAAGTTAGCTGTGCTAGCGCTACAACACTAATGTTACAGAGCGATGTGAGAGGCACCTGTTAACCTCCTGTATCTGAACATCAAAGTAGTAAACCTTCCAGACAATATAAGCTAATATTACTGTAAAATATCAGCATCTCAGCCAAAATGGCCAATGACGGTTATCTGTCGGTCTGAGCTCCTCCGTCTAAATCAGCTTCCATGGTGTGCTCTTCCGAACCACAACGGCCCGTTCTGCTTCAATATGCAGGAAAATGCTGACCGCTTGGTCGGCTAGTATATAGTGAAGCAATAAGTCAAACCAGTTAGTCTCCCTCCTTTGTTAATTAGCATTAGAAGCTAATAACGGGTCATAGTGGAGGGAGACTGAAGCTGATAAATAAATGAAAAGTAGGAATCCATAGCAGCCTACTCTGCTGCTGGAGCTGACCGCTAAAGACAATATTCAGCAAAAGTACCAGAACTGCATTTGCATATACCAGACATTTGTTTACACTGTATATTTTATATGCTTTGAAACTTGTTTTGAAACAACATTTATTCAAGTATAGAATGACCCTTTATCTGTCCCTCACCAACACATTTTATATTCCTCATCAGACACAGGCTTAAAGATGAACAATTATGAAAATATGAATTAACGACTGAATCAAAGGTGCAAACTTCCATATAGGACATTGAACCTTCTGTTAAGTGTTACCTTGTCTACATTCTTGACAAACAAAATTTAAATTTATTTTTAACAAGGCCTGGATTATCCCATATTTATAGGTTTTGCCCTAAGGAAGAAATCAAACATGTTTTACTCTTAACTATTAAGAGCCACGTGCCTTCAGAAAATATTGCTGCGTATTGGAAATGATAAAAGTATTGACCATTCTCAGGGGAAACGCCGGGTAACACTGGGCCCCTCGCAGAATGTTTCCCCTGCAGCGAAGTGAACATTCAGCCAGAGACGCAGATTGTTTTTAATAATCCTGTTTTTTTTTTTATAGAGTTTACATTTCAGTTAAGCCCTTTAAGCACCAATACTTTTTCACCACATTGTTATAGAACCGTTTAAAATAAACGTTATATTGTCCAGTTAGTTAATAATTTCCAACTTAATATTGTTTTTATGAACAGTGATAAAAAAAAAAGTTAATATGTTAAACTGTGGTGTTAAATGTTATTTAGGCGCACTTAGAGAAAAAAATTTAGATGTATAAATGCACCTACAGGAAAAAGTTAGTTTAGAAACCTATTGAGACTCCAACCAACAGGCTGGAAATAATGCAGAAATTCATGGTAACAGATGTAACAAATAAAATATATTTTATACATGCCGAAGTGTCCAGTTTGATAAAAAGAAACTAAATTTCTAAAAGATGCAACAGGAAAATTAGATTAGCTGTAATCTAACCAATAAAGACTACAATCAGGGCTGGGCAATAAATCAGTATATCGCGATGATTGATATAAATAGAAAATACATCCGATAAAATCTGCAATAACTCCACTGAACTCTGATCCAGAACCACATGGCATTCTGGGGGATTTAGGCAGAGGAGCAGGCTGCCTAAAGGCTCCCATATATCCGGGCGTACTGTGCGCTTGGCGGACACCGCGCTGACGTATTACCCTTCATAGTTGAGTGTACTGTTGCCTATATTTCTTGTGGCAAATTCCTACAATTCCCACACTTTCTGCCAGTGGGACGAAGCGGTGGAACTGGTGGTAAACGTGTGATTGGCTAGAGCCGTTTCTTTTCCAGCAGGCTCCCATCCCACCCCTGTCCGTGAGAACAGAGAGGGACTGTGATGCCGGTTGTCCTTGTGACCGCTGGCTTGGAGCAGCTCAGTGTATCAAGCTCAGTGTCACAGATATAAAACAGCCAAACTAAGCAAGGCTGGTAGGAGAGCTGACATATTTTAAAGGTTAAGATTACACTTAAACAGGGTTAGGGTTACAGTTTAAATTCGGGCTTTTTTCCTCTGGTCCTTGTTTCAAATGAGTAGAAGCACTACTCAATACTTATCGATATCGGCTTATATTGTGATACATTTTTCAGCCAACTCCCACAGCCCTAGCTATAATTAACTAAGACAGTAAAAATCACTGTATTCCGTACACAGCTGTTTAAAAACTGCCTAAACTCGAAGAATCATACAAGTTTGTCTATCTTAAAAACACAAACAGACAGAAATGTGACCAACAACTTCATTTGACCAAGAGGTCTGATTTTAAAGGCACGCTTTGTTTCCTTTAAAGTCCAGTGAAAAACTAAAGTGCACAGAGTTGCTTAGTGATTCTCACCCAAACTGTCGAGATGGCAGCAGGTTGTTCTGCCACTTCTCAAGATCCTTGAGCTGAAGATCAAAACGTGGACTAATCACACCGCACTAAAGGACAAAAGAGGGAAAAGAAAAAATTCAATCACTTCTGCTTAATACACAAAAAACACATTTAAAAACAAGGGTTTATCGTTTTTTCATTCTAACACAAAAGGCTACCGATTCTAATGAGAACACCAAAAAATCGCCATCGTCATTTGTAAGTGGTAGTAACAAAGCAATCCGCACACTAGGAAGAAAAAAAAAAGTTTACCTTGTTCAGCCTGCCTGTGAGATTCACAACGATTTTCCCGGCTCTGTGGTCGTCAATGATCTCAAACTCACCAATGTAACCTGGAGGTTTCAAATGGAAGAAAAACATCAGACATGACACTCAATCCACATAAAGAGGCCCAACCATCACACATGCAATGCGGGTGTTCTTCTGAGACTCACCGTGCTTCATCATGACGGTTAGAAAGCGCACAATAACCTTGGAGCAGGGCCTGATGAGGACCTGGCGTTTCCCACGCTTCTCAGCATTGTTGATGCTTTTCAGAGCATCTGCCAGAACGTTCATGCGCACCATGATGCCTGCACACACCAACAAGAAACATCAGGCATGTAAAAGCTGCAGGTAGCAAGATCTCAAAAAGGTCCACAGGGAAATGTTGTTTTCAGGTTTTTTTCATTATAAGCACAAGCCTCACTGAATATGAATCGTTTTTGACAAAAACTCACAAACATTGTAGACATGACCATTATTTAACACGATTTTGTTTAATAAGAATAACCTGTAGACCTCAATAGAAAAAGCACAACAGCAGCTCATCCAACACCGGAGAAAGGCTTCTAACATCTCTCAGCAACTTTAGACAAATTATTCCGATACAGCTCGGTCAAACGCTTAAAAGGAGATGTATATATTCCTCATCGAGGAGTCTAAGTTAACCCGAGCTTCCCAGCAAAGCATGGTTCACCGTGAGCACCCAGAGATGCTAGCAAGCTAACTTAGCCTTCTCCACTGAGCGGTAACGACATTCCCGACAGATTAACTTTGTTGAAAGTGCCAATAGCAAAAGATATGCGCTAAAAAGAAACATTTATACGGCGTTTTCGAGGTTTTTACGTGCATTAAAGAAGGACCCCCGACACTAGTGAGAACACAAATGGCTATCTGGGCGTCTTGAACACACCGAGTCCCAGGGCCGAACAGAGGAGGAATTGTAACAGAATAAATGTCAAACAATGGCTTTATTAACATGGCCAATACTCTTCTCATATTACTTCTGTGTGCTTTCACAATGAAACGGGAAGGTTTAGTGGCAATCTATCGCGCAGATGGCTTAGATTCTTTAAAGATTGTAGCTGAGTGTGTAAAAAGACATCTTACCGGTTCTGCAATATGGCGGAAAGAGGAAGTAGAAAGAAACGGCGGTGCATTGTGGGAAAAACATCCAAACGTCCAGGACATTTTAAAGACGATGACCAAAACGCCACGAAATTACTACACTATTATTTTCCCCACCCGCATAAGATGTAAATCGGATGTTTGAAAAAGGGATATTTGAGGATATTTCACAAATTATTAATAATCCGAAAAGTTATTAGATGCTTTTGTTTAATCCAATTAGATGTAATTCTTACAGGGCACTGCCCTCTAGAGGATAGGATGTCTAACTGAAATATTGCTTACACATCGATAATGACGCTTTTAACTGTACCATAAATATAAATATAACGAAAAGAAAAATTACTGTGTATGGAAAATATTCTTAATGGATCTAAAGAGGATAATTAATTTATTAACTTATTTCAAGGAGTTTTTCTAGTGTGAGATTGTTGCTGGGACTTTTTGTTTTTCTTTTTAAGGGGACAAATAAAAACTCTGGGGTTACAATCACGTCAGGATTAAAAGACCTGAAACGACAGTATAGGGGGTAACAAATTAGTTTGTGAAAAAAATATATTTAAATGCATTGTTAAACGCATTTATTTAAGTTTAAATAAACCACCATACCTGATACTCACCCCTCACTACTCACTCCTCTCACAATCCCACTGCACGAAAAACTCAAACCGCCTCCTACTTCCCAGAACTAAGCGATCATGCCTTCTGCCTCGGCCGCTCCTCGGACTTGGAATGCCCTCTCTGATCTTCTGAGAGAACCTTAATGATACTTCTAAAAAAGGACTAAAAACATTTCCTTTTAGCCAGTGTGCGATTTGCAAAAAAAAAACAGAGGGGGGGGATCATTACAAATGTTTTATTAATGAACATAACAAGGTTATGTGGCCTGCAAGCTGTCTGGCTGGAGACAGCAAGTAACCTGTCCTGGGTGGGAGGGTGGAGAAATCTGCTGCTGCTGCTTCTTGTCTTGTGACGCTGCCTGCAAATCTTCATCATCCACCAAAGTTCGTCCTGTAACATTACCATGGCTGTTCGTCCCGTCATCTACTCTTGACCTTTTCTGTTGATTTTTCAGGCCCGAAATATGACAAAATACTTTGTTGACGTTCATGCTGCCACACGTTCTCATCCATTACTTGGTTAGCTAGCAGCTGCTCTTTCAGGTAAATAGCTAGATCCAGTAGGTTAGACTATTGTTTTTAAACTTGTGCCATCTACTGTCTGGACTCGGGAGTGGGTATTAGTTTACTTTAACCGCTTCGAGCAGAAAACGTATTAATACTCTTTAAAAAGAGACAACAAAAAAATGAAATTAACAAATGTGAAGGACACAAGACATGTATTTATATTAGGGCTGTCAAACGATTAAAATGTTTAATTTGAATCGATTTATCACATAATGTCGATAGTTAACTCGAGATTAAATTAATTGCATGTTTTATACTTTTATTTCTGAAAGTGTGATAGCCTGTTTGGGCATTTTAATATGCAAATTTGCAATAAATGACACTAATAAAATACATGCTTGTACAAAAAATATTTTTATTTTGTTATTTTTCAAGCACTTTTGAGAATTGGAATGAAGACATCCTAGTGCCAAATGTTAGACTCTGGACTATAATGGCTAAATGACTAATCGTGACGCCCTGATGTTTACACAATGTGTAAATAAGTTTGTAAATAAATACCTATTTTCATGCCAATATATTTCTTTGCCTCTTAAACAAAGATAGACATGGCATTAGGCATATACATATAATATAATATATATAATACATATAATATTAATAAAAATTTTACATTTCAGCAAAGTCATAAGTTTTATTGTTCGTTTTTTTTACTCTCTCTGTCACACATCTAATTCTGAGCTTTTTACACCAACAACAATATTTTGGCTTGCTGTTTATATCCATATTCATATAGTTTAAGCCTTGAAAAAGGTTTTACATGTCCAGGTCGTTCCAGTCTTACACTTTGCTTGCAACTGGGCCAGGAGCTTAATACCCTGAATGAGACTGTTTAGCAACTGTTTAGTAACTCCAGGTCCTTCGTTTGGCAACGTAATTCAGCCTTAGTTTGTCAAATACAGAGAAAACAAATTAATAAGCATTAAAGTGCGGTTTATGGGTTGGGTTTCTGCAATGTTAGCAGCATGTTAAAAGCTCATCTTCAGAACCAATGTCTGATAAAATGGTGATCTGCACCATGTAATCTACTTTCAGCAGTTATCACCGGTTATTGCACCTTAAACTGCAGAAAATACGTGCAGTGGCAGAGTTGCTCTGTCTGCCTTTACTACCGTCGGCTCCTATGGCGGAGGGATATTTCAGCTGGATATAAAGTGTCTAGTGCAGGCAGGTCTCATAATAACCGCTGTTTCGTCACTTGTTTTAGAGCCCAAATAAGCGATTTCACTTTCAGAAACGTGCCCAAAAAAACGCAACCCGTGACTCATGAAACTTACAAGCGCCTTTGGAAAAAAAAACAAGCCCAAAGTCGCATGAAAAAAAAACAATCTGTGCTACACTGAGCACGGGTCTGTTTTGCTACAGTCTCTAGCGATCTTGAAACTACGGAAAGCGCCGAGGATAAAAGAAACACAGTCCGGAGAGCGCGGCGGGGAAAAAAGGGGGAACGTCACAAACAGCAAATCGCACCAAGCTCACATGTATGGCTTTAATTTTAGGGGAACAATTCTTGAAAGAGCGATGTCAACACAATGCTGCCCCCTACCATAAACCAGTTGAACTGCAGGCCGTTTGGAAGAGCGCAGGATATTCCCTTAGTATTTGGAAGCATGTAATTTAGGCAATATCCTGTGTGCAAACCTGTTAAGTCACTATTTAATCCTATGGGTCGTTTCAATGCTATCCCAAACTCCTAAAAACTTTTTTTGTTTCAACCAAGCATACTAACGTTTCAAACCAGGGCAAAACCGAAAGAGGAACATGGCTGAGCCACATGCAGCTCCTTCGCCATCTAGTGGTCGCTTGCCGTAGCTACAATTCGATCAATCGCCCAGGATGCCTTGTGACGTCACCTGCCTTCTGCCTGGCCAAGCATACTCGTCACCGACTATGACGTGTCATAGCTCCCATTATGACGCAACCCTCTCTCTCTTTAAAGTTCCATCTCTGTATAGTTTCAATCACTCGCGATCGACCTTGCACCAGGATAGACAGAGGTTTTTGCCCACCACTTGTTTTCAAAATGAATTTTTTCAGAAGGGAAAGCCGTTTTCACAGGGATCTACCCTACCAAGAGCATCTCAGAATCGCTGTAGTATCTATATTGACCAAAGTATATACAACCCTGGCAGGGTTAGATCAATGTAGAGCTCTCTCTGAAAGGGAACAGAGAACGTTTACAAGTATCCTTGATGCAACTTTGGAGACTCTTCAAGTCCCACAGAACAAGCACCTGAACATGACGATAATTCAAGAGGTTTGTAGGATTATGGTCAACTATTTTAGAGATAAGTACCATTTAGATGCGAAGGATCTGTTTTCAAATGGAAGTGTAGAGATAATTGAGGAGTTTGCTTTCAAACTGAGGCGGACAATAAGGAAAGCTGTCCGTCGCTTCTATTCACTAAGATAGTCTCTTTGGATCCGTGAAATTATTGATGTGAAGTTTGTGAAACTTACTCCGCTTGCTTAAAGTTTCACATGAAAAGGGGATCATGGCGTGTAGAGAATTGCCAATTAAATTTTTTTCAGCTTTTTCCAGTTTGACTCTAACTGGCAGCTTAAACAATTTTTTTTAAAATTGCTAATAAGTATTCACCCGTACAAAAAAAAAAGGAAGAAAACAGAAGAACATGTTTTCTGTGGGTTTTCTCCAGGCACTCTGGTTCCCCCAGTTGTATTTTGTCTTTTTCCAGTCTGCCTCCTTGCTGTCTACAACGTAGACAAGGGAAAGGGAAAAGAGAACGTTTTCAAGTATTCTTGATGCAACTTTGGAGACTCTTAAAGTCCCACAGGACATGCCCCTGAACTTTAAAATAATTCAAGAGGTTTGTAGTATTATGGTCAACTATTTTGAAGAAAAGTACCGGTTAGATATGCAGGTTAGGTTTTCAAATGGAAGTTAATTGAGGAGTTTGCTGTCAATTGCTAATAAGTATTCATTCATACAACAAAAAATGGAAGAAAACAGAAGAACGTATGTTTTCTGTGGGTTTTCTCCAGGCGCTCTGGTTCCCCCAGTTTAATTTTAGCAGTTTGATGGTAAAATGTTGTATGGCTGTATACAGTCATTGCATATCTATAGGTGTGTGTGTTGTTTCTAAAATGACCCATTTATTGGCTAATTTAAGTAATGAAGAAAATGCTTTTGTTGTACAGTTTGAGACTGCTATGTTTGTAATAAAACCAATTTTAAAGAGAAAAAGCCATAAACCAAAAAAGCTCCAGTGGTGTAAAAAGATAACACATTCACTTTTGAGTGAAAGTACCAGGATCGAGTCCGGGCAGGGATATTTTAGAAAATATAAAAGCTCGGTCAATTATTACCATTATTTGCCATGATTCTGAGTGAGTCTGTCTCTTTGAGCATTTAAGCGCGTCATTCTGCAAGCGAGTAATCTGCTAGGGACCTGTTTGAAACTTTCCAATTAGCCTCAGAGCTGCTAAACAGATTTTTTTTTGCATGATAGTTGCCATGCGTGGTGCTTTTAAACCACGCCTAGACTTTGAGTTCTGAGGCTGCTGTGATTTCTACTGCATTTTTCCAGATCCTTAGTTACGTGCCGCTCTTTTTGCAAACCCAGAGTGTAGGATCACAAGCCAAACCAGCAACAAACTTACCTGGAATTGATCAAACTCCATTGATGGTTTAGGCTGAGACATTTCCTGCTTGTCCGTCCTCCAGCGCTGACCCTTTTCAATCCAGACTACGCTCAAGGAAAACTCCAGGCAATTCCAAGACCAAACTCATCACGCAAACAGGCCCACATACAATGCCCCCTTGTCATTTTTCATGTTTTGTTGCCTCAAAACGTGAAATCAATTCAATTCAAATTCAACTTAAAAAATACTTTATTTATCCCAAAGGGAAATTAAATGTTGATGTAACTCATTTTGCCAAGGATAGTTTGATAGTTTGCACCATTTCATTTACAGAACATACCTACAACTTTAAACATGTATCATTATTTTTGTTGTTAAGAAAAGAATAGGAAAACGTAACAGAAAATGTCAGTGTGCACAACTGCCAGTGTTGGGGAAAATACTTGATGTATTTTAATTACAGAATACTGAATACCTGCTTTCAAAGGTATGTTGTGATGTATTCCATTAAATTGCTAAATCCTAGTACTGTAATTGGCTTGTAAACTCACGGTGCGAGAGTTAGGGAGGTTGTCCTGTAATTGGCAGGTTGCTGGTTCAATCCCCTGTTCCTACCATCTCAGTCGTGTCCTTGGGCAAGACCTGCATTGCCTGCAGGAGGTGGCGTTGTTGTATGGCAGCCTCGCTTCTGCCAGTCTGTCCCAGACCGGCAGTGGCTACAATGTAGCTTGTCAGCGTGTGAATGGGGGAACGACTGTCATGTAAAGCGCTTTGGGGTTGTCGGACTTTATAAAACGCTGTACAAGTACAAGCCATTTACCATATAGTAATCTATTCTAAATACTTGGAATACTTCTCCTTAAAAACTGCATTTAAAGCAGCGCTGTGTAACCTTTAGCCACTGAAGGTTACTGAAGTTAAACAGTCGCCCTCTGTGTTTTGAAATCTGACAGCAGACCACTTTGGACTTTGGAGAAGTAATTGAGTTACTTGTAATGACAAGGCCATATTCAATTAAATGTTATTTACATAGCGCCAATTCACAACACATATAATCTCAAGACACTTTACAAAGTCATCTAGATTAAATCCTACATCAAAGAACCAACAAATTGTCTGATCAGGAAGGTGCCAATATCTGCTTTGTTGCCTAACAACAACAACGTTAGTATGTTTTGTAGCTTAGCATTTACCTCCTACAAAACTGAAAAATATAGACCCGGACGTATTCTGTATACAACAGGCAGAAAGAATACTTGCCAGTTTGATAATAATGATGAAAAAAGAGAATTGCATTCTGATTGCTTTTTCATGAAATACCAATGAGCAAATGCTAAGAGCCACTATTGTTTTACCTCTGGAGCGATCGCTTTCTCTTTTTGACTTCAGATACAGTTTTTCTCTTTATGCTTCCCATTATGCCTTGACAAATGTTTACTTGAGGTTGAGAAAAGTAGAAGCATGGCAGGTTAGCGCTCATATTTAAGGGAGCTCGGACTGCCATAAAGTGGCTCTCTAGGTCACGTGACCCATTCAGCGACGGATTTGACTCGCTGATATACTGACGGAGAGAATGTTTAAAGCAGGGGTGTCAAACTCATTTGTATATGGGGCCACTTTGGCATCACAAAGTCATTAAAAGGGCCAGATGCTCCTGTATAGATGACACTTTTGATTTCCTAATTTCATTCCAGTTCACATAAAAAAATTCCAAAAATTCACAGTAACATAAAAGTAGCACCCTTAGGTCCAGTTTATACAGTTTATCTGCAAAAAAAGTTAAAATTGGGGTGAGTTACACTTTAAACTCATCATTCTGCATCACTTTTTCTCTTTTTGGACATTTCTGGGTTGTTTTAATGCAGGGGTGTCAAACATATATATATATATATATATATATATATATATATACAGTGTGCGATTTGCAAAAAAAACAGAGGGGGGGGATCATTTCCTCGATTAGTCGCATAATGTCGATAGGCAACTCGAGATTATTTGCAAATTAATTGTATGTTTTATCCTTTTATTTCTGAAAGTGTAATAGCCTGTTTGGGCATTTTAATGTGCAATTTTGCAATAAATGACACTAATAAAATACATGCTTGTACAAAAAATATTTTTATTTTGTTACTTTTCAAGCACTTTTGAGAATTGGAATGAAAACATCCTAGTGCCAAATGTTAAACTCTGGAATATGATGGCTAAATGACTAATCATGACGCCCTGATGTTTACACAATGTGTAAATAAATTTGTAAATAAATACCATGCCAATATATTTTTTTGCCTCTTAAACAAAGATAGACATGGTATTAGGCATTAATAAAAAAATTACATTTCAATAAAGTCATAAGTTTTATTGTTTGTTTTTTCACTCTCTCTCTCACATCTAATTCTGAGCTTTCACACCAACAATAACTTCTTTGAATATTTTTGCTTGCTGTTTATATCCATATTCATACAGTTTAAGCCTGGAAAAAGGTTTTAAATCTCCAGGTCATTCCAGTCTTACACTTTGCTTGCAACTGGGCAGGAGCTTAATACCCTGAATGAGACTGTTTAGGAACTGTTTAATAACTCCAGGTCCTTCGTTTGGCAACGTAATTCAGCCTTAGTTTGTCAAATACAGAGAAAACAAATTAATAAGCATAAAGTACGGTTTATGGGTTGGGTTTCTGCAATGTTCTCAGCATGTTAAAAGCTCATCTTCAGAACCAATGTCTGATAAAATAGTGATCTGCACCAAGTAATCTACTTTCAGCAGTTATCACCGGTTATTGCACCGTAAACTGCAGAAAATACGTGCAGAGTTGCTCTGTCTGCCTTTACTACGGTCGGCTCCTATGGCGGAGGGATATTTCAGCTGGATACAAAGTGGGTGTGTCTCATTCCGCCTACTTCCGTCAGTGCACTGCTGATGTGCACTGACCACTTACTGCCGTAGTGCCCACTTTTGACCGTTAGTAGTGTTCCAAATGGAACACTTATGTTGAAACACTTACCGGAAATGACGGCATGACGTGACGAACGCAACACACGTGACCGCGAATTTTTCAGACCGCCAAAAAGACCGCCAAAAATATATGCCGGCGTTTTATTTTATAAAAACAATGGGTTACGTTCACAGCATGTTGAAATTATATCGCCTCCGACGTCAACGCAGGATCCTCCAAATATTGGCTGAACATGAGGTATATTTGTGTATTTTACAAACACCTATCATGCACAAATTGCAGTGCAGCAGTTACCTTTTCATAAGTCAGGAGCAGTTCCTTGCATTAAGTTGATGAATTACTAAATGTACACAGCAAGTTCACAGACGTTTTACCATTTCATGTCACAATTACTAAATGTTTTTTTCACTGCCTATATAAATGTTATGCAGGACAGTGACAGTAAGCTGCTAGTTATTTTACCATCAGTAGGCTACTTCAGTGTGCTCCAAGTGGATAAACAAAAAAAAAGCTCTATCAATATAAGACTTCACAAATATATATGAATTTGTGCTCAAAATGTTATGTTATCTTTACACTAACATACACCAAGCAATAGGCAACAGAATAGACAGGCCTATTGATGTTCTATCATGTACTAATTCTGATTAATTAAGAAAATACAAGGAAAACACAGTAACAGAACCAGATCTTAACTTTATTTTAAACAAAAAAAATTTAAACAACAAAACATAATTAATTCACTTTCCTCTCCCCACTCACAGCGTCCTCGCAGCCCCAGAAAGTACTGCCAAATAAATGCCACAGTGCCAGTGTTGGCACTATACTTTGATGGCCACAGCGACATGAGGGTTGACTATCGCCTTTCAAGGGTGTCATTCAACGCACTGATGGATCTGTTGGGCAGGGAATGCGACCATGGCTGGGGCCCAGAAATCGACACCCTGATCTTTCTTTTCTGGCTTGCCACTCCCTCCTCCTACCGTGTTGTTGCCAGGGCCTGTGCCATGCCCCGGGCAACTATTCACCGGGTAGTCCACAGGGTGAGTGGGAAGATCGCCGCTCTTCTTTATCGGGTGGTCCGACATCCCACCGCAGAAGAGCTCCCTCGCCTCGGGGGTAGCTTTGCCCGTCTGGCCAGATTCGCAGCCTTCAACCGTGTGGTTGGTGCCATCGATGGCTGTCACGTCAGGGTGAAGCCCCCAGCACAAGATGCTGCCTGTTATTTTAACAGGAAGCTCTTTTATTCCATCCAGCTGCAGGCCATCTGTGATAATGTGGGGAAGTTCCTCGATGTGTTCGTGGGGTACTGTGGGTCAGTTCATGATGCCAGGGTACTGAGGAACAGCCCCATATACTATCAGCAGTCCTACCCTCAAAGTGTCTAGTGCAGGCAGGTCTCATAATAACCGCTGTTTCGTCACTTATTTTAGAGCCCAAATAAGCGATTTCACTTTCAGAAACCTGCCCACAAAACCACAACCCGTGACTTATAAAATTTACAAGCGCCTTTAGAAAAAAAGAAGCCCAAAGTCGCATGAAATGAACAGCCTGTGCAACAGTGAGAGCGGGTCTGTTTCGCTACAGTCTCTAGCTCTCTTGAAACTACGGAAAGCGCCGAGGGTAAAAGAAACACAGTCCGGAGAGCACGGCGGGGAAAAAAGATAAGGGAACGGTGTGTGTGTTTTGACGCGCGATTAACGGCGACAAAAAAATGTCGGCGTTGTGGTCTTAAGCGTTAAAACTGACAGCCCTAATTTATATACATTTTTAAATTCAGACCAGAGGGGGGGAGGAATGTATCCTCCCCCCAGGGATAAAACATGAATGACCAGAGGAGGGGGGGGACGTCACAAGCAGAGAGGGGGTAAATCCCCCCCCCCTCCCGGCAAATCGCACCCAGCTTTTAGCAGAACCTTTGAGTTTTAACCTTTTACAACAATGTCCCTGCTCTATTTATGTTTTACAATCATACCTGTAGGTTTGTCTTAAATGTAAATTGCCTTGCAAATAAAATCTACATTATTATTATTATCAGTATCCTTCCATCCATTTTCTATCACGTCTATCCATTATGGGGTCGTGAGGGGTGCTGGTGTCTATCTCCAGCATTCAATGGGCGAGAGGCGGGGTACACCCTGGACAGGTCACCAGTCTATTGCAGGGCAACACAGAGACAAACGGGACAAACAACCATTCTCACACACACACTCACACCTAAGGACAATTTAGAGAGGCCAATTAACCTAACAGTCATGTTTTTTTTTTTGGACTGTGGGAGGAAGCCGGAGTGCCCAGAGAACCCATGCAAAAAAAACTAGAGAAATTTTTAATTTTCTAGTTCAACACTTTTTTTAAATCTTACATTTCCTTTACTGATGCTGCGATTCTGTAATGATGGAGAGATAGCGAACAAAAAGGAGCACATGTTCACACCGCCAGGATTTAAATTTTTATTTTATGTTTTAACATGTACATCAGTTCACTTTACTAAAATAAATGCAATAAAACTAGAAGAACATCACAGAATACGTTTAACAACAATTAATGACGGAAATGGTAATAGCTTGTAATTTGCATGACATCAGAAGTGAGTCTTAACAACTAAGTGGTGAATCACCACAGCGTCGACATGAGAAAAATGACCCTTTAACCTCACATATTAGGACAAACTAAATGATTAAATATAGTGGATCAGTGATTTCAAAGAAAACTTGTTAATTCTTAACAGTCTGGTTTTTGCATGCATAGAACACATATAGTTAGATGCAATGAAATATTACTGCTGTTTTCTATTTGTGTGCACGTGAACACAGGTGAAGGTTTATATATTTCTAAAAGATAGATCTGTGTTTCTGATATTTTGCCGGACTTTTGTTTGTTAAAACTCTACTAACAGGCTCTTCCTGTGATGTTGGACGGTAGAGTGATCAGGATGAAAGTGTGTTTTAGGTTATTTCCAAACATCTGGAAGAGGTCAAAACTCTAGTGACCTGGATAGCTGAAATACTTTCAACGCTGAGCTCTTCCCTCTTGTGACCAGTAGAGGGCCCAGTAAACAACACAAACCCAGATGCTGCAACATACCAGCCAGTTGAGTCACAGATGCGGAGCATTATGGAATGCTGAACAGGACAACACATTGTAACCAGGTTTCTAAAAGGATTTTTGTGGTTACATTAAATTTGAAACATTTTTCTTTTCCATTGAATTTGCGTCTCCATTTGCTTTCTCTTGACTTTTTCCACTTAGCCTCCATTACTGATCACGCTGGCCATAGAATCTGCTTCTCCCTCGGGATCCAAGCCGAGCCTCTGTGGGTCAAGGCCCATGGCAACCAGCATCTGGAGCAAAGTAAGCTCCTGCTGGGTGGCCCGATCCACCAAAGCTGGACAGGTGGGGTTACACTGGGGCCACTGGCAGGTGTCCACCAGGTGGAAAGGGCAGCCTTTAGCTGGGGTTCTGTTGTTCCGAGTTGCGTCCAGACTTCTGTCCCAGCATTGGAGGGCCCGTGGCAGAGATGTGCCTTTAACTTGGAAGCTCATCCAGTTGCTGCAGGAAAGGATGTAGAAGTTGTAATGGATGAATAAAGAAATATGGTAAAACTTTGAGAAAATAAATCAAAACAAGTGGAACTGCTGTCACAACAAAGTCATGGTCCAATTGCAAGGTTATTAACTAGCTTTGACTGCACCAAGAGTACACAGTACCTCGCAAATGCGTTCAAAGCCCCGGAACTCGTTCGCCTTCTTCCTCATTTTGTCATGTTCTAACCACAAAGTTCAAAGCATCTTATTGAGATTTTATGTGATAGAGCAACAAAACATTGTGCATAATTGTAAAACGGAAGAAAAAGGATACATGAAGTGTGGAAAGCACCATGTATCCAGCCACCTTCACTATTATACCCCTATATATTCTATAGAACAAGAAGTTGGCTGGACAAAATCACCCAACAAGTAAATATAGACATTAACTCTCAGTATAAATCCAGCTGTTCTGCGAAGGAGAACATTAGACAACAAACAGTGTTATGAAAACAAAGGAGCACAGTAGGCACTACAGGGATAAAGTTCCTAATTAAAAGCTTGGTTAGGCCATAAAACAAGATTCCATTGAATATCTGAGAATGGAACGATTATGTAATAACTGCAAACTAACCAAGACATGGCAATCCACCAGAACTGGCTAAGGACGGAAATAATCAGAGAAGCAGCCAATGGGTGCATGGAAACTCTGGAGAAGGTGCAGAAGTCCACAGGTCAGGTAGGAGGACAACTATTATTTGTTCACTCCATAAATGTGGCCTTTAAGGTAGAATCGTCAGAGTATAAACCATATACTCTGAATAAAAGCTATAAGAAGTCCCCTTTGCAGTAAGTGAAACAGAAACCACAGTAATGTGGAAGAAGGTGCTCTGACATGAAGAGTCCAAAATCAACCAGTTAGAGGTTGCAAAAGACGTTAAACCGGGGACAGACACTCTCCACCAATTTGGACTGAGGTTGAGTTATTTTTCAAAGAAGAAACCATAAAACCTTCAGTCCTGAGAAATGGAAAGTTGGTAGAGATGTACCACAGAAGACCAGCAGCTGAAATTGCAGAAGTAGTTAGACAAAGTAATAACTCAGGGGTGCTGAAGACAAATCAAGGCAAACTTTTCAGAATTTTTGCTAAAACAAAAAAGGTAAAATCAGGTGTCATGTTCCTCCCTCTTCCCAGTGATTCACTACTTTGTATTGGCTCTGGATACGTTGGCATGTCCCCGTACAATGACGTTTGACATCCCGCCTTTGGCCCTAAACACAGACTAAAGTGACTCGTTCATCTTTATTTGTGCAAAAAAAGATTTAATGTGTTCAAAAGGTGCAAAACCTTGGAAAATGGGAAACAATTAAGCGACCGATCAACACTGGATGATGAAAATACAATAGAGAGACCAACTGACTTTAAATGGCGATGGAGCTACAACTCTATACGCATAGATTCATTTAATTGACCAATTCTTACCTTTTGGTGATGACTGTGTGTGAGAGACAAGAGGGAGCAAATACCGCTCTAAACCAAAAAAAAAAAAAAAAGAAAAAAAAAAAGATTTATATTCAGCAACTATTTAATTTCAATACCAACTGGGCAAATGTTATAATCAGGAGTGTTGTTTCAAAACCCACGTCACATCTCTCAGGGAGTTTTTGATCTCCAAGCCCAGATTCTGGATGTACTGCCACTGCTCCTCAGACAGACTCTGGCCTCCCATGTAGATGTTTTCCACCCTCAGCTGCTCCTCGTCAAACAGCCACTGCACGATGAAGAGGGGAGCTGTGGAAAGAACAAAGGGTTAAGAGATGATCTATCATCCATCCATCCATCCATTTTCTGACTCGCTCATCCCTCATGGGGTCGCGAGGGGTGCTGGTGTCTATCTCCAGCGTTCAGTTGGCGAGAGGCGGGGTTCACCCTGGACAGGTAGCCAGTCTGTCGCCGAGATGATCTATCAGTACATTCAAACTACAGAGGAAGAATGAGGTATGCACTTATGGCACTGATATATTTCCTTTCAAAAAAGGAGGAACCCTGCTGGATTTGAATTCAAAAGGAGCGACAGGACAGAGCGACTTCCAATCAGTATGTTTGTTGCATGTTGTCAGGAATTGTAATACTGAAATATGCACGATACATTGAGCAATTAGATGGTGACCAAAAACTGACCAGTTTTCAAGTGGAATGGCTTCTACAGATCGTTTTAAAAATTAACTTTCCATTCAGTGATGGTGCCGTTCATGAATCCAAACAAGTGGCAATAACAACAAATCTTTTTGGTGTGATAGTTGTTTCTCCATAAAGACACAAAGTTAGCCACACTGGTGACATGTTTAAAATGAAGCAAGAGGAAATGCAAAAGATGTAAGATAATCTTGACATGTAAAAATATATTTTTACATGTCAAGACATGTCTGTGGTTCAATCAAGCCGCAAGAGGTTGAGAGAGAGACACACATTCAGGAGATCAGAGCAGCTTATTTTTTTTTGCACGTATAATGATTTCTATATTAATAAAGTAACAATAACACAATAAACTTGTGTATTTATTAACAATGATATATATCTTATCATGTAGGAATCATTACTTATGCTATCTATCTATCTATCTATCTATCTATCTATCTATCTATCTATCTATCTATCTATCTATCTATCTATCTATAATCTGTCCTGGGGGGCCCCCTATTGGCCACTGTGAGTCATGCTGCACTAGTGATATGTGCAGTGAGTCCATTTGCTAACATGTTTGTATATGGGTAAAACTGAGCTTTAACTTTGAGTTAATTATCAGGGTGAGCCCTATATATTTCAGCTTTTCTTGGCTTCAAAACAAAATTTTTGCTAATGTTTGATAGTAAACAATGATTAAAACATCACTATGTTTAACATTTGTTAGCTAGCTAGCTAATCCGTTTAGTTGGCAGAAACAGAGGTCCCATGCATCAAATTTCACTTGGGGCCCCATGGAGGCTTGGGCTGGCCCTGCAGAAGATAAAAGGAAAGCCGGACAGGGTAAAGCAAAGTCACTCTTTATTGTTTTGAGCTTTCAACCCGTCTGCCATTAAAAGCACCTTGGGTTTGGAAATGTCAGAAGCTTTTTGCAAATCTCAGAATCAAGGTGAATATCTAAGGATTACTCACGGAGGTTGCTGTTCATACTTACTAGTGCTGACCGAGCTAACAGCTTACATAATCTGCTAAGGACGTCACGAGTTCAGCTCTGATATATTCCCTGTTTTACACTGAATGAGCTCTCACACAAGTTACATCCCGTCTCCTTTGCTCCTAACATAGATACTTAATGACCGCTCAGTACAGGAAGGCTAGAAAAAGAATGTCTTTTTTGTTTGTTTGTTTTTGATGTTGTTAATTATAATTCCTAAAGAGAAACCTGAGAAAATTTAAATCTTTACAAAAACCTTGAAAGTGATAAATCTGCCACAACAGAAATCTGCTGGTTGACTTGCAAATAGTAATAGATTAACTTGCAAAGATATTAAACGTTAACAACCTATTAAGTAGCACTATTAAGTAGCATTCCAGTAATTGCAACAAATGCATACTTATTTGACAAAAAACTGTTTAAATACACTAAACTACGAGGCAGGGTCATGTCCCCTAGTCTATCTCAGGCAGTTTTAAGCTCCACCTCTATCAGCGTTCTATCTGGCTGCATATAAACAGATTTAGGAACACAAGTAAATGTTCTGGATCGATGCATGTTGTTGTTCCTGCTGAATGAGGTGAGTGCGGAACCACATTTTGGCTTGAAACTCAAACCCAGACTCAAAAGACAAACAGACTCACAAGACGAAAATGTTACAAGCTGATGCCAAATTCCAGCGCTCATGCCGACGCTAGTACAAATTCCCCCACTGAACATTTTGATATCTCCACACCCTTCATTTATACAAAACTGTCACAACTATTCGCAGCTCTCATACCTGTCAGCTTCAGTGAAATATCTCTCAAATGTGTCCAGCTTACAAATTTCTGCTTAGAAATGGACCCTTTTCCGTCTTTTTCTTGTACTACAGTTTTCATTGTAGTTTTAATTTAAAAAATTGAAAGAGTTTATATTTTTCAACAGCAGCAGTAAAGTATTCTGCCCACATGACCTCTAAACAGAAGCAGGCATGGTAACCTTCACTTTTACTCAAGAAAGAGTAGCATCACCTCAAAATATGTTTAGTCAAGTTGGCGTTAAAAGTTGTAATTTGAAAAGTGTAACCATTAAGAGTGAAAAGATGTTTTGTAAAAACACTGACTGTTTGGTCATGATGTCTGATTCATTGGATTTCTTTTCAAAATGATGTAATTTCACGAACAGGGAGTGCAGTGCATTGGTTTAAGGACTGGTCCAATAGGATTCGTATTCCTGGTGTTGGTTGGGACTCAGACGGTAGTGTTGGGCAGGAGCTGCCTGATTGATCTTTTACTGAGAAACCGTTTCAACAATCCAACCTGCTGAAAATTAAAACATGGATACATTCTTCTGGTTCCTATTTCCTTGAGAAACGTTTTATTCTGCCAATGTTTTTCAGATGGTAGTAAAAGGATTTGGTAACAGACTTTATGTGGCTCTCAAAATGTAGGTCTGAGAAAATAATAGCACCTATGTTTCTTGTATGCTCTGTGATCTTCATCAAGTCTAGTCGAATGCTGCTTTGTTGACTTTTTAGGGACAAAAAAAAAAAATTTGGCCACTTGTTTAAGTAATCTTTAATGGCAGCTGTGTTGAGCACATCAATATTGAATGAAGGTGACCCTAAGATGGAGATTTGGGGGATCCTACATGTGATCTTTGGGTTTAAAGCGGTCCTGGTCTGTCAAATAACAACGAAACCAGTTTGCCGCAGTACCAGACAATCCTATCCAATCTTCCAGTTTATCAATCAGTATGTTACAATATAGTCCTTCATTTTTTTCCCCTACTGCACAATTGAGTCAATTAACAGTTTATTTTTTGAACAGCAGACAGACGACACTTACAGGTCAAAGTGGAGTAAAGTCTGTGACCGAAGAAACACTGCCATTCCTCCCCTCTCTTGTAGAGCTGCCGACACCGATCTGGCACCACCCCATTCCACAACCTGTGGAAACAGGACATACTTAAAAATAACACAAACTAAGAGAAGGGTAATCGCTAAAACATTCATTTTAGAGACTGCATCTGTCAGCTGCCGGACGTGCTCCAGGAGTTACCTGAGTCCGATCTTGATCGCGTCTTCAGGTGTGCAGGAGACAGTCTCGGGGCAGTTGGGGGAACGCTGCTGCTTACTCTCCAGAAACCAGCCAGAATCCACCAGGCCCCGCACCTGCGCCTCTGTGCCCAGCTGCTCCAGCTGGCTGGCAACCCTCTCGATGTTGAGCAAAACACCTGTTGCACCAGCACTGCAAAGGGAACCAGGGAAGTGCTTTAACAATCTGGCCTTGAGTTTAAAACCACTTTCAGCAGTGTCCGCTTTACATGGCGGATCTCGTTTTAGGCCGTGGGAGTGATGTCCCAGCAACCATCCTGCCAACCAAGGAGGAATGTTCACCATTACTGGACCAGGTCCTTTAATAAACATTGTGTCACTGATCACAGCTGGCTATAAACATCTTTATTACTGACAAGAGGATGCCCCCCATAATATGACTTCTCGTGTTTAAAGTTAGGAATGGGGGATGTCCAGAGGGCTCGTGTCCAAAAGCTGCGGTCACCATCAGAACACAGGCAATAAAACACACCCACCTGGTGCCAGCTAGCATGACAACTTTGGCCTGCTTGATTCCTTTGGGGATGAGATCTTTGATGACCTCCCGGATAATAAGGGACCCCATGAAAGAGTACTCAGCTGAAAAGAACGGCAGGTATTAACGACAAAGGGCAAACACTGTAAACAACAAAAATAGTTTGCCGTCTAAAAAAAAAAAAGTATAAATCTTTGCAGACTTACTTGCATTTATGCTTCTTTCTCTGACTTTCTCTTTTCCTTGTCTTGTTCTCGGAGGGGGCGTTGGGGCAGGGCCCATTCCGCTCCATACATCACTGGAACAGTATGGGATGAATCTGTAATATGTGAGACAACGACATTCATTATGTGAAATGAGGGCTTTAATCTTACACCATAAGGAACACTGCCAATCTTAGAAGTACTTCCTGAATTAGTCTCTAGATTTATAGCTCTAATTGACTCTAAAAGTCTTTGTCCAGTTATAGGGAACAAACTGTAACAAATCTAGGATAGAAAAAAAGTAAGCACAAGAGTTATATCAAAGCAACCATATTAAATTTGATCAATCTTTGTAGTGAGAGGAAGCACTTGCACAGGACACATATGATGCTGAAAGAGTTGGCATATTGTCATGTGGCACAAAAATTACAAAGAAGCTTTGCTGCAGTTTCGTTGGTTTTAAGTGTCTATGTCCTGTAAATAAACATCAGTGGTAACTTTAATGTGATAAAAAATGTCTTAGTGTATCAAGCTTTTCAAATCTGGTGATATTGAGTGTGCTGGAGCAACAAATTGGGAGAGTTCATAACACACACACCTCCACAGGGAAAGCATTTAATCATCTGTCCCATACGGTGGTGAAAAGAATGGGACACATCAATGTTTTTCCTTAATATCGATCTAAAGCATCTATCATATCGTCATTTTTAAGATATGCCTCTATTTAAAAATTTAGGCATGAGACTATAGTGATCAGGCAATGTATTATTATTATTATTATTATTATTATTATTATTATTATTATTATTATTATTGTTATTATTATTATTACTAGTAGTAGTAGTAGTATTAGTAGTAGTAGTAGTAGTAGTAGTAGTAGTAGTAGTAGTAGTTGTTGCAGTAGTAGTAGACTAATGCTGTTTTTTTATTTAAATTCTGTAAAAGTTTATAAACGGAATGCTTGTATCATATTTGTTTTTTTGTATTTGTTTTTTGTGAGTATCAATGTAAATAACAGCGTTAGTTAGGCAGATGATATTGTGTCATATCAATTGCATCGATCCAAAATCATAGCAGACTTTGATATCGGCAAGTATCGCATTGTCATTCAAACAAATTAATATAGACAAATTATATAGAGATGGTGATTTATACCCCTACTAATTTATGGACTAATTTTGTATGTATGGGTTACTTGGTGTAAATTTAACGAGGGGGAACAGAAAGAAATGTAACTCAAAATTTTTGTACAGCTTTAAACGGGGGCATATCATGCAAAATCCAATTATTTAGCCCCTGAATACATTTTGTTGTGTACTTGGATTCTATAACTACACAAAATGTAAATATAGTCTCTCTAGGTGCTGCATAGATATCTTCAAATTCTGTGTGGGCTATATTTTTCAAGCCGTTCAGTGTTCTCTATTTTCTATTCTGTTTTTTGAACAATTATGTCACAGTATTTGCTACAGAAATGCTAAACGACTTCTAGCTTGCCAATTTTGTGAATCCACCATTTTTATTTCTCAGAGCAAGATTGTAGTACAAGGTTCAAGGATGCTCTCGCTACAAGTGGATACATCAAAATGTCCGGTTATTCATTACACCGTTCCCCAGCATGCTACAAAAATGGCCAAACGAGGTGGAATGGAAAGGTCTGTGAGGTCGAGGGGGGCGGATGTGAAGTGCCTCCTTTAGATTTAAAGAGACATCACCAAAATGAGTGGCTCTCAGACACACCTCAGAACAGGGGGAACAAGGGGGAACATGAGGGTCAATTAAAGAGGAATTCAGACCAAAGCCACTTTACATAGACCACAACTGAATGATTTAAATTTGCATGAAAAGTATGATATGTCACCTTTAATTTATGCTCATATTTAGAACTAAAGTAATAAAAACCTGTTTTTCTTCATTATTATAGACTTTGGAGTTTTAAGGTGTACAACATTTAAAAAGTCAGTTTCAAAAGCTCTTGTTTCTGTCTTCCTCCAATTTTTACCTTTGTTTTGATTCAGGGTGTCAGATACTTTAGATTGGATTGGTTTCCTGGTCCAGGCGTTTTTACTCCATGTCTATCAGAGTCCCTGACTAAACTCAACTCTTTATATTTGCTATTGTTGGTGTACTGCTTGTGATCTTTTCCTCTATCACACACACCACACTGCAATTAGGTAATTTGCATGGTCAATGTTTGAAATCCCCGTCTATTTCACTTTAATGTCTACTTCACAACAGTTTCAAAAAAGCTTTAATTTATGTAAATGCCAGCAAAATGAGACACTGATCATAGTACTTACACAAGGTTTGCATTATGCCAGTGTGGGTTTTCTTCTGCTTGAGATGACAATATTCCAGTCCCTGTGAAAATATCCAATCGCTTATCAAACCTCTTGCCTGAAAAAAACAACAAAACATGTGCAGCTTGCATGTCAAAATATGGACGGATGACCAACCTCTTTTAGTTTGAGGCCACCCCGATGAGCTCATTAGTCGGGGGATATTTTGGTACCTGGAATCACAGGTCTCTTTGCTGTAGCAGCACCAGCCACCTAAAAATAAAAGAGACTAAAATTAGAGCCTCAGATGTGAGAGGGAAACACCTTGCTTAGCCATCAGGCCCCCAAGGAACATGAAAACAATTTCAACCGGGGTCAGATTTTGTTCCATCTAAATATTTGTCAATTTTTGGGTGATACATTTGAAATAGCTTCTCGCTCTTCTGATCAGAAATCTCTGCAAGTTAAATTGGCACAGTATGAAAATATGCTGCTCTCAAAAAAGTTAGTTTAGTCAGTATACAGTTTACGTTGATTTCTGCCATCCTTGATTGATTAAAAAGAAGAAGCAACCAAAAAAGGACAAAAACATACGACCACATGGCTAGATGATCCCTGTCAAAATTCCAAAGGGGGCAAATTACCAAAAGCATCTGACCTTAGGGGACCAAATTAACCAGTTTGTAAACGCTCACCTTCCAGAAATAACAGCCATCTGCGGCTCCCTCTGAATTCCTTTAGGTAGAACCTGAAGGAGCACAGAAACAGAAATGGACATGATAAGAATAAAAGTACCTACGAATGAACCGGCGGCCACTGTTAAAAATCTGTTAGAATCCAAACCATCTCACCCGGCCGCGGATCCGTCATTGCACGTCACCTGGGCGCTCCTGAGGAACTGCAGCCTCATCTCATCCGTCTGTTGTCCAGTTGCACGGGTTCCTGCGGCACTCTCCGGTCTCGGTTCGGCTGGCCTCCCAGAGCTCCTGCTGCTCCCTTGAGAAGCATCAGCCATGGGGGTGGACTGGCCAGCATCACCTGCTTGGGTCCCGCCGCCCCTCTTCGCCGGTTTCCCATTCGCTTTAGCGTTACGGTTGTTCTGAGCCCAGATTCCCCCGAGCAAAAGGAAGAAGGTCACGTGGCCAAGTATCTTCATGTCTTAGAGAATATAAAGAAGAAAACACAAACAAGATCAATCCAATACATGTATGTGCATACAATGAGCATGATCTCTCGCTTTCGTAAAACCTGTAAAGGAATTTACCTTTCAAATTGTACCAGCTATTAAGGTCGCTGCAGAGATTTCTGTGCAGACTGATGCTGCCGCTGCTGCCGCTGCTGCTGAGGAAAGAGTCAGAAGCTCAGAGTTCACTAACCAGGAGTGAGATAAGGATGCCGGTCATGAGTAGTGATGGGAGTCCTGACCAAGTATTGATGAAGCCTGCAAATCAGTGATGAGCTTTATAGAGTCACCATTTGGACCACAATACCTCCCATTTTCCCCTGAAGCTCCCACCAAGCCCTGAGATAAACTACGGATGACACAGCCCATGGGGGGAGGTACTGGACAGTCGGCGGTGAGGAGAATAGACAACAAACATTTCTCTTCAACATATTTCAAGTTTTGCACACGCCCACCACCGATCACTTTACCAGCTGACCATTGCTTCCAGAGGAGCCCTCTTTACCACCTTCCTCTTTTTTTTTCTCCCTCTAATTGCCAGATTTTTTTTTTCTTCAAAGATCTAAATGTCTGCAGGGTCAAGATACACGCATGCCCTCTTCGCATGGCATTTAACCTGGAGGTCACAGGAGCGCACTCATCAAATAGCTGAAAGTACCATACGGTTCCTGCTTCAAGGTGGAAGCTGGTTCTGAAGGCACACACATTGACAAACAGCTGTTATCTCAAAACATATCAGAAACCCCGTTTCTGTTCAACTCCAGTTGCAGTTTCAGTTTCAGGTTGGGATAGAGCCCGAGAGAGAAATACTTTCACCAGATAACAGAAAGGCTGAACACAGCGCAACGAAGCTGCCTGAATTATCCTGATGAGACAGATCATACTGGATATGGAAATAATGGCAGGCATTTAAAAGATCTCAGGGTTAAAGTAAGGATTTAGAATACGTGCAGAGAGAGAGAGAGAGAGAGAGCGCTTTTAGAAATGCTGAACTAATTGCTCATTTAAGTTAATGAACACATTTTGAAATGTAAGTTCTGTAATCATTGTCTTTGCTGTAAAGTAATAGTAAAACCAGGTTTTAAAGCAACTGTTCATATGACAGTCTTCCATGATGTTACCTCTGCTCATGAAATAATTAAATAAATAATAGCGACTGCTTACGGCGGGAAGCATAAAAGGAACATTTAAAAGGTTATTTAAAGTCCCTCTAATGTTATTGCTCTCAATGCAAAATACTAATCAGCTAAAATTGGTAACTGTACCACAGTCGTGTTTTTGACTAACGCGAATGAAGTTACAACAAGAATAAATAATTAAATACAGAGTGAAAAAAATGACCAAAGTAGACGAAAGATGGTAAAATAGGCAAGTGAAAGCAGGTTGCTATGTGTCTCTTGCTTCTGTTAAACATCACAGAAGAGGGGGTGCAGTGCTTTAATACTGGGAACAATGTAACTGACTTTAAATATGCAAATATGATTAACCACAGGATTGACTGACTATATATTTCTGTGATAGTCTTTTCTAGTCTTTTTGTAAAAAAGTGCCTTAAAACGACATGTTGTTGTGAATCGATGCCATATAAATCACGTCCAAATCCAATACCTTTTTCTACTTGAAGCTGCATTTTTTAATTTTTGATCGGTAGGAAATTAGGTGAGCATTTAACACTAGTTGTGTGTTTTTACCTCATCCTCACACAACCTAAGCTATCTTGACTGACACAAATTAAGGCTGAAAGAGCACCGTTTGCCAAGGATGTCAAAACCATGCTGTTATCTTCATTATTTAACTTATTGAAGATTTGAGTATGGGCAAAACCTCTGATTGTTGAGCGTAAACTGGATCCCTGACAGTTATGTTAATTAATTTCTAACCTCCAAAGTAAAAGATTTAGGTGAGGTGTCTTTACCTGCAGCTCCTTGCCTGTCCAGGTCAGCGTCTGCGGACTCCTGGGGTGGCTGGTTAGTTTTGTTAGGTTCTGGTGATGAAAGTGACGGAGTATTTGAAAGTGATCTGCAACCGTGCCCCCTTTCAAATGGCTTTAGGGTGACGTACCAATGATAGCTGAAGGATCACAAGCTGTAGGGCTCTAAAATTCTCATCAATGAAATGCACACCATCCCAAAGTGTCAATCACGGGAAAATAATGATCACTTGGAAGGCCAAAGGCTGCAGCGTGGTGCACAGGCAAAGACTTAAAGAAGAACAAACCCCAGAAGCCAAAATAAAACTGATTTAAGCCAAAATGAGCCAGCCTAAAACTCTGTATTTATACCTGGTATATATCTCTATTATTTAAATTCAGTTTTTCAAAAGGTCTCATTGATCACCATTTTAAGAGATCATAAAAGGGGCTGATTTTTTTTTTCTTACAGTTTGGCAGGATAAAAACGGTATTTCTGTCTCATTTTCAAGTAACTTGTGGTATTTCTTCTACTTTCAACTATAGCCAGAGAGAGGAACAAAGCTGCAAAAAAAATGTCAGACAGCCTATACGCCTACGCGCGATAAAAAATGTAGCCCAGGCCTATAGCAAATTTGATCTACTGAGCTGAACAATCCTTCATTCCTTTAGCTGTCCTGAAGCATGCACGCCACCATCTGTCTTCACAGAACTCAACGCAACAATCTGTTTAGCAGATACCTGAAATAGCTGAAAAGCGAAAGAGGTTGCTATAAATCCATCATTGTTTTGCCCAGACTGTTGATAGAGAGAGAAGGCATCAGTCCTCTTTTTGTTTTTCTTTGGAATTGGAATGGACAGAATCATTTCATTTCTTTCAGGCCAGGCTTCAAATCAATGGATGTAAGTGAATTTGTGTTCACGGCTGCCAGTGACTCATCTTGTCAAATGCTGTACCTCTTAGGTCGAACAACAAAATACACCAAGGCAATAAACAGCTAAAGTAAGATCTATTTTTCTTTTCTACTTTCGATAAACACAGTTTTTTAAAACAAATCATCAGGGGCTCGTGAGATACGCCAGTGTGACCCCTAGTGCCCCATAGAAGGCATTCTTTCTCCCCTTGTGTTGTTATTTTTCACAGCTAGCCTCCAAGGTCAGGATACCGAAAGCCCGGGTGGTCCAGGCACTTTGTCTGTTCAGCATGTGTGTCATCGCCGGCCTCGAGAGCCGAAGGCTCGGCCATGAGCTGGAATATTTCTCGGTTGATAACTTCAAAGAACAACGAGCCGGGGACAGCAGTCATATGCTGGATTCCTATGACCGCACTGCAGCAGAGAAAGGTCATGACCCACAAGCTGCAGGTTTAAAATCCAAGGGTGCTCCAATCAAAAACCTTTTTTAACACAAAAGACAACATTACATTTAAACAGGTATAATAAAAAAAATTGCCCTTTGATGCTGCAACTGCCAAAAAAAAAAAAAAACGCACCTCACGTCGCCACTTGTTGTCTTGTTTGTAATTGGACAATCAGAGAGAGAATTGCACTGAATCTGTGTTGTCACCAGCAGTGGAGGGCACAACTGGGCAAACAGGGCAGTGATTGATAGGTGATAAGACCGGCATCTTTACAAGCCACGCGAAAAAGAAGCCTCAGGCGAGAGAAATGAGACCTGTGTTGAATAACACCGCCGGAGCTCAACACTGAATCAACGAGCATGACAGACAGCCTCAGTAGCAACGGCGCGAGGTGTAGGGCCGCAGCAGGAGGCGAGCAGGTGGTGCAGACGAAACCATCCATGAAACCAGGTGTTCAGAGGCCTTCTGCAAGCGGCCAATGCATCACGGTGATGAATGGAGGAGGGGGTCGACAGCAGGGATACGAGGTGTTGGATTCAGTAATGCCGAGAGGGGGGGTAGATGGCAATAAGAGTTTTAGGGTTCACCTTATTCTGTTGATCCCCTGACAGCCAACTGTGGACTCCATCCACCGTAATAACGTGCCATGCGCCTCCAGCCCGTGAAAATATGTTCAACATTGAGATTAAGTGTCACACCTGCAATCCTACAGAATCACAAGGGATATCAGGATAAAACCATAACCAGCTTGAACAACAGTCTTCACTTTGAAGAAAAAAAGAGTAGGGTGCAACTTTTACCTTGCACGTTCTTCCAACATTTTTCATATGCTACACATGAAAATGCAGTAGTTTATTAACATACACTTACATTATTTGTGTATGTTACTAAAAAAAAATTATGAGAATCTATTACAAAGTGCATAGGGGAACTAATGCATAGTTTTCAAGAAGATGTTATTTCTTTTGTAATTATTTCTTTTGCACTTAAAAATACAAAGCATGTGGTAAACATGGAATACTTTGCAGCAGGGGTTTTTGGGTAGGTATCTGTCGTCTGTGCAGTTTTAAAATTAATATTTGTGCTCATTCTTCACTGGTGTATTGGGGGTCGTGGCTCATCTATTTTTTGGTATGCTCTCCTCTCGTGGTCCGGGTAGTCTTGGGGACCTCAGGCTCTTATGCCTGCGGTGTCTGGTTGTTTCTAGCTGGACTGGGCTCTCGCAGTCCTCCCTGGGGGTCCCTCCTTGGTCGGGGCATGGGGCTTGTGTAGTGGTCGTTCGCAATCTATGGTTCAGTCCTGGGGTTGTAGACTGGGTCATTGTGGTGGGCACTGGCCTTGCTGGGTGGTTTGTTGTTGGTAGGTGTTTGTACCTCCTGGATGCCCTGACCTCCCTCTCCTGGTATGTGGTGGGTTTTCTCCCTCGGGGCAATCGCTCTGGTGGTGGGCTTTGGGGTTGGGATTCTGCTTGCTCTGGTTGGACAGTCTTTGATAGGGTCAGGTCTCCTTGTGACCCCTATTTCCATTGTGGGCCTTTACTTTGGCCCTTTAAACTTGCGCCCTCTCCTAGTTTCCACCATGTCTGTATTGAAAAGCTGTTAGTGGTGGTGAGCCCCAAATCAAATTCAGCTTGAGGCCCCAGAAAAACCTAGGGCTGGCCTTGACAGTTTTTTTTCTAAGACTGCCCTTCATCCATTAACTCTGACCAGCGTCCATGTCTGTGCTGAAGAAAGTTATGCCAAAGACATGATGTTGCTACTTTAACAACGAGGATGCCGTTCACTTTGATGACACTAAATGTTTTTTGTGTGGGCCTAAACGTAAAATTTTGGTCCCAACTCATCAAAGCACCTTCTTCCACATCTTGTTCGTGATCATTAGGCAGCATGTGGCAAACTGCAGACACTTTTTATGGCTTTCCTTTAACAATGGTTTAATGTCTTATGGCCACTGTTCCATGAAGGCCAGATCTGTAAAGTCCAGAGCTGATAACATTTCTGTTGACAAACTTAGCTGCAGCTCCTCCGGAGTTACCATGGGATACATTGCTACTTCTCATATTACAATTTTAGGTGCATGTTTTTATTAGGTTATCAGTGGCAGAATTGAGCAGTGTTCCTTTTAAACAAGATCAATGCATTTTGATAAATGTCTCATACTTGTACAGTGCTTTACCAAGTAAGAAGACCCCAAAACCCTTTACTCTGACCACTACCAGCAGGGAATGCGGGTGAATTGTCTTGCCCAAGGATACAACAACTGAGACAGTCAGAGCAGGGGATAGAACCGGCAATCCTCCAGTTACATGACGAACTCCCCAACTCTTGCGCCACTGTCACCCACTATTTAGTGGGTTTAAGTTCTCATCCTCAGGTGTATTAATAAAGCAGCGGGTTTTTGGTTACTAAAAGAGGGGGCGCTACCTGCTTACCGAATGTCTGTGGTCCAGGAGTTAGACCCCATGTTTTATGGAGATGCAGGGGATGAACAAGGGGTGGGTGCCATGTTCAGGTTGCCTGTAGATCCTGAAGAAGACACCTGCTGGATGGAAAGATGATAGCTGTAGGATCTACAATAACTGATATCCATGATGTTAGACAGTATTTTTGCAGTGCTTAGGATGTCTTAGTTTAGTTAGTTCAATTATTTTACAGATATAGTATGAAATGTTAGATATACTTCCATTTTTGTTGCACCACACCAGAAGACTACCAAAGATATGGCAATCCAACGGGGGCAGATTTACGTGGCTGCATCATGGAGTCTTCAATGCACATATGGGTTTAGAATAATGTAAATACACAATTTAGAATAGCTAGTAAACCAAGGGAGGATGATCCTCTCAACATGGAGGACTGTTGCAGTGGGAAACTCCACCAGAAAGTTAGAAACGCGAACAGGAGGTGAAATCTCCACTGTCATTTTATGAGGTGCCTTTTAGGCACCTCGACAGGGGGATTTGTTATGGTTTGTTTTAATTTATGTGACCTTTTGTTTAAAGTTGAAGCTAGTCTAATTAGGTATACACAGGCTGTATGGAGTTCTTAGTGGAACAACTCTCCCTATGATTTAGAGATGTGCATTCATTTAGTCAGCTCAAGACACCCACAAAATAACATACGCTGAGAAAACAGGTACACCGCCATGAGGACACATTTTTTCTTCACCCATCACCTGAAGCAGCAGCCCAACAGAATATTTCATACACGGGGCCTACCGGTACATTAAGGCAGACTTTGAGAAGGGTCCCTTCACAAAATTTTACCAGGGGCCAAAATATGGCTAAGTCTGCCATCGATCCATGGTGAAGTTGGACTGACTATGTAATCTCTATAGGGTCCAGGGATCGCCTCATGCTACCAGTAGTGACACTGACCCAAGTCGGATGCAAAACTACTGAAAAAGAGCAAAAAAAGTGAGGAAGGAAAATATGTCTGTGGCCTCCACCATATCATTCCTGTTTTTGGGGTTGTCTTATTGGTGCCTCTGTTCTGCACCTGTTGTTAATTTCCATTAACACTAAAACAGCTCACACTGATTAACAACCTCCTTTACTACTGAACCGACCAAATCAATACTCTGGAAGTTTAACTGACTTGATATTATACTCTAGTTAAAAAGTGATCCTTTAAATTTTCCGAGCAGTCTATTTAAAGTAATTTGATGCAGTGGGTTTTCCAGCATAACAGTGATGAAAGCTAAACACAAACGGGTCACACATTTTCTCAATTTCATGTACTAAAATATGTAAACGTAAAATTAAAAAGGGAAAAAAATTTATAGATATAAATGGTAATACATTTATTGTATCTGCAGGGTTTTTTTAAGCCTGTGCTTTACCACTGCAAGGCTGGAGAGTTGTTTGGTCTCAACCTTCAGTTTTGCCCTCATGTGCTAGAGAGTACATTTTTGAATATCTTTCGGTCTCATAACATGTCAGGGTGCTAGCATGGCCTTGGAGTTATGCTGAACAAACCAACAGGCGTGTCATTGCACTGATGGATATTATTGAAGAGGGTCACGCAATGCTTAACTCCGGCACTCAGCATGAGTGCTTGCCACTGATTGACAACCTGTAACAAAACAAAATGCTGAAAGAACTCAGCAACAACTGGGCTCCATGTGATACCAACAGAAACACACAAATGTAATTTAATGATTTTGGGGGACAAGATTTAAAATAAATAAATTAATATATATATATATATATATATATATATGAATGGGACTTGACCCCAAAACCTCAATTGGTTGCTACTAAATAAATTACATCATGTTTTAGAAAGATTTTTTGTTTCACTTCTAAACATATTCATGCTTGGATTTATTCATACTGGATTTATAAAAATATAAAAAAATCACAATTACATATGTGTTCCACAAAAAATACATTTAGAAATATTTGCATTTTATTTAGAAATTAAACAAATTTAATACTTAACATACTTTCTATGTATTTAACACATAATACTTGTTTGCCTTTCTATTAATCTAAGTCAACATTTACCCATGTTCTCTGTGTGTAGCTCTTGTTGCAAAACGCTTTATATACTAGAGCTTTAATATATGGTTTACCGCAGTTTCCAGATTACTGAAGTTTATAATCAATATTCCTTTTTCATTACTATTAGTGACACAAACAATATTCTACACACAATGTGGCCTTCTAACATTTAGTAAATACATAAGTTTTACACAGATCAACCTTCCTGGAAGACTGACCTTGGTTTGTGTTTTTTTTTTTTCTTCTTCTACCAAGCAGTTGGTAGATGTCACTGTCTGACAGACCGTAAATCAGAGATTCCAGCTGAAGTGATGTCAGCCCTTTACATCATGTGTTGTCACCTCACGCTATGAAGACATGTGGACATGTGGCTGTGCTTGCAGCTAAACTCCCTCCTAAGACTCACAAAAGATTTTCCCAAGGACTATCTAGTTACATTAAAACATGCACAGTGTATGTCTTCTTGCACAAAACCAAATAAGTATATAAGGGAATAGTGTTCTCAGCTGACTGAGCTTCTATGCTGATGAAAAGCATACAGTTACACTATACAATGGATATAATTCTTAGGAAGTGAACTCAATTATAGAATGTGATTATATTCAGTTGGAAAACAAGAGGACTTTTTTTTTACTGTCCATTGTTTTATGTTACAATCACAAACTTTGATGTATTTTATCAAGATTTTTTTTTAGATAAATCAACATCATGTAGTGAATAATAGTGAAGTATAAGGAAGACAGCAGTGTACTTTGAAATTAACTGTCCCAGTGTAGCTCTAGCTGGATGTTTAGATTCGTTTTGCTGGAAAGGGAACAGCCTTTTGCGATTAGGCTTGTCCCATCATCCACTGTGGGAATGGTGCGTTCAGGGTTATGTAGCTTTTGAGCGCTTTGAGTGGTCTGTATGACTAGAAAAGTGCTGAATAAATGAATTCCATTTACTGGAGTTTGAGTTGTTTACCTAATAGGATTGTGAAATACCGAAAACTACAACAAGCACAACACCGTAAACCCAAGAGTAAGTGGTAAATAAACTGCTCTTAATGAGGAAATCTGGAAGGAAACTCACAATATTCCAACTGCCCCCATTTCACATAAATGAATTTATTTATTTTTTTTAAATGTGAAAATTGTCATCATACCATTAAATTTTCTGCAAGAGCATTAAAGGTTATTTTTTATCCCCTAAATTCCCAATGTTATTTTCATGGTACCCATTACTCACTACGGGTCTATGCAAACCTGAAGAATTGACAGACTGCAGATATCAAAGCCAAGGAGTAATACGGCCTGTATCCGAAAGCTTTTATGACGCATGGGGATTTGTATTGTTCGTGCTGTTCAGAATTTACAACAGCAATTATTCACGGATAGCAAGACAGTCACAGTTTGGTAAAGTTTTATCGCTCTCTACATACTTCTTATTGCCAGCTTCTGAGTCAGTAATTCAGCAGATTCCTCTGGAAGCAATTCTGAGAAACTGTGCGCATGAACTCCTGACATTTAAGGGAGCAGGAATGATTTCGGTGATTGACTGAAAATGCGCTTATGCAGGCACTGCCAAACACTTGGACTATGTGGTTTACATTAGTCGTTTATTCATGGCATTTTGGTAAATAATATCAGCACTTTAACGGGGCCATCAGTCTGTGGTGACTTTGTCACCCAGAATGCAGCTAGGAACGGAGCTGTACATGTGTTGCTGTATTTAAACAGTTACTGCTCGCTGTAAACCTGTCAGCGCTATTAATCTGGGGCAGAGATGATGCAAAACGATCCACCTTTGAATTGCATGACCGTCCATTGTCTCGTGTTGCGCATGTACGGCGTCTGACCTCAGATGATCACGTAACTACAGCGCCTTGCAAAAGCATTCATGCGCCTGTAACTTTTACACATTGTCTCCTTGCAACCACAAACCTTACTGTACTACGTTGGGATTTTGTGCGCTAGACCAAAACAGAGCCGTGCTTGATTGTAACGTGGAAGGAAAGAAATACATGACTTCCAATCTTTTTTTACAAATGAGAATCAAAAAGGGTGGTGTGCCTTCTGTCCATTTGATCTGATATGCCTAAATAAAATCTGGAGCAGCCTATTGCACTGAGATGTCATCCATCCATCCCTTGTCAATACATGCAGGGTTTGGGGTGGGCCTATCTTCAGCTGTCACTGCCCTAGGGGTGGGGTACACTCTGGACAGTTTGCCAGTGTATCACACACAACCATACACACACCTGAGAGCAATTTGTAGAGACCAATTAACCTAACCATAATCTTTTTGGATTGTGGGAGGAAGCCAGAGTACCTGGAGAAAACCCACCAATGCATAGGGAGAACCTGCAGAAAGACTAGAGGCTGGGACTTGAACCTGGGACCCTTTTGCTGCAAAGCAACGTGTACCAACTGTGCCTCTCTGCAGCCCATTAATAAGACATCTAATTAGTAAATAGCATCCACCTGAGTGTCATCTAATCTTTTAAATCCATCCGTTGGGTGAAGGTGAGTGTTTAGTAAACAAATAGCATCACAAAGGCCAAGAAACACTGCAGGCAATTTGTGGAAAGGTTCATAGCAGGATTAGGTTACACAACAACATCCTAAACTTTGATAATCTCTCTGAGAAATGCTTGACTAATCATCTAAAAACTGCTGTAGACCAACGAAGTGATGGCTATCCACCGAAACTGCATGTTGACCAAGCACAGCAGCGATGATCAGAGAGCCAGGCACAAGGCCCATGAGCCTCTTTTCCATTGCAAACCCCAAGGATTTAAAGCCACAGGCTTTGGTTTACCCTGGGAGGTGTTGAGGTGTACTTTCTCACCTACAACTTTTCAAAAGTACTTTTTGTGACAAATTAAGGGCATAAAATTGATTACTCCTCCAACTGGTGGACTGCTTAGTCCTGCAGCAGAGAACCCCACCCCTAAGCAAAGCCCTTGGCTTCTTGAAATGTCCTACCCTCAGACCAGGACCTTTTACCTGTGAAAGTAAAGCCCGGTGAGAATGAAATCCTCCTCCTTCTTCTTCTTTGCCGTCTGCTTATCTGGGATCTGGTCGTGGAGGTAGCAGCCTAAGTAGGGAGGCCCAGACTTCCCTTTCTCGAGTTACTTGGGCCAACTCCTCCAGGGGGCATCCCAAGGCGTTCCCAGGCCAGCCGAGAAACATAGTCCCTCCAGCGTGTCCTGGGTCTTCCACTGGGCCTCCTCCCGGTGGGAGGTGACCGAAACACCTCACCAGTTAGGCGTCCAGGTGGCATCCTGACCAGAAAGATTGGTGAAAAGATACCCATTGTTGAAATAAGCCACAAAAACTCCTGTTGGAAGTTTGGCTCAATCCATGTAGGTGGACACAGCCAACATGTGAAAGAAAGTGTTATGAACAGACGAGACCCAAACTGAACTTCCTGGTCATGATGCAAACTACTTATTCTAAGCCTGAAGCCATAAAATGGTTTCTAGACATCAAAAGCTGCTTGACAAACATCCCAAAAGATCTGCAGCTGGGACAGCAGCAAAACAGGGCTCTAGCATTTTTCTGCCAATTCACCATTAGGGATGGTTTGTCTATTGTATAAAATAACAATAAAATCCAAAAAAGGTAAAAAAAAAAAAAATTAAACTGGACTTCTATTCTGAAGCTGAAGACGTTTTGCTTCCCATCCGAGAAGCTTTCTTAATTCAAAATGTTGGGAGTAGTGTGGAGTTCCAAGCTTTATAGACCTGCTTGCAAGGCGAGCTTGGAGCTTAGATTCACATGTAGATTCACCTGGAACTGATGGCCCCAACAAAGGAGAGTCGTTAAGCTCATCGTTTGCCTGGCTCACAGGAGAAATGTTGTGGTACTTGGCATGAATCAAACCTACTGCTGTGTTTTAGAAAGTTGAAACCTGAACCATCCTCCTCTGTTTAATGTTGTTTTTTTCTGGCTTTACGCAAATGGCTTCCTTCACCCCTCACTCAAACCATCTTCCTGAATGGGATGCAAAACGTCTTCTGCTTCAGAATAAAAGTCCAGTTGTTTTATTTTTAACCTTTTTTTTGGATAGATCGTGACCTGGATAACTGAGAATCTTCACCATAAAACAATAAAATACACTGAAATTTGTAGGCTTACTGTGACACAATGTCAGAAGGTTCAAGGGTTTTATCACCAAAGGAATATTTTCATTAGGTGAGGTATGTCACATTTGTACAGTACACAGTTTGCTTATTTATTTACTAAATTGCGTTGCTCAGTGACCTAATGCAGCCAGAGCAGCTGTGTGCTAAGCAGCTTGAGCTGAATGACAAGTCAATGCTTAGTCTGACTTGTGAACTACTACAGGTGAAATATGGGCGTTTGTACAAGTGTGTAATGTACAAAGCGTGCATCAACATTTTGTGTTTTAGCTTTTTACAATTTGGTCTGAGAGAGGTCCCTCTGTGGAGTAGCAGGCTAGGACCACGTCTTCTGGGCCGGGTCCAAATCCTGGTTGAGTAAGGATGGGCATCTGGCAGCGAGTCCAGCTGTAATTACTTTTTTTTTTTTTTTTTTTTTCCCAGTGTCCTGTCTAGCACTATGGCAATAGGAATTGATATCTCAATGCCAGATGGAGCTCGACAGATTTTGCTTTTACAAGTGGAGCAAACAGCTTTCGCCATAGTGCTCCACTTGATTTATGCTTGTAAATAGCTTTATTATGATTCCTGCAAGGAGAATTTCAAATTATATGGACATGACAATGGGAGAGTAAAGGAAGAACAAAAAGTGAAAGAAAAGAAAAAAAAAGAGTAGAGGTGAAAGAAAGAGGAGATAAAAGGAAGAGAATGATAAAATGTCCTCTGTCTGCTCCATCACCTGGAAAGAGACACAAAAAGAACAGCACAACCAACAGACATAAAGCAACAGATACACTCTAATAACACCTAGATGCCATTGCTAAATCATATATATTATTATGTAAGCTGACATGTGTAATGTGATATTTGAAAAAAGAAAGTGACACAACATAAATAAATAAATAAATAAATAAATAAATAAATTATAAGATTACTGTATATAAGTGAACACTTAATACCTGGGACCCAGCACCAGTGGGAGATGTGAAAGTGCACTAGTTTAGGTGAAGATTATCCAGAAATAGCTTGATAGTGATTGTGGAGAACCAAAGACCCACCTTCCCCGAGCACAGAGGCAGGCGTCAGGGGACCCGTAGCCCCGGACTCCCAAAGGGGTCCCTAAAGCAGGTCGCCCAGGAGGGGCCGACACAGGATATCTGCAACCCCCCCCCCCCAAGGAAGGAGCAGAGACGACCCCGAGGAAATCCCCCAGCCACCGCAATGCCGACGCCCTCAAGAGCCGCGGAGACGAGCCCGTGGGCTCCGCCGGCAGCCAGCCCCGCTGAAGTGGTCCCGGCCATGGGCCCTGAGGGCCAGAGGCCCCAGGGGCGCCCCGCCCCCGCGACGAGGGCCCCGGCCGCCCCCCGGGGGGCCAGGCCCCGCGAAGAGGCCGCCAGGAGCGGGCCGGCGCACGCCCGGGAACCCGCCCCAAACCCGAAGCCAACTAATGCGCCAGGGGGCCAAGGCGCCCGCCAACGAAGTGGAGGAGGGCAGGACGTGGGGGGATGGGCTCCGCACCTATCGGAGACTTGAGATGTTCTTGGGAGAGGGAGCGGACCACACCCATACCTGAAAAGAAAAAAAAAAAAAAAAAAAACTCATTCACCCCATCCCTCCCTTGTGCCCCACTCGCCACACACAAAAAAAAAAAAAAGACGCTGTACACACATTCCCACATAACACTCACATCCAACACTGACCAAAGGGGGGGGGGGGGGGGTCACCCCAAATCGACTATACGACTGCTTGTGCCCGACCCCCGGCCCCGGCCCCCGACCAGACGCCCCCCGGACCGGGCCCCCCCAAGAGGGCGGGCCAACACGACCCGCACGAGCCACCCGGCCAGAGCCCCCCCCTCCCCCTAAATACCTAATAAACCCACTCCCTCCCCCCACCTTACCCTTGCCATCCCTGCCCCCCGTCCCCTGGGGGGAGCGGAGGCATCAGCCCCAGACCTGGTAGGCCGCTGACTGCACACCGCAGCCCCCCGCCAAGACCCCGGACACAGTGGCCCGCACCTCCTCCAGGCCCCAGACTCCTTGCCTCCATCGGAGAACGGGGGTGTGCAGAAGACCCCGACCCTCCCTACGCCTGCTCAAATGTTGTGTTGTTGCATGTTGTTCTCAAGTGCGTTTAAAAACTGGGAGCGCCGAAGGGGATGCACGGCACAGCCCACCCCCCTTTCGGAAGGTAGCTGTTGCCAGCGCACCCCTTCCGTGTGACTGCCCAGAACCATCAATGTCTAAGTGGGAGAGGAGGTGAAGGGAGCCGTCCGAGGTGAGGCCCACACAACATAAGCCCCCTCCCAGACGTCTTCCCCCCACCCCCCCCTACCATGGCCTATATGAGTGTGTGATGTGAAAAATGTTTGAAGTGAAAGTGTCTAAGATGCAAAATAAAATTGGGGAGAGGGGCGTCACCAGAAAGTGGCAACCTCCAGTAACGCCCCCTCCCTCGTGACCTACATGTGTGGCGGCGTGATGGAGCAGGCAGAGGGAGGAGTCCGGGGATGGGGAGTAAATGACTGGGAAGCCAACCCAGGGAGCCAGCTCCCCTACTGACTCCAATAGGCACCCCCGCTCCCCGAAAGCCCCACCTAGAGAAGGGGGCCTCGCCAGCGGCACCACCGTAGCCCGGGGGCCAGGGAGAGGCCGCAGGGCCCGCCAGCCAACCACCCACCAGGACCAACACCTAAGCCCCCCCCAGCCCACCCACCAAGCCTACTTAAACTAAATAAATAAATACATAAATAAATACATAAATAAATAAATAAATAAATAAATAATAATAATAATAATAATAATAATAATAATAAGAGGGGGGGACCCTGGCCAGCCGGCCCGCACGAGCCACCCCAACCCCACCCCCCAGGTGAAACCCGCACCGGAAGACGACACGGACCAGGACCGGGACAGGGGGCCGGACACAAGCCCACCAGAACGTCAACCCCCCCCCAACCCCCCCCCCCCCCCCCACCCGTGGATTTAATCCCTCCCCAACATTAACGTTCAAACAACTCACCATACATTCGACAGTAGACATCCAGGCTGGGTAGATCCCTACTCCCCCTCCTTTCCCCCTCCCCCCACTGGCAGAGTGCCTTTCCAATAAAGGAGAAGAGCATCTGCCCAGAGGTGTTAATGACCATGCCCCCCTACCAGCTCAACGGGCCCCGAGGTCCCCCAGCGCACCAGAGGCCCCGTGCAGGGGCGGACACCCGGGCGCGCGCCGGCCCACACCAAAAGCGGCACACCCCCCGGAACCGGAACCCCCGAGGCCCCGCCGGGGCCCCGCCGGGGCCCGCGCCTGAGGGCGGCGCGCCCCAGGGACCCCAGACCCCCAGACCCACCCCGGCCCCACCCAGCGGCAGCACAGCTACCAGGTCAGTAACCCACGTCCGTCAACACGCAGCTCCCAAAGAGCGCCGCAAGCGGCTGCTGTAGGCCACCCGTAGGCCTCCCAAACTCCTCCCAGATGGGGGCAACAGACCCCGGAGCCGGATCCACCAGGCGCCCTACTCCAAGTGCCCCAAGGGCCCCAGGAACCCCCCCATCCAGCCACTGCGCCCTGCAGGAAGCAACCCACCGCCCCCTATTCCACTAAGTGATGGTGTTGATCAGAGGAGCCCAAAAAGACCAATCAGATGTGGAAGCAGATGCTGTCTCTAGATTAATATGATCCAACAAAAGATCTCTATACTGATTGATACTGAGATTTTGTTTACTTTTCCAATTCATGAGGATAGTTTTCTTTGCGATGCATAAAGCAGTAAAAACCATGTAAACTATTTCTTTTTTCAGAGGACTTTCCTCAAAATTACCGAGCAGGCAAACTGATGGGGATGGTGTAATCTTACAGCTCAAGCACCTTGATAAGTCCTTACATATCTGTGTCCAGAACCTCTGGACTGGTGTGCATAACCATAACGCATGAAAATAATTATCAGGATGATTGCCTATGCAGTGTGGGCAGATATTAGATTGTGCCAGACCCATCTTGAATAATCTTTGTCCTGTGTAATGTACTCTGTGAAGGATTCCAGCTGTAATTACTTACTGTGGCGATTCCGCCCAATAGGGAGCAGCCGAAAGTACTAAATCACACATTTTGGTCTGAGACAAACAGAAAATGGTGCAGCATTATTGAAATCAGATATTTCATGAATTTCTTTATTGAAAGAGCGATGTAATCAGCTTAGTCAGCAACATCTTTTTTCAGCCCTCTTAAGAATGCAAAACTAAAACCAAAATCACACATTTAAGAAAAGAACATTACTGACGGATTTTAGCATGAGTGCTTTAAACAAACCAAAGCATAATCAACGAATCACAATTTTCTGACAATGCTGCGGTCAGTGCGGAGTAGTTTAAGTCTTTTTAGAAAAATATGGGCACCAAACGTTATCATCTGGTAGAGGTACAACAACGTGTTGCATCACGAATCCCTTCATTCGTTGATGACAGCTTCAAAAAAACTCATTTCCAAAGTGTGAACTGAAACGGAAAGGAATTGTGTTGCATTTTATTCAAAAAAAAAAATTAAAAAATCAGACACGTTGAGAAACGTATATGGCAGCTTTGCAGCCCAGCTGGATTGCATTTTTCAGTAGCCAGTATCCAGGTAGCTGAAAAATAAAAACCATTTTAGTTATTCAACACTACAGAGCCTTTACTAATATTTGAGATGTTGTTTAAAAAAAACACCCATGTGGATTGATGATCCAGTTAAGTGAAACATTTGTTTGAACATGTTTTTGTTAAGCAACCTGTCATCTAATGCGAATATTAGAAACACACTTACCGATTCGGCATCGTGCTCCAATCCTGTATCATGATGGTCCATTTCATCGTCTCTAAATTCCTTTATCATCTATTTAAATAGACCACAGATTAACACTTTTTACATCACTTCTTGCCACTGAATAACAATACATTCTGACTAAGTTTTCCGTTCAAAAATAAGTCTAATATAAAAACATGTGATGTCATGGACAATATTGGTATTTGCTCAGCCAAAAAAAACATAAGAGTTTACATTATTGCTAACGGGAACTATTGGTGCAGGTTGATGAGCCCTATTCTCCAATTAAAAATCCTTTCTCGATCCTGTGGAGTTTGTTCACGGCTGTATACGTGAATTACCTTTCTGTTGGCTTGGGAAATCTTACCATTGTGCCAACAACACTTTGACATCAACAACCAGGATTCTCATTGTAATCAGTGACTCACAGCTTATAACAATTACACAGAAACAGATCTGGACTCAAAACAACACTCGATATCTTTGAAGTTGTTGTCAGCAAAAGGTGCCACAACCGGTTGTTCGTTTTTTCGCAATGAGGAAAAAAAGCAAAAAACAGGCAGAAGCTGCCATCTTCAAGGATTATTACTTTTTACTGGATGCAACTGGAGGACCGTATAGAAGGAGGGGAAAGTTTGAAAACTTTTTATGGACAATTATGAAACTGATCGGATATTGTTAGATATATATTTATTTCGTTAACATGGAAAAGTAAAAATATTGTTTAAAAAAAAGTAATAAGCCACACAAAAACAGCGCTCCTGACGTGGGGTGAAGGACTGCGGCGGAGACGAAGCTGTTTTCATTCAACATGGAATAAAAGCTGATAGTGGCGGTCTGCGGTCAGCCTGAGCTGTATGACTCAACCAGTTATTACTACCAGCAAGGACCAAGCATGGAGAAGAGTGAATGGCGAGGCTGGAGTGGCTGTTAAGTCAAACTGTCTCTAGATAGAGCCATTGTACTGCTGTATTTCTGGATTGATGCCTGCTATACAATTGCTGTTGCTTGCTGTGCGAACAGCCGGCGGTAATGACAACCGAGCGACAGCAAGCAAAAGTGGCGATATTGTCGCGGCAATGTGAACGCACCTTTACATTCGAAGAGCTTTCTTTAATTTTTAGCCTCTATTCCGATGTTAATGTAAACATGTGAGAATAAATGAATTTCAGAATAAGTGTGATTATTGAGCTTGCTAATTTGATGGCTTCAGCCAGTGTACATGTTGGTCTTTTTTTGTGTGTGTGTGTGTGTGTTTTGGAGAGGGGGGGGTAGGATTAGGCATAGCACTCACTTGTAACAGTTCGGTGTATCTCTCTGGATCGCTCTCCATCAGAGCTCTGATCTGGCTGTTATAGTGTTCAGAGATGCTCTCCTCCACTGCCACCGTGCACGCCATGGCCCCCTCTTTACCCAGCAGAGCGGTGGACGCCCCTGCAGGATGTTGGAAACAAGATACATTAAAATCAAACAGTCCGCTAGTCCTTTGAACAGATGTACAGGTGATGCACCATTTGTGGTCTTTTTTTCCCCCCCTTAACACTGTATGTTTATATGGCATACCAACCCAAAGCAAACCCAGCAAGGTTCCAGAGAGGCAGCAAAGCTGTGGGTCGAACTCTGTTCTCAGCAAGGATTTCATTGAATTTTGCTAGGTGTTTCTTTTCTTGATCCCACATTTGCTAAAAAAAAACAAAACAAAAGGGACAAAAAACACATTTGATATTTTACACACACATACAGGGAAGAGTGTATTAATGAAAAAAGGATAAATGAACCTGTGTCATTTTGACTTATCAAATAGGGCTGTCGCGATAACAAATTTTGCTGGAGGATAATGTTTTTTGTTTTTTTTTATAAGCATGGTAAATCATAAAATTGTTATTTGGAGACCTTTTTCAAATAATCCGATAATGACATAATAATAATCATAAACGAGAAGGAAGGGGTGAGTAAACACCGATGCACCGTACTGAAACCTTTCGTTCAAGAAATGGGACACTTAAGTTTAATATGATGGTAAAAGTGTAATACTAGTATCAGACAACATCTTGGCTTGGTAAGGAGGATTGATATTAATTCTAACCAATCAATAAAGGCTTTATTGATTGGTTAGAATTACAATCTAGGTAGGACATTTTAGTGATTTAGGGGTCACAACCTTTTACATGTTTCAATATAAATTGAGGAACGTAACACGCTATAATTTGTGACCTACACACATGGTGATGGTGCCGTTTCAAATATATTTTAATATTATTTTACATGAAACTGTTTGTCGGACGAGCTGCTCGAGTAGGCTCAGTCATATAATATAATAATAATATAATGGGCCTTCAACGAGGTTGGCGGGTATACCTGGATGAGAGGTCCAGTCCTAGAGCGACCCAACACTGCCATCTGCCCGGCATAGATGCGGTTAGCGCCGTATTCGCCTGCGTGGTCCACGCGCAGCATCCGGTGCATCATCTCCTCCTCCTCCCTGTCGCGCGGCGGAGGAATAACACTGTAGGCACGAGAGCTTGTCTGCAGGGAGCCTACGTAAACATGGTAATATAAACATGACTCCAATGATAGGGTTTGTCTCCTACTGCTGAAACTTGTAAAAAAAAAATTATATATTATTAAAGAAAACGTGACAGCTGAATATCTCAGTGATATCTAACACATCTAAGTATTTTTAAAGTACGTTTACGATCCAACTTGATAGGAAAATCGCATCATACCTATGTGACAGTTACATCATGGTGATCTTGGGTAAGTGTTTTTAGCATGTAGCTTCACGCTGATAAACCAACAGCTCACCTGTGCATCTTAAGCTCTGTCGGATCATCGCCGGCTTGACAAACTGAGGCCAGTCACAGAGAGCCGTGTGTGCAGCTCGGTGCATTATAGTTAGCGAGGGAGTCTGCCGTTAGGAAAAGAAACGGAGAGGAAAATACATGCGAGCTGACATTGAGCGTCAGCTGGTAAACCAAACGCACAGTTATGACGTAGCCGCGCTTGAAAAAGTACGCCCTGGTATGGCAAGTCGTGTTGACATTTAATTCAACTACCCTGGGGCCAGTTCCCCGTTCAGGGTCTAGGACGTCAGCCCTAGACTAAACAACATTTTTAAACCGGGATTTTATTGGAGTGCTTTTTCTCAGACAGGCATTGGAATGTCACCGGACTTTTTTTCCTTCTGGATTCAACTAATCCCATTTGTTGAAGCAAGGTCAAAACAAGGAATCAAATTGAAGTTGGGTATCATCCTGTTGCACTGACTTTCTGACTCGAGTTCTATGGATATTGAAACTTTACTGGAGTATTCCAGTTTATATATATATATATATATATATGTATATGTTTTTTATTTTTATTTATTTTTTCGTCCAACCGCACATTGTGAACATTGATAAGCAGCAGAGGACAGTCGTTGTGATCGATGTGGCCATCCCGAGTGATGGTGGCAACAACAGGAAAAAAGAGCACGAGAAACTTGAGAAATGCCAAGGGCTGAAGGAAGAACTAGAAAGAGCCTGGAAGGTGAAGACAACAGTCGTGCCCATGGTTATTGGAGCAGTAACTCCCTCTCTGGAGAAGTGGCTCCAACAGATTCCTGGAGAAACATCACACGTCTCAGTCCAGAAGAGAGCAATCTTAGGAACAGCTAAGATCCTAAGAAGGACCCTCAAGCTCTCAGGCCCTCCCATTGTTCCCCAGCATCTTTGTTATGGTTCATTCGTGACCTCTGACCTCATGAACTGCTGTGCTTTAGACGTTGTTCTGGATTCTTTTGGAACTTCCTGTGGGAGTCGTTATGTGCTCTTGGGTTAATAACGGCCACTTCTGGCAAGGTTCTCCACTGTTCCATGTTTTTAAAAATGTGGACGACTTTCACTGGTTCACTAAAGTCCTAAAGCTTTAGAAATCGCTTTGCTACCCCCTGCTGGACAGATGTCAATAATGCTTATTATCTGTTGAAAATTGTTTCGCCTACTTCATGTTTTATATACAGGTTCTACTGAATTGGATGCTTGATTGTATATGCCTAGGTGTGACTGGGAAATATTTTCATAAAAAATATGTGGTTGATAAATTATTCCAGCATTCAACACGAAGAAATACAATATGAAGGCAGCCTTCATGCGCCTTTACAAGGCGTTGTCAATGGCAAGGCCTTGTCAGAGTTCTTGATGTGGATTGTGAATTTGCAAAGTATGTAGCAAAATTTAAATTTTACAATTTTATACGGTTGTAGATGCTGTGAGAAGGAATATATTAACTACTACTGGTACAGACTACATACAAAAGTTGCTCTGAATGGCAATTTAAATCTTTTTTTATCTATTCTTGCCTACATTTTATTCATTTTTTTTTTTGTTTCTAGATATGCATGGGATATACATTTTTGACATTTAGAGCTGTTATTTTGACTGAAATGATTTCTGTTGAATTTTTTTTTTTGAAAGATTGCTCTGTAAAGCAAAGTGTTCAAATGAACAATACATCCCATTCTAGTTATTATATTAAAACATATTAGACTTTTAAGAGAATTTCAGATTTTCTGAATTTCATTTTTGTTAAATATTTTATATATGGTCTCTGTGTTGCCCTGCGACAGACTGGCGACCTGTCCAGGGTGTACCCCGCCTCTCGCCCATTGAACGCTGGAGATAGGCACCAGCAACCCCCGCGACCCCATGAGGGATAAAGCGGTTCGGAAAATGGATGGATGGATGGATTTTATATATGTTTAGTCATTCTAAACTCAGATTAGAGTTTTTATTCTGCTGCAGATGAACCATCTGGACCAGATAGGAACCATTTTAACGTATGGGGCTAATCCCTGCCTGGTGTGGGTCTGAAGGGCCAGCAGTGTTGTTTATTGTATATTCTTAAATTTTAACTCTGCATTTGCTGCATTTAATTGCTTATTAAAAATTTTATCAGTGATATTTTTATTCTCATGGGGTATTACTTTCCCACTGTTTTACAGCAACTGTTGAACAGCCATTTCCCTCAGGATAAATAAAGCATCTTGAATCTTCAACCATTACTCGGTGGTGGCCCACATCTGGCCTGCTTGTGGTTGACATCAGGTTTCCACATTGGTAACGGGTCAGCTCAGTCATTCCATGTGGTACGCCGGCCAAATGTGGTTGGCGCATGTGGGCCAAAATCGGGCCATGTGTTCTTTGCTGTATGTTTCAGACTTACAAGCAGTCTCGTTTTTTTTTTTTATCCAAATGTAGTGACAGTTATTATGACAAAACAAAACACATCAGTGGAGACCCACAATCATCTTGCTGATATCTTCTCTGGTTTGTTAGCCCTTTCAATAAAAAGTCATATAAAACAAGCAGTGTGTGTTTGAGATGTTGCCTTGAAATGCTCAAGTGCAGCTCCAAGTAACCGCAAATCTAGTTAGGCAAGTGAGCGTTTTGACTAAATAATTGTATGCATATTTTCCAGCTCCAAACTTTATTCACTTTAATGCTTATTAGATTTAAACATACCTGTTGGGCTTTTTTTCCTCCTCAAGCAAAATCGGCCAGAAGAGAGATTTATCTAATAAGAACACTAAGCAAGTCATTCAGAGGCACACAACACTCTTCAATTTGGCAAACATATCAGGGTGTGATTACAAGGTCATCAAAAGTTTCAAGTCTCAAGCGTTTTAAATGGGGGGAATAAAAACGAAACAAATTAGCTGCCAAAGATTTGAGAAAAATCTGACATGAAGCTACCAGGAACCCATTTTCCTCCAGTGCTGTCATATTTCAGAACTGCTACCTACCTGGAGGGCCCAAACAAGAACAGAGTGTTCAGTGCTCAGAGCAATTGCCAAGGCTGAAACCCAACCACCGCTGAAAAAGACACAGAAGTTGAAAGGTCAAGAATGATCTGAAGACAGGCTTTTAAAACGGTTTTATGGCTGGACAAAATGAGACATAGTTTTTATGGGTCAGTTGGATGGGCCCAAGGCTGGATCAGTAACCCAGGTAGCTGGTTCGGCTCTGGACCACCCAGCGCTGTCACACCTGGCCCAGCTACCGCGAGGAGTGACGGACCTGTAATGCACCAGATCTGTTGAGCCAGTTTCAGTGGCGTTAACCGCTGCCAGACTAATGTGCACTTCAAGCCAATGTACCGGGGAACAATTTTAAGTTCTTGTTTTTTGTTACACCAAAATATATTCAAAATTCAAATTGTAATTTTTAACTGAGTATAATCAAAGTTCATAAGATGTTAGAACCTAATAGTTTGACATTGCCACAAGTCACACTTTTACTTGAAAACGCACCTACTGGCTTTTACATTAACGTTGATTTTACTTGTTATTTCTACTTGATTTTACTTGTGGGGCTGCTAAACTTCAGTAAAAGGAGTCCAATAAAACAATCAGTTTCTCAAAAACTGAATCCATCATAATCCACAACCCCACTCTCTAATGGACTAAAAGTATCTGACTGAAAATTTTCCTCCAACGCTTCTTTAATTAAACCCTTAGTCAGAGGATTCCTACTAAATGGGAGTTAGGTGTTTTAATAGCATCACCATAAGCAAAAAGTCCTCTCTTAAACCATAGAGTCACATCTGAACACCATTTTTTAAACCCTCGCCTGAGAAACGAGAGAGCCATTGAACCAAATTTGACCAAATTTTTCTATTTGTTATTTTTATTTGATTTATTTTATTTTTAATTGATTTATTAATTTATTTATTGCAGTTAGACCTATAATTTTTTTGAATATTGAAACATGCTTCAATCGAATTCAGAAAAGTTTGATTTAGGTGGTCCCTGCAGGCTACTTTCAAGGATTAACCTGCAATTTTTGGTAATGAGAGAAGTCTACAGTTTAACCACATTTGGATGTTTTCTACTAAAGTTTTCTCACCCAGTCAGACCAACATGCTGCTTACAATTTGTCTTCTGGGACAGGAGTCCTTATTCAAGGTTTTGGCCTATGGTTGATGAGCGTTTTCGTTATCTTCTGAGTTTTAGTACATATCTTGGTTTGAGGATACGTAGTGTGGAAGTCTGTTAAAGGCTTCTACTGAGCAGTTACTGGTAAGACAAACAGGAAATACATTAACCCTCCAATTATCTTTGGGTCACAATAACCTTAAACTGAGTTTAAAAGCAGAAAACAAAACCCTTAAAAAATTTTAAACGTGAAATCCGATTGCTTTTCCTAGATTGACCCCAGCATTAGAAAAAGTCAAACGTTACCTTCATTCATATTACCATACAAACTGTACAAAAAAAGTTACAAATATTGTCTTTGGGTCATTTTGACCCAAAAGTACTTTTGCATTGAAATCACAATCACAGCCAGTTAACACCACAAAGATGTGAAAATGCTTTAGTTCATTTTGCTTTAGATTAATCAATAGCGGACAAAAACATGACAAAACAAAGTGGTCTTCTCCAGCACAACGCACTGCCTGCACACTGCCTGGATTTGGCAGCCAAGAGGGTGGCATTATAGATGAGGGCGTCTAGAAATAAGGGAACATATAGACTCTTATGATTTAAAATATTGCCACCTGGTCAGTATGTGGGCACACCACATCTCTCGACGTTGTTCTCAAGCCCCTTGGTTGATATAGCTAGGCCGGCCGCGTGTGCATGTAAGTCAGCATGCGTGCGTTTATATCCATGTGAAGAGCTGCCACTCAGGGCCTAGCCCCCCTCCCTGCCCTAAAATGCCACCGTCAGAGCACCACAGCTTTGGTGGAGAGCACCTCCAGCAGATCAAAATGTTATCTTTCTAACAGCATTATAAAGTTATGAGTTACTTAGTCTCCAGAAATGATCCTCCGAAAGGTGATGCTGTTCTGCTGCATAGAAGGCGACGGGTGAGAAGGGAAAGGAGGGGCCAGGTGGCAGCTGGAGTGAAGGTAGAAAGAGCAGCTGCTTGTCACACAACTTGTTTTGGTCTACAGGCGGTGCTCAAGCACCACCTTTAGCTATCAGGCTCCTCTCCTGTGGAACCAGCTCCCAGTTTTTGTCTGTGAGGCAGACACCCTGTCTACTTTTAAGATTACGCTTGAAACTTTCCTTTTTGATAAAGCTTATAGTTAGAGCGGCTTAGGTTACCCTGAGCTACCTCTATAGTCCTGCTGCTATAGACTTAGGCTACTGGGGGACATCAACATCTATTTCTCTCACTCTGCTGAGTTGTCCTGCTGTTCTCCAATGTATATTGGTTGTTGTTATTTCAACTTTTAACTTTTTGTTCTCTCTGTCTTTTTTTCTTTATAATAGGTACACATGGTCTGGCGTTCTGTTAGCTATGACATCATCCAGGGAAGACAGATCACCCGCTATCACCATATAACATAGGAAGGATTCCTGGATCAATGTGTGCTTCTGTGCTTTTCTGTCTCTGCTCTGTCTTCTCTAACCCCCAGTGGGTCGAGGCAGATGACCGTTCACACTGAGCCTGGTCCTGCTGGAGGTTTTCCTTCCCGTTAAAGGAGAGTTTTTCTTTCCACTTTCGCTTCATGCTTGCTCAGTATGAGGGATTGCTGCAAAGCCATTGGACAATGAAGACGACTCTCCCTGTGGCTCTACTCTCTTTCAGGAGGAGTGAATGCTGCTTGTCAAGACTTGATGCAATCTTCAGGGTTTCTTTAGATAGGAAACTTTTGACCAATGTGTATAATTTGATAGAATTGGTCTTTGGAAAGTGCCTTGAGATGACATGTGTTGTGAATTGGTGCTATATAAATAAAATTTAACTGAATTAAACCTAGTGGCGAATTATCACTTGTTGTTCCTATAACTGTATTCAGTGAGTGAAAAAGCAAAATAAAATTTCAAACTTGATTTGAGACTAAATTCATTACATGACAAATTCCATCCCTGCACTGAAGCATGGCGGCAGCAGCGTCTTGCTGTGACATTTTTTTCAAGCACTGGAAACTATTCGATAGAGGGGAAGATAAATGTAGCAGTTTGCAGATTGCTTTTGCCCTCAGACTGGGGCAAAGATTCACTTTTCCCATCCAGCTTGATGGAGTTCTAGTGGTTCTGGAAAGAGGAAAAGAAAGGTTGGTGCACCAAGTTGCTGCATCATATTCAAGATTGCTGTCAAAGGAGGAACAAGAGTGTTGGGAAAAGGCTGTGAACACTTTTGGACATGTTATTGTTTGTTTTAAATTATATTTGTAAAAAATCTAAAATTAAAATAACGTCATCATTTTGGGGTGGTGTGTAAAGTATTAAGGAAAACATAAATGTAATTTCCCCGGGAATAAGGCTGTGACAAAACAAAATGTGGAAAAAATAGAAGCACGGTAAATTCTTTCCAGGTGCAAAACATTATATAACCGTTTCTGTTTAGACTTGGTTATGTCGACTATCCTTCATGAAAACATCCATGTGCTGCTGAGGTGAACGGGTTCAACACCTTGGGTCATTCACTTGTCTGTCACAAGATTATGACACAACACAAACAAACCCAAGCTCTCCGGCTAATTCAGTGCCAACAGTTTACTTGGCCTACATATATTTGGCCTGTGGGGTGCAAACAAACATTTAAAGGTGAAAATTACATCTTGGCTTCGCTCTCCTTGTTTTTCTGTGCTAAACAAACTTTGACCGTTTCCTTTGTTTAGACACGTTACATAAGAGGCAATTAGGCAAAGAAAATGAGGGCCTTTATGGAGCAATTTGTGTTATTTTTGGAGGGTCTACAGATGGCAGTGTAGCACAAATAAAAGATGCTCAGGGAAGCTTCAGCTCCAGCTGGTCCCAGTTTTAAGGATGTCAGCTGTAGTCAATATGTTTTAAGAAAGCAAGGCACTTATTTATTTATTTTTTATTTATTCTTTTGCATTTTAATGTAAAATGAATGGAAACGTAAATAAAAAAAAAAAAAATGCATGCCCAGAATTATATCCATAACCTCTTTCATGATAATGCTGTCTTGAGTTGTGTTATTTTAAAATGGGTCGTACTTTTGATATCTAATAATAATATTAATCATATTAAATTGTACAACACCTAAAGCAGCTTGAGTGCTGGATGTGTGAAGAGATGAGGTTGACTGCAGAAGTAAGGTGGTCATAAGTAAACAGGCCCATGGCTGTGAATGGCTGGGTGTGTTGGTTCTGACTGTATGTGTGTTAGCGGTGAGACACCGGATATGTGTTTCCTTATCTGTCTGTCTGACTCTCGGTTGGGACATACGTGTGGGCCCCATATCGGCGGGTAGTCCATGGCTGTCAGTGTGAGTGTGTGTTGGGTTTGCTGCAAAAAAAAGAAAACGAAAAAACATTTCAAATAACTTTCACAATCTTCTTTGGCGATCTTTTCTGTTTCTAATTTAAATCAACTAATTGCTGGTGTTTGAAAAGTCGCACCACAGACGCAGCGTTTCCTCGTGGTCCTGTATTTTTGCGTTTGGTTTGGGTTGCTGCTGTAAATAAACTCATTTCCAATTTTATTACCATCTTTCAGTGCACATGCTTATCATGGGCTGGTGAAAACAAGTGCTGAAGTGAAGGAGCTTTTTGTTAACCCTGAAAATACATTTGATCATTTTAATTAACAGGGACAAATTCATTAAATAACACTAAATATATGAAACATTTAGAAATATGTGGATAGAAACATATGGATCTCAGGGCCAACAACAAACGATAGACTTATAAAACAAATCAGACATATTATATGATTATATTCAAAATGTTCAGCTTAATCTTTGCTTAAGTGGGAAATTGCAAGTGTCACTGGAGCAAAAAGTATTTACCCTCTGTTAACATTGTTACATTTTTTCAGGTTACAAACACAAACTGCAATGTATTTAGATCTGATGGACTATTGCAAAACAAAGTAGTGCATTTTTATGAATTAGAAGGAAAGGCATACATGGTTTAACGTCAACACAACATGACCAGGGTGGAACATAGAGGTGGCAGCATCGTACTGTGGAGATGCTTTTTCTCAGCCGGGACAGGGAAGCTAGTCAGGGCTGATGGGAAGACGGATGGGGTTAAACACAGGGCAGTCCTACTACCGCCTGAAAAAGAGGCTCACCTTCCAGTAGAACAACAACCTTGAGCAAACAACAAGAGCTACGATGGAACACTTTGGGTAAACATTTGTTTGTTAGAGTGGCCCACTGAAAGTCCAAGCATAAATGCAACTGAGAATCTGTGACAAGACTTGAGATCAATGGTCAGAGATGCTCTCCGTCCAATGAAAGCCAGCGTTAGCTGTTCTGGAAAGTGGAACAGCTAAACATTTCATTTTCCAGACGTGCAAAGCTGGTGGAGACGTTCTGCAAAGCACCAACTCAGGGGGTCTGTAAGACAAAATCCCGATGGCATCCATTGCAGTTTTCAGTTGTCACACGACAAGATGAGGAAAAGTTCAAGGTGCATGGATACTTTTGTGAGTCAATTCTTCAAGCCTTGACCTTTTTTCTAACAAATTCCGCAATTCAAGCTGGACGTCAATTTTTGGGCCAAATTGGGACTGGTAATGACTCCCTCTTCTCTTATTAGTCTCTTGAGTTTATCGTAATTTGGTGGCTGGTGTTTATTCACCTTCTTTTTGGGCACTTGGGAGGCAGGTTCTCGGTTGAGTTCATTTCTAGTAATTTCACTGACCACATGTCAAGGGATGGGATCTTCAGGAAAGGCATTTAGAACAACAAATACGCTAGGCAAGCCAAAATACTGTTCAAAATTAAGGTGTGGCAAAGAAAACAATCAAATTAAAACACAAAAAAAACATAAGAAATGCAATAGTTAAACAAAAGATCTTTTGTATCAGTTTTCCTCTGTGCTTTAAAACAGATCACTAAATTCTGACTGTTTGTTGGAAGAAGCTTCTGCTGAAGGATATTTGAGCGAACCGGTCCATTCAGTTGGAGGAAAAGCAGACCCACACATGGATACTATCAGGCTGCTTCACTGCTGGCATGACAGAAAACTCCTAGTAGCTCCCACCTGTAGAGGAAATGATGTTCTAGATGTCCCGAATAATTAGAAGCAGAGTCCATCACAGAAAACAACTTGACACCAGTCTTCTGCTGTTCTTGTGTTTCATGCAGAACTTCAGTCTGTCCTCCATGTTTTTCTTGGACATGTGTTGCACTTCTTGATGTTTGTCATTATTTTGTTGTTGTTTTTAGAGCCTAAACTATTGTCTGTGAGTGTAAATTTATGCAGACCGATAAAATATTCTAAACATCTATTGAGATGCATCAAATCCAGAGGCTGTGTTGAGTGACAATGCCATTTTCAATTTGAAAAACAAAGACACCAACATCACTGGAGGAACAACAGTTTGGCATTCAGTTCTGTCATCCACATTTTATTAACAGACACACAAGAAATTATAATTTCATCGCCTTATAGTCTGTATTCTCTGACTAGATTCAGTACATATCCCATTCCATCAGGATTGTAAATAGTGACTACAGTTCACTGGCCTTGCCAACCCACAGTATTACGCATCCAACTGAGCAGCTGTAGCAACTCACAGAATATAGGAAGCAACGTTGCTGCACTGGGCCACAGTGGTGGATCAGTGGAAGGTGGTGGAGATGAGATGGACTCCTCAAACTCTCGAGTTTGATGCGTGTCAGAGACATAAACTTCTAAATGCACAGATCTGCGTTTGTGTATCACAAATTATTCCTCCTCAAAACACATGTCAATGAAAAACACAGAGGTCTCGTTTCTTAGAGGCAGGGAACTTCAACTCCACTCCAGCTTCAATAGGTGCATTTTATAAGCTATTCATCAGCTATTACAGCACAATATGGCAACCTCACACAAGCAGACTATATGACGTGTCACAATGGCCTTCTGAGAAACAAGCCACAATGTGAAATGCAACAGCAAAGATGTTGAGAAAACTTCTATCCCTGCTCATATAAGAACAATAAACATGTTAAATAAGTTATTTCCTACACAATACTTTGTAAATGCACCTTTGTATCCTTTTGGGGGGTACATTTCTGAAAGCCTTCCATAGACTAACATATTTGCCCATTCTTTGCAAAACTCCTCAAGCTTGCTCAGATTGGCTGGAGAAAGCCAGTTGTCAAATTCACTTTTTAATCTTGCAACAGATATTCAGTTGGGTTTGGGTCTGGTATGTCTGGCCCAATCTAACTCATTAGTATGGTTTGATCTAAACCACTCAAGTGCTGCCCTGACTGTATGCTTGTTGTCGTCTTAGAGAGTGACCCTCTACCCTGGTCTCAAAGCTCTTGCAGCCTGTCACAGGGATTACTCTAGGATTACCTTAGCTTTAACTCCATTTATCTTCCTATCAACTATGAAAAGATTGCTTTTGCCTCGGCAGAAGAAAAACATTCACACGGCATGATGCTTTCACCTCCATGCTTCATTTTGGGGATGGTGTGTTCAGGCTAATATGAAGTATTAGCTTGATGCCTCTTAGCTTAACACTCTTGTCAACCTGTTTCACTTGGAGATGGGGTGTGTTCAGGGTGGCATCCAGTATCAGTTTTCCTCCTACCTGGTGTTTTAGGTAAAAAAGTTAAATTTGGGTCCCATCTATTATTCATTTGTCTATTATTCGTTCATCGTGGTAACACATATTTGCAATAGAGGTTCCTGATTCTTGATCTACGAGATCACTTTTGTCTAAACATGTGTGATCTGTATTTGGTATATTGTATTGTGTTGTCAAATGAGAGTGTACAGAAGTGGAAAGGGCCATTTTGAACCCTTTAAGAAGTCAATGATGGTTTCCAAACCCAACCAAGTCTCCAGCCAGATCTAAGCAAAGACAAGGAGACAGCAAAATAGTGCAAAAATAATCTCTGTCTCATCTAGGATGAAGTGCAAGATTTAGAAAATGGTGAGTTTTTTTCTTCAAAAGTCTTCACTTAAGAACCACAGACATGAGTTTGAACATGCTTCTAAAGTAAATGTTGAGAAACAATCAGATTATACATAACACTTTAGTTGAGCTTATTCACATCCAATATTACCCTTTTTTCTGGTTGTAAGCAAGAAGGATAAAACATTTTTTATCTGTTGCCAAATTTAACAAAAACAATAATTTGAAAGAATTAGAGTAAACCGGCTGGCATTGATGGCATTGATGAAAAATGTATTCAAACACAATGTAAACCTTTATCATGTTAAACGGCACTGCAGGTTGTCTAGAAGTTCTTTATTTGATGTTATTTTAAGTCAGTTATGGTAAAAGTGCTTCAGTAAATTTGCTTTGTGGAGTGTGAAAAGTCTTTTATTAGACCTGCATTTCAAGTTAAAAGATGTTTCCATGAAATCACCACATGATTTCAAATACAATTGTATGTTTTTGTAGTTTGTGAGTTTTGAAGCATTTGTGATTTATTTTGTCTTAATGTGAGCTTAAAGTACTTCTTGATTCTGAGATCAAACAAGTTGCTATATATTAGAAAGTTCATATATTATTATGACCCGAGGGGGGAAAAAAAATAAAAATTCAATGATAAAGTGAATTTTTAAGGCTTTTTAGCGCAAGGCTCATAAAAAATGTTGCGCTGGGTGTCATGTGACCGATGACATCATTCGTTGACAAGCGTTGATCTGTTGACATTGCAACAAGTTACTTCCTGGTTGCAAACTCGCTTTCTCAAACACAAATAGACGAATTAAACATGGCTAAAAAGTGTGTGGCTTATGGTTGGTCAAATACCAACAAGGATAATGTCGCCTTACACATATTTCCGAACCCGAAAAGTCCCGGAGGTGAGAAAATCCTCGCTGAATGGAATCGGCAAGTAGCCGGTAGCCTCTAAACTTAAAACTGAGACACTGTGGTTTGTGCTTAATGTACATCTTTTTCTTTTATGTGCTGTTTTGGCGAATTTCAGCCATCATAAACGATGCCAGGCAATCGGGCTTGTTTTTCTCAGACTTACCCGAATCGTAACAGACGCTTGCGCTGTCTTTCGTGTTAAAATCATCACTTTGTGATTCTGCATTTGAACTTGTCGTTGCCTTCTTCATTGTACTCTCTGTAGCGTAGCCTGAGCTACATCAACAAACTACGTCATCGTACCACATGACCCAAATTGTGGATTTTCAGCCTAGCGGCCACCGAGGGACAGTTTTTAGTCCTTAAAAAAACCTTTAACGGCGCAATCACAATCCTAATGCCACCTTTTTTGAAAATATGGTCACTAATGCATGTATTTCCGAGTTGGTCGATCTCAGAATCAAGAAGTACTTTAAGGGGAATATGATGGTATAAACATTTCTCAATAGATAATTTTTTAAAAGGTTACCAGTGGGCCTACAAAAATAACCTTTTCTGAAGAATCAGAGGACCAAAAAAAATTAAGTAATTCTTTCAACACAAACAGTTTAAGAAAATAAATGCGGGTAAGGTTTAAAGTTAATCCCAAAGAGTTAACGCCCCCTTGAAAAATACAAAAGAACCAAACTGCAACTGTTTACAACTCAGCAGCTCAACTGAAGAAAAGCAAAGATCAAGAGAAAGTGCACCTTTCTTTGCATCTGATTTAAGGTTTAAGGAGCAAACCGCAAAGCCTCAGAAGGAGCGAGACAGGCTCAAGCATGCGTCTGAGCACCTGCATGCATGCGTCTCTGACTGTGTTTGTGTAACGCTTGCATGCATCCGTGGACGCGCGCGTGTGTGTCTACACACCCTCGCTCCGAGGCTCTGGTCAGATGGTGCATAGCTGTGGCGGGACGCAGCCCGAGCGCCTCTAGACTACACTGAGTCAACAGCGTCTGCTCTCACTTAGGGAAGACATGATAGGTCTTGTCTCATTTGGTCCCTGACTAGTGTGGTGAGACTCCCGTAGCTTGTGTATGGACGTGTCATTTTAGGTAAAATAGCAAAATAACAAGCAGAAGAACAACATGCGTCAATGTCTCAGCTTACTAACGTCATATTTTCAGTCTATCCTTTCTTTGGGTCATGGAGGGATTTAGTCCCTGAAATGATGGATGGAAATAGATTCAAACAGCAGCCTTGGAATCATTATGTGCAGTAGAAATGCATCCTGTAAATATTTCTCATTTAGCGGTCCTCTTGAAGTCTACATTTTTGAGATAAGCCATCTTTGCAAAGCAAAACTTTGAAAAAAAATGTTTTTTCTTCTTTTTAAGAACCTCTGTCTTGAATTAGCACCCTCAGAAGTATTCAGACCCCTTATAAATTGTCACATTTTGCCACATTTCTACCTCAAACTCAAATGTACTTTGATGAGATTTTAGACCAACACAAATAGCGCACACTTGTAAGGTGGAACGAAAATTATTTATGCTCTTCAAAATATTTTGCAAATAAAAGGCATTTACTCTTGTACTCCCAGAAGTTGTCTCAACATTTTGCTGTTGCATTTGACATTTGTGGCTATTTTCTCAGAAGGCCATTGGGACACGTTAAAAAAGTATGCTTGTGTGAGGTTGCCATATCTTACTGTGACTAGACTAGACTTATGTAGGAATAAAAAGACTCTCGGAACAGAAACTATACTTTAACATATTTAATCTAACAAGGCAGAGGGATGATTACAGCTTCAGTACTGGACTCTCACACATAAAGCCATGCGGACAGGTTAAGATCCAGAAGCGAGAGAGTGTCACTCATCAATTATGTAAACATTATATAGAACTAAGTGTGCCCACCTCATTATGCAAGGCGCGATCCGTATGACATCAGTGTTCCTCGGATGAATTTGGCGGAGAATATAACACTATATTGTGGACGTAACCAAGCTGACCCATTTACCCGTAATCAGTCATTCTGTCCAGTCTAAGTATGTCAGCCTCCGATCACCCTGAGAGATACCTAAGATCTGATGAGGTCAAGCAGCTGAAATGGGTGAAATACTGAGGAGTTATTTCTGACATCAGTGGAGCTGAATGCAGGCCTGAGGAAACAGAAATACATGTGACTAGTTGCTCATGCACTTCATTAAGTGTCCAGATAGACAATTTACCAGAAAGGGAACTTAGAGGGGCCCTGTGATGGACTGGCGACCTGTCCAGGGTGTTCCCCCGCCTCTCGGCCATTGACAGCTGGAGACAGGCACCAGCACCCCTCGCGACCCCAATAGGGATAAGCGTGTTGGAAAATGGATGGATGGATGGAACTTAGAGGCCAAGAGAAACTAATTTCTCTGGTCGGATTAAGAACAGAACCCTCTTTTAGCTAAACTCCCAGCATCATGTCAGAAAAAATAACATCCCTGCCTTGCCAATCATTCACACTATCATTCCCAAGTATGATGGCGGCAGCATCATGATGTGGGATTTTTTTATTTTTCTGTGAAAGGAACTTGGGCTACTGGAGATGAATAAGTGAACATGATGAAGGAAAACTAGGCGGGGTTTTTATCCTTCTGAGGCTGGATTTACCCAGCTGTGGCTACTACTGTGTGTAGAAGTTGCTATGAAAGCACTGTAATTTATGTGGAGTTCAGGTCATGGACATGAAGAGTAGAGAGACAGAGATTTAAATTTGCTCACTGTCACTTTTTAAATAATTCAAATGTGTCCAGGAATAGCAGAGAAAAGTTGATAATTATAGTAGATGAACACTGTGTGTCTAAATTAGCGGCACCATACACCGTAATATCACTTTACTCCCATTAATAAACACTTTATTCAGGGAAATCGTGTTTTGTTTGCGAGTGTCTTTGGGGTAACACATTGCAAAAGTAGCAGATAACATAAATATAATAAGGTTTACAGTAGTACATCATATTGCTTTAAAAACTACGACGATATATTCCTCTTGATCATCGCTTAGACTTAGACTTAGACAAACTTTATTATTATTTTGTATGCACAGAGCGCATACAAAACAAAATTTCATTGCATACAGCTTACGACAATGTGATGAGATTGCAATTGAAATAAAATAACATTACAATATAAAGTGCAGCAGTGATAAGCATGTACAGTGTGGGAGAAAAACAGTTTTTAAAAAAGTGCGCAGAAGAAAGTTCCACCATGTTTATAGTGCAAAAATAGTGGTGCAAAAAAAAAAGGCATTAATTTGAAAAGTTCAATGTTGGCAGTGCAAAATGATAATGGTGCAAAAATGCAGTAAACATTCAGTTGTGTACTTTTAAATTTAAATGGATCGTAAAAGTTCAGCAACGTTGGCAGTGCAAAAAAATAATGATGATCACAGTAAGGTGTGCTCTACAAAAGCATTTTACTATGGCATCTCGAGACCGTCAATCCGTATGGTGCTTCAGACGTGCACCATGGTGAATCTAGAACCTGCTTCCAGCCCCTTCACCCCGCACTGAAGAAAATACCCGTCTCTCCCCCACCTCAGTGTGGCTCTCTGTCTTTAGCGTCCCTGCTTAACACAGAAACAGTCTCCCTGCAGAGGACAGACAGCGTCATTTAACAGTCGGTGTTTCGAGAGAATCATAGTTCTCTTCGTTGCTGTCCGCAATCTTTGAATGTATTTTGGTAGCTCAAAAATGCCTCTACCCATAATGCACCGCACAGACCAAGATCTGCAATTCGCTTATTCTTTAATAAAGAATGTTCCAGAGTGTTTTGGACCTTAGGCAAAGGTGAAGATTCATTTCCCAAAAAGACATTGTCCCAAAATGACGATCAATGACTTCAAGAGCAGTGAGTGAATCCTCTTGAGATACCCATTTAGAGCCTGGTCTGAGGTCCAATGATCCGTCACTGAAAAGTCCCAACAGTGGCCACTCAAACCCGACTGAGCGTAAGAGGAGCAGCAAAGAAGAATGTTGGAAAATGTCAGAAAATAGGTGCACTAAGTTGATAAACACATTCCCAACAAGACTTCAGAAAGCATTGGAAAAAGTCTGTAAACTTCTGTACGTGTAATTTTATTTGTAAGATGTTGAATAAATTGTGTGTGTGTGGGGTGGGGGGGGGGGGTTGGTCAAGTAAACCTTATTAAGTGCTTATTATCTCCAGATATTTGAGGAAAAGGTGAGTTTGATTCGATTTGTGAAAAAGGCTGCAACATGACAAAATGTCTTAAAAGAGAAAATACCCGCCTCATGTGCTGCTTATCAGGGTTTGCGTTTTCATTGTGCAACGCTAGGCAACGTAATGGCTTTCACAGCATGGTATTCCCCTGGAAAACAACAAGTTAGTCATCCCAAACTGTTACAAAACGAAGTTGAGAAAGAAATGAAAGTTATGTAACATTGTTTAAAAGAAAAAAAAAAATCAACCAAATTATGGTTTGGTGGTAGCCCTCTGGAAAAGGAAAGATGTCTCATTAAACAAAACCTAAGACACAAAGTCACTTTCCAATTTTGAGTCACCAAGACTCTTTACACACCACCTTTTTAAAGACCCATTTTAAAGAACCTCATACATGATTCACACCACAAGACACAAATTTATGTTCTATTATTGAACTCTTATCCGTCCCCTGCCGCCTACGCAACAAACTCGCCTGTGAACCTTCTGTTTTCTTGGACGCTGGCGAGTATGGATCATGTTTTCCACATTGTTGTGGTACAATCGTCACTTTCAGCGTGTTGTTGGGAGAGATTTCATGTGATGGATCAAAAACAATGCAGTGCACAGCGTTGAAATAAAAGGTAAAGGACAAATGACTTTAAATTCTATTTTCAAAAAAAATAAAAAAAACTGAAAAATATTGATCATATTGATTTGGCATTCAGTTCCCCTCGGCTCAGGTGCTCCTGAATAAAACGTGCACGCCACACTGAACACAGCACGCTGCCTATGAAACACGGTGACGGCAGCATTAGGCTGTGGGATGCTATTCTTTCTAGACTTTATTTCAGTGTCTAGATTTGCTGTTAGAGACACACCGCAAAATACTCACAGCTGCAAGTATAGTGAAAGGTGTCTCTACAAACTGTGCACTCATAGAAGGCTTAAATGAAAATGCTCAAGGGCCAAGAGCAGCAGTCTGTGGGATACAAACTGGGGAACTTGCGGCCTTCCCAGGATTTACGTGCACTGCTCAAACCACTAGGACACCATGCTCTTGGAAACAGGTTGGATCAACAAGTGAATCCAGACCTTCAGCACAGCAGAACCTCTTTGGGAAGATTTAGAGCAGCAGCAGGCCAGCTCTTCTCATCCAACATTGGTGTCTGACCTCACAGATCTGTTTTTAGAGAAATGGCAGAAGAAAATCCCATAAACACACTTCTAAACCTTTCAGAGGGCCTTCTGAGAAGATTTGAAGCTGCCATAGCTGCAACAGGGTCCGTCATATGAACTGCTAACTATATTTTACAGACAAGGGAATACTTCAGACAGTATAGTATGACAAGGTGTGTTTAGTGTAAGACTTATTTCAGGAAAATGCTTCTTTTATAATGTCTACAACATGGTTTAAACAAAACTCCAGCAAAAAAAAAAAGTCAGAATATTTGTAACCTTTTTAATAAAGGAAATGATGGAAAATGCCGGCAGGCCATCATTTGTGAAACCTGTCATTAAAAATAGCCCTTCCTGTTTCTCTCAGGATGTGGCTCATTTCACTCCACCACCCTAGCCCTTGCTTTCCTATATGGTTTTTTTTCCCCCTCGGTAGTATGTCATGTTTTTTACTCTCTGATTTGCAGAGTGAAAAGTGCAGGTTTCCAATGTTTGAGTACATACTGCAACAAATGGTCCTGCAATGAGAAGCAAAATAATACACCCTGTGTGAAAAAATACTTTGATTTACCTGATGTTGCTTATTTGGCCAGTACACTCGTCACTGTAAGCCAGCATTCCTGGAGATAATTGGAAATGTTTACTTCTACGTGTTTTGAACTAAAACGAGATCCAATTTTACCGATTTAAAGGCAGAACCTGCAACAACATGTCTGTTAGCTGTCTTAAAGTTATTGCACATTGACCAGGACTCAGCATTAAAACAACTAGAAGGTCTCCTTGTGTTATAGAACTGGAGGCAAACAAGATTTAAAACAAGCCTGTGGCAAAGTTCGTTGGTATTTTTCTGTCTCATGTGGTATATTGTATATACAATAACAAGTGGTAAAAAAAAAAAAATGTTGCTTGTAATCACATCGTTTTACCACATTGTGCTTATCCCATTTGTTTTCCACCCTGAAAACGCTTGTGTTTTTACAGCCCTAAGGGGGTGGATGATTCCCTAATAAATGCCGCAACCGCAATCCAAGCCTCCCCCTCAGTTTTCCTCCGCGATATTTTTAGAAGAGGGGTCTGTCCTAAATCTTCAAGGGCAAGGGCGGAGGAATTGTTTTTGTCGCTGCTCGTATTACCGCTTCTCTGCGGTGGCTTGTGCTGAGCTGGTGCCTCTGTACGTCACAAGGATCCTGCGTGAGGTTCAGCCAGGCTCCGGGATCTATTAAAGCGGGAGCCAGTAGTCCGGCTGATTGGGCAGCCAGTGACGAAGGACTGTCCCATGAATCTCCGTTTGGTTCTATTTTTGGGTCGTAACGCGTCTGTTTTACATTCGGAGAGAAGCCACAATTTCCTGTCGAACAGCGCTATAAAAAGCTGATTGTTTACCTGCAGGGCCAGGCAGCGGATGGACGGACAGGCTGAGGTGTCACCAAAGCTGAGCGGGACTTTCTTCGATCCAGCAGAATTGGGGACTTTTTTTTTTTTTTTTGGTTTGTTGTCCTGGCTCACTGCCCGTCGCTTCCTTTCTCCCACTTCGCTTTGAGGTTTCCTAAACGTCAGCTGTGATGCACCACCAGGCCTTCACCAAAACTCACCACAGGCAGGCCCATGAAGTACCAGCAGCCCAGGACTCAGTTTAACTCCTCCAAACAAAGCCTCATCCTGAGAAAGTACATGTTTAGCAGCAGTTTTCCCTCAAAGCGGATCATGTCTGAGAGATAACAAATAAAAATCAGTCAGCATTCGGTCTCATGCTTTTCTGCAATGCAGCAAATGCGACAAACTCCAAATGCTCCCCTTTCTGTAATGTAAACACAGGAAAACGGATTAAAAAGATGAACTGTAAACAGCTGGTGTATTGCAGAGCAAATTGTTCAGTGCAGCAACCAACAATTATGTCAAACTTGACTTCTACATTTAAAGTTAACTATATATTCCCCGTTATGAAGGCTGACCTTGTTCAAACATATTGGCAAATAAAGAATGTCCCTTCAATGTAAAAAATACAGACACTGTAAATGAACTTTGTTTGTTTGGAAGATTATGCTCCAAACCGATCTAGCGGCATCTCTGCCATTCCTCTGGCTGGCTGACGTCCAGTGTGGTTTTCCCTCCAAAGAGTAATCACGGCACAGACTCATTCAGACACCTTCTGGTTCCAGGACAGCCGAAAAAAAAAAAAAAAAATGATGGCAGCCATCTGCCGTCTGAGAGGGAAGAAAAGAGGCATCTTTACTATGTCTGAGGTTTGGAGACGTCAGGTTAAGATTAGAGAAACAAAAACTCAGCCCAACAATTATCTTACTAATCCTGGATTCATTATGTAACTAAACCGCCTCTCAGTGTCATGCAAGGCAAATAAGAAACGGAATAAATATTGTGTTTACCTGTGGAAGAGGATTTGGACATCATTCGAAACAGATGGCCCAGTAAAACAGCAGTTAAGCACTTTTCAGTAAATCTCTTTTGGTTTCTTGCAGAGTTACATAAGGGACGCTTCATAGCTCCAGGCCACTTTGTTTAGAGTTCTGCCTGGAAAAAAAAAAAAAAAAGAAAAAAGCTAAGTAGGTTGAAACCAGGTCATAAGGTCAGCGAACCAGACTGATAATTGCTGGCTTGTGTGACAAACAGAGCAGAGCAACAACAACAGCAGAAAAAAAGTGGCCATGCTGTTTAAGCGAGACAAAGGCAGAGCTGCCATGTGTGTAACCTGCCAGCAGCAGGAGCAGCAATCCAAACCACCGCACTGGAATAACTAAACACCCAATAGAGGAGTCGCATGAAACAAATCTGCCCAAAAAGACCTCCTAAGAATGATGAATTCGAGTTTGTTCATGTTTGAAAATGTTTCTGATTTTTTTCACCTCCTCTAACTTTACAACAAACTAAGCTAGCAAAACCTTTGATTGTCATTATATGCCGACCAGTGAGATGTCCTTCTGTTCCGTCTGCAACAAAGACACATACTGGGTCCAGCTGCCCTGCTATGGAAAGGAAATCTGAGTAGAAAGAGTTGCAGGGGGTGGCAGTAGCCCGGTTAGTGCCCCTGTTTGGGATAGACAACAGAGAATTGCTAAGCCAGCAGATCAATGGGATGAGAAACAGAGAAAGTACCTATAGTTGCATCACTAGGCGCTCAGGGGCTCTGTCCAGCAAAGAAACAGGCTCAAAGACATAAATATTGCAACCTATATGGAAAGGGAACATGAAGCTATGGACAGAAATGACTCAGTCGATGGCCCCTTCCTGGAAAGAGCAAAACCCGAGCCTGCCCACAAATCTATCAGCAAAAATCACAGTGCGAGAAAGCCGTAAAAAGTCGAGACCGGGGCCGAGGTGCATCTTCCAGCAGGGCCGTTAAAACGCTGTGACAAAATGGGAAAAAGGGGGGGGGGGGGATACTTTTACCAGGCTCCGTATCGCTGTAACAGCATGACAGAGATCGATCTTTGACTATGTCTTGTGAATGGGGCCGGTGTGAGGAGGGTGTCACATACCTCCAGGCTGGACTCACTCACAGCAACATGTGAGCGAGTCGGGGGGGGGGGGGGGGGCCTGCAGAGCGAAGACGCAGATCTGATGCAAGACAGGAAGCGGGTCCGAGTCAAAGATCAACCAGACTGACACGGTGGGGGACAGATTAGGAATTGCGCTGCAAGTTAATGAATGTGGCGGGGTTGGGGTTGGGGTTGGGGTTGGGGTTGGGGGGGAGGAGGCAGCGGAAGATGCAGTTATAATTGCTTGCGTAGGCTGACACATCTGGATTTATGGGCTGCAGTGCACTGGAACTGTGCCACTCATTTAAGACTGCTTATTTAGGAGCTGTGAGAAGAAGAAGAAGAAGAAGAAAAAAAACACAGCCGATATTTTGCCTGCTTGTTTCCTCAACAGTTTCTGGCCCCTCCTTTTGCTTTGCTGCTTCTAAATTTGTCCCCCTCATCACCACCGCCACCACCTCTACACAACCACCCCCCCACCCACCCACCCGTCTCCTTGCTCCAACGTAAGAAGCCAAAATGACACCATTATTTTGACTAGACTGTTTTTCCTCCCAGAGAGAGGGAGGCCAGAGGAAGTGTAGGTGACCCAGACTGGTTAACCACCACGCAGCCACGGCCTGGCCGGGGCACTGCCGCCCCCTCAGCACACCCTCTTCCATCCATCTTACTGCCTGCCAGGTCCACATTACTACTACTACACGCCGTGACCGCACGTGGCCTCGCTCCAGCGCCAGTCTCCCGTTGGGTCCGCATTTCTGCGCTTTCTCTTTCTGCGCCGGAGTAAACAGTCTGGCCGTCTGGCCAATCGGCTGTAGCGAAGCTCCTTTAGGTTCGCTTCGCTGGCCATTTTCTGCACATCGTCGTGTTTAGGCCCCAGCGGCTCGCACGCTCCTCGCTCGTCCCTGCACACGCACAGCGGTGCAGCATGCGCGTTGTTTTCGTGCTGCTTTCTCTGCCGACGAATTGCACCACCTCAAACCCACTATCTGGGAACGATCAGCTGAGGAGTCTTGGCTCAGAGGCTTAAGTTGTTGTTTTTTTATTTTATTTTTTTATTTTCTGAACCCAGCAGGGGAAGAATTAGTCCCGTCTCCAGTCAGGAAGCACATAAAATATATGTGTGCATTTTACTAACAAGCGTTTATGGGCAGCGTTTACAAAGAGCCAGCAGGGCAGCTTCTAGACAGAGTGTAACCATGATGGGACGAGGACTCTTTAAAAGTCTGCATTAAATGTCATCAACTGGCCCATGCCTTACCTTTTTTTCCCCTCAGTTGCTGAACCGCTGAAATATTTGGGGACAGAAAGGTCCACTGTAAACATTTCATGTTGTGCCACATTCACAGACGCGCACCACTCACACCTCAGTGGCTGTGGTGTTTCAGACCATTTCTCTGGAACTGAAATGCTGTCCGAGACATAACAATAGCTGGTCAGACTTTTCATGTCTTATTTGGCTAGATTTGTCTCATGGATGTTGTTGCACTTATGCATCCTTTTATTGTTAACCTCACAGGTTTGCATGATCGACTAATGTGTCAAAGCATTTCTAGCCTTTGTCGTGTTGCAACTGCAATATATTCTGACAGGATTATTTGGATGGATGGATGGATGGATGGATGGATGGATGGATGGATGGATGGATGGATGGATGGATGGATGGATGGATGGATGGATGGATGGATGGATGGATGGATTATTAGTAATGCATCAACACATAGTAATGCATATGCTGGAGGAAATCTAAAAAGTCAGCATTTCTATTTAGCCTTTAACTCTGACACACCTAATGTAATTTAAGCAACTGCTTCAAAAATTTACTTAATCAGTGAATAGAGTCCCACTCATGTGAAGTTAAATTTAAGAACAAATGGCCTCAGAGGTTTGTTGAAGAGAATTAGTTAACACGCAGCATTGGTCTGTCCAAGAGGTGACAATTGTAACTATGGAGGAGCTGCAGAGATCCACAGCTCAGGTGAAAGAATCTGTTAAAAAATTATGAGCCGTGCACTTCACAAATCTTACCTTTATGGAAGAGTGGCAAGAAGAAAGCTTTTTTTTTTTTTTTGAGTTGCGAATGAAAGCCATGAGAAGTTTGGTCTGCAGTTTGGCACAAGTCATGTAGACACGGCAAAAAAAAAAAGCAGAAGAAGGTGCTCTGGTCTGGTGAGACCAAGACTGCAAGACGCTGTCTTAACACCCGATTTATAACACTTTCATGGAACATCGCACTCCTTCATTCAACTTGAAATCTCACCTTGAAACAAAAGCATGAAATCACATCTAAATGCCGCTCCGCGTTACGTAACCTCTCTCGTTTTACTGCGGGAGCTAGCTGAATTACTAAAAATGAGGCACTAGCTTGCCTGGAGCAGAAACGTGAAGTGATGAGTCATTTTTTTTTTTTTTTTTTTAAGAATAATAATCCCATATTTGCACATGGCGAGACACCAGGCCCCGGCGGTGGTCTGCCTCCCTGCCGAACTTTCCATGTTTCTTCTCTGCGGTGATGATGATGCTGGTGTCAGTCCCAGTCCAGACACTGTCAGATTTTCCTGCACAGCTGACGGTTTTTCCCCCCCGACTCTTGAAAGGATTGACCGGCATCACACCAAGCGATGATGTATTTCTGCAGACAACAAAGAGCTTTGAAGACAGTCACTTGTGTTTTATTTTCTAAAGGGCATAGAACAAAAATTTATTGGGCAGATTTTGGTGTATTTCTTTAAAGTGACATATTTGCCAATACATTTTCCAAGAAGTACTTTGAGCCACCAAATCCTTCAAATTTCCCAACAACAACATAGACTTTAAAATGTATTATCCAATTCAACGAGACTTCTTCACAAGTATTCTGTGGAAAGGGCCTTCACTTTTTCCACTAACAGTGCAAGTTTTAGGCAAACGGGATGACTAATTAACCCAGCACATTCTATTTATCACTGTATCAGCAAGTTATGCATTCCCGAAAAAGCCATGTGATGCTTTTAATCACTGATGACACGCAACATGCTCTGCTCCATATAGATCCTAACACCTTTACGCAATATTAGAAGAAACTCATAGGGTGATTTATTTTAGACCAGTTCAGTTTAATTCTTTTAGAAAAGAAATTTCCCCTGAATTTCTTTTCAAAATACAACTCAGCTTTTTGGACGAGGACGTATGGGAATTCTCGACAGTCAAGCCTTTTCTTGTGAACAGCTATAATCTAACCACCATGTTGGTTAACTGACTGAGTTGTAATTTTGTTGTTCCAGGACACCACGGGGTGCAGGAAGAGAGGGTTTCGGGTTTTAAAATGAGTGCCATGTTGGCAACTTATGGATGTGTCACAGCTCTGCTTTATCATCAACTCCTTTTCCGGGTTTAATGTTGGAAAACAATGATTTAGAAAACTTTCTTCCGCCTGAATTATTTTTTTGTAATTATTTTACTCTGTGTATTTTTTTGTGTGTACTTTAAAAATACTGCCATTTGCACATAACCTTATATTTGTCTGCCAAAATGCATAATCTTTAAATATTAAATCATCAGTTATTAGTTACTCAGTACTTGAGTAGCTTTTTTACTCTTTAGCAATTTCTTGGCTGACTATTACTTTTACTTGAATAAAAATATGAAGCAGTGCTACTCTTGAGTAAAATTTTTGACTACTCTACCCACCGCTGGTTGTGCAAGACTAAAATCCTCTCAGAATATGACAAAGTAGCTTTATAAATCCAGATTTGTAACGCATGTACGTAGGGAACCTGATATTAAACCAAGCACCGAGTGGGTTTTTAATAAGTTTGTTATAAAACAGGATGGTGAGATGTTAGACAAGCAGGTCCGAGAGGCTAGAGTCCTCATAGTCCGATTAGACCAGGAGAAAGTGGCTGAGGTGTGCGGATGGTCAGGCGACACAGGCAGATGCAGAACTGGGCACACTTGGTGGTAGAAATGGGCTTGACTGAAGCTGCCGAAGTGCAGGCAGGGAGACAAGACAAGATGTTCTGGCACTGGAAGCTTGACTGAATGAAGCAGGTATATAAAGGGAGAGACACAGGTGAACCAGGCGAGGCTGATTAGTGATGACAGCAGGTGGAACTAGTTAATGTGGCTGGGAGGAGTGGAGCATGGAGTGGAAATGATCAGTCCAAAAACAGTTCAAAACAAAAACAAGACCCCAAATCGTGACCAGATTGGGCTTTTCAGCCTTTAAAGAAAATGTTTTATATATATTTTGTTACATTACTTTAAAAAGCATTTAAGTACCTTATTGGAATTTCGTGAAAGACCAAAATAAAGTTGTGTATGTCTGTAAAATAGAAGGGAATAACAAACAGAATGTTAAAAGGCAAATGTTAAGGACCCCCGAGACAACGCTTTGTAAAACCACACTGACTGCAGCTGCAAGTCCTTGAGCCATGTTTCTACCAGTTTTGAACATCTGGATATTGAAATTTTCCGTCCTTTCTTCTTTGCAAAACAATTCAAACTCAATCAGATTGGCTGTGGACATCTATTTTTAAGTATTTCAAAAGATTTTCAGTTATTTTTTAGGTCTGGCCGTCGACAGGGTCATTCTGAAACATGAATACGTGTAGCTTTAATACCTTGAAGAAATCAAGCTTATCAAGTTTTATGAAAAGTCTCTGAATACATTGCTTTTGTTCTATAGTTAACTAAGAAATCATCCATCCATCTTCCCAGCAACCTCCTCCAGCTCATTCTGGAGGATCCCAAGCCGTTCCCAGGCCAGACGGGATATATAGTCTCTGCAGCGAGTTCAGGTCTTAACCGGGGTCACCTCCCTGTGCCTGGAAAACCTTCAAAGGCCGCCACCCAGGGGGCATCCAGATCAGATGTCCGAACCTCCTCAGCTATCAGGTTTTTATCATGTTTGGCTAACGTTATGAAGAGCTACTCCAGAGGGCCCAAAGAGTTGCATGTGGCTCCGTAGTCATAGGTCAGACCTGGTCTATTGCATGGATTATTAAAATCCATGGAAGTTGTTTGCTGCAATGTGACGAAATGCAAAGCAAATTAAAGGTGCAGCGTAATTTTTGCAAGACGCTAAACTACTTCCTTCTCTGTTAAGTGCAGAAAAAGAGAAACATCTGTCTTACATTTGTTCTCGCATAGTGAAACACCGTGTCATAAATGTGATACAAGGCAACATTCTTTACTTGCTATTATCTCGGACTTATATAACGAGCGAGTCCTAAAAGCATGGTGTTTATTGGAGTGTGTCTCGTCTCAGTTTAAAAGGTATTTCTGTGTTCAACCAGACACTTTGTGGCCAGACAACGGGGCTGTTTGGGATGTGGAGAAAGTGGGCGACAGAAGGAGCAAAAAAGGAGGTGAGGGGGCAGAGAGTAAAAAATGGGAGGAGTGTGTCTGGGTGTGAGACTGCCGTCCCATTGAGGGAAGTGATGTTTTGATCGAAGTCCAGCAAATGTGGGAAAGAAAAGAGGGGTGTGAGTAAGCAAGCGAGGGAGTGAGCAAGTAAGAGAGAGAGAGAGAAATATTTCCACCCACCCATCAAGGAGACTCGCTCATAAACGGCAGCCAGGCTGACTGGGAGTCAGAAAGACACCGGATCTCAGGGAAGCAGCAGCTACAGCCAGGGAGGCAGGGAGGAAAGTGCTTCATTCAGAGAGAGGATGTTTTATTAATGAAAAGCTAAAGCACACACTGAGAAACACAGGGGTTCAACACTCAAAGTAGTTGCATTAGAAAAAGAGAGCAATAAGAGACAGAATCAACCCATATCAGGCACACACACACACACACACATATTGACACACTGGTGTTGCTGCAGAGAGAGAGAGAGAGAGAGAGAGAAAGCGATTGTGTGTGCAAAGTTTGCTGAGTGGGGCAGAGGCCTGATCGACTCCAGCGAGCAGAGCACCGGTGGACGAAGGAACCAGCGTGTGGATGGATGCCTTTTGCAGACTGAGTGGCCTGGACCCTCTGTGGGTGAGTTTGTGATGTGTTCCCTGACCCTGGGATCACATTTCTGCACCAGGTGTTTGTCCAGGCTCATTACTCTTAGACTTAAACCACATGCAGCTCTGTTCTTCATTGTTTGTACAACTTTTTCCAGAATGTCTCACATATATATATATATATATATATATATATATATATATATATATATATATATATATATATATATATATATATATATATATATATATATATATATATACTTTTAAATGATGAGAATAAACTGTTGGGAGTAAAATATCATCTTATTTTTTTTCAAAAAATGTTTGGTCCTCATGATTCATTTTTTTAATTATTGCATCGGTAAAATTTATTATTATTATTATTATTATTATTATTATTATTATTATTATTATTATTATTATTATTATCTGTCTGCTTCACAAAATACCAATAACCATCGTAAAAAAATGTGTGATAATAATCTAGCCTAGCAGAGGGTAATAGAAACCTCAAAACATGATCTTACACAACTCATCGGTACCAAAAGAAAATCACCAAAGTAGTCCCTGACTCTCTCAGGTCGCAGCGTGTGCACGTGGGAACGGGCCAGTTTACCTTTAATCGATCTCAGAGCTGTGTTACCTGTGTTCCCCATCACTCTGCTTTGCCTCGCTGAGATGCTGAGTAGTGGGAATTGGCGTTAAACAGTCCAAGCTCTTGTGTTTGGAGAAGTTTTTTTTTTCCCTTAAAAAGTTTAACTTATTACCAAACTTCCACATTCTGGACCCCTAGCTCAAAAATAGCAGGAATGGCTGCGAGCCACTTGGAAATGAAAGCACCCGTTCCCAGCATGAGCCCCCCCACCCCCTCTGCTTTGTTTCTGGATCTTATTACTGCTAATGCTCTTGTTTCTGCTTCTGTAAAACCTCAAAACAAGAGCCATCATGCTTTGTTGAGAAAGTAAAATTAAACTGTTTAATCATGCGCTGCCCCCTTTTACGTAAAACTACAAAAATATACTCATGTTACATCAGCAACGGTGCTCGACGTTGTCACAAATGTGTCTTTTTGGGCTATGTTTGCTGAACGGTGCCGTTAGTCATGAACTGAATCAACTGGATTTAACCTTTTGCACACTTTTGAAATGCTATCACGCAAAGTTTCTGCTAACAGACTTTACAAATGGACCAAGGTAAAAAGTGTTTTTTGCAATAGGTAAACAAGCCTAATACGAGGTTGAGTGCCATTCGGTTTATTCTGTTGCATGGACCACACGTGAGCAAAAAAAATAACATTACAAATCTCCAAAGGGAGAGAGTGAGAGGTCAGCCTCTGGCAGTCAAACACACAATTGGCAGAAAACAGCAACGTTACAACAATCCGATCATTAAAAGTTGTGTAGTTTGCGTCGTAGCATCAGGTGATTAATGTTTACCTGCAAAGTGGTGGAGGACAAACTGTTCTTTGCTGTTATTTCATCAGCTGAAAACAAGATTATTATTTTTTTCAGAACAAACAAAACCTGTTTCCATTGTGTCTTGAACTACAACCCAACAATGAGGGACTAAATTACCTGAGGGCGATTCAAAGGAAAAAAAATGGATAGCCACACTGTTAGTATGGGATTCGTGGATTTCATTTTCTCCAGGTTCATCTGTGATAATGTACTTGTGTCTTGCGAGTGTATAAATTGGCGCCAAGGTTACCTAGTTTTGTCCCCGTTTATATGCAACTTTTCTTCTGGTACAGACATCTTATCAATTGCAAAATTATACTTTTATAATGACGGATGCAGAGTAGGTAATGCACTAGTCATTTTAAACAAACATTTCAGTACCGATCCAATATCACACCACCTTGCAGATACTTGGCTGGCTCAAGCCTCTCCTAGAGAAAAAGGATCTTGGTCGTAACCTTTCAAACAGAAACTTAACTTTTCGTCAGCAATTTTTTTGTCTGAAGAGACATAACATTTGAGTTCCTTGTTATGATAGTACACGATTATATGAATTGAGCAGCTGCTGAGGTCTTGGTGGTTGAATTTGGGGCAATCTTCAATGTGTAGAGACTCCAGGGTTTCTTTCAGTCTCCTTTAAGAACTTTAAAAGCAGATTAGGATCTTTGCCATCATAAATATTTTGTAGTGTAACCATTCTCTGGTATTGGTACGTGTTGAAAGTAATTAAAAACCTCTCCAAAAGCAAAGGTGGCTAAAAATTAATGTGTGGAAAAAAATGTAGAATTAGAAAACATAAATCACAAAATAAAAAATAATTATTACATCTACTCTTTCAAGAAATTAGTCTGCCTTTTGGATTTTTTCAGTAGCTCCATGCCATTTTGGGTTATTTTTTGTGTAGGTTTCCTAATGTTAATGTTTCAATGCCGAAGGATGCCAGACAGATGAGTGTGTATGTACAACGTAACACTTTTGGCTGCCATATGACTTTGCGTTAGCCTGTAATTGGTTACTTAAAGATTATCTTTGGGGGGCAGAGAGCTATCTAGCTGAACTATCAAGTTGTCCCATATACATTTATTTTATACATATACATATTTTTTATTTTTAAATACTACAACAAGGTATGTGTTCTACAACTACTGCAGGCTGCCTTGCAGTGTAAATGTTCAATCTGGCATTATTGCGCCAAAATTTGCACGTTTCCTTTCCTTTAAAAACAGAATATTCTTTGTATTTACCATCAGCTCACATTGCTTTAAGATAATGAATAAAACTAGAAAGCTCTGAAGAATGATCTTTTAGCTCCATATGGATTTTTAAGAAGAAAAACAGTCCAACTTAACATGCTACTACTACATCCAACTGTTTTTGTCACTTTCTGTCCAGCTATCAATCATGACCACTTAAAACATTCAATCCCAGGATATTGCACAGGTGCTGTTCATCAAAACCTTCACTTCACTTATTGACTTCTAGACATTCAGTGTAGCATTGAAGTTTCGCAGAAATGTCTGTCCAGCTTGGCAGTGTAAACATTCGATATGACTTCATAGCACGGAAACTATACGGGTCTTTCTTATCAAAAAAATAACAGTTTTCCAAGTATAGACGCCTCAAATTGTATTCTATGTGTTAAGTATGACTAGAAATCCCATCATAAATATATTTTAGAAGCTTTTGCCAGAGAAAAACTGAATAATTGGGCAAGCTAACACCACGTCAGACAGTTGCCTTGGTCCGATGGTCAAACATGGCCTCATAAGCATTCTATCTAATTACTACATGGTCTCAGTTAAATGTCAATCCTCTCCTTTTTAGATGCCAAAAACAAAATTCTGTCACAATGGGTTGTAAAAACATATTTGACCTACTGCATCGTCTGAGTTAAACACACACAGCTTGAAATCCTTTAGGGTGGGCTGACTTAAAGGAATCCAGTCCGGTAGAATAACTGTATATTTAGTTTCTTTCTCGTTAGTCAACCTGACCTATAATTAAGAATGACAGGTCAAGGTGAAGCTGACGGGGGAGTTGACAGAAAGATTGACACTCGCTAAAATTACAGGGTCCTCCTTCTTTTTACACTGCATGATCCAGTTTTTGAAGCGGCTTCTACGTAAAGATAGTGGAAATCTTTGAGAATTCGCTCTGTCATCTGGATTATGAGGGTTATATTATTGTGAATTTGTACAAATGTACATTCAGCACTTTTGTAGAGGCACAGAAAACGTCTCTGCTCCCCACTTTCACATCAGTGTGTTTGTCCAGTAAAAATAGACACCTTGGAGCAGCTGCTGGCATACACAAGCTTAGAGCAACCTCTTCGGCAAAAGGGTGAGAAACCGGACGAGGATTGAGCAAAATGCAGAAGAAAGTGCTCGGAGGGTGTTTGACAGTTTGGACTTTTTCATAAAAGGGCTCTGAACATCTACCTGTCATTGACCACAGGAGTCAGAAGGGGTTGTGAAACGAACCTCCCACTCGTTTAGATTTATTACTTGAAAGGATCCTGCATGTGTACGTGCAAAACTATTTGCTCAGCGAAAAAACCATCATTAGCTGAGATTTAAAGATTTATAATGCTGCTTTAATCCTTTGGGCAAAGATTCAAATATTCTTGAATATGAAATTAGTTCTGATTTCAGATGACGTGGTTTTAACGACAACAAAGAGTACCAATTGTTGGTAATACCTAAAACATGTTTGAACCAACAGTGCAAAGTCTGACTCACCTGCCCTGGTTCACTCGCTGGGCTGCGGGAGGAGGACGGCTGTTACATAATAACCTCGCAGCTGCCACCAATTGTGGCTTCTCCACTTTATCCTAGTTGGGAGTCCACCAGCGAGTCCAGACTCCTCTGCCGCGCTCAGAGCCTTAAACCGCTTCCTGTGGTGACTCTGCAGGGCAGTCTCGTTAGCACAGCCAGACACCCTGCCCCTCATTAGGCAACTGAGGTGATAAACAAGGGAAGCAAGAAAACAACAAGCCACTTATCCCACCAAAAAACCTTTTAGACAAACACATCACAACCAAGCTTTGCCACCGTTGTACGATTTGAAACCTTTCGGCCCAAACTTCTTGGTTTGTACACAGGGTTGTCCTACTTCGTTGGGGCGACCAGACAGAAATAATCAGAATAATCCCCAAACTGACTTCCAGTTAAAAGAATGTCTTTACCAGCTCTGATTATCAGGAAGCAGCACATGTATCTTTGGGTTACGCTTGGCTGGCTTGCACCAAAGTCGTTTCTCTTTGGTTTTGTACAGAGAGTTTGGGGGAAGGCACTTAACTTTAAGTTGCCTACTGACCTCCACATTGGTGTTGGAATGTGTTTGTGTTCATGAGCGCAAATGGAGAAATGACAATCTAGTGTAAAGAGCTTTGATTGGTTGGTATGACAAGAAAAGTGTTGGATAAATAAAGTCTATTTACTTATAAAAGTGATAACCTACATGACTTTCTGAAAGCCAAGTCTTTTCTTACGACCAAACTCTTTTCGTCTTTGTGTTTCTCGTGGTTTCAGGACTGGAACCGGACGTGGTACACAGCCAACCCTGATCTGACCCAGTGCTTCCAGAACACAGTGCTAGTGTGGGTCCCCTGTGTCTACCTGTGGTTGCTGGTCCCTTTCTACTGTGTTCACCTCTACTGCCATGACCGCGGACGAATTCAGATGTCCTGTCTCTGCACTGCCAAGATGGTGAGATTACAACCTTTCCCTTTTCTATACCCAATTATGCCTTGCAAGGCTATGGAAGATTGGAGGAGCTGGTGTTTATCTTCAGAGCTCAATAGATGAGAGGCAGGGAACACCTTGGGCAGGTCACCAGCCTTTCACAGGGCCAACACATAACTTCTGCATGAAACATCCATCTACTAATTTTTCTATACCTGCTTAATCCATCCAAGGTTCAGAGTGGGCTGGCGCCTTTCTCCAAAATTCATCGACCCAGTGGTAGGGTAGCACCCTGGACGGTTCACAGGCCAACACAGACACACACCGGACACACAACCATGCATACATTCATATGTAAGAGCAATTTGGAGGGGCTAATTAATCTAACAAACATGTTTTCGATGGTGAGAGGTGGCTGAAGCACCCGGGGTACACGCAAAATCAACAGACGCAAACCCAGAATCTGTCTTGCTGCAACGCAACAGCGCTAACAATTTCACTCCTGTGCCGGGCCTCCAAAAACATCCACCCATCTGTTAGACCAGCCTAATACTTGAGGAGTTGTGGAGAGCTGTAGGTGCTTATTCTTAGAGATGAATGGGCTAGATGTTGGGTAAATGCAGGACAGGTTTCAGTCTTTCACATGGCCTGCTTGTACAGTAGACACAGAGACAGACATCAAATAAAACATTCTCTCCTGGGAGCAATTTAGAATGGCCGATGACATGACACGTTTGACTGTAGACCATGGAGGGAAGATGTAGCATCTGGAGAAAAGCCACGCCTGGCTGCATGGATAACATGCAAAGGTCCTTGGCTAGGAAGCAAACCCAGAACCTTTCTTGCTGTGATGTGACGATGCTAACAACTGTGCCCCCCTGCAACCCTGGCATGAAATCTTTGTCCATCCATGCTCTATTCCTGCTTAACACCTTGGCATGTTTACAGGCCAACACATAGGACTAACAACAACCACGCACACACACCACACACTCACATGTGAGGGGAAAACCAGTGGCCACATAACCTCACATCATTTTTCTTGCTGCAGTGCTAACAACGGTTCGCCTTAGCATGCTACATGTGGCCAAAACTTTTATTTTTCCATACCAGATAATCCATGCAGGCCTGGGGCTGGTGCCCATCTCCATCAGTCAATGGGCAAGAAGCAGGACACACGCGGACAGGTTTTCTCAGAAAGGTCCCTGATGTCAGCAGATATTTACTGGCCAGTGTGACTGTATTTTCAGAGGTTTTATCAAATTTAATGTTTGAATGTTTTTGTTGTTGTCTCTCAGGTGCTGGGTTTCCTGCTGGCCTCGTTTGGTTTTGTCGAGTTCTTCTACATCTTGCTGGAGAGAAGCCAGGAGATCCAGCAGCACATGGTCTTCCTACTCAGCCCCATCATACGCAGCATGACAGTGGTAAGTTCTTTTTTACACATTCATAACCGGCTTCTCTGTATTCTTTTATTTTTTATTTTTTTTTCTTATTTTCTTTTTGATCTACTGTATATAGGAAGATACACTGTATATAATTGATGCACCCCTTTCCTACTCCTGACTATTGACTGACTATTGAGCCGATGCGACAAGTGAATTTCTCTAATGTGAGATCAATAAAGACTATCTTATTTTATTTTATATTAGATCAAATTGCTTATAGAGGCATACAAATGGCTCCATTTCTGCTCTTGTGAATATAGAAGAGCTTAATCCACAGAGTTGTGTATGATTTGTCTTTTCACACTCTCGCTGAGTTGCTCTGAGCAACAGAGAGCGTTTGGGAATAGCTGACTCTGCATCTTGCCGGTTCACATCACTGCGAAAGAATACATATAGAGTAAACAGGGTTTGTTGGCCAGACACTTGGGTGCAAAGATGCCTAACTAGGTAAGGACGTATAGTGTCACGAGCAATGTAAATATAACAGTGACCTGTAAACACTGCACATGTTGGACAATCAATCATCAGAGCTCAGAGTACAAATGTCGTGACATCCATTACTGTTTGATGTGGGGGGTCAGCGTAAACTACGTGTGCAAAGTTTCAGCGCATTAAAAACCCTCTAAGTGCGTTGTCAGAAACAGACCATGTGTCATAAGGAAAAACCGAAGATCCAGATATTGTGGGAGAAAATGCAGCGAAAAAATAAACAGAATCAGTCGTTTCAATTCCAGGAGAGCAGTCTGAAGCAGAATAGGCTGAGGTTTTTCTTAAGGGCACATGAAAAAGCTGTTTATACTTCTTTAGTTGTATTTAGCAAGATTAACTTGATTCCCTGCAACGTGCGGTTATCTGGGTTTCCTCCAACTCTTTGGTTTGTCTTATAAAAAAAACAACAGAAAACCGCCAAATAGAAACTTTAAGATATGCAATTGTAGTCTGTTTTGACCCTAATTACACAGACAGATTCAGTCTCTTTATAGCTTACAGGTGTACAGTTGGACAGGAGGTTTCGAGCGCCATTGTTCTGACCAGAACTGTATTTAAGGTGTAATGTGGTTTATTGTGCTCCCTCGGAAGGAAGAAAAACACAGTTTTTCTCCAAATATGAGCCTTTTCTTGGCCATACCCCAAAATCCATTGTATGCACTCTGGTATCTGAAGAAAGTTCATACAGGTCAAATATTCAGACCTGCAGTAGCTTGAAATGTTTTTTTTTTTTTTTTTTTTTTTTTATATATTATTATTTTTGGTGGGGGTTTAATTTGGAAGAAAAACAAAGAGGTGCATCATTTTGGATTAAAGCAAAACTGTTCATGGTTTTTAAAATTTTTAACAAAGAAATATATTAAATGTGCAGCCTGCACCTATTAATACGCTTAACTAAAGTGCTCTAGAAATCTTTTAGGCCAGGTCTACACCAGCTTTTCACATCTACTAACTAAAGATTTTGCAGGATAGCTTAAGCTCAGCCAGATTGAAATCAGAGTCTGCAGGGGCTACCACAGATTCTCCAGGTCTGGACTTTGACTGGGCCATTTCAAAGCTTTTAATATTCTATCAGCCTCTGATTGGTTTTCCTCTAGGATTGATCTGTGTTTAGCTTAACCTATTTTCCATCAACTCTGTCCGATGCTTTTTGTTCCTCAATGTTCTCTAACAAACCTCTGAGGCCTTCACAGAACATCCGAAAGTATAGGCAGGTTGAAGAACACTAAGGTTGGCTTTATTTACTATTTAGGTGATTTCTGAAGGCCATTAGTTACATTATATTTTAAGGGGTATCAGAGTAAATGGGACTTTATACAACTAAGCCACACTTTTCAGATTTTCTTTGTAAAACCTATGAAAGCCATGCATCACATTTCTTCTGCTTTATAATCCTGCGCTAATCTGGGCCTAATTGACCTAATTAAAACATAGCAGTGAAATAACTCCACGCCTGAGGTTGTAAGAGTCAAAATGTGAAAAGGGTGAACAGGGCATGAGTGCCTTTGCAAGGCCCTGTCAGTCAGACCGCTCCCCGAGGAGCTTTGAAAAAAACTATTTACCCTCAGCAGATGTTTATCTTCTACCTCCGTACATCTTGTATTAAACCACCACGGCCTCGGTGACCTGCATCAAGGGTGGCACGAGGGCTGGGTCGGGTACACTACAATATTTATAAGAAATCAGGGCTGGTGTGCAATCAGAGGAAAGGTTTTAGCTGCAGTTGTTTCTCAAAACGTGGATCTTACTCATTTCCAGCAGCTGTTAAATTACACTTAACCTGTATGTGTAGGCAAAAATGAGGGAGGAGTGGTGCTGCCTGACATGGGTGGCATGACAAGTTAAAATGCTGTTTATGCTTTCGCAGGAGTGGATGCGAGAGTTACAGAACAGTACAAACCGACTGAATAGCAGCAAAGAGCCTTAAAACAGACCCAGCGAGCACCAGAGCTTCACTTACAAAGCCCTCTCTCTCTCTCTCTCTCGCTCTCTCTCTCTAGATGCATACAGGTCCTGCTCAGTCTACCTCTCTAAAGGTCAGACAGGTTTACTGACCTGTGGTCTTTTAAGACGCCTGAGTAAACACCAGCACATGTCTGGACAGAAATACCCTGAAACGTCTCTTACATTGAGGGATGTGCCCCAAAAAAAGATCATCTATTTTGAGGATATAATTTTGTCACAGCAGGAGGCTTAACGGCCGGCGGCCACGACATCCTGTTAACGGCCTCTCAACCAGTCGTTCAATTTACTTGCCAAGTTTGTCTTTATTAAAAGACAGCGTTTCTTCTTCATGCTGTTTGAAATAACATCTCGCTTCCTAAATGCAGGGATGACACCCATCAGCTTCTTTCGTCGCCCCTTTTTTTGTTTAAAGTACAGACTAAAATATGGATGCGACAGATGAAAAATAGACACATCGGCGGCTAACATCAGCAACACGATGACGTAAAGCTCTTATCCCTTCGCCATAGGGCTGCACACTTCCCGGTTAATTAGAAGGCAGGGTTTTGCTTTCAGACCATAGCGATGGAGTTAACTCCACCCTTTGTTGTTGTTGTTGTACAAACAAACAGAGACGATGTCTGCAGGAACAGGCGACTCAGAGCAGGAGGCTACACGAGGAAGGGAGCGTGGCAATGAGCGCCGACCCCAGTGCAACTCCTTGGGAGGGCTCGGATGGGTAGCCGTGCTTCCTGATAGCCTTAAAAAAAAAAAGAAAAAAAAGTTTCCAGGTATCGCAACCAAAGGTGAAACTGCATAAAATGTATGAAAATCCACTAAAAGTGAGTTAAGCAACCTGTAAAAGATCAAGGGAACGTGTCATTTTAAAAATAAGCCAATGGGTGCTCAGCCAGCAGCAGTTTTACGCAATTCTGCCTCTTTTCTTTACTGCAAGACTGGAAGTTTGATAAGTCTGTTACATTTACAGAAAGACATAATTACTCTCATATCTTTTAGCCCATGTTTGTGTCAGTGGTACATTTTTTTGTTTGTTTTTTATTTTTAAAAAAGCACTGACCATTGATAAAAAGCATTTATATGGGGAAAAAAAGGTATTCATCGTATTCAAAACCGCAAGAAGAAGATTTTAGTTGTTTGTAGACTTTTTAAATCCATTGTGTAGTTTAAAAAAAATGTCTAGTCCAGGTTCCCACCAGCACTAGGCCAAATGAGAATGACTACTGAAGTTTAATTCTTAAGATGGGCGTTAACAGATATCAGATTTAGCAGTAATAGTGACCATTATCTGAAGAATGAATTAATAAAGTATATGGAGTATATAAAAAAATTCCTGCATGCAAGTAATCATTGACTGGGCAAGTTTATTTGTATTTCAGCAAAAAGACCATTCGAATTGCTTTACATGGTGTTAAATCTTTGTTTTGTTCAATCATAATCAGTAAATTAGAAAATGTGGTCCAATGGCTCTTGTTTTTCTGATTAAAAGCTCCTTTTGAAAAAAACAACAACCATTGAGCTGGTATACCACATTTCTGTATTAAAAATTCTTTGAATTGTTCTGATGATAGTCATATTTTGATTACCGGTAGGCAGAAAACCCTCATAACTAGCAAAAATAAAGGCTTGAAAACATCAGTCTGTGTGTAATCAATCTACACATAATGTGGTTTATTTGGTGATTTAAGTTAGTTTAATAAATTAACTTTTAAATGATATCAAGTTTTATTAAATATGACTGCACATTGGTAATATAAGAGAAACTACAAGAAAAACTGTTTTACATAGTAATAATGATAATGCACATACTTTTCTTGCTGAGTTTGCATTTTTACATAATTTTTAAACTGAAGTTAGCTCTTTGGCTTAAGCTTAAATTCTTCAGAGCCACAAGTTGCCAATGAAAATGATTTAGAAAATTTGCAAAAGGACAGTTTATGATAAGACAGAGCTGTGACTCGTTGATAAGTTACCTACATGGTACTTGGTACGCCGCCTCCCCGACCCCCATCCCCAATGACGTCCTGGAACGACAAAGTTGCCAATTTGGTCAGTTAACCACTCTGTTGGGGGGGGGGGGCAGATTATAGCTGCTCGCATGAAAATGCATGACACTGTTGAGGTTACATATACGTCCACATCCAAAAACTGAATCAGTTTTATTTTGAGGGTAAAAAAAAAACATTGAGGCATAGATTTTTTTTTAGAATTGTTTTATAACACCACCGAAAAATTAGCTGGAGGCATGTGGTCTAGCAGACATGCGTAAAAGTCAACCAGATCACGTATCCGCCTGCAGCAAGGGAACTCTCAGGGATCTATGTTCTTTTTTTTTGAAACCACCAACATACGCATGCATACGATCAAAATACATCTACTTTTTTTCCTCATGCACGACTGAAAATGTCAACAACAACACTAGCGGCGAGTACGAGACCATGTGCCGATGAGAGCAGACCCTACAAAGGAGTCTTCCTTAGCCCCATATAAAATAAACCGCAACAAATGCAGCCGAGTAATATAAACATAAAGCTGCAAACTCAGTCTCTTTCTACACATCCGTTCTCCGACTCTCTCTGTGGATTACTGTAATTCAATTTTGTTTTGTTTCTGTGTTCTTTCTGTAGATCCTGGCCTTATGCATCATCCAGTTGGAAAGGATCAGAGGCTGTCGGTCCTCCGTTTTCCTCTTCTTGTTCTGGGTCTTGTCTGTGGTTTGTTCTCTGGTGCCTCTAAGAGCAAAGATCCAGCTCGCCATAGATGAGGTGGGTAGAAAGCCTAAGAGCTCCTATATTAGTTATTGCATGCTGATGTTGGATGATTAATTCAAGATTAACATTTACTTCAGTCTTCATTTTTTTTAATAATTCAGTCCTTTTCTAATTTCTAATACTGACAGAATTAAATAAATTTTACTTTAATATAGTTGGATGCTCAATAGTAAACTCACAACAGGACTGAGATGGACTGAGTTTGGTCCTATTTAATTAAAACTATGTAAAAATGTATAGCAACATAATTTTAAATGCTAAGTTTTGGCAATATAAATACTCAAATTATATATATATAAAAAAACAATAATAAAATACGAGAACAGCCAAAGCGTTTCTCCTTCATTGCAAATGAGGCCCTAACGTGAATCTTCTTGCGCGTCCGCGCTGAACTCGGTGAACCCACGGTGTCAAAACAAAGTGCTGGAATATCTAATCAGGTCTATTCTTACCGAAAGTCTAGACGCACGACTCCAGCAACACCGTTTGAGATATACCCTGTGTCAGCAAAGAGTTTCTATTTCTTCCCCGAGATTTAACCAAGGTAACCCAAAGTTAACACAAAGTGTTGGAGGATGACACTGCCAATTCTGGTCAAGGCTCTGAGTGTTTAAGTGCTCCCTTTCTTCCTGTGTCTCCTGTCAGACATTGCAATCATTGTTGAATGGAGAGGTTAGCGCACGCACACACAGAGCTGTGGGGCAGCGGCGTTTGCGCTTCTATAAAAACACACGCACGCACGCATCTATATTTCTGTTTTATCGTCCCCAGCGTGACATTCCCACACTGCTTGGGGGGAAAAGTAATGATGGCCCTGGGATAACTGCTGGTGAGACATGGCAGCCCAGGGTCAGACCAGAGAAACGTCAGCGCTGTGTTTATGGGCCTGCGCCACAGTAAACACAGCCCGATGAAAATGTATGCATTCTCGCATAACGCGAAGCCATTTACAGCTTAGATGCAGATGTTTTCATTTCGTGCGACCACAGACGTGAACATATTGGACGTACAACGACACCTCTTATTTTCTTCGGCCTCCCAAGATCTCACAGGCTCCTTTTACAGCCATATGGACAAAAGCTGCTTATAGTTTGAATTTGCAGTAATAACACATTAATTTGAATCTAACTTCTTAAATAAATGGGATTAAATAGAACACTGCAGATACATGGAATATGCACATACAACAGGGACATACACAAAGGGGTATGCTCTCTCTCTCTCTCTATGTTATAGCTGCTGAAGCAAAGCTGTGGGTTTTACTCAAAACTGAGATATAATCTAAAAGCACCTTTCAAAAGTGTTTATTCCCTTTCAACATTTTGACAGGAAATCTGTATTCAACCCACCTTTACTCTAATACCGCTAAATTCAAACAAGTGGAGCGAATTCCCTGCAAAACATAACGCATGCCCAACAGTCAACGCTGAGCATCGCCGTGCTGAAACATGTTGGTGGCCGAATTATGTCGTGCGGATGCCTTAGCTCAGCAGGGTCAGAGTAGCTGATATCAGCTGATGTCAGCTGATGTCAGCTGATGCCTCCAGGTGGGAGCAGATCGGTGCATCAACGCAAGAAAGGAACAGTTCAGATCTCTTTAAAAGTGGGGTTCGATGAAATGATAGATAGCGGGACAGGATCTTACCTGAAGAGGACAGGTCTGAGTGAGACGAGTCTGAACAAAACCAGTAAACCCGTTGTTTTCTTTCAGTGATAATTTTGGTTTGACAAAGACACATTTTAGTTACTAAAAGTCTACACCTGGCTTTGAGAAGGAGTTAGAACTGAAGCAAAACTTGGGTGAAGTTAGCACATTTAGGATGAGTCGTCATTACAGTGTAAAATGACGACTCATCTTTTGGTCTTGAACTTTGGACCTTTCCCGCTTTTCACAAGCAGTATCGGTTTAATACAACGTGAAGCTCTAAAAATTGACCACCAACATGTTTTACGTCTTTATGCAGCTGTCTCCGCAGCTGCTATTCCAGGATGAAATCTTTGGTTACACTTCATTTGAAGGGGTGTACATAAAACTGACATTACACTGTCATAAACATGACATAACACCTGTTATGAACATAAATGACTCTTTATGAATGTTTAGGACTGTTGTCATTAAATGTCATTCGGTAAATTATGACACTATTAAAGCAAAGTTGACATTGTTTAAAATGTCTTTGTTATGACAACTTGACATTAACAGAGACAAGGTTAAATTTAGGGCTTAATTTGGGATTAGGTTAAATTTAGGACTTGATTTGGGATTAGGTTAAATTTAGGGCTTGATTTGGGTTTTGTTAAATTAAGGGCTTGTCATAACAAAGACATGTTAAACAATGTCAACTTTACTTTAATAGTGTCATAATTTACCGAATGACAATTAATGACAACAGCCCTAAACTTTCATAATGAGTTATGTTCATAACAGGTGTTATGTCATGTTTATGACAGTGTAATGTCAGTTTTTTGTACACCCCTTTAAATAAAGTGTTACCAAATCTTTCAATAGTAAAACTGTTCATACAAAGGAAAAGAACACCTCATCCCAGCATCTAAGCTCATATAATCCTATTTTCTTAATATTCATAACTAAAGTGTTTAATCCTTCTTATGGCATTGACACCTCTAGCTGACAGGGTGCATGTTTGTGGATGCTAGGCCGTGCGTAGCCAGCTGACCCACAATTTTTCCCGCCGACTCGCTGGCCATGTTGACTTTGTTTGTCTCTGTGTGTCCAGATCCATTGGGCCCCTTCATATCTGCTTTCTGGGCACTTTTCAGCGAAAATAGTTTTACTGTTTGCAAGGGCTTCCACTTTGATACGCCCACACACATACACAAATGCTGCTGCTGCTGCTGTTCAACAGGCTGGCTGCGGCGACTGCGTTTACCCAGCAGTAAACAATGCACATGGCTAGAAGCCGCAAATTCTGTATGTCAAGAATAACATGCATATGCTGCTTTTTACTAAAGCCACTGAGTGGTTAATACTAAAGCTGCTTCCGTGATTGAAAGTAAGGGTGCTGGTTTGTAAAACTGCAATTTCCCTATTTACAGATATAGGCTGTTTGCGTGACTAAGAGTCAGCACCAGCTTTTGATTCATTTCTATAAAGTAGAGCAATAAAACATTTGGGGTTTCACCCTGATGCTGCTTACAAGTCCAAATGAATCTTTATTGAGTCTGTGATCTCGGTACACAACCCTGCTGCTGTACGATGTGTAAGGAGAGCCAAAGCCATAGGAGGAATTTGGTGGTTTTGCAAAATTGGACCCAAAACACGACTTGCAATAAATGATCCCATATACTGCAGGATGTTGTCCATATTCTCAAAGTTGAAAGTTAGAAAACAGTCGAGCACCGGCTAATTATATTAAAAATTCATTTTATTTTATTTTATAGTCGTTAGCATAGGAAGTAAAGCAGCACTGGGGGCAGAACCGCCATTTCTGCTTATTGTAGTAGTTGATGCATATAATGGCTCAGCTCAACTTTAACTTTACACAAGCAGCAGTGAAAAGCAGCAATGTTAGCAATGAAAATGTCATAGCAAAAATAAAACATGGCTGAAACATTTCTACTTTTTCTGCAACTGGTGTTGACACTGCAGCACAGCTAGCTGGAGAAGGAAGTTTGAAAAGTAGCTGTTTAAAACGTCCGTGTAAACAACGAGCCACTAGTGACATAAAAATGTAGTGCTTTAAAACGAATGGTATTGTTTATGATCCAAGCAATTATTTGTGTCCTGTGGAAGTATTTTAGCCAGATAATTACACTAATTAATGTTTTCTGTAGTTTATTTTGTTAGTATTTGTGTTTATGTTTCGAAAAGCTACGAATTGCAATTTTAGTTTAGGTTTCATTAGTCTACGTATTTTTGAATTTTGAACCATAAATGACTGATTGCAGTCCAGATTCTTAAAAAAAATATATAGTGGCTAATAGTTACACAGTTGCAGTATCTTCCTTGTATTCTCCAGATTTTATAAGTAGCGGGTGGGTCTTCAAACTGCTGCTGCCTTGCTGTCGTTTCTAACCAGTCTACCCATTCTCCTCTGACCTCTGGCTTTTTGGCCCACACAACTGCTGATCACTGGATATTTTCTCTTTTTTTTCTGACTGTTCTCTGTAAAATCCCAGCAGATCGGCAGTTTCTGAAATACCCAACCCAGCCCATCTGGCACCAGCAACCATGCCACAATCAAAGTCACAAAAATGGCATATTTTTTTCCTCATTCTGGTGCTCAACCTCATTAGGTCATTCCTTACCACGTTCAGTTGCTGCAACACGATTGGCTGATTAGCTACTTGTGTTAACATGGCCAGTGAGTGTATGTAAATACTCTAATACATTACAATCTGTTGTGTTGAACATTAAACCCAAACTTCATTTTGCCTCACCTTCCTTTTTCTGCAAGTGTCCTTCCCTGAGTGGTCGCAGATTTTACATCTCAGCTAAAAATTTAAGCGCGACAAAAAATATTGTCCCCACAATTTAACATCTTGAGCTCTTTTAATCTGTATATTATTCCACAGGGCATCGAGTCGGACATTGTACGGTACCTCGCCTTCTTCTCCTACTTCTCCATCCAACTGGCCCAGCTTTTCCTGTGCTGTTTTGCGGACCAGCCTCCACAGGGAAAACCCGTCTTGGAAAAGGTAGGCAGAAGTGAATGTGTCCCACTTCCGGCGATTACAACTATGATGACATGATACCCAGGAAACAAAAACGCCAAAGTGGCTATTTTGTGGTTGTTGTTTTTTTTTTTCTTACTTTTGTTTTTCAAGACACTTTGGCCTTTTGCAGGAAGTGATGCGATCCGCCTCCCCCCTCATTCCTCTTACACTTAACAACTTTGGCTTTGTATGAGAGGGGTGTGACTGAGCGTGTGTGCGTGTGTGTTTGACACGGGTCTCCTGCATACCTTTGTAACAACTCATTCGCTTTGTCAAATAACATCGCGACAAGCTGTTCAGAGTCCGTGGCCACACAACAGGAAGGAAATGACCTAACACACGTCCCACTATGCCATCAAGCATTAGCTGGGCCAAAGTTTTTGACTCCTGGCAGCTGACAGGTGAATGAAAATGAGCTCCTTATTAATCAGAACAGTATGTGATGTTATATTTCCCCAGTGGCAAGAGTATCAGAAGCACTGGAAAAGTCCCTAACCCACTCTCGGTCGGCGGTGAGGAGCTTTGGGGTGCAGAAGCCACAGACTGGCGTGGTGGACACACCCAGTGGTGTGTCCTCCTCTTTTTTTCTCCTCCACCTCCTCTCTTCCCTGTGCTCTGGTTAGAGTTACTCACAGGAAGACAGGAAGTCCGGAGATAAAAAAAAAAAAACTAAAAGTGTCATAACGAGGGGCGAAAACACCCGGGGTAAGGGGGTGGAAGGGTGGAGCAGATGCCATGTTGTCTGTGTGAGAAGAACACAATATTTCTGCAGAAAGTGTCTGTGTGTGTGTGTCTGTGTGTGCGTGTTGGAAAGTTTTCAATGACACATTTCCGCCCCGTCTGCGTTAGACCTCAAAACGTCATCTATGCCCTGTTTATTCTGCTCTATGGGAGTTCATGGCCTCCATCCACGCAGCGGACCACCTGAGTCCACCGGCTTGTTTACAGACACAAGCGTTCCCAAACACACCCCTCGCAAGCATTGGATTCAACAATCAACCAGCTCTGCCTCCATGAAGCTGCATGTGTTTCCAGAAAAAAAGCCTCTTGGTGGTGAGCGTTTCTCAGCAAAAACAACTATCAAGTCTGGTATTTAATCTGTTGCAGAACCCTTGTCCCGTGGAAAATGCCTCTTTCCTGTCAAAGATCCTCTTCTGGTGGTTCACTGGGTAAGATGGTTCTTTAAAAACCCCTCATTTTTTTGTCCACGCACGCTGACTCACCAACGGGCAGCAGTTACTTGTTTACAATAATGTGTGTTTTGACGGTGGCCTGGTGTGTGAAGCCTCTGCCTTGCAACCTTCTCCAGGCTCGTTGTGAAAGGGTATCGCACCCCGCTGGAAGCGGAGGATCTGTGGACCCTGAGAGAGGAAGACACGTCGCACAAGATCATCTCTGAGCTGCAGGAGGATTGGACGGCTGAATGCGCCAAGCTGCAAAAGTGAGAGCTTAAATAAGAGCACGGTTCTCTTTATAGACGACCAACAGTTAGAGCCATAATGTGATGGTAGCAGACTCTCCATTTCCAATTATACGGGCTTGTTTAAGTCCTCAACCCAGATGACAAGAAAGCGATTGAAATTCTAAGCTTCATTTCTCTGTGCAACATCAAACACACAGTGCCTTGTAAAAGCGTCCATATAAAATCATATGTTGCCGTTTTTAAGCACAAATTTCACTCTATCTCATTGGAATTTTACAGGACAGACTAATACAATGGAAATTATTATTGGTTTTAAAAATGTATTCTACAAATAAAAATCTGGGAAGTGAGACAAGACGTGGCTGTCCACCTAAGATGAATGGCCGGTCAAGTATAGCGTTTATGAGAAGAAGCCAAGACAGCTGTGGTCACTCTGAAGGAGCTGCAGAGATCCACAGTTCAGATGGAAGATTATGTCAACCTGACAGCTATAAGTTCCACACTCCTCCACAAATATGGCCTCATCAGAAAGGTGGCTCCAAAAAGACATTATTAAAGAAAACCTTAGGGACAGCTTTTCCCGTTCAGCTCCTGAAATCTAGCGTATCTGGGAAGCTACAGACCCCAAACATACTATTGTCTATTGGGATCAGTGGTGTGATCTTCAGTAGTCAGTATGTTACCTGCACTGTACAGCAATGAAAGAGCATGAGCATTTCCCAAAAGTCTGCATTGGATTTTAATCTTGACATAACTGCTTCGGCCCATTTGGATTTCTGTTATAAAATCTGAACTAAGACTACACACACGCGCGATCCCCATGATAAAACACAGCAGTGTTAGCATCATGCTATGGGATTTCTTTCCTACAGCAGAAACAAAGACGGTGGTCAGAGTTGATAGCATTATGGATGGGACTTAATAAAAGGCCCACCTGGAGGAAAGCCTGTTAGAGGCGACAAAAAGCATTTCTTTTGTTTTTGTTTTGTTTTGTTTTTGTGCAAAAAAAGAAGAAATTAGCTCTGTAGATGTGCAATGCTGATTGAGACATCCCCCAAAAGACTTGCAGGTGGAATTGCAGCAAAAATGCAGTTTGAAAAATTCACAGTGCATGTCGTGCAAAAACAAATACAGAAAATCTTTTTTCAGATTTTTATTAGTGTAAAAATAAAACGCTCATATAATCTTCCTTCCACTTCACAGTTATGCGCTAGTCAGACACGGTCGATCACATAACATCCTAATAATTAACATAGATGTTTATGATTGCGACGTGTCATAAAACAAATAAAAATCAGGGGGATAAATTGTGTTTTGCTTTTGAAAGGCACTGTACATATGCCGTCCATCACATGATGAGTGAATGGCTACAACTGTTGGATTATAAGCATCTCCTGTCAAAGACTTCTGATCTGCTCTAAATCTGGTCAGGTTCTCACTTTGTCAAAGTTTTTCTTTAATGTCATTAGTCACATTTAAAGCTTCTTTGCAAAAGAAAAACAGCAGAGGAATAAGCAGCGAAGGAAAACATGTTGTAAATCTTGCGTCTTCTGGCTCAACTGGCTTTTTGGCTTCGCTTTGGTTTAAATTCCACTGGACAGCTCAGACTATTGTCATAGCTGCACATCCAAAGATTCAATTAAGTTTTATAATCTTGTTTTATATCCGTCCGGCACGTTACCAGTCGAGTTAACGACCTGAGCAGCACCACGTTTGTAGTAGCTAAGTCAAAATCGGGAGCTCCCAAGTACAAACAGTTGGAGTTAAAAATAGGCGGCAAGGAGTCACTTGAGGACAAAGGTACTGCAATGTCATTACGGGAACCCTGAGTCGTTTTTGAAAGCTTGTTAACAAAATCCAGGGCTTTGAAAATCCATCGTTAAATCTAATTCTTTTTTTTTTCTGCAAACTACACTTTCCATAGCAGTTGATGAATTATTCGGTTAATCAGGGATGGCAAAAAGAACTAAAGTTTTATTGCAGTCTGTTTCGAGCCGCCAGCACTGACTCTGACACTAATTTCTTGCCTGTAACCATTCTGTTTTCTTTTGTTTCTTTTTCCCTCCCTCTCGCAGGCAGCAGAAAGCCCTGGCGTCAGGCGCAGCTCTGGGCAGCAGGCTGCCAGACCAGGCTCAGCTCCTCAGGAAGCTGCAGAAGGAGCAGAGCTCTGGCTTCTTCCTGCTCAGGACGCTGGCCCGCAAATTTGGTCCATATTTCCTGACTGGCACCTTGTGCATCATATTCCATGATGCCTTCATGTTCGCCATCCCTCAGGTCTTGAGGTAAAAAAAATTCAAAGAATAGAATACAGAATTTGATGTTATCCAGGGACGCATATCTGTGGTGTGCCAACTACCTCAAAACAGCTGTTCGCCCTGACCGGCAATCTGCACACGTTGTCGGGAATTTACTTTTTTTTAAGATGAGCAACAAATTGGACTGCAAAAAAGCAGCCTTTGGACTTGCAACTATGACCATTATGTGGCCAGAGTCACTGACTTCAGGTTTATTAAGTACAATTGAGTTCTACAAACTAAACGATAACGAACCTGTTAAAGGCTGCAACAGAACATTTACAAACCTAAGTTCAAGCTAAATATCTCAGCACATTGCAGTCCAGATGCTGAGTTTCCACTTTTTTTTTTTCAAGATTTACAGATTATTTGAGAAACTTGGGTAAAAGCTGAAAATACTTCCAGTTCTGCTGTTGAAACCCAACAGCGAGCTATTTCACTGTCTTGTACAGATGGTTAAACATGTACAGCGCAGTCCACATTTACTGGTACCCCCTGTTGAAGATGTGAAATATGCTTGAATATAAATAATACACAAAAACACTACAGATTTTGTAAATATACATATACTTTTTTTCTTTTTGAATATGAGAATGATTTTTTTCTCCACAGAAAAAAAAGTTAAAGAACTGGAGTTTCTTTATTTTTTTTTTGTTACATAAGATTATGTTACTGCAATAAAATATGAACATCATTGTAAGGGGATACCACTGCTTGTGTTTCCATGATTTACACCTCCATCAACAAAATAAAACCCCGAGCTGGCAGCGGCGAAAACAGGTTGCAACTGACCCGCCACCAGCCGCCTCGCCATCCCACCAATCAGACTGGAATGTTGTTGTTCATGCTGCGCGCCCAATCAGCGCAAGTGTTAATTACGGTCGTGGAGCTGTGAGTGAGAGACGCAGACGAGACCACAGCCCTGTGTGCTCCAGTAAAGGAAGGAAGAAGCAGAGAAAATGGAGAGAGGGCTCTAAATGGCACGAATGCTGTCGGACCACAATAAGAGAGCCGCAGGCCGAGTGTGAGTGCGGCCCCGGCCGCAGGCTGAGCTCCGTTGTGCAACACGAGCTGCTTCCAGACGGCCACTCGGCCAGAAGCCACAGCGGTGCTCAGTATCAGACTTGAACAGAAATGATGTTGACATGGTTAAACCCGGCCTCTGTCTGCTCTGCTTTGCGTTTTTTTTAGGAAATAAAACGGTATTTCAAACAACGAGGACCACAAATCCTAATGACTAAATTCGTACCTCTCGTCTCTTTTGTCCCCAGCCTTCTTCTGGGCTTCATGAGGGATGAAGACGCTCCGCTGTGGAAGGGCTACTTCTATGCTACTCTGATGTTCCTCCTGTCCTGCCTGCAGTCCCTCTTCAACCATCAATACATGTACACTTGTTTCACGGTTGGCATGAGGGTGAAGACAGCTGTTATGGGCTTGGTTTACAGGAAGGTGAGTGAATCCGCATCATGCATTTAGCCACTACAAGTGCAAACAAGAGCGTTCCGACTGAAAACAGCTCAGGGTGCATAGTTAACAGCCGTTGCAGAAGGTGAATGACTGGGGTTTAGTCTCAAAATGTTTGAAAATGTTTGAAACTGAGCTGTCTCTTGTTGTCGATCCAGTCTTTGGTGATAAACAGCTCTGCCAGGAGGACCTGCACCGTGGGTGAGATCGTGAATCTGGTCTCGGCAGACACTCAGAAGCTCATGGACTTTGTGGTCTACTTCAACGCTGTCTGGCTGGCTCCTATCGAGATCGCCCTTTGTCTCTTCTTCCTCTGGCAGGTGTGTTGAAATATAGAGTTTTCTCTGTGGCTTCCATTCATGCAATTTAGCTCAACAATGTCTTGACAGCTTTCCTTCTTTTTTTTTTTTTTTCCCTCCTCCCAACCAGCATCTTGGCCCGTCTGCTTTGGCAGGAATCGCCACTGTCATTCTCATTTTCCCACTGAACGGATTCATTGCAAAGAAAAGGAGCAAGCTGCAGGTAAAGGCAGGAATCCTTCCTCGGTAGGCCAGACATCTGGCACGTACGGCAGCGTCACCGGCCACAGCTGGTTTAGATAGTGGCTGAGGAGCTGCGTGGGTGTTTGGCCTGGGTGCTGCATTCTCTCTTGTCCATTTGATGTCTGGTCCATATAATGGGCTTGAAAAACAATGACAGGAAAGGGTGGGCAGTAGCGAGACATCATTTTTCATCTCTCTGGAGAAACAACAGACGAGCTCTGTAAATTCGGATGCCAGTTTAATCAAGAAATTTGCCTCCAGTGCGGTCACCGCGTTCCTGCCCCTTTTGATGTTTTCTTGTAATAAAAGAAAATAGCTAAAACGTAACGAGCTACAAATTCCTACAGAATTAGACAATTTCTGTGTCGTCCAGAAAAGGCTACTGCTGCTGTAATAAGGGGCAAACTGATGTACACAAAGGCATGCGCTTGCTTTGGTGTGGTGTTTGTCAACTCGCTGCTTTAGCGATGATAGTTTATAAACTAAAAAAAGGATATGTATCGTCTGGTCAACAGGAGATTCAAATGAAGTTCATGGATGGCCGCATCAGACTGATGAACGAGATCCTGAACGGAATAAAGATCCTGAAGTTTTACGCCTGGGAGAAGGCTTTCCTGGAGCAGGTTTTGGGCTACAGAGAGAAGGAGCTCAAGGCCCTGAAAAAGTCTCAGATTCTTTATTCCATCTCCATTGCCTCATTCAACTCTTCGTCTTTCCTGGTAAGAAAAGTAAACGCAAAGACCTACTAATTTAGGCATCAACATAATGATGTTTTCTGTCGCAGTTAGTTTCTCTGCCGTATGAGTCTGAGATTAGGCAAATCCTTAACGAGCTGCTGGACAAATGAACGTTTTGTTTTTTTAAGCACGCTTGTACTGACGTCTACTGGAGGGTAAAACATTGTTAAGATTCTGTGCTGTGCAAAAATCCCAAATCATCCTTCATTTTCTCCTTTGTTTCTAAACAGACAGAATTTCTTGTAATCTGTGAATGGGGTCTCAGTCATTGGTCCTTCAGACTTTGTCAAGGTCTTTGGAAATGTTTCTTAACCAAAGGGGTGAACCCACACATCACAGACAGCTTGATGAAGAACTAATCAACCCAGATCTTTGAACACTTAACAAGCAATGCGTCACAAATACACAATACACTCTCGTTTTTGTTTGTTTTTTGCTTAGTTGGTGAATAATACACAGATGTCGCAGTTAGAAAATCACGAAGTAGTAACTGCCAATGTTCTTTCTATTAGTTGAAAACCTTAAATGTAGTGGTTGATTCACTGATGGATGATGTACATTTTAGTCCATGTTTTTGCTGGAGTTGACACCTGAATGGCACAACTGTATATTCAGTCTTTACGCTGATGACTCAGTTCATTATTTTTCCAACATCTATTCATTCCACTAGTCATTGTCAATGGCTCCAAGACTAAATGGATGTTTTTTTCAGAAGACTAGAAGCATTAAAAGTGATAGTGTACTTTCTGTTTATCACACTTCCTCTGAGGAAGTGTCGTGTCACAAAAATCCAGGAATCTTTCAGGCAATTTGTCATACTTTTATTTTCTTCCCCAATTTATAAAAAAAATTACATTGAGGTATTGTTTATCTGCTATAAATGGTTTTTTTTTTTCAGCCCTGCCACTTCTTATTTTTCAACTTATTTTTCAAATTCACACTGGACAACATGTAGTCAGGGTAATGTACAAAGACAGAAAATGAATGAAGAAGGAGCCAAAGTCCAAAAAAGATATTCAGAATACCTGTCACAAAAATGTATAAAGACCCCTATCACAGATTACAAGAACGTTGGGCTCCCCCCAGAAAAAGCATGAAGTCATTAGGGGTAAACAAAGTTATCACTGGACATCAAGGCCAGAATACCTTTTCACATTTCTCACATTTTTTGGGCCTTTTTGCTTTGGTTGCACTCATTCTCCCAGACATGAGAAAGTAGGAAAGCCTGGGAAACTAGTGCATATGACAGAGGAGTAAATCCAGAAAGAAGTAGATGTTGACAAGCATTGTCTGCGGTCTTAGGTTTACTGTGGGAAACTGTCTGTTGACAATAAGATGAAATTACAGCAAGCCTAACCTTCTCTTAAAAGACATCTGAAAGATCATCGTTCAAAGAATTTTCCACCTTTAAAGATATACAGCTCACGCCCAGTCCTTTTCTTTTTAAGATCGCCTTTGCCATGTTTGGGGTCTATGTGACGCTGGATGACAGAAATGTCCTGGACGCACAGAAGGTGTTCGTCTCCATGGCGCTGATCAACATCTTGAAGACTCCACTGAGCCAGCTTCCATTTGCGATCAGCACAACCATGCAGGTGGGTGTTATTTTTCCCTCGGTCCTTTCGATAGCTCCGAGCTGTCCAGGCCTTTCTGTCATACTTCATTAACTCATATATCCAATCTCTGTTTCAGGCTCTGGTTTCACTGAGACGTCTGGGAAAGTACCTGTGCTCAGAGGAACTGAGGGTGGACAATGTCTCAAAGGCTCCACTAAGCCCTGGTAAGAACCACACCCATTAAGTCCAATGAATCAACAGACCTTCCTATGCGGCTCCGAGCACCGCGTGCCCACTAAGTGTTCCCGCTCCGTCTGAAATCACGGACTGCCGTAATCAATAAAAACAGCCCGCAAAGATCTTGTTGTTTATAACTGTGGCGTACCGCAGCCTTGTATGGATCATATGCACTGTCACTTCCTGGGTCCCGGGCTGACTGGGAGACGGCGTAATTATAGGATGTTCCCATTCATGGTTAAACTTAAATCACAGCGTGAATTCAGACGTATGATTCATAGAGGAATAAAAAAAAAAAGGACGAATACTGTAGTTCTCTGACTAAGATCTGTCAACACTTCCTGAGACAGCTTGTGAAAAGGCAACGGCTCTCTGTAATTTGCCTGATTAGGAAAATCGACTTGTAATTACGCCCAGACAGCACTCTGCTGAGGAACTTCAAAGCGAGGCTGCTTTTTTTTTTTTTTTTTTTTTTTTTTTTGGAACATTTGTTGTGTGGTTTTGAAAGAGCACATCCCTTTTATTGCAGGTTTCGTTAATTTCAGTTGATTCTTCTTCCTTGTTTAGAGGGCAAAGACGTGATCATAGAGAACGGCACTTTCAGCTGGACTCCAGAAGGTCCCCCGTGCCTCAAACGGTATGACTCAAAGGACGAAAAATAAAACCCTCATGGTGAAATTATTGGAGTCTCATAGAGAAATCGTTCCCCTGTTTCATTGGCAGGATAAATATCCATGTGCCACGAGGCTCGCTTGTTGCTGTGGTTGGACACGTGGGCAGTGGAAAGTCGTCTTTGTTGTCCGCCATGCTCGGCGAAACAGAGAAAAGAAGCGGCCAAGTCACTGTCAAGGTACCCGACTAATGTTCCATGGGAGAGAGCTCTATTCATAGCCTGTGGTTTTAATAAATATTGACAGTTTCTGCCTTTGTTCCTGCAGGGAACTGTAGCGTACGTGCCCCAGCAAGCCTGGATCCAGAACGCCACGGTCCAGGACAACATATTATTTGGTCGTGAGAAGCTGAAAACGTGGTACCAGCGCGTGCTGGAGGCCTGCGCCCTGCTGCCCGACCTGGGCATCTTACCTGCTGGAGATGCAACAGAAATTGGAGAAAAGGTAGAAAAACAATTATTTGTACTCACTGATACTAATTAGCTAATATATGATATGGGGTTTATGAGAATGCAACGAGATTCCAGCAATATTTTAGTGTTTTAGGGACAAACTTGGAATCCTTTTGACAGGTGTGGCTCATATTTCACAAATACCAAATTGTGTTTCAAGGAATAATTCACTCTAAGTTTGGCTTGTTCAGTTTTAATCCTTTTGCGGTTTTACCTGAAGATTAAATGGCATCTAGATTAATTACAAAAACAGTGAAGTAGCATTTCAGATCAGCAACATAGGAAGCAACAAACGAAATGCTTTAGCGTCAGTGGCTGCTAATGATTAACCCGTTACGGTATTCTTGTAATATTTTCAAATCCATATCCAGTTTCTGTTCAGTGGAAAATTATCCAGTTGAGGTTTGACCAATCTAAATATTTTAGATTAGAAACTACAGATAAATCCATCCAACCTAAAGAAAAACAGGTTGTTAGTTTAGCTTCAAAGCAGAAGCAAACTTTAGGGTCGATGTTTACGAGTCATTATATCGAGTCTGTCGCTCTCTCAACATTTCTTATCTCATAATAACAACTTACTAAAGTATTCCTTACAAAATAATATCCCTGTATTAAGACTCAGACCAGTTTCCCAGTCCCTGCTGCTGAAAAAACAGCCCCCTCCAGCATGAAGCTGCCACCACCATGTTTCATTTTGAGGATGGTCATTTAATTGGGTTTGCACCAGACGTACATAACGAATTCCTTGGTAGCTGGAAAGTTACATTTTGGTGTCATCTGAGCAGAACACTTTCCTCCATACATCTGGGGCGTTGTCCAGGTGCCTTTCGGCAAACTCAAAACATACCTTCTTATTTTTAACACCAAGTAATGTTTTTTTTTCTGGCCACTCTTCAATAACGCCCAGCTCTGTGGCGTGTACGGCTTATTGAGGTCCCATGGACAGATCCTCCAGTCTCTGGTGTGGAGCTCTGCAGCTCCCTCAGAGTTACTTTTGGTCTCTGTGCCTCTCTGATTAACGCCCTGCTGGTCCAGTCTGTGGGTTCTAGTGGACGGACCTCTCGTGGCAGGTTTGTTGTGATACCACATACCTTCCATTTGAAGATAATGGATCTGATGGTAACATCTGAGCTCCGGGGTAACATCAGTTATTTAGATATTGTTTTTTATAATCCCACCCTGACTTGTACTTCCCAACAACTTTGTCCCTGACTTGTCTGGAGAGCTCATTGGTCTTCACGTTGTGATGCTTCTGGCTCAGTGGTGCTGCAGCCTCTGGAGCCTTCAGAAAAGGTGTGCACTTAGATCGTACACCGATGGACTTCATTTCTCTAACTGTGAGACTTTAAATTACAGGTTTGAATGTAACGAAATAGGTAAAGTCTAGGAGGCTGAATAGTTTTTGCAAAGCCACTGTGCTTTGCCAGAAAAAGGCACACGCTGACAGCCATAGCACTTTCGAACCCCGATTAATCAGACAAGAAATACTGTGGCAATTTAATATAGCAAATTCTCATCAGTCCATCTCTGCTTTGAATGTCTTAAAATTGTCATAAATGTTTTTTTTTTGTTTTGTTTTTTCAATGCAGGGACTCAACCTCTCAGGGGGTCAAAAGCAGAGGGTGAGTCTGGCCAGAGCCGTCTACAGAAAGGCTGACGTATACCTGCTGGATGATCCACTATCTGCCGTTGATGCACACGTGGGTCAACACATCTTTGAGAAAGTGGTCGGGCCAAAAGGAGTCCTCAGAGACAAGGTAACGTCAGAGACAAGAACAGTTTTTTTTACAAAGAACTCAGCTGTGCTTTATGCCTGAACAGTTTCATGCCATTGAAGCCACAAAATGGAAACCACCACTTTGCTGGGTCCTTTTGTTCTTTAGGCTGAATATAGCCTTGGGTTGTGCTTACATCTTTTTTTTTTTCATGCCGTTGTGGTTTACTTAACAGACCCGCATACTAGTGACCCATGGGATGAGCTTCCTGCCACAGGCTGACCTCATCCTTGTTCTCGTGGACGGAGAAATCACAGAAAGCGGTTCTTACCAGGAGCTGCTCAGTCGCCACGGCGCTTTTGCAGACTTCATTCACACTTTTGCCAGCACAGAACGAAAAGAGAGCGTCATACAGCGAGGTGCAAATGCATTTTACTTATTAATAGATTGAATTTTTGTTTTTTTTATAAACAAGGTTAGGGGATAAACATTCTTTAAACACAAGTTCCTTTTTGCAGCTGGCTCCAGAAGATCCAACGCGCGGCTCAGCATGGTTGACTTCATGCCTTTTTCCAGAGACCTGTCGCAGGAGCAGCTCATTGGGTACGCCAAAACAGAACAGGACTGCACTGAAATCCTGGGAATTTTCTTACGGAAACTGACCTCTGACCTGTCCTTACCATCCAGGGGTGACACCACTAATACCAACCTGCAAAATATGGAGCCTGTGTCTGAAACTGAGCCGGATCAGACACCAGAGGACCTGGGGAAGCTGACCGAGGTCGACAAAGCTCGCACCGGACGAGTGAGTCAACATTCCTTCGCAGCTAAGCTTTTCAGTTCCCTGCGCAATGTCTGTATGTTTTTGCTCGTCGCTGTCATTCTGCAAGTTTTATGACAATTTCAGTGTAAAGTTGAGCTTCGTACGCAAATCCTGCACAGATGCAATTGCCAAAAAAAAAAAATCAGCGTGGCTGGGTCTAACTCCTATTTTTTTTCTATCTTGTTCTATTGCAGGTGAAGTTGAAGCTGTACAAGAAGTACTTCAAGACCATCGGTTCGGCCATCATTATTCTCATCGTCTTCCTTTACGCCTTCCAGCAGGGCGCCTCTCTCACCTACAACTACTGGCTCAGCATGTGGGCCGACGATCCGGTTGTCAACGGCACACAGATCGACACAGATCTCAAGCTGTCTGTTTTCGGGGCTCTCGGATTTGTTCAAGGTCAGTGAGCTGGTTTGCAAATCTACCAGGGCGGTTGATGCAAATTTCAAACAGCATCCCGCTTTCAACGCAACATCTCTCGCTGCGCTCCAGGAATCGCCATCTTCGGCACGACCGTCGCCATCTCCATCTGCGGCATCATCGCCTCCCGGCAGCTGCACACGGACCTGCTGGTCAACGTTCTCCGCTCCCCGATGTCGTTTTTCGAGTGCACGCCCAGTGGGAACCTCCTGAACCGCTTCGCCAAGGAGATCGACGCCATTGACTGCATGGTCCCCGAGGGCTTGAAGATGATGCTGAGCTACGTCTTTAAACTTCTGGAAGTCTGCATCATTGTGATGATGGCGACACCTTTTGCAGCTGTGATCATCCTGCCCCTGGCCTTCCTTTACGCCTTCGTCCAGGTATACGCGCTGCGAAAATCCCCTCAAATTCCGTCTAAGCAAACTCTGTGCTTTCCTTACTGTATGTTATTGGAATGCTCTGGGCTCCAAAATCAACGGCGCTGACGTAAATTGAACTCACAGTCGTTTTGAATTATGGGAAAGCCCTCTGTGCTCCCTTTTTTTTTGCCGCGCCTGTTAAAGCTGGCGTTTTACTTTTCCACTGTGGGCCCACAGAGCTTCTACGTCGCCACATCCTGTCAGCTGCGCCGGCTGGAGGCCGTGAGCCGCTCGCCCATCTACACCCACTTCAACGAGACCGTGCAGGGCGCCAGCGTGATCCGAGCCTTCGGCGAGCAGCCCAGGTTCATTCTGCAGGCTAATGAGAGGGTCGACTTCAATCAGACCTCCTACTTTCCCCGCTTTGTGGCCACCCGGTGAGCAGATCGCCGATCTTTCTAAAAAGGTTTTGTCTCTTTTGGTTAAAAGTTTGCAATGGAGGATGATTCCTGCAAAGAGGCTTTAGGTGGAGTTGACTGTCAATGGAAATGCAAACAGTGTTTAGTTTCATATTCCCTTTTATAAGATGGGAAAGTAAGAAAACCTTCCTGCCCCAGTGCTAAATCTTTGCTGCATTCACAGGTGGCTGGCGGTCAATCTGGAGTTCGTCGGCAACGTGGTGGTCCTAGCTGCTGCAATACTTTCTGTGATGGGGAGAAGCACCCTGAGTCCGGGCATTGTCGGTTTGGCTGTGTCTCATTCTCTGCAGGTAGGATATTATATCCCCACACATATGCACTACTAGGGGGTAAAAAAAAAAAAAAAAAGAAGGTTAAAACGTTTCTGCACACTTTGCTTCCAGGAAACTGGACTTTTCTTGTGGTCTTTCAAAGTCGTAGTAATAAATGTTTTCTTCAGGCTTTTCGGACGGTCTTTTAGAGCTTTCCGTTTGACTTTGGCCAGTTTAATATTCTACCTTACCATGACAGAACACCGTGGGTACAAAAGTCTACAGGAGATAAACGGCATCTGACGGTCTCGTCTTTAAGAAACAGGAGGAAAAAATTCTGTGACCAGGGTTTCACTATTTCAAAACTAAGACAAAGACATTTCAGAGTTGATATAATAAAATCAGACGTGATGTAAGGAGCTTATATAAGGATTTAAGCCAACATTGCACAACAGTTTTTGTGTGTATTCTGGGGAATGTGGACCCTTACCCTTTACTCTAAGATTCCAGCCACACGTCAAAATCCATCGACTCCCGAGACAGACAGAGATTGGGCTCAAAGGTATGAAACAGAGAAATTTTGCTCTTCTCTGTTCAGCCTTCCTGTTATCCCCACAAAACAACAAAGTCCTTAAAAGAACCTTAGAAAAACAGCATTTTTCAGTTGATAGTCCACTTTGCACCGGGTTTTCAGATGATACCTCTTTGAGAATCTGCTTCCAGGAGCTAAATTAGTCGTTATATTTGTCAGATTGTCATCTGTGGTATCTTTCTGGGGTCGATAGATGGGAGCAAATGGTGCGTTTGTGTCAGCCTAGTTGTTACAAAATCTCTAAAGCTCCTTATTTGCCTGAATGATTCACAGGTCACGACTGTGTGGTGTGACAGACAATAGCATTCCTTTCATGCCTGTCAGGTAGTAGACAGAAAACGAAGGAAACAGCAGCAAAAGCTTGAAGAAAAACCAGTCAAAAATCCTCTGACAGCCCTGAAAAAATCTTAATCCAGACCACCCACCAAAGAATTCAAAAACTGCTGCCTCTTTGGAGGCGAAATACAAAGAAATCTGAGGTCACTTTGTACTTTTGCCCAGCACTGAACACACTATGCAACGTTCACACAGTACATTAGAGCTGGCCATGCCCAGTTAACTTTGAAAACATGAAAACCGCCCTGGTTTGCTTGGTCAGTAACTGGATACTTACTACAAGTGAATTAAACCTCGCTGTACTGTGTATTGCACAGGTGACAGGAATCCTCAGCTGGATCGTTCGCTCCTGGACTGACGTGGAAAACAATATCGTTTCTGTGGAGCGAGTCAACGAGTATGCCGACACTCCCAAAGAGGTCGGCGCTCCCGACGCATGCACAACATTCAGCAGAACGCCTACAGGAGCTTCTCTTGTTCTCGACTCACCCGTTCCTACTGTCTCCCTCCCACAGGCCAGCTGGAGCACAGAGGGCAGCTCTCTGCCTGTGGCTTGGCCCCAGAGCGGCACCATAGAGTTCCAGGACTACGGGCTGCAGTACAGGAAAGGCCTTGAGCTCGCTCTAAAAGACGTTACGCTGCACATTAATCAAAGAGAGAAGGTGATTTAGCTCTCTCGTGAATGGAAAGAAAGTGTCGTTGCTAACAATTTTAAGCTTTCACGGTGCCAGTTGCTCGTGTATTTACATTAAATCTCTGTGTTTTAGGTTGGAATTGTGGGTAGAACAGGAGCTGGGAAGTCCTCTCTTGCGCTGGGAATCTTTAGGATCCTGGAGGCTGCAAAGGGAAAGATCTTTATAGACGGAGTGAACATCGCTGACATCGGACTGCATGACCTCAGATCCCGCATCACAATTATTCCTCAGGTGCGGCAGTGCGGATGGAAACTCAGCTCTGCCTTTTATCACATAAACTGCAATCGTCACACATCTATCACAAGGTTTAAATAAACTATTTACAGTTGTGGTTTTCTTCATTTCCCCCGGCACAGGATCCTGTGCTGTTCTCAGGCTCCCTCAGGATGAACCTGGACCCCTTTGACACCTACACAGACGAAGAAATCTGGAGCTCCCTGGAGCTCGCCCACCTCAAAACGTTTGTGTCTAACCTGCCTGACAAACTCAACTACGAATGCTCAGAGGGAGGGGAAAACCTCAGGTACACGCTTCTACGTTCGCATAACATGTCGCAGCAGCTAGACGTTGTTTTTACATAAGAAACGACAATGAAGACATCTTGAATATAATTGCCCCTTTCTGCTTTGACTGTGTAGTTTGGGTCAGCGCCAGCTAGTCTGCCTGGCTCGGGCCTTGCTGCGGAAAACCAAGATTCTGGTTTTGGACGAAGCCACGGCCGCCGTGGACCTGGAAACGGACACTCTCATTCAGTCGACAATCCGCACACAGTTTGAGCACTGCACTGTGCTGACCGTCGCTCACCGACTCAACACCATCATGGACTACACAAGGTACGCCGCCTCGGTATTCAACACAGTCTGTAAAAAAACCAGCTGATTAATATCGTAAGGTTTAATTAATTTCTCCCAATTCCTGGTGGAATGTCTTTGTCATTCTGAAAACATCCAACACCAGAGGGCGGTACAGGGCTGAGAAGTTTGTGTTACGAAAAAGACAGATGGATTTTTCTTTCTCCATATTCTAATACCCTCAGGCTATATTTGCTGTTTGGAAATATGTGGCCAAAGTGGGTGTGGCTCTTGAGGAATAAATCCAAATCTGACCTTTAGACTTTGAAACCAAAAGAAAAACCAACCCTGAAAAGCACCCATCTATCCTAAATAGCTAAAATCTTTAGGTTTTATTTATTGAATGAACCTTATTTATAATCCTCCATGTGTCTTTGTTCCAACTCTGCAACTGTGCACCGTTCATTGGGAACTATGAAAGCTTTTGCATGAACTATCGTTTGAATCTGTGATTCCTTTTGCATATGATAAAATATAACAGATGGATGCCCTGTGTTCATGACATTTAGCTCTTTTTGATATGGATAAATGAACAAAATTAGCTCGCTGCAGATTTATTATCTAAGATTTATTATTACAATTTTTTTTTATTTACATTTCCTGCTGCTATTACAGTTTGAATTAATTTCCTTAAATGTCCTCCTTTGTACAGAGTCCACCAAGCCTTAGGTAAATCAAAGGTCTTTAACAAAGATCAGTGATGGCTAGGCAGAAGAGGATGTACAGTGATGTGAAACTTGTTAGTTTTGGCCAGGGGAAAACGCGACACCCAGAATCCTCTCAGTGAAGTTGACATCTTTTATTAGGGCAATGACCCAAGCAGGTTTCGACTATCTTTGTCAGAGTGGTGCTGCACGAGAAAGAAAGTACACCATGATGGATGCGAGCAGGGACTGGCTTCCTAAGGGGCCTTAGACCTTATCAAAACTACTGGGAGTTCTTGTTTTTTGGTTTTTAAATCTTTATTGACTGAATAAACCATATACTTTTTTTATACTTAGAGTTTGTTAAAAAATACAGTCAAACATGTAGTTTTTACCTCTAGTGGTAGTTGTGCTGCCATCTAAATTCAAGGATGTGTGTATACGCTATATTACCTGCTCACTGGTTGAATTGCACTCTGCAACAGCATTTTTAGGATCTATAAATGTGACGACGTTTGTAATCTAAATCCGCATCTTTACTTTTTGGACTGTTTTTGCAGAGTGATCGTCATGGACAGAGGCCACATTTCTGAGATGGACTCTCCAGCCAACCTCATCTCACAGCGGGGCCAGTTTTACCGAATGTGCCTGGAAGCTGGGCTGGTTTAGGTCTCCTGTCGCCAATGGACTGATGGCCCTGGTGAACAGATGCGGGACCTTTTTTTTTGGTGCGAAACTTCAACATTAAGTCAGGCCCTACCAAGCTTTGTGACAACTCCAAACTAATACAGCGAGGGCATTGTCGATGGATCTCATGAGCAGCTGCTGACACAGTCCATAGTATTTGTTTTTCCATTTTAGAAACACAAAGGCACCCTGTTCCAATTCTGGAAAAGACTATTGTTAACCTCAGAGGGTGAACAATCAAACCAAAGCTACAGAGAATTGTTCAGTCTTTAAAGCTATAAAGAAATCTACACAGAGCAATAAAGGTTTAGAAGCCAAAGGCTTGAAGAGCACCACGAATCTTTGATTTTCATTCTCTTTAAGAATGGTAAGATGTGTTTATTTTATGTAGTTTATGTGTTTATAAAGCACAAGACATGTATTGATGTTGTCTCAGGCGTAGACGTTGATGTTTACTCACACATTTTAGCCTTCTATACCAGAAAAGAGGCACTTTTTGTACTTGCAAAACGGACAGAAGTCTATATTTGTGTCTTCCCCTCCCAGAATTTGGGACGGGAAATATCGTGGCACACTAACCTTCGCAAGGTTCATGCTGGCAAATGTGAGGGCGATGAGGTTTTCACAGCTTTCAAAATTCACAACTTGAGGTCATTTTAGTTTTATTTTATTTTTTATGTCGGGGAGATGGAGGAAAAACAGCGAACTAAGCCAAGACATTAGCAGTGGTCCAACTATGTTGTGGCTGTGGGTTTATTTCTGTCAAAGTAAACACACAGAAAAGGGCAACAGAGACCTTGTTGGTCAGATTTAACCTGAAGCCGGTAGTGAAAACCACCATGAATGAAGAGAATGCCTCTTTAAAACAATGGTGATACATTTTCTAAGGGATCGTCACTCTGCCTACGCCGCACAAACTCAGGCCATAGCATACACAGAGAGTGACAAAAAAAAACAGTATTTTTTCTTAAGGTGCTGACATGACAGACTGTAAACGGTCCACATGACTCTTGATTCAAGGAATAAACCCGATGAACTTTCCAAAGAGAAGAAGCATTTCATGTTTTTGTCTTACTGGTTTAGACAATGTGTTTTAAGAGAAGCCCAAGTGTTTATTTATGTCCTTTGACAAAATGTTTTAAGTGTCCTTAAAGTTTTGAGGAATATATTATATTTATACTTTTTATAAGAAGCTTGTTTATTTTCAATGACCTTTAACGTACTGTCTTGTTCTATATAATGCTGGATAATAAAGTTTATTTGAATCTGTGATCGTGTCTGACTCAAAGTTTTTAAATGATTGCTGTTCTTTAAACAGGTCAACCAACTTAGAATAAAATACAAGAGTGTTTATTCCCATTGGACTCATAATATAAAGACTGAATGTGAAAATGGACTCTATGAGATAGATCGTGCTTTTCTCACTTCGATTTATATCTGAACTTTAGGTCATTGTAACACATGGACATGCTTTGCTCTAAACCATTCCTTTTTCCTGCCGGACGCTCAGCTCTGGCCTGACATGATGCAACCACCACCATGTTTCACTATGAGTGTTCAGGGTGAGGTACGGTCTTACCTTTTCGCCAGACACAGCGATTTGCATGACGGTCAACGCTCTTCCAGAGTTTCCACGGGCTTGTTTTCTGCTTCTCTGATCAGCCCTGTCAAGATCAGTTTAGGTGCACGGCTCTGTTTTGGTACTGTAGGTGTTAAGCTCTTTGATGGTCCTCCCATTTTCAGAGGATAGATTGAAGAGAGCTTTGTGGCATACTCAAACTTGAGCATATTGTTTTATAGCCTAACTGCTTTGAAATTATCAAAAATCTGCTCCCTGACCTGTCTGCTGAGTTCTTTGGTCTTCACAAAGCTGTTTGCGCTCTAACGCTCTCTAACAAACCTCTGAGGCCTTCACAGAACAACTGGATTTATATTAAGTTTAAGATGCACACATGACTTTACTGATTAGGTGACTTCTGAAGGTAATTAGTCACCCAGAGTTTTAATTAGGTGTATAAACGTAAGGGGAAATGAACATAAATGCAAAATAAATGTTTGAGATTTTTCTCCTCAAAATGTTTTGAAAAGTATCTTTTTTGCACATTTCTGCACACCTATATGGAATGCTTTGAGTCAGTTTCTCATAAAACTCTTATAAAATACACTGAACTTTGTTGTTGCAGGCAACAAAGAAAATTTGAAAGTGTAAATACGTTCGCAAGGCTTATACAACATATATTTGCACATAGCAATAGAAAACTGTTCAGACTTTCAAGAGAATGAGACAACCCATGCTCGTAGTGTCTTTAGAAGCATTCCTTTGTTTCATGTTTTATCAGGTTTTAAGATCAATGAGTCATCTAGCTGCACCATCGGTAGCCTAAGTGGTACTGTGGCCCATGGTTTTACTTTGTAAAGATAGTACTTAAAGTGTAAACACCAGAAAAACAAAAAGCAGAAATAACCAGAGATGCAGAAAAACATAAAATATCCAACAAACCACAAAGTGGCAGAAGTACAGTTCTCAAAGGTCTCAAAAAAATATTTTAGAAAAAAAAGTGACATTGCAGCCTCTCTTCAAAGACCAGGCTAAAGTTATCCACATGCAATTCACAAATAATAATGCAAGATTTTGAAGAGATTTAAATTATAATAAGGACAGGAGTAAAACACACTGAATGACTCTGAAAATAAAAGAAAACCACCAATACACTCTGTAGAAACAAGAAGGACGGGGGCATTTTTCTCTCAATTTGTCTAACTTTTGTCTTGGAGTCGTAGTATCAGAGAGATTTATTTTTCTAATCCACTCTCGATCACCTTCAAGAAACCCTCAAATTAGCAGAGCAGATGCAGGTGTTTTATTTATCTCAAAGGATAGGTCAAAAACCTATGGGGAAGCATATTTCATGGGGAAGCATGATTCTAGCCTGTAATTGTCAACAGCCAACTTACAGGACAAGATGGGACACAAGCAAGCTCAAGTTTTAAAACTAAACTTAGAATATATCTCATTAGTGCACATCTTAATTATGTATTAATTATGTATGCATATTTTTGATTTACCATCCATGTATACAAGTGTTTTTGGAACATAAAAACGTTTTGCAGTCTTTTGAAGCTGCAGATACGAGACCTGGCCGCTAGATGGCAGACGTTCACGACACCAGCCGTTACTCTACGGTTTGTTTACACTCGTCACAATGGCGACCATCTCTGAACTGAAGAACGGTGAGCAAACACTTTCAGTGACATGTATTTGTTTACAGAAAACCTAAAGTCATTAATTAAACCCAGTTATCTTATGACAGACGAGTTAGCAGGAAGGAGGACGGGCTGGCTAGCATCATAACAAAAATTAACCTCTTTTCTGGTGTGTTAGCTAAGCGTCAGCAGCTGGGAAATAATAGGTTGTTAAATAATAGCCTATTCTGTATTATGTTTTGCGTTTCGAGCATTAAAGCTAGAGGCTTAGTGTGTTTAAAACCTGTTTACCACGAGGCCTGCTGGGTTACCGATGCAAGATAGCAGCTAGCTAGCTAGCTAGCTAGCTAACCAACCATGGCTCTGTGTTGCTTCTGGGGCAATTTGACAAGTGTTAAACTAGAAAAAGAAAGATATTACAATATCTTATGAATGAGAAACGGCTTGTTTTCATATTCACACTACAGTGATAAGTCAAAAGAAAATCTGCTTACGAACCTTAATACACCAATGATCGAATGAACGACCTGCTGCAAATCATTCCTCACCTTTAGAGAATTTTACAAGGACAGAGTATGGAAAAATAAAGCGGTATGGAATAATATTTGCGCTTTCAGCTTTATTTGTCTGTGCTAGGAGCCCATTCCTTGCATCCCATAACTCTTACAGCTTTTGCAGGTTCCATGTTTAAAGCCTACTCACTGTAGAAATATCTCTAATAAATTATTAGTACAGATTTATATTTATATATGGAAAAATGGTTAAACACCTGGTCAGTTAATGGAATGTTTACATGGAAAAATGTATAGCAACCCTGCATTTTACATGACGTTGAAGACGCTGATGTAAAAGCCATTTCGACACTTTTAGGAACTTTGCTTTCTTTTGATCAAATCTGTTTCATAAGCCAAAATATTTTTGAGAAGCTAAACCAGGAAAAAGATGTTCCACACTATAAAGATATTACTCACGGTACAATAGGAGACTTTTTCTTTTTGTAAAAGCAACTTTGGCATCCTGTCCCCTGTTCTGGCTCTAATGTAAACGATCGGTATTTGAATGGCCAGGGGATCGCTGTTGCCTAATTCATACAAAAACTGAACTGAACATTTCAGCCGTGAGGGAGACGCTGGAGTCCCGCGGTGTACTGGGCCAGCTGAGGGCTCGGATCCGAGCGGAGGTGTTCAGCGCCCTGGATGAGCGGCGTGACGCCCGGCCATCGCTGTCCCGGGAAAACCTGCTCATAAACGAGCTCATCCGGGAGTACCTGGAGTTCAACAAGTACAGGAACACGGCGTCAGTGCTTACAGCAGGTGGGTAAGTCCATCATAGTGGTCCTTTCAAATGACAAGGATGTTAAAACGTGCTTTCCAAGCGTCCTGCATCAAGATCATTATAGTGGGAATAGTGTCATGAAATAACCAGCGTTTTGACTTTTCAGGTTTCACTCTATATTAGTGTAACTTGCTACGACTTCACACCAATGTTCTGTTTCTCTCCAATGTTTGCTTTCACAGAGTCGGGCCAACCTGAAATTCCCTTGGACCGGCAGTTTTTGGCCACCGAGCTGAGAGTCTCAGAGGATACAAGCTCCAAGTCTGTGTAAGAGTTGAGTCGGTATTTGAAAAATCTCAGTACAGTCTGTTGTGAAGTTGGCATGAGCCTTAATGTTAACCTCCAACTGACTTGAAAAAAAAAAATACAGCTATTTTACAGCATTGCAGTTTTTGCACTAATGTTTTAAGATAAAAATGCATCAGGCAATCTAATTGATTTTCTTTTTTTTTTATCCCTCTGGCTTTTATTAAAAACTCAACCCACTCAGTCTAGGGCTAAGTTGTTATATTTTCTGCTGCTACCAAAAAGTTTTATATGTGATTTCTTGTCATATATGTTAAATATGCATTGCTTTTATTCTTTTAACCCTTTAAATGCTAGTTTGTTTTGCACAATTGGAGAATAAAATCAAAATAATTTTCCCCTAATTGTCAGGACGATTTATCTTTGTCCACAATTTGTACAGAAACTGATCGCATAGTCTCTTTGATTTCTGTAGGTTATGGTGGTGTTGTTTTTTTAAGTAGATACTTGGATGTGCAGGGCCATTGTGTAGTCGTCAGTGGCATTTTGTATGACAACAACAAAGACAGAAGTGGTTTTCAGTACCTGCCTTACAGCCAAGTTTACCTGAGTAGCTCAAAGCTCATTTATTCATTTTTGCAGCGGTTTGAAGCACAGACACATTTTAAAATAAACAAAACAAATCATTATCTGATACTACACCTGTATCAAAATTGGGCCGTCCATTCACCCAGACCAATGATGTATTGCGCATGACTGAAAACGACAAATAAAACATGAAATTGCAGCCTTGGCCAAAATTTGACAAAATTTTGTAGTAAGTGAAATCAAAACCTACATATTATCATATTAAAAGTCATTACCTATGCTGTATCGTTTAATGTTAGAAATAAAAAGCAGTTTTCCTTGGTTTCAGTTTGCTACAAATAGTCAAGTTTTCCAGCTGGATGTATGTGGAACACTGTAGCTAAAAGAACTGAAGTTAAACATTTTGAGAAAAAGCTCCAAAACCTTTGCAAATGTTATTTAGTGTGTAAATAAAACAGTTGAATAGTGGGGGGGGGGGGAAGAAAGTGAAGTGGAAAAAATGACCAGCATAGAACCAAGAAGGTTAAACAGTAGAGCAACAGTCATTGCTACTACTGCTGCTCAAGTAATGTAACGTACGGATTACTATAGTTTATATGACCAGACATATTTCAGTACAGCAAAGTTAGTCTCTTCTGTGAGAGGGAAACATGTAGTATCCTTCTTTCAGCATAGTTGAATGGCAGCGCACAGCATAACGTGACGTACGGTCCATACAACCCCAGAAAACCAAACTTAAATTAGAAGGACTTTAACCCATAACCATTAACCGTTATAACAGACAATCCTAGCAGATATGAAAACTCGGTACACCTTGGTGCATATCTGCCCTAACGCTGTTGAGCTTTGCTACTGATTTGTGTCGCAGCCGTAAATACACACAATAAATCAAATGAATACTGACCCAGAGCTGCATTAATCAAGCAGCTATTTTTATGTTGTTGAAAATTGTGGAAAAAAAGTAAAATAGTGGTGACTACAGTGTTGTTGTTGTTTTGTTTTCTAGACCTCTTCTTTATGGACTGGTTTCTCACTTCCTGAACAGCAGCGACAGCAGAGGGAAAGTTTTGCTGCGAGGCACTGCTGTAAGCATCTCAGCTCCTGGACACGATTCCTGACACGTTTACGCCACGCAGCGCGTCTCCTGTGATGCTCGTGGACTGAAAGGACGCTTTGACTCTCCAATGAATGTCTAAAACCCCGGGGGGAGAAACAGTCTTTGTATAGCTTTTTTTATAAGTTGTCAAAATGTTTTTTTTTTTTTGTTTTTTTTACTTTATACCAGATGTGAAGTTTGTGAACAATAAATGTTACACACACCTAAAGCCATGTTTCTACTTCTAAAATACGTTGCGGCTGGACTAAAATGTAACTTATTAATACCTTGTATTTTATTTTACAAACATTTGGCAGTTTAAGAGTCTTTATTTATGCATATTTTATTCAGAAAAGGGGCCGTTTAGTTTTTGTGCCACATGGGGGCGATGCTGTCTCAGAAAAGGTACGGACTGCTGCTCCATCAGCATAGCCTGGTGCAGGGGAGAGCCATCCCAGGACCACGGTGTCCCTGATTAGATGTCCCTGCTTCTGTAAACTGACTCTAAATACATCCGCTGTTAACAGGCCTTTGCAGACTTTGATGCCATGCGGAGGAGGAAGTTAAATGGGACACATTTACTGCTCATGGTGCCTTTTTAAATTTATTTCTCTTGTAGCCTGATGGTTGATAGACAATTGTTCTGCAATATCCAGTTTTTTTTTCTTCTGTTTAGATATTTCATAGTTTTCTGTTTTTATTACCACGCAAACCATGACGTTACATTAACATTTATTTGAGTATAGCTAAAGAAAAACTCGAGGTAATATTTTAACGTCTGGATGGTAACTCAAAGGTCAAACACGATTGCTATAAATCGCTTTTTTTTTTCTTACCAGAGAGAAAATGGCGTCCAATGCGCTTTCTAATTTGCCTGCATGCAATGAGACTGACAGAAATGTTCTTCAGAGTTAGAACGTGTATGCTGTTATTGTGCTTAAGTACAATGCTGGATAAATTTACGATTATTTTCTCTTGGCTTATATCCAGCAAAATAGAAGCTGTTCTGCTGGAGCTGAATTGTAACTAAACTGTATGAACTCCTTTACTGTTAAACGTTTAAACCTCCTGCTGTTCAAACCGTCATTTTTTTAAAAGACCAGATGCTTTTATCAGATAGAGCACATACCAGCTACTCATAATCACACAGATCTTTTGGCAGTGCTTAATTACTACATTTGTTTGCCTCTCTTCCCCTTGTCTACATCTTTGCAACAAGAGGCTTAAAAACTCTGTGTTTCCTCCAGTATGCATGAATTTTAAATCAGCGAGTAAAAAAAGAAAAAACTACAGTAGCTGGTCAAGAGAGGAGAAGCAACTCAAATTTTATTTAAGCAGCCCATTTTAAACAAACAGAGGTTGACCAAAGTGTATGAATAGGAGGGGAAAAAAATAGAAAATACACAACTATTGTTTGCCAAACAGTAAAAATGCTGAGCTGAATGAAACATTGTAACATCAACCATAAATTAGATTTATAGAATACAAATGCAAACCAGTAAAAGTACACCACAGGAGTCCAGGACAGCCTGAATGGAAAGACACAGAGTAAAAAGTACCTTCTTAAAGACGATTTGAGAATTACAAGCAAAACAGTTTAGTGACAACGTATTTCTTCCATAACTTTTCAAACACAGATGCAACACATTCACTAAAGTTGGTTGTATAGTACCATGTGTGAAAACTAAATGAAACAGAAGAGCAACATTGTTTTGTTTTTAACTGCAGCAGTTAGTGTGGCCATGTTTGATTTTGAGGCTGAAGTTGGTAAGGAGCACCAGAGACCGCTTCAATGTCTCACAGGAAATTTCCATGTGTGAGCAAAAACGGGACACATGTTGACACCGTGTCCTTTCACCAGTCCTGCAGTGCCAATGCATTTTTTTTTTTTTTTTTTACTGTTCTGTTTTTCTGATGCTACACAACAAACTGAAAAAGTCAGTTGTTCTGTTGTTTGTCAGTAGTGTGGTACTTAAAAACTTTTTACTAAGCCAGTATTTGTTGTGAAAAGTTTGAAGTCCCTGGTCTAGGGTATTTAATTTCATCCAGGGCGGTTTGTCTAAGGTTGAAAACAAGCACTGTTTTTTTTTTTTTTTTTTGTCTTTTTTTTATCTCGGGTTGGATTTTATTAGAAAAATACATTCAGGTCTTTGATGCAGATCAGTTCATTGTTTCTAAAGCGCGTAGTGTCAACCAGCAGCAGCAGCGTCAATTCTTGCACAAATGATGCCCTGAACAAGCCCCATCTTTCTCTGTACAGAAATGTAAAAAAAATTTTTTTTTTACTAAGAATAGAATAATCCTTTAGTATCTAACAGAAGGAAAATTCAGGTGTGTCTCCACAGGTTTCAAAAACCCAAATGGCGTTATGAAGAATCTGGGATCACTGTAACACAGATTGGAGTTGTCCGTACAAACCTATTACAAAATATGTAATATCGTTAAAAAAGATGATTTATTTGAGTAACTAAACTCGTTAAGTGAAACACATTATATATACTTATTACACACAGAGCAATGTTTCCAACCCTTCATTGTTAATTGTGATCATGCTCTGCTTACAACGAATGAAAACACAACATTTAAGTTCAGAATATTACATCAGATCAATAAAAAAGTGTTCGTACAAAAATGTGGGCTTTATAAAGATCAGATTTTAATCTGCTTCTATGTTATTTTCAAAACCTAACCCCATATCTTGATTCGAAAAGAGTAAAAAGTTGTTTGTGTTTCTTTATGAAAAGAACAAAGATTTCATGAACCTCAGCATTTAAAAAGAAGCCTTTTCAGTGATACGGTTTTAATAGAACTGAATAGAAATAACCTTAATTGACCCTCAGTGGGGAACGTGCCATGTCTCAGTAGCAAAGTGAAGCGTAAATTAAAGCCTATAGATACGCACACATTTAAAATATAAAACTAAATATAAAAATAGAAGACTACCTGAGAAAAAAAATACTGCACAGTTAGTGTTTAAAAATGGCATCATCAAAAAGTTAAACACGTGCAATTGAGCTGGGTGATATTAAGAAATGTGCAAAACGTGTATGTATTTAAATCCCTAACAAACACCAAAAGACGACAAGAATGTAGGGTTATTTTTGTCACACCTTGGTTCTGTTCATTAAAATGTGTTATTAAAAAAGAAATAACCTCAAGAAATAAAAAAGCAGTTTTCAAAAATGACAACAAAAACAACGACAGGACATGATAGGAAGCAATAGAAACTTGATTGGGATAAAACTGATAAATATATTTTTTGTGCTCTAGTGTCGCCTCCTGCTGTGGCTCCCGGGGTGAATAGCCATATGGGCAGTATCAGAAAATTAAAGTATTAAATAAGCCATAATACCTCTAGTTGTACCACAGCTTGAGAATGAGACAGATCCTTGTAAAAACAAATAAATTAATATCACAGGCAATCGTGTGTTCGACCGTATTGAGCTTTCCACATAATATAGATATTTGCTTTTATAATTTACATGTAGAACATTTGAATTGATGCCGAGCATTCATCTGTAAGATGCTGACTTTACCGGTGCCAGATCTAGCTGTAACCTTAGGAAAGAAAGAGTCATGCAAGCCTCTGGAGCTGCACATTTACACATCATCTTTGAACGCTGTGTTTTTGTTTTTTTCATTGCACAGGTTGCTTTTTTTTTTTTCTCTACTTCGTGGAATCGTTGTCTGTAAATGAGACAGCTTTATTTGTAGAATTGACTCCACTCGTCTTGAGCATGCAGCAGGGAGGGGGGAAAAAAAATAATGTTTTCCCCTCAGGCCTAAATTAGAATGCAATTGCATTCCAAGAGGGTCAAACATATCCATAAACATATTATTGCTCCAATGGACGGCCATCTATGGACATAAAGGCGAAGAAAATGAAACATTGGGACGACGATTTAAAAAAAAAAAAAAAAAAAAAGCTGTATCTAAAATCTTCTGATGAAGATTTTTATTTTTCTGTTTCGATGCACTAAATTAAAGAATGGTCCACACACACAGCAGGCTATGTATCTCAAATGATTGCTTTTCTGTGATTTCGATGATTTCAAAGTACCCAAAGTAACATTTCATTCTGAGGTATTAAAAAAAAAAAAACGATCCTAAATTTGTTCCACTTGGATGATTTCACTACTCTGGATCTAATCCTTGCTTTTTGTTCCCCCAACATCCACTCCCATTATCTCCCTCCCTGTTTTTTTCTAAGTCTCATATCTGGACAGGGGAGGGAGGAAAGCTCTGCTCCTTGCTCCAAAATGTTTTTCTTCTGGTATTTTTCTTTAATATCATTTCTTACTGATGTTCTTCCTTGTTTGATTTCATTTATTAATTTATATAGTGTTTTGAAACCACCAATTAAGAGCAGCCAAGCGCTTAACAGTAAGATCCCAATGCACAGAAACATACAAACATAAAAAAAGACAGGAAAATAGAAACAGGATGCAGGAAAATAGAAATCAAACATGAAATGTCACCATGCTACTTGCTATTAAAGTCCTAAGCTCAGACACCCAAATGCCTTAATCTTGAAATAACACTGAAGATATCCGATCAAACAGCTAGCTCTGCTTTGTGTGCATTTGGGCTGATCAGGTGACATTACTCAACAACAAAGGCGAAATAACTAACTAACTAGACACTTCTGAGGGAGGAATGTGTTAAAAGAATGCAAATGAAGGCAAAAAAACATGAAAAGTGCAAGTGGACGTGCTATGAAACAAGTTTAATGGGTTGGCGTAATGTCTTTTGTTATGTCACCAGAGGTACGTGTGCATGGGAGCCTGCTTTTGAATTTCGTGGTGAATAATCAATGTTTTACTATCAAATAGCCCAGAAAAAAACTGACCGTGGTGCAAACTATAGGTGACCAACTACTATAAATAAGTTTCCTCTTTAGAGTTGGAAAAAAAAGTCACATTTCTAAAAAGATGCTATTCAAAAAAAACCAAAGCAGGCTCGTTCAACAAGGATACATTTCCAGTTTTGTGATCTATTGTGACCCGTTAGCTTCACGCATCAAGGACGGCTGAGGCTACCTGTCGCTGATGACCGCGGGGAAATAGCCTAATTAGAGCTATCCCCTTCGGAGGCATCTTTGTTTGAACAATGCCGATGCCGTTGGACCATATTTAGTCACCGGGGCTCGGGGCTTGTTGCTCGTATGAGACTTTGAAAGCAACACGCAAAGCTGCAGAGATTCCACTCTCCTTATATGGCACCTACTGCAGCCTCCCTGCTCCATGCGTCTGCTGCCTCGCTTTCCCCCTTCTCCTCATTTGTTCCATCTCTTCTACGCTTTTCAGCCAGCGTACCTCCCCCATGAACACCTCCCCATCTTTATGATGTTGATCTGTTGTCCGGGTTCACACACACACACACACATACACACACTCTGACACGCCACAGCACAGCGTTCTGCCTCTGGGACTAAACAGGCCACAGCCATCAGAAAGCCGCTTGATTTATTGGGACAAACAGAACGGTGTCCTTATATAGGAAGCTCCATTGGGGGAGAAGCTGGAAGCGGGAGGGATGCGGCATGGAGGGGGGGGGGGGGATTTGTTTTCCATAGTGGAATGCGGTGGGTGTAAAAATGGAAAACTCGCAAAGAAAACTTACATTCATTGTTTTAGCTCTGAGTTGTGTAGCAGAGGGGAACGCTCTGGAGAGGTTACAGCTGAAGGGGAATCCTGTTGCCGGGGACGGCTGGTTTTTCCTTATGAGGACAGGGAGCACACTGAGTGATCTATACCCTGGACCACAGCCCATAGACAGGCATTGCCAGTTCTGTCTTCACTGAATCATATATAGTTTTTGACCAACCTTAAATCTGATCAAATTCCTAGCAATGACCCTCCTTCTCAGGGTCTCATAGGGAAATCCCTCAGTCTGTTTCACTAGTCATCTCGTATCCCTCAAGAAGCCTTTACCATATCTTTTCTGAACTGGTCTCATCCTCTTTTGCTAGATAATGAACCACTTCGCTTACTAGTTAACTTTTTTTCATGCAACTAATATTAAAGTGTGTTATTCTTTTCCAGAATGAACCAAACCATGACGAATCCTGACCAACTCACTATTTCTTCGACAAAGCTGTTTTTTCACATTCTACCTCGTCGCTGGCTACCTCGCCTTTTCACGATTTAGATTAATTAAAATCCAAATATCTCGCTTTAACTCCAGCTATTTTAATTCACTTTTTAAAGTTGTGACTGTGACAAGTTGTGACAAGGGCGTCACATGGCTTCATGGGTTGAGTAGTCGTCTAGCAATCAGAACGACGTGGGTTTGATTCCAGTTTCCCCTTGTCACATGTCGATGTGCCTCTGGGCAAGGCACTTAACCCTACATTGCCTACTGAGCTGCATATCGGTGTATAAATGTGTGATGTGATTGGGTGAATGTGGCTCTAGTGTACAGCGCTTTGAGTGGTCAGTATGACTGGAAAAAGTGCTATATAAGTTCTGTCCATTTAGCAAAGTTATATAAGAAAGAGAGCAAAACTCTTTTCTCATTATGTCATGTTACGATCACAAATTTTAAGGATTTTTTTATGAGGATTTTATGTGATAGACCAACACACAGTAATGCAAAACTGTGAACTGGATGGAACGAGCAACACCCTGTGGAGCAAGAGACACGGCAGATATGTCGGAGGTAAAGTTGTGGAGAGGTTTAAAGCAGGGTTAGGTTGCCATATCTCAAACTTTGGATATCTTACAGAGATCTGTTCATCATCAGCTGTGCATCATCTGAAAATAGAAAGAGTCTGGCACAACCGCAAACCTACCAAGATACAGCAGTCTACCTAACCTGACAGGTCGGACGAAGAAAGAATTTATCAAACCAGGCATACAGGCCCATTGTTGCTCTAGAGGAGCTGCAGAGATCCACAGCTCAGGAGGGAGAATATGACGATGCTCCATAAATCTGACATTTGTGTGGTAAAAAGAAAGCCATTGTAAATGGAAGCCGTAAGAAGTTTAGATTGCAGCTTGCAACAATCATGTGGAAGGAGGTGCTCTGCTCAGAAGAGACAAAAAAAATGTTTACCTACATGCTGAACTGAAAATCCAATCCTTCTTAGTTTGGGCTATTTTCGAAAGGACAAGTGGCAAAAATTTCAATCTCAAGATCTGCAAAGCCAGTATAGACATTAGGGTGTGAGTCACCAGCTTTATCACGGTGTTATATTAATTTGTTTGGATGACAATACGATATTTGCCAATATCACAAAGTCTGTTATAACACGATTTTGATTAAATTCAAATCACAAGTCTCCGATCAATATGATGTGATATCATCTGCCCACCTATATCATTATTTACATGGATATCAACTCAACAAAAAACAAAACAAAACAAACAATATGATTTAACCACTTTGTTTCTAAGCTCTTACAAAAGCATTCTTCTCATTTTAAAACAATAATAATAATAATAATAATAATAATAATAATAATAATAATAATAATGATAATAATAAATCACATGTTCACTAGAGTCTCGTGCCTTGTTAATTTCAAACTAAAGGTGTATCTTTAAAATGGCAATACGGACTGATATTTTGATTTTGCATCGCTAAAATTGGATCGTTAATAATTTAATTGCTATATGGATCGAGAAATGGATCAGACATGTGCTAAGGGCTAACTGAGGGAAAGATGCTTCTATGAAGTACTGACTAGGGGTGCACCACACCTTTTTTTGTTAAAGATTTGGACAATCATGTTTTATTTCCTTCCCCTTTATAATTATGTGCTACTTTGTTTTGGCCCATCACATAAAATGTCCATAAAATAGTCTAAGGTTTGCGATGTAACCGCATGGGAAGAAGTTCAAGGGATTATAATATTTTTGGTGCTTTAAAAGCACGTTGTTATAGTATTTTTATGATTTTATGAGTATGATTTTATTTCAGACATTCTATCTTCCACCAAACCCAGAGGGTCCAAGATGGTGCTTTAAGAACATTAAGTGCAACTTTTGAGGAGAAGAAGGACAAAAAGGCTGGTAGAGTTATTCAGGGAAGACGAAAATGTCTTTTAGCCACAAAAGCAACAGAACAAAGAAACGAGGGAAGTACAGCTGTAGACACAACTGGTCTGACAGTGGGACAGAACAAATAAAAGGCTGGGAACCTGGAAAAGAAAAGCTAAAAACCTTGAACCACAGATATAGAGATAATGATTACATGGGACAGTGGATGTGTAATGATTAACAAATAAGGACCTGCTGTGCCAGAAGAAGCTGAAGACCAAAAACGTGTTCACTCCTGGTAAAAGGGAAGGAGCCTAACTGTCTGTTGTTTGGAGGGCTTTAAGTATCAGGTAATAAAGAAAGTTATTTGGTCTTCACCAAGCTAAAATTCAACCTCAAGTGTATAAAAATACAATAGAGGTTCTGTACCGTTTTCTTATCAAACAAAAACAAAACAGGAAAGTAATTTAAAAAACTACACATTTGCACCGAATATAGGAGGAATGTAGCAGCCATGGCTTGTTAATGAAATACACTTGATTATTTGATAATCATCAGTTTGGCCAGCTCTATGAAAGACGTTTTTATTTTTATTAGTTTGCTGGTCCCGAGCATAAGGTGGCCCAGACAGTTCAACGAAATACAAAAGTCACAACACAACAAAGGCCATGTGTGTTCAAGGGGGAGAGACTTCAGTGCCGGATTCCTAGAAGTGACTGTTGCCGTCCTTGAATCTGGGGAAACTTATAAGACCATTTCCAACAATGTGAAGTCAATAATTTTTTTAGTGAGAAAGAATCATTCTCAAGAGCAAACACTTGAGGCCTCAGCCAAGTTTTCTCAGAGTGGACCTCTGAACCAAGTCAGACCAAGTCAGAGTCCACCGGCCTCAGTCAGCATGGTGGATGTTAATGTTCCTAACAGTGCAAACACAAAAGACTGAATAAAACCTGTTTTTCAACAAAGACCATCTTCTCTCGACAAGGGCTATGTTAGCCTACCTTAGATTTTAAAAGTTACATCTTCAGGAGCAACGCTGTCAAAAACCATAGATCGTTGGGATTGTGCATAACACCATGGTTGGCAAAAACGAAGCACAATCACCTTCTTCCAATAGTCAAACACGGTGGTGGAGGGTTGATGATCGGGGCTGGCTTTGTTGCCGTATGAACTAGACACCTACCAGACATTGAGTCAACCACAAACTCCTCTGTATCCGTACGGATTCTCAAGTCAAATTTCAGGACGTGTTTCCAGTAGATAAAGGCTGAACAAAATTAGAATCAATGAAGGCATATTCGATTAAGAGGAGAGAGGAGGAATCATGACCGTGTGGAACCTGCTGTGTGTTTCTCAGAACTGGATTTGGGAGGATGTTTGTTTTTTTTCGGGGTCTTTTCTGGTCACCTTACCACTTGAGTTTCTTTTAAGCTTGCAAATTACAGAAGACATTCACACCCTGACGGTGGTGAGCTATGTTAGTAGCCACAGCTGCCCTGGGACAGGCTGACAGAAGCAAGGCTGCCATACATCAGCATGATCTCTGACCTCCGCCAGCAGGCAATGTGGTTAAAGTGTCATTGCCAAGGGTACAACAACTGAGATGGTCAGAGTGGGTGATTGAACCAGCAACCCAGTTACAGGACAACATCCCTAACTTGCACCATTGTTGCCTTAAGTATAAGTATAGGCTTAAGTCTTAGTATTAATGTACTTAGTCTAAGACTTGTGTATATATTTTTCAGTATAAGTCAAGTACACCTCACATACTATTAAGTATATAAAATATATTTAATAAAAAGTAAACTTCAAGTACACTGCTTCATAGCAGTACACTTCAAAAAACAACTTTTTGCTAAGTTTTACACACGTTTTGGTGCCTCTTGCTAAAGTCCTACGGAGCCCCTAAAGGGACATGGAGACGAAAAAAAACTATTGCGAGATCTCGCAATAACTATTGCCTACGTCAGCGAGCCACAAGTAAAACACATGGCTTATCCACACTCCTTACATATATATATATATATATATATATATATATATATATATATATATATATATATATATATATATATATATATATATAGCCTGTGTTGCCACTCTGCAGCTTAAGTGTGTCCAGTTTTGCAACATGGTGCAGCCTTAGTTTATAGAAGGCAGATACAAGTAGTGAAATCAGCCAGAATACATTTCCATGCAGCACAGGAATGAAGCATCTTCTCTGATCCACGTTCACTACAACAGAACTTAACTTTTTTCTGCCACATACAATATGGCGGTGACGTTGACGTGCGAACCCGCGCCCAACGATGCGTGTACGTATATGATGTCTATGCCTAAAGGGACATGGAGAAAAAAAAAAACTTTTGCGAGATCTCGCAAATGTATTGCGAGATCTTGCAAAAGTTTTTTTTTTTCTCCATGTCCCTTTAGGGGCTCCGTAAAGTCCAGCCAGGTATTCATTCATATACTTGAGTACAGAAATAACTGATTTTAGAAGCTGGTATATAAAACTGTAGTTGTACTTTCTTTTTCCTCTGAGCTAAAATACAGACCTATATTATTCTCTATAATACAATGTCAGGTTGAGGTAGTGAGTATTTTAGTCTACAGTGATATGTAAAGGCTGTATATAGCGTTAATCTGGCTAATTATCCTCCGTAATGTCATCAGCACATGTTTTCTTCTGTCCGTGGAATTAACCGACCGGAGAACCCTACTGCGCATGTCCACTGCCTCTGCTGCGAGCAGCCTTGACAGAGCAGGAGGAGGAAGAGGAGGAGGAGGAGGAGGAGGAGGCGAGAGGGAGGCAAGCAGGGAGGGAGGGAGAGTGGAACAGTTTAAATGGTACGGTTTTTAAATTGACGGGGGTCATTTGGACTGTTTGCCTTGGGAGTACCTCGTCGACGCCCACCTTCTCCAAAACTCCAGCTTTCACAAAGCCGAACTTCCTTCACGTTATGTGAGTATGTATTTTCCAGCGGAAGGATATTATGTTTAAACTGAGTGAAGTGCACCTGTCAGACTTTAATAAGCCGTCCGTCGCTCTTTCAACTTAATTATTTACCTCTTGTTTGCATACTTTTCTCACATTGGATGTAATAATTATCTCCTTTTATTGTATGAGCTAAAGTTTATTAGTCAGCTCAAGCTAACAAATGTAATCAATATATATATATATATATATATATATATATATATATATATATATATATATATATATATATATATAGTTGTCGGATTAGCTAAATTAGTGCATTGTCTTTATTTTCATTTTACGGCATCTGAAAGGCCAGATAATTTTTAAGGCAATGACTTGTTAATAATTGCATCTAACGAGATTTAAAAAAAAAAAAGTGTATGTATTAAACAAGTAAATCAGACCAAGAGGTCCCTTTTTAATAGTTAACTCAACAGATCATTGCTGTTGTTGAACTGAGAGATGTATTGGGAATAAAAAGGAAGTTCCACTTTATTATCTCAGTAAAGGCACGACTCTGACCATGATGGGGTTTCCTGTTTTCCAAATATGGTCTTATTTGCTTGTACATCAAGCATGTTTAATTTATTCTGAGGCTGAAGATGCAGAGTGTCATGGCAAGGCAGGAAATTCTGCTGCTTTTTGTTTTCATAAACACGTGAATCTTTGGCAAAAATATGTTCCAACCAAAATTATATCGGAATGGATTTGGTTTTAGATAGGTTTGAGATATTGCTTTAATCAAGGTTTTACTTTTTTCTTAATGTGACAGTGAAATTATATTTCCCTTTTGTCGTGAAGGAATGTATTCCCTCTAAAGGAGAAGGAAGTTTTGGCTCTACCGTATTTGTGTATAGTTTTCTGCCTGATAGCTCTACATCTGCAACACTTTCTTTGGACATATCATGCGCTAACTTGAGAAAGTATGTCTAATACCATTCTTTTTGTTGTTGTTGTTTTGTTTTTTTTTGGTTTTTTTTAAGATGTGACCCTAATAATCCAATAAATGCATCAAGCTTCAGGGTTTATTTGTTTGATGATAACAGGAAGAACGTGTGTGTGTGAAGCAGTTCAGAAAGGAAATGAGAAAAATCATTTACTGGCCCCTTAAGGTCGAATTCCCCCGACCACAAATGGAAAGGTCACCAAGCCTCCAGGGCAGCATCCTCGTCGCTAGTTTATTATTTTTAACAGAGAAATACTTAGGCTGCACGTTGGATTCAAAATTAGTTTGCACACTTTGATATTTGGGAATTTTACTGCGACACCAGTCACACCGCAGGTTTATAAACAGCTCCGTGGTGTTTACACCGAATCATATATTCCAAATGATGTGACTGAAACAATTTAATTGGCTCACTTTTTTGTGTGGCGTTAAACATTAATTATAAGAAAACGTGGGTGTTTTCGTCTCCTGCTCGTAATTGGTTTGTGTTAACCTGTCAGAACCACTGACAGGTTAACACAGCTGTCTTCAAGATGGACCAACTGAGCCCAAACCGTGTTGAGCCAACACGCTGACAGAGCGAAGGCTTGACCCAGGTATTTAATTGAATTACGTAAGGGGAAAGCTGAAGAACCCATGGAGGGATATCTTAATTTGATGCATATCCTTTAAACACGGGGGGGTGTCAGGAAAAGTATGCACACTTTTATCGGTAGACAATCAAACAATCAGCTGATTACCCCCCACCCCCACTTTCACAGACTTTTATCTTGGGCTTTTGACACTAATTTGACCACTTTTGATAGGTTGATGGCGATTTCTTGGTTTTGGCAGTCATTTTTTTAGTAGTCCTGTGGTTGGTTAGCTTATTTAATCCCAGGGGAGTGTTTATGAGTGTTCTCAGGACAGTTGGGGGTGGGGGGGGGGCTGTTTCATAGCTTGGTTCCCATTTATAGCTTAGTTCCCATTCGCTTTATGCCAGACCCAACAAGAAAAAAAGATGAAAGAGGTTGGATGTAAGGGTCTGCAGAGAGAATGGTTTATGATTTGATTTGGGTTAATCCAGGAGGTTTATGTTCCAGAGTTTATTAACTTAATATACAAAGATGTTTTAGAGGGTTTTTGCTTGTTTGTTCGTTTTAAATTGATTTGACTAAACTACCTGTATTTGTTTTTTTTATTTGTATTAAGCAGATATATAATCTTATTAAAGGTCTGAATACATTTTACGAATTTGACGCTTCAGTAATTGGAGAAATGCAAACTGTCTAGAGCAAGCAGTTCACTAAAACAGTGGTTTCAAATCTATTGTGTTCATTCGGATTATGATCCGGTGGCTGTGAAGGACATAAAATAGGATTCACATCACTTTCATACCCAAAGGGCAGGGGGTGGAAACGTCATGGAAGAAAGGATTCTCATCAGGGCAGAAATGCAGTAAAGAGCCATAATTACCTCAAACGAACAAACCTAACAGACATCACCTGCCGAAGGGAAGCCTCCCCACAGCATAATGCTGCCACCTCCGTGCCCCACAGCGGGGATGGTATCTTTTAAAGTGATGCATAGCGTAGGGTACGTTTTTTTACCACGCCTAGCTAACACCGGTCCGACAAGCTGGCTCAAATCACGCCACCCCGATGCTTCCCGCCCTGCATTAAGCCCCGTCTGTCTTCCCATGTATTAGCTTTCCTGTCTCTGCTGAAGGGAAACATCATTGCAGCATGATGCTACCGCTACACAGTGATGATGGTAGTATAGGTTTCTTTCTCAGATTTTGTTCGAGGGCTAAAAAGCTCTTTAGCTATACCAGCTAATGCTGTCAAGAAGCTCCTCCTTGCATCAGAGCCAATGTAGACACCTGTCTGCAAAAAGTTGTTGCTTTTTGTTGGAGTATTTTTTTTTTTTTTGCTTTCTCTGGAAAGCCGTCAGAAGGATGCAACTACTCAAGTTTTTCATTGCACATACCTCTAACAGCCAGACACTTGTTCAAAATGTAGCCGCACTTGACTGTTTCATTTAAAAATTGAATTCCAGCGGGGGCCCGTATGAAAGCGTGGTTCTTAAAATCCCGAGCCCCCTCAGCCTCTCTGCCTCGCTGTTATCATTTTGCAGTAAACGACAAAGCCGGCAAGAGACATACTATTCCCTATATGGGCTTTGTTTGGGAGTTCACTTGCCTTGCTGTTTAGGTCCACAGAAACGAGCCCTGCTCCGGAGAAGTGGCCCTTATATGGTCATCGCAGCACGAGACCCGAAGCTTCCCTAAGCAGGAGACCGAAAGAGAGAGAGAGAGAGAGAGAGCGATATGGAGGGACGGTGAAAAAAATAAAGGAGGTTATTATATTTAACAGGGACTCAATGGTTCGTTAGAAGAACAAGTGAGTCAGTACGAGTTGTTTGGGTTACTTTTCAGATAAAGCTGTTGACACAATGTTGTGAAGTTAATTAAAAAATAAGTTTCCCAGCCTCTTTAAGTCTCTTTAGGTCTGCAGTTGAGATGGGAATTGTTTGTTCGTTTCCCGTGTGACGTGTCGGGTCGAGAGGGAGGCGGAGGTCTGTGAGAATGGCTGCCTTCTGGAAGTCCCTAATGGGGAAAGGAAAACCCAAAAAACATGTCTGGTCTTCTAGCTACATGTGTTCACATTCGTCATGATACTCACATTTTGTCATAAACAACCAAAAGCGTGAACGCGTTTTGTGTGATGTAGTGCATAATGGGGAAGTGGAAGGAGAATAACACTCGAAATTTATTTAGATTTTTTTTTTTTTTTTTTTTTTTACTTTTTTTTAGAAATCTGAAAAGTGCGGCGTGCATTTGTGTTTAGACCCTTTTTGCTGCAATTACAGCTGCAGCTCCTTTGTTCTCTGCAGAACAGCTCAAAGTCAGTCGGCCTGGATGGAGAGCATCGATTCTCATCCAATTCCAATTTCAATCCAATTTTATTTATATAGCACCAATTCATGAAACATGTCATCTCAAGGCACTTTACAAAGTCAAATTCAATCATAGTATACAGATTGGTCAAAGATTTCCTATATAAGGGAGCCAGTTGATTGCTTCAAAGTCCCGACAAGCAGCATTCACTCCATATGGATTTAAATCTGGACTGTGACTAAAACCTGAAAATGTTTTGATCAGAACCACTCCGCTGCAACTGTCTGTAATGTTTAGGGTCATTGAGTCGCTGGCAGGTGAACCTTTCCCCCAGCAACGTCTTGTTTCAGGCTCTTACATGTTTTCTTCCAGAATTACTGTGTATTTTGCTCCACCAGCTCTCACCAGCTTCCTTGGTCCCCGCTTAGGAAAAGCATCCCATCTGCATACTGACCACGTCTCACTGGGTGTGGCAAAAAGGGCTATTTTGGCCTTTTCTGACTAGAGCACTTTATTCCACATGTATGCTTCATCCGTTTGTGGAAAATCGGAGATGACGCTTCTCGTGTGTCTATCTGGAGTCCTTAATGGCTAAAGTCCTGCACCTCTTCGATGAGTGATGAATGATTTAGCTTCTCAGCATGCAGTCAAGTTGTACAGGGTCCCGCTAATGGCATAATTCTTGTATTCAGGTGTAATGAAAAGGAGACGCATGTAAAAGTTGAACGGCGACATGCCCTCGGGGACTGGACTTTCACACTTGTTCTTTAGTTTTCCTCTTATCAGGCTCCCATAATGCCACAGTGCGTAGTACCACACCAATGGTCCTCTGGTCGATCGGCTCTCCCACCCGAGCTGTGGATCTCTGCAGCTCCTCCAGAGTCACCACGGATTAAAACTCTCCCCAGTTTAGATGGATTGCTTTGTGTTTGTGGGTTTGTAGCAGTTGTCCTCCCAAGGTAGCACTGGATTTTTAGAGAGGGATATCAGAATAACAAATATAACTGCAGAAAAAAACGTTTCAGATAGTTTTGTTTGTAAGAAGAAGAAAAAAATGGATGCTATTTCAGTGATATACTTCTATGTTTGAGGTTGCAGTTTTCAAAATGTGAGGAAGTTCAAGAGGTTTCTCCTGCAATCCATATTTCTAAACCTTTTCTGCCCTAATTTGTTTCAGCAGCTGGCCCTCCACCATTAGCCAAGATGTCCAAGAAGGCCCCGACAGAGGACGAGAAGTTCCTCTTCGTCGACAAGGACTTCCTGAACAGCCCCATGGCTCAGGCCGACTGGTCGGCCAAGAAGCTGGTGTGGATCCCCTCGGAGAAGCACGGCTTCGAGGCGGCGAGCATCAAGGAGGAGAAAGGCGACGAGGTGCTGGTGGAGCTGGCTGATAACGGCAAGAAGATGACCGTCAACAAGGACGACATCCAGAAGATGAACCCGCCCAAATTCAGCAAGGTGGAGGACATGGCTGAGCTCACCTGCCTTAACGAAGCCTCCGTGCTGCACAATATACGTGAGAGGTACTTCTCTGGGCTCATTTATGTAAGTATTATATGGAAAACATGTTATCATCCTCTGAATTTTGTTGATGGTGCGTGTTGATTTGTCCAGGTTACAAATCTGACCTGTTGTTTGTCCTGACAGACGTACTCTGGCCTGTTCTGTGTGGTGGTGAACCCCTACAAAATGCTGCCCATCTACTCCGAGAAGATCATTGACATGTACAAAGGGAAGAAACGACATGAAGTCCCCCCTCATATCTACGCTATAGCCGATAATGCTTATAGAAACATGATGCAAGGTAGGATTTCTCCTCCGTTTGGTTCACTTTCTGTCGCTCCTATAAAACGTCTCAGGGAGGTCAGGGTCAAATTTGCTATTTTGCCTGAATTGCCTTTTGATTTTCTCCACTTACGGATCTAAAATACGTAAAATGGGCCAATCTCAACTGGTGTTTCATATGTATTTTGTTAATTTTGTTAAACTTGTATTCAGTTTGTGAAAGCTTCAAGTTTTTTTTAAAAGGCTTTATTGGCATGAGATCATATTACATTGTGGTCCATCTTAAAAAAGTGCTTGCCTAGACAACCTGGTTTGTTAATAATAATGCATTTTTATTGAATTTGTGTGACAAAAGACAGCTTTTTGTTTCTTAATATTGGTGTAAAACAAGAAAAGTTCAGGATCAGCTGTTTTGAATATTATATTTTATAATTTTTCGTAGGTCAGAAGCCATAACCCCATAAGCTATTAGTACTGAGGAAATGTGTCTAGGTTTGACTTTTGTAGGGTAGTTTTTTAAGATTGGCCCCTTCTAAGCTAGGTTTACGTTTTAAAAAACAGAATACAAAGTTTTATTTAAGCTGTCATTACTGTAGAATAATTGTCCAGTTTTGGTCCATCTAGGTGGATATAGTATTAAAGCAGGACCCCAAAGGCATTAAGTGTCAAGTAATAAAAAGGTATCCAAAAGGACCCTTTAAGTTTTAAAAAGATGGAGAAAAAAAAACTACTTTGCAAACAATGCTTTTTAGAATAATACAGTTCATGTCTGACTGTCCTAAGTATTTTAGATTTTAAACTAGACTGGGTAACATATGATCCATAGCTGGTAAATATGGTTAATTTGTTCAAGAGCTAAATTGAAAGCTGCTAACCGGATGCTAACTCAAGCATCATCTTTCACACGGTATGTGGAGGGAGCCATTTGAAGTGGAGAAGTATGTGTGGAAACAAAATGGTTTCCACTTTATTTCTTGTTGCAGAGAGACAGAGATCCAGCGCAGAACTAGTTTCTAAGCTCCTAATCTGATGAAGGATGCTTCTGTGCTTTAGCATTTTGTTGATTGATAAAACGGATGCTCTAAAACTAAGAGGATGTGAGTTAAAAATATCTGTCCTGGACAAGGCAGCAGCTGCGCTTCAGTTGTTGACAAGCAAACAGCGGCTAAATTGGGATAATTTCTGGCAGACATCTGGAAAGATTTGCAGAATTAAAACTGATCTTAGGAAGATTATCAGTCCTACAGAAACTCCAAAATATTTGTATTACATTTGACCTGAATGGACACATTGTTGCAAAGCTCTGTGCCCAACTCAACCTTTCTTGAAATTTCCTGGAGCCTCTCTGAATATATGCAGCCCTCCATAGAAGTGTGTGCAAAATTGTTTTTATTGAGGCTCGACCCAAAGATGACTCTCTTTGCTGCTGCTGCTGCTGCTCTCTGAGTTTTGGAGAGAGATGGACCTCTGGGTCATGTCATATGTTTACCTCATGAAACAGGAAACCAATGTATCACAAAAACTTCCTGGACACGACCATTAAAAATAACGTAACTGTACAACAAATGGAGGCTTCAGTTACTTTTATTTAAAAGGATTAATATTAATATTATCAACGGAGGGACTAATTATTATATATTTATTTTGTTAAAGACCAAAATAATTTCCTATTTTTCCCTTTATTGATCATTAAAGTATTTTGGGTACTTTTTTTAATCAACAAAATCTACTCAAACTAAAACAATTTTTTTATTTTCCACACTAGTGTGAGATTTTGCTGCTGCAAAATACGGCAGCAGAAGATACGTTTATTTTAAGGCCTTTTCCTGTTCCTTAATATTATTGTGTTGGTTGCCATAGATCAACACACATCCATGGCAGTCAGCAGCTCTTGCACAGGAATGCGTTAAATTCTCAAGCAACTATCAACTTGTATTCACTATAAGTCAGGCTCTGGAGCAGTAAAGACATGCAAATCAGATGAAGTAGATACCTAATCACGTTGGCGTTTGTCCCCTCTGTTATCTGAGGTGTTCGTGTTTCTTGGTCATCTGCAGTGATAACTAACTCTGAATAAAACGATGATTTCTACAAACCTGGGGATTTTGCAGATAGCATAACGGGCTCAATATTCCTGAGGTGTGTGACATTTTTTTATGGCCTGTGTCAGAGTTGGTGTATCAAAGAGGTGATGACTGTGGCCTTGGCAGCATCGTGTTTACAGTAAATGGCTCCTGGCTCAAACTGCACTGATGCGATTTCACAACAGCTCATTTCCCAGAGAATCCGTTACCGGGGGGGGTTGCGGCACTTGATTTCATGTTGACACGAGGACATTTTCTCAAAGGAGTTGACATCTGGATTGAGAGATGGGCGGAGGGCAGAAAAGCATTTCCTTTTTCAGAAACCGCCCCTTCCTTTTTGAATTTACTACCTTTTTTCTCTCCCTGTTGCTCTATGGTAATCCCAAATCTTTCTTGTTCTTATACAGAAAAATGTTTTTTAGCGTCCTACAAAAGGGAGATTCTTGATGGCATATTAAGTACTGTATATATGTGGCAGACAAAAATTACATATAAGGACATGTAAGCCATGGGTATTTTATACATTATAAAAAGAGATTGCTCCAAAAATAGATGCAAGTTATGCTGGTATTCAGTTTTGTGTACATTTTTACTTTTTATATTTCTATTGAGTTGTCCAGATCTAAAAAAGCTTTTTTACTGTTTTAATGGCATATAGCCACGTTAAATGCCTTTACCAAATAGACCAAAATCCAGTTGATCATGATAAAATAAGGCTATATACTCCAAGCATCCGTCCAGATAGTGTTTTGATAGTCCCTTTTCAGCCTAAACAGAATCCCAGCAATGGGTGCGATGAGCTGACATAAAGAGACTTGGCGCCATCTAGTGGCAGCACCGCAGAACTACCAGAAAGCCAGATGGTCGCCATTGACGGAGCTACTAAATAAGTCCCGACCAATCTGATCATGCTCTAATGTAGTTTTTTCGTAACTACGCTGGGAGTTCCACACTCGCTTATCTCCATTGCTTCAGCTTGTTGACCAATTGTACGCATGCGCGGCAACCTTGGTCACATGATGTAATGGTAAATATATACAAAAAAGGCTATATTTACTAACAAATCAAGCAAAAACAAAGATTAAAAGATAAAAATAAAAAATACTACACCAGCAAGACATGATAATATTTCAGAAAAACGTGGTATGCAACCAGAGTGAGTTACTACCATGTACATTTAAAGAATATCAAATAACGTGACTATGTACCTTTTAATATACTTCCAGGGCAAATATATTTCCCCTGGAATGTTCCCAACAAGATTGGGATTTATAGTTTATAGTGTCGTAATCGGACCAATGATGATCTCAAGCCTTTAGCAGCTTTTAGCAGAGGTTTTTCAATTACTGTCCTTTATTTGGCTCCATCCAGTTACCCTTTAACTCCTGACATTATGAAGAAAACCTCCGCACAGCATACATGGCTTCTTGCAAACTAAAAATTGGATGGCTCTGTTTCAACAATGGCGTTTCTTCTACCTTTAAAAGTTTGATTTGTGGGTCTGCCGATGTCAAATCTGGCAATAAGTTCTCCAACGTGAGCGGTGGATGTCTGCAGTTCCTTCAGAGTCACAATGAGCCTCTTCTCTCATTGATCCTCTTATTAATCACATACCCAAAAATTCTGATTTTTATTTGTAAGAAGTTTTAAAAATCATTGATATTTTTATATAAATACCAAATTTGACCAACCGTACCTGCTAATACAAGATGTCCTCAAACAGACCAGTGCACAGGAAGTGAGCTGTTTACCTCCACAGCTACAGGGTGTAAATATGAGCTCTCCAGTAAACAAGAAAAAAGGGTGGATTGTCCTGGTGTTTGGACTACATGTCTAAAGTTTATGCTTTGCAGAAGAACCATTATGGCTCAGTTTATGGGTCGATCACAGGAATCTACACATTTAAAGCAGAAAAATAATAATGTTTTGACTTGATGTGTTTACTTCGGACTAAACATTTGTTTACGCTGATGGCATATTACATGACATGTTTCTGTATATTCTACTTCATGGACCACCCCTTTGGATCATATATACTGGAAAGTAGAACTGCTACAAAAGATGTTCTCCATGTAACCTCTTAATGCATTTTCAAACAGGACATTTACCACTTATTACAACCGCTAGTAAAGCTTTATAATAAGCCTGAAAGAAATTCAACAGTTAATTTGAGCACATTATATGTTTCACAAGGTTCGTACTTCCTAGTGCGCTCTACTACCGCAAAGCCTGCATAGATAAAAAATTTGGGGTCTGTATGAATGTCTCCATGAAGCCCAAATTTTTGTTTCATGTTAAATGTATGCCCCTGGAGAGGAAAGTAATACTTTCAGTCAAAAAGGTAGCGCCAAACAACTCAAACATATTAGTCAGGAGAGATCTGCTGTTTTCTCAGTGTGGATAAACTATCTCAGCAACAACCAGGATTTCTCACCAAAATATCTAAGCCTACCCTCATCTATGGTCACGAGCTTTGGGTCGTGACCGAAAGAACGAGATCCCGGATACAAGCGGCTGAAATGAGTTTTCTCCGTAGTGTGTCTGGGCTCTCCCTTAGAGATAGGGTGAGGAGCTCAGTCATCCGGGGAGGACTCAGAGTAGAGCCGCTGCTCCTCCACGTCGAGAGGAGCCAGTTGAGGTGGCTCGGGCATCTGGTCAGGATGCCTCCTGGACGCCTCCCTGGAGAGGTGTTCCGGGCACGTCCCACCGGGAGGAGACCCAGGGGAAGACCCAGGACACGCTGGAGGGACTATGTCTCCCGGCTGGCCTGGGAACGCCTTGGGATTCCTCCTGAGGAGCTGGCCCAAGTGGCTGGGGAGAGGGACGTCTGGGCCTCCCTACTGAAGCTGCTACCCCCGCGACCCGACCCCGGATAAGCGGAAGACGACGGACGGACGGACGGATATCTAAGCCTGTTTTTCTTTTTGGTTATTTTCTTCCTCTCTTCTGCGTAAACTGTATAAACCGACTCAGTGTTGCCACCCGGGAGCCTGTAGTGCAGAGAGAGTCTACTCCAGTCCTTAAGGGCCCGTGGCCTGGAACCTTTAGACGTGTCCCTGGTCTAATACACCAGAAAGAAATGACTGAATTATTACCTCATTTTAGAATGCATTCCAGGGCTTAATCCAGATACCCTTATACTGTATATCTGTCAGGGGAATCTGGGCATTGCTGAACTAAAAAAAATAGTAGGAATGGAAGTGTGCTTGGTCCATAGACGGACATCCCAGGGGGTTGAGGGGGGTCAGGGCTCCCTCCCAATCTGTAGATTTGTTGATTTTTTTTTTTTTTTTTCCCCCACTAATATTGATTTATTAGTGGAGAAAAATAAATAAAAAGGACTTAAATCCACAATTCATACCATGTCCCAGGTCGACAGAACAGGTGACAGCAGAGAAAAAACATTAAAAGCAAACTTAATGTCCAAACTGTTTTTTTGACTACGGCTGAATTATTTAATTGTAAATTTGCCAACTCTGATTCTTAAGAATTACCCTCTGACGTACGATTTTTCAAGTGTAAAATTTGTAAGAATTATTCCTGTTAATATGATTATTAAATAAATTTTGGAAATAGCATTCAAACCAAATTAATTACCAGTATTTAAGTACATGGTATCCAGGACTGGATAGTATATGTCACTTTGCCTTTGCTGACCACCCCCCAACGCCCAAATAAAAGCCCTTGAGAAGTCTCAGTTTATTGTTCCGCTAACAATGAAACGGAGTTTCCGCCCTTGGATCGGCCACAAGGTTAAACCTGTACAGACACACAGACAAAAGGAATTATCTTTAGCCCTGTATGTCCTTCTCTTCAGTCCCCTCAGGTCGTCTATTGCAGGGGTTAATAATAACAATAATAATTGAACTTTATTGATCTCACAATGGAGAAATTCACTTCTGCATCTTAACCCATCCCCTTGGGGAGCAGTGGGCTGCCATGTGCGGCGCCTGGGGAGCAATTGAGGGTTAAGGGTCTTGCTCAGGGACCCAGAGTGGCAGTCTTTGGGAGTTGAACTCAGAACCTCTGGAACCCAAGCTCAATGCTCCAACCGCTAGACTAGGGTTCCCAAGACCCTTTTAGCCTGCGACCCCCAGAATAACAGTGCCACAGACTGGTGACCCCCTTTTTGGTGGGTGAAATTTTGTGGTTTCATGTTTTTTTTTTTGTTTGTTTTTTGGGGGGGGGGTAAATAGAGTATTTTTATAAGAACTCTTCCAACAAAAGGACAGTCAACACCTGTGTTAAAATGAGGAATGTTGAAGTAAACTTACTTGAACTAAAGTTAGCCTTTAGTATTGGTTTCACAAATAAAGAAATACTACTTTTTTTTTTTTAGCACATTAGCATCAAATCATGTCGCAACCCCAAGACCTGTTTTGTGACCCCCCCCCCCCCCACACACACACCTATTTTGAAAAATGCACAAGTTCATCCTCTAACATAGTCATTGTTTGTTTAGACTTAGAAGCCCGTACCTTAGGGCTGGAAAGCTTTAGCTTCTTTTAATGTAAGAAATCTCGAAAGATTAAAGCCAAGACTGAAAAAACAACAAAATGCCCATCTCTGGTGCAAGTTTCCACGGTGGACACGCCGGCTGTATTTCCCATGAAGTTGTAACTAATGGAGCAGGATGTTTCACGCTGACTGCACGGTGATGCATAACTGCAGCGGGATTCAGCTCCTTCTCCTAAGCTTTGAAACATTCTGCCTCCAGCTTGGCCGAGATCCCAGTCCTCCAAAATCACCCTTCAGTCTTTGATGTGCAGGAGATAAAACGTGAAATTCCCAGAAGGGAGGAGTTGTCCCACTGCAGCAGAAGACCATTTCATTCCTCTGTGCCCTCCACCGTACTTTACAGCTGCAGAAAGCTCGGACCTCTTTTGCTGCCCCTTTGGCTCCGCGTGTCTGAGTCAACTTCACAGACCTGTTCTGATTATTTGTAAAGCAACAAAAAGCACCTCTGTCCTCTTTCAGGGTTTGCTCAGAGCGAGCTGTGTCTCTCCGTAAGGTAGAAAGACCCACATATCTGGCCATCGCACATTCTCTCCCTCGCTCTCTGCCTTAATTAGGAAGTACAGAGAAGGAACCGGCTGCATGTTCTGTGAATGCGTGTGAGGAATGGAGGGAGGGGGGCCAAAGTGGAGTCAACACTGAGGAGTCGCGTCTGTGCTGGCTTACAGCTCACTGAGAGCTCCACATTATCCATGTGGAGGGGCAGATCTATGGAGGAGCTCTCAGTTTATGACTAAATGACAGGATGCTTCTACCGACAGTTGCTCTGGAGTATTCGGCGTTGAATAGCTTGAAGGTGTCACGCATGCAGGGATTGAATTGCATGAAATAGGATTCTTACAATCAAACAACTGATAGCAAAAGAACTTATAAGTCAGATTAGTCGCACTGACTCCCACTGCCCTGGTAAGGGATACAGTTACAGCTTCACCCTGCTCAGTCTGGGGTTGTTCACACAACAGTGTTTTTTAAAGTCAGTGTAACGGTTACATTTCCTATTAGATCTAGATATTATTCAGATCAAAGTATTTGTGGTAGTTACATCATATCATGAATCTTAGATACAGCAGATGGATCTCTTTAGATAACTTTTTAATCACAAAATCAGACTGCTTTGTGTCATAAATGGGGCTAAACTAGAATGTATACAATTAAGTTTGAATCTGTTTTAATTGGACTGATTTGATTATTTATATATATATATATATATATATATATATATATATATATATATATATATATATATATATATATATATATATATATATATATATATATATAGTGTTGTGTAAAAGTAGTTGCCCTTATGCAAATTTCTTTTTGGCCCATCAATCGTCAAAGTTTAATATCAGACAAAAGAAACGAGGTAAATACAAAGAAAGTGATGATTTTGTTTAATAAATGGCACAAAATGTATCCAAACCAACCAAGTTTAACCCTCTTGTTATTTCAAGAATTGTGATTTACCACTGTTTATGGAAAGCTAAGTTTAATGTCAGAGCAGCACATCCAGATCTGACTTTCTTCCAGCCAGATAGCCTTAAAGAGAAACTCTCTGACAGCATGAACCAGGCAAAAAGTTAATCTACAACTCATCCATGAGGTCACAAAGGGAACCCAGAACGTCACCTGAAGCATCGCAGGCCTCACTTTCCTCAGTTAAGGTCTCTGCGCTCACAGTTCAACTATAGGAAACAGATTAGGCACAAAAGCAGCCTCCATGGAAGAGTTTAAAGGTGAAAACAAAAAATAACACCAAGGCCCGTCTCATATTTACCATAAAATGCATTTCCAATCTTCAAAGCAAATATGTTTTTAATAACTAGGACTGAATTTGGTGAATTTTACTCTGGATCTGTCTGTATGATTGGATCAAGTTAATTGTCTGTCTCTATGGAATCGTGTTTTTTTTTTCTTTCTAAAGAGCCTTGAGATGATATTTGTTTTGAATTGTCGCTGTATCAATATACTGAATTGAGCTGTAACATTTTAGTGTGACAAAAAAAGCAAAAAAAAACAACAAATCTGTTGGGGGGGGGGGGGGCAAATATTTTCTCTCAGCACTGAAAGTTCAGTCCATCTCCCACATAAATAAACAGAAATAAGTTAACAGGCCTCCTCCCAGCAAGTCTGTAAACCTCAGATACCATTTAATCTTTTTATATTTCATTGCTTTTGCAGAGTCGTTGGATTTATCACCTTGTTTATACAATGCTGAATAAGCCGTCATAAATGTCATCTAATGCTGCCACTTTCTTTGGCTCTGCAGATCGTGAGGACCAGTCCATTCTCTGCACGTAAGTCAACCAAACACCCTCTTCTCTTGTCCGTCTGATCTGTGGCCTTGCATTAATGACTCAAAGACAGCCTTACCTGTGTATATGTCAGCTGCATCATGTTGACTCAAACACAGACTTAAATCAGATATCTCTTGCGGCACAGATTCCAAGAAAGAAATGGAAACTCCTTTCTTGTGCTTTCAAGCTAAAGGACTTGCAGCTCTCTGGGAAAGCTGAGTCCTTGCCTTTCTCCCAAGGATTTAGTCAGGAAATGTGTCCTTAACTCTGATGGGAGAACCAGATTAGCTCTCCAAATGTTTGGGCTCAGCATTGTTTGTTTGTGCTGGACAAATTATTGAGAATTTTGACTGCTTGCCGAGGCATCAATAAGGCCTTCGAGTGAAAAATTTAGATTTTACAAAGAGTACAAGAGGTTTATCGTTTTATTCATCATTTAAACTGAACACAGTATTCTAGATTACATGCATGTACCTCAAATATAGACAAAAAAATGAAGTTTGCACATTATCAAATGCATCATTTACAGACCTACAGTGTTTTCCGTCTTCAAAGTCAGCTCAGACAGATCTGATTGTATTATTTCATTCATTATCTGGACAGAAACCTTTGTCTCAGTGTCCTCCTGAGTAGTGCAACTGAACCAGCTGAGGGAAAAGGGCTTTCCTCATTTTTGCTCCTAATTTACTGCAACCAGGATGCAGCAAATCGTTTCCCATCAAACCATTTCCTCAAAGATTACGCTTCCTTATCAGAGGGAAGCTGGAAAGGTTTGGATAGATCTATACCAGCGGCTGATTGGCTGTTTGATGCTAATGAAGGAAATTGGGATGAAGAGTGAATTAAAAGGGTTTAGAGGCACAGACTGTCAGAGCTGGGCTTTTTCTGAAGCGTCATGTTCATACAGTCATTGTGGTTTCTGAGCCTGATCAGGCCTCTGATTTAAACTGATAAAGGCTCAAACAAGTTTCACAGGTTTTTAGAATCTCCTGGATTATTTTACATCAAAATGAGTTGTTCTGGTACAAAAAAGGAAAATGTAACTTTGTTTTTTTTTTACTCGGGGTATTTTTTTGTTGTTGTTGGCTTTAACTAACATATTAGTACGTGTTGTTGGATCTACATTTTTTACTACTTGTAACCAAGTTTGTTGCTGGTAAAATTCACTTTTACCAAGGGTAAAATAAATATAGTGTTATGTAGGGGCTTCAAATTAGCCTCAAACTCTACTTGTTTCCAAGTTATGTAGATCAGTCTATTCCAACACAGCCATTTCCTGAAGGTATGTTATTTTCCTCCTATACAGCCACCATCCTCATAACCCACAGGAGTCCAGAGTCATTTAAAATGGACTGTTTTGGGTTAACTAAACACATTTGTGGATACCAAGTTTTATCCAGTAATGTTAATGTAAAAATGTTTAATTGTTTTTTTTTTTTGTATGTTTTCACATCCAGGATGTGTATAGATAGATAGATAGATAGATAGATAGATAGATAGATAGATAGATAGGTAGGTAGATAGATAGATAGATATCTCAACCAAACAAACTTGGGTGCATTTTAATCTGCATTCACATCTATCTTTTGGATGAGTCTGGATGTTGTATTTCCTTACTCAGCCTAAACATGACAGCACAGATGGACTCCTCATTGAGCTGCCAGATCCCAACACGCAGAGCTTCCCATGCCTTTTAAGGACCACCCGACCAAGCTCGCGTTGTGCGCGCCATCTGATGGCTCTGGGATCAATCAGCTTGACTCGTGTATCCAAGTTTGTTGTCTGGAGGGAAAGAATCTGTCTGTGATGCTTTGTGAAAACATTTCAGTGACTTTAAAAGGTGCAGTAGCACATACTTTAGGTTTGGGCAGTCCAGTGGCCTCCCAATAACTTTATTTTAGACCCATAAGAGGTTTGTTAGCCTTGTTACTAGTTCTGCTTACAGACACTTATTTCTAAGTAGAAAGATTAATAGAACATAATTCAGATAAGGCTGGGAACAGGATACTGCTTATCGCTCTACAGTTCTGCATATAAAGTTTACACGTTATTCATGAATGTCATGTTAGTTTTTGCATTTTAATGATTTATTTTGATGTTTAAAAATCAAAATAATTGTGCTGATGTGGAATGATTTTTAGAAAAAATTTGAAAAGCAATGACTGGTTGTTTTGTGACTTCCTCTGTTATACAAAGTCGACTATACCCATACATGCCCACTAAGGCTTGGGTAAATGTACCCCAGCAAGATCCAGATAAGTCACAGAATTATTGACGGTGTAAACGAGGTGCCGATATATTTCTGGAAGGATACTTGACCAACCTTCTCGTTTGAAAACATGAAGCTTCTTTAAGTTGGTTGCTTTGTAACAAACAGGAATAAACAATCGTTCTTAAAAAGTGATAAACCGTCAGATGCAACCTGCCACAGAGACATCAACCACTAAGGCATATAAACTGGGTTTATGAAACATTAGATCTCTGTCAGGAAAATCCCTTTTAATTAATGACTTCATTATTGACAATAATCTTGATGTTGTGTTTTTAACAGAAACATGGTTACATGAACTTAATGAAGCAGCTATTCTGTTGGAGACGACTCCTCCAAACTACATTTTCCATTGTGAGAGCAGACAGCAAAGGAAAGGCTGAGGAGTGGCCTTGCCTTTAATGAATCAAGCAGGCCAACACTAGGCTTCAGGAATAACCTGAAATCTATCGATAATTTCTTGACAATCCTAAAAAGCCAGGTTCTTGGCAGGAAACCAACTCGTTAAAATGACCAATTCTGATTAAACGAGTTGTCGGATATCGTCTTGCGCCAAAATTATTCCAGATTCTTTTTGACGCCTGCAAAGAAAGCCTGTTGACTTTTTGCAACTCACACAGGAACACATATCCAAATATAAGTAGGGGTGTGTGTGTAAGTAAGTATGTGTCTGAGCCTGTATGTATAATTTTGATCCTGTTTGGACTAGAGAAACAAGCCCTAACCCTAACACCCAATTTTGTCTTAAAAATCAATGAAGTTTTGTGCAGCATGATTTAAAAGCATCACATCACTGACGCCAATGCCCATGACGGGTATGAGTAAAAATGTCTGCACTTTAATGCCTACAATTTCCTGCTTTGACATTAAACCACAAGTCTGAAATGACTGAAATAATCCGAGAGTAACTGAATGTTTTACCTTCTAAAATTCCTCGTCATAAAAGGACCAAATTACCTAACAGTAAGTGAGGTTTTACTTTGGGCCAAGCGTTGGTGAGGTTATCTCTGCAGCACATGATTTCCATCAAATTAAACTGGGTTGTTGAACTGTGAACAGCAATGCTGTCAGTGCCGTTTATCTTCACGGCTCTCTTTCTCTCTCTGGATCTTTTAATCCTGTTCTTTCTCTCCCCCCCCCCCCCCCCCCCCTCCTTTCTTCAGCGGTGAGTCTGGGGCCGGGAAAACAGAGAACACCAAGAAGGTCATCCAGTATCTGGCTGTCGTGGCCTCGTCTCACAAAGGCAAGAAGGACAGCAACGCTGTAGGTATCTGTGTGAAGAACTCATGTTAGGATCTGTCTGCCAGTTCCCTCCCTCCTTTAAAAAAAAAAAAACCCTGCCCAGTTTAATTCTGTATATTTCCTTCAAATAGCAACAATCAGGATCACAGTTTGCCTACGTGAGTAAAGGGAAATGCCTGGAGTGTGTTGACCGTTTTTTTGTTTGTTTCTTTTGTTGGTTTTTTTGTGTGCCATCTGTGTGTTCAGTTAGAAAAGTGCATGAAGTTAGCGTCACTGAGTTACCCCAAACGGGAGTTATTTACCTCCAGGGTGTCCAATGTTAAGTTCGATGGTGTTTTTTCTTCATCATTCATCACTAGCTAGAGCTGATTTAGAAGAGCTTCCTCGCCGGGATAAAATGTTGGCATACCTTCCTGGAAAGCGTGGATAAATTCATCCTCTCACCTTAAAACGAACGGCAGCTTTTTACTCCGGCGACTGGCTTGTTCAGACTGCATGACGATGAGTAGAGTACTGACACGCAGTCTCGGACGTGCCCCTTTCTCTACCTCGTGGCGTGGTTTTGTCAAATTGGCAGCTTCGTACGTCCTTTCTCTGCCGCCGGAGATTAAACCAACCTCTCTGCGGCAGTGAAAGGGTCTCTCACAGATCATCGAGCACAGTGTGAGCATGCCCATCTCCTGTTTTTCTTTTCTTTTTTTTTTTGTCTGTCCAAATCTGACCTCCTCTTGACTCCTAAGATCATAATCTACCTGTCAGGTGCACAGGCAGCGTGCATAGACTAAAAGTTCCTATGTCTGTGAGGCGTTCTATGAAATTTCTTCAGTATTTCAGGATCCATACTTCTTCTTCAGATTCTTATATGCTGGTACATTTTTCCATTCTGTATTCCTTTAACTATAAGCCTGTTATCAGCTAAAATACAGTCTCAAACTATTTTGTTACCATCTCTAACTGCACCCAGTTTCTACTTCAAACATGGTGCGTTTTTTTTTTTTGTTTTTTTTTAACAACCAAAAGCAAAATTCTGGTCTCATTTAATCTGATTATATTCTCCCAAAAGATAATTGGCTTGTCCAAATGTTCTGCTGCAAACCTTAAACAAGCTTTAATGTGTTTTTGTGCTGTTGTTTTTTTCTTCAGCAGTAGAGTCTGACGCAGTAAACGTGCATCGATGTCCTTGCATTAGAGTTCATTGCTTTGTGTTTTTAGCTGAAAAAACAGGTTGTTCTGAAACTGAATCCTCAGAGCTCCTGGTCATGGCTGGTTATATAATATTTATAGTGAAAGGCTCACTTTAACATTCAGAAATTAAGAAATGAGTCTGTAGCCAAAGCCATTAGTAGGATTTTGCAACAATAAGGTTGTGAAGCTCTTTGCTTGTATGCATCATGTGATTCGGTTAAGACTAAACCCAATGAAATTAATTTGCTCTGATAGGGTGCAGGAATCCTTTACTATGTGGACAGGTTATTGCAATTTTCTGGGCTTTTTCTTCTTCTTTTCTTCATGTGTCCAGTGCTTCTTTTCTGCGTCATCCCACTTTATGCTTAATTCATGCCATTTTGTGCTTTGATTTCTTTGTGTGGATTTCTTGGTTGTTACTGAAATCTTGTATTGGTAAAGGTTTCATTTCAAAAGCCCCAGTAGAAGTATATTCCCATGTTTGAAACTTATTATTCCCACCCATCTTATATTTTGGAATATGTGCTTTATTTATTTATTTTTTAGGTTGATGTGATTAATGTCTTTGCTACTGATCTCACGCACAGTCTTTGGGTTGTGTAGAATAAATGTTGCCTGGGTATTCTGTCCTCTGTAAGTCCCAGAGGCTCCCTTTAAGGCTTGTCTGAACAGAAATAGTTTTAGGAATGTTTGTTTTTTTGTGCCCCCCCCCCCCCCCTATCTGTCCTTTTTCAAGCTTTTTTTCCCCCATCAGTCCTTTTTGACTCCTGCTGCTTATCTGTCTTCTAAAAAGATTGTATTAACATTTCATGAGATGCTACTTTTTCCTTTATTTCCACCTTGCTGTGCTCTGTCTTCTTTCCTTTGTTTTCCAGTTATCCTGAACTCTGAACTGCTCCTCATCAGTGGGTCTGTATTTCCTCTTTTTTTGCCTCAAGTATAAAAGGAAAGTGTGGCTTTGATTGGTTTTCTCCAAAAAACATATAGAATTTCTATGAAAATCTAACAAAACTTACAGCATGTGTTTACAAGGAGGATGTAGATAAAGGTCTGAGTTCACAGCGTAACAATCTGAAATAAACTTAGTTTCCAACTAATTACAGTCTGTCTAAAAAAGGTTCAGGACTACTCTGTAAACAGTTTTTTTTCCTCCTTGTTCTCTTCCAGGCTTTAGCTCGTTTACACAGTAGGTGTTTTTAAGTGGGAAAGTTTATGTAGAGGTCCTCAGCTCCTGACCTCGGTGGAGACAAAAAGAGCCTCTTTGATCAGGAGGATTAGCTCGATTCAAAGCGATGGGCTGTCCGCCTCGGTTACTGACAGTCACTCATCTACTCCCCGCTCCTGATGGAAGTAAATTACATCTCCAGAAAATATGTTTGTGCAAATCCAAAGAGTCATTTTTTTAGCAAATAGTTTTTTCCAAAACTTACAAATACCTTTTCTTGATTCTGTGGTATTATGCCTCCATGTTACACCTCCCTATAAAATGGGGAAGCTCTTAGATGCGTTATTTTATGCTTTCTCCTTCCTCTTATCCCACGTCATTATTGTGGAAAACAAACACTCACCTAGCACCACCTTCACAGCTTGAAAGCAGCATTTTGTGTATTACCTTTGTCACCAGGGCGAGCTGGAGAAGCAGCTCCTGCAGGCTAATCCCATCCTGGAGGCCTTCGGAAATGCCAAGACCATCAAAAATGACAACTCCTCTCGATTTGTGAGTTTGTGGTTTAAAGAAATATGCTTTGTGTTGTTTTTTTGTCTGATATTTCCTTACTCTTTGATGGAAAAACCTGCTTTTCCCTTTTTGTTTCTCTCTCTCAGGGAAAATTCATCCGCATAAACTTTGATGTGACTGGCTACATCGTTGGAGCCAACATTGAGACTTGTATCCTGAATGTTTTCTTTTCATCCCTCTGAAACGGCAAAATCTTTCAGTATTTAGGATATTCTGTCAATACATCCACCTGCTGTCTCACCATGTCACTGCCTTTATGTTATGGAAGTACAGAATGGATTAAAATGATAATTTAGCAGATAGCTGGTGTTGTACAGATGCATTTATACCCCTCCAACTTTTCTATACTTAAAAAACAATCTGAATACTCATTATAAAGAGGGAGAACAGCTGTTCTGTGAAGGCCGCTGAGGTTTCATGTAGACCCTGACGCTTACTGAAACCATATTAAATAAATTTCTAGTTTTTGGAGAAAGGTCGGAGCAAAAGGTTACGTATTTAACTTTCGGCAGCAAAAGACACATTTGTGTTCCTTAGCTAGCGGCTACTCTCAGACTTGCTGGAGAAGTCCCGGTGCATCCGTCAGGCAAAGACGGAGAGAGCTTTTCACATCTTCTACTACATGATTGCTGGCGCAAAAGACAAACTGAAAGGTCAGATGATGATCGCCGCAATTTTCTTTAAACTGTGCAGACACACTGCAAAAACAAAACTAAAAATAAGTCAAATATTCTTGAAATGAGTGTATTTGTCCTAGATTTGAGCAGGTAAATAAGATGGTTTGCCAATGGAATGAGATTTTTTGCACTTAAAATAGGAACAACTCATCTCCATCATCTTATTTCAGGTGCAGTATATCTTGTTATCTTATTTTAGGGGTCAAAATACTCATTCCATTGGCAGATAATCTTATTTAGCTGCTCAAATCAAGGATAAATGCACTAATTCCAAGACAATTTGACTTATTTTTAGCTCTGTTTTTGCAGTGCATTGTATTCCTACAAAGAAATCTTACAAGTGGTCGACGAAAGGTTTGAGCGGAGAAGAAGAGCTCGGGCGCGCTCTTCATGAAGTAATTGTTTTCACTGCTTTGCCTATTTTATCATCAGATGACCTTCTCCTGGAGCCCTTCAGCAACTACCGCTTCCTGAGTGCAGGCCATGTTCAGATTCCTGGGCAGCAAGACGACGAGATGTATGAGGAGACAATGGAGGCGATGAACATCATGGGCTTCACTGAGGAGGAAAGAGCCGGTATCACTACATTGCTCACTTTGGGTTGCATTTCTCTTGCTATGACTGCAAATCCGCCTCCGTTATATACTGTGGCTGTACCTTATGGGCTCGCTTCATGTGTTTGCCCTTAATGACGCAGATATACTGAAGGTTTGCTCCACGGTGATGCAGCTGGGAAACATCGAGTTCAAGAAAGAGAGGAATCAAGAGCAGGCCACCATGCCGGACAACACTGGTTAGACACATCTCTGTCCTAAAAGCCGAATAATCTACTATCGTCATCTTTTACCAACTCGGTTTCTTGGAATCCACTGGATTTACTGGTTTTATTAGTTAACCGCTTGTCTCGTTTCCTCAGCGGCGCAGAAGGTTTGTCACCTGCAGGGCATCAACGTGACAGACTTCACCAGAGCAATCCTCACCCCTCGCATCAAAGTGGGCAGAGAGGTGGTGCAGAAAGCACAAACCAAAGAGCAGGTGCTGTAGAGGGGGAGCCGGGTAAACCGCAGGCTTTGGGCTCATTAAAAGTCCGAGATAATCAGTGCTCTTGCTGTGTTGTCTTTTTATTTTAGGCTGACTTCGCTACTGAAGCTTTGGCCAAGGCCATTTATGAGCGACTGTTCCGCTGGATCCTGGGCCGCGTCAATAAAGCGCTGGACAAGACCAAGCGTCAGGGAGCCTCCTTCCTGGGAATCCTTGACATCGCTGGCTTCGAGATTTTCGAAGTATAGACATGTTTATCAGTCGCATACATTTTATTAATGTATTTTAAGGTAGAAATGCTTACAGCGGTAGTGGTGTGCATCTTGTGCTGTGGCGTTTTGCTCGTTTTAGGACAACTCGTTTGAGCAGCTGTGCATCAACTACACCAACGAGAAGCTGCAGCAGCTCTTCAACCACACCATGTTCATCCTGGAGCAGGAGGAGTACCAGAGGGAGGGAATCGAGTGGAACTTCATCGACTTCGGACTCGACCTGCAGCCCTGCATCGAGCTCATCGAGAGGCCGGTAACGAGTAGAGACGATTAAAACAATTAAAACTAACCACTGATATTGTTAACACAAGTTCCCTTCCATGCACAGAAGTAGCCTGAGGTGTAAAATATCCAAATTGATGTTGCTGTTTTTTTTTCTATTGTTAAACCTTGTTGTGTGTCTCATACAGAACAATCCACCCGGCATCTTGGCCCTGCTGGATGAAGAGTGCTGGTTCCCAAAAGCCACAGATATCTCTTTTGTGGAGAAACTTATGAACACTCAAGGGAGCCATGTGAAGTTTGCCAAACCCAAGCAGCTTAAAGACAAAACTGAGTTCTCCATTCTTCACTACGCTGGAAAGGTAAACATGAACAAACGCAACCTGTTACTGTGCAGATTAATGAATTCACTTCTAAATTGTTAATGCTTTGTAAGCAGACAGACCTTCTTTTAATCTAAAATGGCATTTTAAATCAAGTCTGTTAAAGTTTTTCAAAGTTTTTCCTTGAATTTGGAAGGTTTTTTCCCCTTTTTTAAAAGGATTCTACACTGAGTATAATTTCTTTTAGACTCAGTCAGGTTGCTCTACACTGAGCAGTGATTCTTTAAAACACAGTATGATATTTCTTTTATTTGAAAAAGCAGAGTATTTTCAATGTTGTTTTTTCTTAAAGAAATAAAACCACATTAGTTTAGACAATCGTAAAAAAAAAAAAAAACACAAAATATAGATTGCCCAAACTTGGACCAAATTATTCTATTGCTATTACAAATGTCTTAAAGATCTTTGTAAAACCTGTCAAAAAAGGGGATTCTTTGTTTTCTTAAAAGTAATATTGGAGAAGTCTACACATCCAGTATAGATTAATTTTGATGTAGATATGTTTCAGTTGTTAAAGTTTCTGATACATTAAATAAAGTAGTTTTTGTTGGCTGGTATTTGGTTTTCTTTGGGGCTGGTGGGGGGGGGGCGGGCTCGCCCACTGAGGCATTCTTGCAACAACAGCCTCTGCAAGACTTAAATCGATTTGTAGTTTAAATTATATCTGTACAATTTTAATGGTGGAATGAAAAAAAACCGCTGTGCTAAAACACTGCACTGTCATCAGCATAAAGGTTGACTTTTTTTCTCTTTAATTGTTTTCACAATTTTGTAAAGAAGATGGAAAATCCAAGACCTCAGAGAAGAGTCATCTATCAAATGATTATAGACTTTTGCTTATTGCTAACATCTTACAACAAAAAAAACCTTTACATAAAGTTACACATGATGTTGTTGTATTTTTTTTTTAGGTAGATTATAACGCCACAGCCTGGCTGACAAAGAACATGGACCCTTTGAACGACAATGTCACAGCACTGCTCAACAACTCCTCCAGCCAGTTTGTGCAGGACCTCTGGAAAGATGGTAAGATATATGATGCACACACAAAATAAGTGACTTTTATTAAGTGAAAACACACTTCACCTATTGTGATCTGTAAAACCTTTGGTCTTCTTCAGCGGACAGGGTCGTTGGCCTGGACACAATAGCCAAGATGACGGACAGCTCCATGCCAAGCGCATCAAAGACCAAGAAGGGAATGTTTCGCACAGTGGGACAGCTCTACAAGGAGTCGCTGGCAAAACTCATGACCACACTGCACAACACTCAGCCCAACTTCGTCAGATGCATCATTCCCAACCACGAGAAGAGGGTTAGGCTGATGCCCCTGTTTGCCGTATACATAGATCTGAAATCAGAAGCTGAGGTTCTTCCTGTTAATTCATAATCTGAAACCTTTTCAGGCGGGAAAGCTGGACGCACACCTGGTTCTCGAGCAGCTGAGGTGTAACGGCGTGTTGGAGGGAATCCGCATCTGTCGGCAAGGTTTTCCCAATCGAATCGTTTTCCAGGAATTCCGTCAGAGGTGGGTGTAAAACCGTTTATACCAGGGGTGTCAAACTCATTTTGGTGTAGGGGCCGCATACAGCTTAATCTGATCTCAAGAGGGCCACACGAGTAAACTCATTGCAAGATTACATAGAACTAATAAATGTGGACTTGTTGATTTTTATATTAAGTTAATTTCACTTTTACACAATATATTATGAATAACCTCAGCGTTTTTAAGAAAAGTATGTGCAATTTCAACAATACTTTTACTCAGTTAAACATTTACTTGTGTATTATGCATAAGAACTGATCACAGTGATTATACAATGTTGAAAAACATTTATTCACATTTTTTGGAACTTAAAAACACTGTCCTGCATGACAAAATACATCAAACAGATAAAAATTAAGAAATGATTTGAATTTTTCCACACCTGAAGCTTAATCTGCTAATTAAAACACAGCGCCCCTCGTGAACAATATAGGAACTGCATATTTTCAATTAAACAAAGTACATGTTTTTTTTCTATAATTGTTTTATCATTCTCTTCCTTTTATCTTGTCCACTTGTGAAAGTCAAATCTGATGAGCTCTTTGTGGCATCTTATTGCCACATTGCCAGACAGGACACTGGAAAAAAAAAAAAAAAAAAAAAAAAAAAAAAAAATATATATATATATATATATATATATATATATATATATATATATATATATATATATATATATATATATATATATATATATATATGTATATGTTTTTTTTATATTGATAATGCATTTAGCCACAGGGCCAGAGTAAATTGTTCGGCGGGCCGGATCCGGCCCGCGGGCCGTATGTTTGACACCCCTGGTTTATATCAATCTTAAAATCCGTTTATAATAAATCTGGGGTAACTGTGACTTCTCTCTATCTCTGTACAGATATGAAATCTTGGCTGCAAGCGCTATTCCTAAAGGCTTCATGGATGGCAAACAAGCCTGCTGCCTCATGGTGGGCACATTTAAAAAAAAAAAAAATCCATCTCTTCTACTTACACTGATACCCGTCTCACTGCGTGTTCTCCACAGAGATAGTAATATTAAAAATCTTACATCTGTGCAGATCAAGCATCTTGACTTGGACCCCAACCTGTACAGGATTGGTCAGAGTAAGATCTTCTTCCGCACTGGAGTGCTCGCCCAGCTGGAGGAGGAGAGGGATTTGAAGATCACCGTGATCATCATCGCTTTCCAGGCCCAGGCGAGAGGCTTCCTGGCCAGAAAGTAGGAACGCACCAGCTTTCACACTAAAAACTATGTTTTATTTTTAAGTCAGAGGGATTTTTTTTTTTGTTATTACTGCATTTACGCTGGTAGACTTTGTTTTTTTTCGCTCCACATTTTTGATTTTTCTATTTTAACCGCTGTGTTTTCAAAGGGCATTTGCCAAGAGGCAGCAGCAGCTAACCGCCATGAAGGTGATCCAGAGGAACTGCGCTGCTTACCTTAAACTCAGGAACTGGCAGTGGTGGAGACTCTTCACAAAGGTCTGCGTCTAACATATACAACAACGTCACTCTGCAACTTTCTTTTACAGCCTATATAAAATTTTTATGTAAACTAGTTCTGAGTCTCGTTCACATAGGTTTATACTGACTTATTTAAACACCATCCTCATGGGGGAACATGGCGGTGGCAGTATCATGCTGTGCGGATGCTTTTCTCCATAGTTTACCATCCAAACATTTTGAAATAAGTTCAGTCCCTGCATGAACTAGTTATCCTTCCTTTACCTGCATATTTATTTGGATAAAGATAAAACTATATAGGAAAGTTACACATCTTTTAGATAAGCGTTTGCAACTTGGCTTTTGGTTTCTCATTGCTCCCAAACTGTTTAATTTGGTTGGATTCTCAATAAATCTGCTCTCATGGACGTATTTTACAGCTTTTACTGTCAGAAGCTAAAATGAGTCAAAGAAATTTTGATAAATTACAACTGTCTTACTGAGACAGTTGTAATTTCTGTCACTTTCAGTGTATGACGTTCCTCTTTGATAAAAGATAAAAGGCTGACCAAATCTTCAATCGCATAGATTTGACTTTCATTTCATTTCAGCTTTTCTCAGCTATGTGACGGATAGAGAAAAAAAGTTAGGAGTGACAGAATGCACTTGCTACTATAATTGTTCTGCTCAGCTTTTGTGTACCTCCAAACCCATCTGGATATTCCAAGCCTGCAGCGGGCTCCGCAGGGCAACATCAGAACCGGGGTGCAAAAAACAACACGATATAATCCGCCTTGAGGGTTAAGCTATGAGCACACAGCAGGCACTAAGCTTTCCCCTTAGAGGGGAAATGTTGCAGCTCTTTGCTGAATGAAGACGCTGACCTTAGCCTAAGTTCCCTAACATTGCAAATAGTGCCATTTATTGTTAATGTGGAGAGATCTGCGTTAGGTTGAAAAAACAGGCATATTAAGTTCACCATTCTAGAAAATGCTAATGTGACTTATATCCAGAAGTGACTAAATAAATGATTTAAAACCATTTAATATTTGTGGTTAACGTTTTCTTGAATGATCTTCCTACTGTTTTGAATCACAGGTCAAGCCTCTGCTGCAAGTGACCCGACAGGAGGAAGAGATGAGTCAGAAGGAGGAAGAGCTGCAGAAAGCCAAAGAGGTGGCGACAAAGTTTGAAACAGAGCTGAAAGAAATCAGCTTGAAACACACCCAGGTAAAGAATTACACAACCAATCAACCACATGTAGAATCAAATGTCCACACCTTTATGTTACAAACCTAAAAAAAAAATTATCTGCAACCAATTTAAGCTCCAAAATAATTTTTTTTGCGCGTGGTTTTAAATTTAGAAAAGGACGCCGCCGATAATGAAACTAAGACTTTTTTATGCTTTACCCTAAAGATCGTTGAGGAGAGGAACGCCCTGCAGGAGCAGCTCCAGGCAGAGACGGAGCTGTACGCCGAGGCGGAGGAGATGAGGGTCCGTCTGGCGGCTAAGAAGCAGGAGCTGGAGGAGATCCTCCATGAGATGGAGGCCAGGCTGGACGAAGAGGAAGAACGCGCTCAGGCACTGCTGCTGGACAAGAAGAAGATGCAGCAGCAGATGCAGGTCTGGTGCCTGGTTCTCTTTTTTTTGCTGTTTCTGTGCTCATTGATGCCCTTAGTGGCAGCTGATGCCACTCATGACTGGGTTGTTTGTTTGTTTGTTCGCCAAAGGAACTGGAGGAACATTTGGAAGAAGAAGAGGACGCCCGTCAAAAGCTGCAGCTGGAGAAGGTGACCTGTGAAGGGAAGATTAAAAAGCTGGAGGATGACGTTCTGGTAATGGAGGACCATAACAACAAGCTTTTGAAGGTATGGTTTGCAAACCAATATCATTTATCTCAGATTCCTGGCCGTTACTTACTCAGGGACCATTTTTTGTGATTGGCTTTTTTAGGAGCGTAAGCTGATGGAGGAAAGAATTGCTGATTTTAGTGCCAATCTGGCAGAGGAAGAGGAGAAATCCAAGAACCTGACCAAGCTCAAAAATAAACACGAGTCCATGATCTCAGAGCTGGAAGGTAATCACAAGATGGTGTAACATGGAAAAACATGCCGTGTGTTTATGAAAGAGATTTCAGCGTTGACCTTTCTGCCGTTCCAGTTCGCTTGAAGAAAGAAGAAAAGACTCGCCAGGAGCTGGATAAGGCGAAGCGCAAGCTGGAGGCCGAGTCCAATGACCTACAAGAGCAAATAGCTGACCTGCAGGCTCAGATCGCCGACCTCAAAGCTCAGCTTGCCAAGAAGGAGGAGGAATTACAGAACGCATTGGCCAGGTGACATTCTGCTTTTGAATTGAATTGAATTGAAAGCCTTTATTGTCATTGGACACACTACAATGAGATTTGCAGAGCAACTCCATAAAAGTGCACACATTAAAAAACACATAAATACACATACAATACATTAGTGCAAATCTGGATGAAGGTTGAGTATGGTGACGGCTTTGGGGAAGAAGCTATCTTCTGCAAAAGTATTCATACTCCTTGGACTTTTATGTGCTAGAGCAACACAGAATGCTGCCAATTTATGACGTTGGAGGTCGATGACGCATGGTTTCAAAATAATTTTTACTAACAATTATCTTAAAACTGTTTTTATTCAACCCCTTTCAGTCACATGTACCTAAATATAATCAAGTTGAAGAGCTTTTAACACGTAAATCGAGTCTACCTATCTGGTTAGAGTTGAGGGAACAATGGAGGAGGGCGACTATAGGACAACCAGCTGGAGACAGCAAAAGACAGAAGTTCACAGCGCAGCAAGACAACAACCCTAAACATAGTCGGAGCCTGAATGGACTCATTTACCTCAAAGCATACCCAAGAATTAGCTCAGTTAAAGTCCAGAGCTAAATGTAAAGAGGAATCTGTGGTAAAACCTGAAAATTTATCTTTATGGAGGCCAACCAATCTGACTGAGTTTGAGCTAGTTTGCAAAGAACATTGTTAAATGAAATGTCAGTCCATAGATATCCAAAGCATACTCAAAAAGTCTTGTAGCAAAACATGGTTCATCTAAGTGTTGGCTTCCCTTTTGTCTTCCACTCCCAATTATTCACTGCTTTATTTTGGCCTATCCCATAAAATAACAACAAAATGAAACGTGAGATTGTAATGTGACAAATTAACACCATTGCAAGGCGCCAAAATCTCAAAAGTAACAATTTCTTGGTCTGATTCCAAGCTAACGCCAGCTTCGCCTTTCATCCTCGTAGGCTAGAAGACGAGACGGCCCAGAAAAACAACGCTCTGAAGAAGATCCGAGAGCTGGAGGGGCACATCTCCGACCTGCAGGAGGACCTGGACTCCGAGCGAGCGGCCAGGAATAAGGCGGAGAAGATCAAGCGGGACCTCGGCGAGGAGCTGGAGGCGCTGAAATCGGAGCTCGAAGACACTCTGGACACAACTGCCACTCAGCAAGAATTAAGGTCGGACTCGCTCAAATGTCACGAGCAACGGTGTTTTTAGAGGAACTCTTTTTTTTTTTAAGAACAGTTCACTTTTGTGAAAATTTCAAACCTGTGCTGTTTCTCCATCCTTCTGCAGAGCCAAACGAGAGCAAGAGGTGAACCTGCTGAAGAGAGCCATCGAGGACGAGAACCGCACACACGAGGCCCAGGTGCAGGAGATGCGACAGAAACACACCCAAGCCGTGGAGGAGCTGACCGAGCAGCTGGAGCAGTCCAAACGGGTAGGCCGGCCCCATCTAACGCACAAACTGTCAGCTTTTTTTTTTTTTTTTCCTCAGTAGATACTAAAGTCTTTCCCATCTTCTGCTCAGGTGAAGTCCAACCTGGAAAAGGCTAAACAAGCTCTGGAGAAGGAAACCTCTGAGTTAACCATGGAGGTGCGCTCGCTCACCCAGGCCAAACAGGACGGGGAGCACAAGAGGAAGAAGTTGGAGGGTCAGGTGGCGGATCTGACGTCCCGCTTCTCTGACAGCGAGAAGCAAAAGGCTGAGCTGGGCGAGCGCTGCTCTAAGATCACTGCAAGTTATTTTTTTTTCTTCTTGAGCAAGCACTGACAGCAGAAACGTAATGTGAATTTTAAAGGACCGGCACGCGTAAAGGCTCCTAATTGAGATTTTCCTGTGTGCAGGTTGAGCTGGAGAGTGTGACAAACTTACTGAATGAAGCAGAGGGCAAGAACATCAAGCTGAGCAAAGATGTCACCAGCCTGTCCTCCCAGCTCCAAGATACGCAGGCAAGTCCTGAAACGGCAAAAAAACGCCCCGAGTGCAACTTTCTGCTTGGATGATATCTTTTGAGACGAAGGCAGTCCCTCTCTGAACCGCCGTGTATCTGCAGGAGCTGCTGGCCGAGGAGACGCGTCAGAAGCTGCAGATCTCTACCAAGCTGCGACAAGCAGAAGATGACAAGAACAGCCTGCAGGAGCAGCTGGAGGAGGAGATGGAGGCCAAGAGGAACGTGGAGCGACACGTGTCCACCCTCAACGTCCAGGTGGACAATTACGTTCTTCTTTTTCCACGGCAGCACAAGTTGGAGTTCAAAACATTATAGAAAACAAAGTGAAGTGGGGAAAAAAAAACCAACAACCCGTTTTTGCTGGTTTTTTTACAGTTATCAGACGCAAAGAAGAAGCTGGAGGAGATGTCGGGCAACATAGAGTTTCTGGAGGAGGGGAAAAAGCGGCTGCAGAAGGACCTGGAGGCGGCCAACACTCAGTTCGAGGAGAAGGCCTCGGCGTACGACAAGCTGGAGAAGACCAAGAACCGCCTGCAGCAGGAGCTGGAGGACACGCTGATGGACCTGGACAACCAGAGACAGATCGTGTCCAACCTGGAGAAGAAGCAGAAGAAGTTTGATCAGGTGAATATAACTGGGGGAAAAAAAGAAGCCCGGTGTTTAAAGTTGCTGTTCCCGTTTTGAGAGCCACAGATATCAGTGAAATTTAAATGTTTTAAGAAACGTATGTATACATTGGATATAATCTCTTGGAGATTGGCAGTAGACGCATGGTTTTCTATCTGACCTTCAGATGCTGGCTGAGGAGAAGAGCATCTCCAGTAAATATGCAGACGAGAGAGATCGTGCAGAAGCCGAGGCCAGAGAAAAGGAAACCAAGGCTCTGTCCCTGGCGAGGGCTCTGGATGAGGCCCAGGAGGCCAGGGAGGAGCTGGAGAGGGCCAACAAGGCTCTGAGGATTGAGATGGAAGACCTGATCAGCTCCAAGGACGACGTGGGGAAAAATGTGAGTTCCTATAATATTCTGACTGTAGCTTTTGGGCCAAAAGTCCTTTTCAGCGTCCTGGGTAACCTAACAACGTGCCGGTGGCAGGTGCACGAGCTGGAGAAGTCCAAACGAGGCCTGGAGGCCCAGGTGGAGGAGATGAAGACCCAGCTGGAGGAGCTGGAGGACGAGCTGCAGGCAGCCGAAGACGCCAAGCTGCGTCTGGAGGTCAACATGCAGGCCCTGAAGGCCCAGTTCGAAAGAGACCTTCAGGGACGGGATGAGATGGGCGAGGAAAAGAAGAGGCAGCTTGTCAAGCAGGTGAAGAGGCTTTAAGAACCGGGACCGATTCTTTTCGGGTTTTAAAAAATGCTTCCTCGGTGATGGTAAAACGGCGACAACTGCAGGTCCGGGAGTTGGAGACGGAGCTGGAAGACGAACGTAAGCAGAAGGCCCAGGCTGCAGCTGCCAAGAAGAAGCTGGAGACGGACATGAAAGACCTGGAGGGACACATCGAGACGGCCAACAAGGGACGAGACGAGGCCATCAAGCAGCTTCGCAAGCTCCAGGTGAGAGCGAGGGGGAAGCAGGAGCAGAGTCTACACAGGGGAACGCTGCTTTATATGCCATTCATGTTGTCTTATGCATACAGGCTGTTTAACAAGTAGGGCTGGGCGATATGGATTAAAAAATAAATCTCCGATTTTATCATACCAAATCCGATTAATCGATTTTTTTCCTCCTTTTTGTTTCATAAAAAGAAATGAAAGAAATTATTTTAAAACCTTGCTTTTTATGTCAAGCATTTCGTCAGGGAGTTGACCTGAATTCAAAGTGCAACTAAATAACAAGCTGTGAAACATGCTTGTAAAACAAGATGGCAGCCGTGCCATTATAAACAATGAAAATATAACGAAACATTTGCTGCTAGTGGTATTACACATTGAGCTAAGAACAGGCTTCACTGCACTTGTGAACTTCAAACTAAGTTAAAAAAAAAGTAAATAAGTAAATAAAGTACCTCGTATTATGGTAAAAAAAGTCTCCACTTAACAATATTTTGACAATATATTTGCCTAAACACATATTCAGCATCACATGCTGTTCTCTTCATGGAAACCCAATGAGTGTATTGGCAAAATAAAATCCAGATTTTCCAAAAATGAAATCTTACAGAATTGTAAATTCGAATTAATTGATTAAATCGATTTATTGCCCAGCCCTATTAACAAGTAACTAAAGCCCCTGAACTTTGTCACATTTGGTACAAACCAAACCTTCAGTTTATTCAAAACGGCTCAAGCTCAGACAGATTAGATGGAGAACATCTGTGAGCATCACATTTTACACGTGGGTCTAGGTCTACATTGCAGCTGTGGTTGTTTAATTTTGTCCTGCTGGGCGATAAAAATATGCTCGAGGATTGAAACTTTCTGCATAACTTCACCGACTCCCGGAAGAGAGTCAAAGATCTGGTGAAGGGAAGAGTCCAGCATCGCTTGGAGTAATCTGAAGGCCTCCAGGTGGTTGTTCCTGCAACCACAGTGTTTGACTGTGGGGAATGGGGATAGTGGGTTAAGAGTGCTGGGCAGTCTTAGGTTTTAATGGTAGGCTAAAACGTTCAGTGCTGTTACGGTTTGACCAGAGTACCTTTGTCCATGTGTGCTGTGTCTCTACGTGGCTTAAGGCAAACTGCAACCAGGATTCTCACAGCTTTCTGTCATCAACGGCTTCCTGTTGCCACTGCCGCATAAAGGCCAGATTTGTAGACTGCCTGGCTAGAAGTTGTCCTGTCAACCAATTTTTCCACCCGAGCTGTGGTTATATGAAATGCCGGACTTGTACGTTTAGAAGGCTGCCCTCATCTTGGTGGGTTTAAATAAGAGATGCAAGGGTTGATGGGGTACGAAGGGCATACTTTCACAAAGCACCGTGGCCCTTCTACAAGTCTTCTACCCCTTCTAGGATCTATGTTTTTTCCACATGAATTGTCGCGACAAAGACCAATTTAAACTCCTAGAACAGATTGCTTGGCTACCCTACAGCAACAGTAGTTACTACAACAGTGCAAGTCTTCACAACTCTGCCACTGGTACAGTAAATATTCCCTATAAAACAAATCCCACGGAGATATGCTGTGTCACTCCCTGGCTCTCTTTATTTCCATCCCTGCATCCAGGCCCAAATGAAGGACTTCCAGAGGGAGCTGGAGGATGCCCGTGCCGCGCGGGAGGAGGTGCTGACCACGGCGAAGGAGAGCGAGAGGAAGGCCAAGAGTCTGGAGGCTGAGCTCATGCAGCTGCAGGAGGTGAGACGACGGATTCATAACGAGGTAAAAAAAAAAACTCAATCAACGGTTTCTTAGTAACTGGAAGCGCCTCTAATCAATTTCCAGGATCTGGCTGCAGCTGAAAGAGCACGGAAGCAGGCGGAGGCTGAGAGGGACGAACTTTCTGACGAGCTGGCGAGCAACTCCTCTGGAAAGTGGGTGAAGAATTGATGCTTTTGTTTGATCAGGAAAGTAAACAGGGGCGAAGGTAGGTTTTCTTACTGTCATCCGTGGGTTCAGATCCGCATTGGCGGATGAGAAACGCCGACTGGAAGCCAAGATAACCCAGCTGGAGGAGGAGCTCGAGGAGGAGCAGAGCAACATGGAGATTCTCAACGACCGGCTGAGGAAGAGTGGACAGCAGGTGAAGCGACCGGAGGAGCCCCCCCCCCTCCGCGACTCGCGGCGTAGCGAAAGAGGCGGCCGTCAGCCTTGACCCTGCGGTGTGTTTCCGCTCCATCAGGTGGAGCAGCTGAACAACGAGCTGCAGACGGAGCGCAGCACCTCCCAGAAGAACGACAGCGCTCGGCAGCAGATGGAGCGCCAAAACAAGGAGCTGAAGGCCAAGCTGCAGGAGATGGAGAACCAGGTCAAGTCCAAGTTCAAGTCCTCCATCTCCGCCCTGGAGGCTAAGGTGGCACAGCTGGAGGAGCAGCTGGAGCAGGAGAGCAGGTTGGCGACGAACGAAAACCACGTCTATCGCTCACAAACAGGAACGTTTGACTGCTGGTTTTATTTGAAAACTGATCAAACGTGAATACCTTCCAAGCTAAAACACACACCAGCAACCTTTGCTGTGTCTTAGATGGTCGGTCTCTCCCTAACCCTCCATACTCGCTGGAATACTTGGGTTATTGTTGTTGTATTGTTGCCTTTAACTCCCGTCTTTGTCGTGTCAGAGATAAGCAGGCTGCTGCCAAGGGCATGCGCCAGAAGGACAAGAAGCTGAAAGACCTGCTGATGCAGCTGGAAGATGAGCGAAAACAGTCCGAGCAATACAAAGATCAGGTAAACACACCTGATCAATCTGCAACGATTCAAGTTCTTTAATGCAAAAACAAGAAGATGCATGAAGTACACATTGCAGTCGTACGACATTCAAGCTAGAGAGCTTCTCCTGGCAACTCATCCATACATGACCCACTAGTCCCATCGTTTTGTGTTTGCATCACTTTGTTCTTTTGAGTCATCGCTGAGATCTTTTCATCGCGGCTTTGTTCACACACACACACACACACACACACACCCGCGGGCTGCAGAGGTGCAAAGGAAAAGCAGTTATAGGGTATCGCTTTTGTTCACGCACCAGGCGGAGAAGTCAAGCTCTCGACTGAAGCAGCTGAAGAGGCAGCTAGAGGAGTCGGAGGAGGAGTCCCAGCGCGCCACGGCCGCTCGCAGGAAGCTGCAGCGCGAGCTGGACGAAGCCACTGAGGCCAACGACGCCATGAGCCGAGAAGTCAACTCCCTCAAGAGCAAACTCAGGTAGGATGGCGCGTTGTCATTTGTGTTCCTTGTGGTTTAGTTTGGCCCTTAACACTGTGAAATAAATAAGGATTATTCCATATTTATAGCCCTGGAACTGAGCTTACATTTTGTCACATTACTGGCAGAAACTTAGATGTGTTTTTAATTTTTATAGAGCGTAGCTTGTAAAGTGGAAGGAAAAGGAATCATGACTTGATGCATTTTTGCAAATAAAAACTTAAGAGTGTGGCTTGAAGACGAAGCCTACCCTCCCTGAGTCAATGCTTTGTAGACAAACCTTCAGCTGCAAACACACCAACATATTTTTGGGATGTGTCTCCAACACCTTTATAGACTAAAGTTTAGTCCCATACTTTCATTCACAATCTGACTGGATGGGGAGCATCAGGAGTCGGCTTGGGCGTAAACCAAACCCCTGTAGCTCTAGCTGGACGTTTAGGGTTGTTGTCCTGCTGGAAGTCGAACTTCCACGCCAGTCTCCAGCCATTAACAGGTTTTCTTCCAAAACCGCTCCTTAGTCACCTCCATCCATGCTCCAATCAGCTCTGACAGGCATGACGCTGCCATTACCTTATCACTCTGTGGATGGCGCGTTCAGGGTGGTGAGCAGTGTCAATTTTCAGCCACATGGATGCTAAAACTTTCATTTTTGGTTATTTACTAATTGGGTTTCTTCAGATTGCAACTGGGTACACTGGATTTTATTTAAGGGTAACAAAGTAAAGTGGGACAGATGCAATCCTAATATGCATTTTATTTGTAGAAAAAAAATCTTAAAATCATGAATCTTCGTCCTTTCACTTGAGGTATTTGGTACTTTGTGACACAAATATACTTAGATGTGAGATGTAAAAAAAACTAAAAACAAAACTGTATACTGAACTGTCTATGCAGTTTCATTTAGATGTCCAGGTAGTGGCAAGCTTCTTAAAAAGGTTTAACCTATAAAACACTGGACATAAACAGTTTCAGGGATGAAACCTTTTCAAGAAGCAGTGTGCTTGCTACCGGGACCGTGTTTCAGTTTGACTAAAAGAGTGACTCTCTACTACAAAACTATTCCAAGATATTTAAATCCATGAAAGATGTTCACCTTTTCTGAGCAGAAGCAAAACAATCCTGTCCATCTCTATTCCAGAGGCAACCCTGAGCCTAAGGAGTAACACAGCAGGTACCTCCTGAAATAAAAAGCTCCCCCATCACCATTTCTCATTTGTTTACAATCTTTCCCATCCTCCATGCTCACCCTACATGCTCTACTGAGCTCTACTGAGAGAAATATGGCTCTTTTTTTCTCTAATTCATAAGAACAAAATCCTTAAATCTCACCCTTTTTTTTATTCTCATCATTCCTGTTCTCTCTGGTGGCCATCTCTCTCTCAGTGCTTGGTTTAAGTGTCATAAACCGAACTCATTTCCCTGAGCAAGGAGTTAAATGAGTTACAAAGATAACCAAGCGTGCTTTAGCAGTAACCGAAGCACAACCTGTCTTAACAAACCTGAGTGGTTTTTTTTTTTGTTTTTTTTTTACACGAAGCCTAACGAGCCCAGACACCATCACACTTCCCTCACTCTGTTTTTGTGTGTCTCTCTCTCTCTCGTGGCGTCGCAGGCGTGGAAACGAGCCGTCCTTCGGCAGCGCGCCGCGGCGTATGGGCGGAGGCCGAAGGGTGGTGGAGGACGCCTCGGAGGAGGAAGGAGACGCCCAAAACGACTTCAACGGGACAAAGTCCTCAGACTAAGAGCCATTTGGAAAACCAAGACGGCGGATATAAAAAAAAAATAAAAATAAAAATCAGGGGCAATGTCTGTCCCCTGAAAGTTAATGTCAGAATGTCTGCTTCGCTGTCCTTCCTGTCACTTTCTAAACATGTATTTCCATATCTTCTCTTATTTCCAGTAGTTTAGGGGTTTATTCTTTTATTTTATTTTATTTTTGAAGCGCACGTTCTTGACACAAACCATGAGAAGGACTTGAGATTCACAAAGAGGGGTGGTAGTGGTGCTGGTGTGTGAGTTGCTGTTTTTTCTAACACTGTTGTACTGCACTGAATGTCGGCTTCTTCCTCATGTGACGCTTTGTGCACAGACATAAAGGCCTTTTTAATCAACGTTCACTTTAGTTTTAACGCAGACGTGTAACTCCTGCCAGCGACCGTTGTCCTGTGTTGCCTGTGGCTGCTGTTCCTGTTTCACAGCGGCGCTGAAATGGGCTCAGACTGGATGTCCCGGGTTTGTTTGGTCCTTCTGCGTCCAGTCAGCGCCACCTTTTGTATCTGAACAAACACTTAAGTTGTTTTTAAAGTCACTGTTTTGACATTATTTGCACCTTTCCTGTGCCCTGATGTCTTTATGATTCTGGCCACCAGAGGTCAGAAGAGGTTCATCTCCCATAAACCGATCATGAACTACATACAGGTCGATATGAGGCACTTGGCAGCACTTATATTTTATTTCCCATTTGTTCAAAGTTACTGTACATGTTCTACTATTCTCCAGTCACCTTTAAACCAATTAAGTCTCATTCGATATCATCAACTATTGTTTACATGACACCTTTTTTTGTATTCTTTATTTGTTGAACCACTTGCACAAAAATAAAGATCTAAAAACGTAATTGTCCTTTTTACATTTTTTTAAGCCCAATGTTCTGCAGCTTGAAACTACTTCACGATGTCATTATTTACGACTCGATAAATATGGACCTTTACATGACGCAGAAGCCGATGGTGAATTTGAATCCCACAGATCGCCGCTCTGGGTCCCCGAGGAAGACCCTTGGCCCCAGAATGCACGCCCGGTGCAGAGGACCCATTTCATTGGCATGAAAGTTAAAATGACGAAGACTCCTGCATTGTGGCACCTATAACTTTATTCCACTTTAATAACTTTCAAAGTCCCCAGTCCATTAAATGTTACTTTATTAAAAAAAAAAAAAAAAAAACATCCACAAAGGAAAAAGCAATGCATGAACCATGAATGTAAAACTCAGACTAAAATAAAGATTTTTCCATTTTAACATGTATAACCTTGCAGAAACCCTGAATAAAGCAGAAACAAAGTTGTTACAAGCACACTTTACCTCATACAGTATCCCATTAAAAATAAAACATCTTATATTGACTCTACATACCTATCATTACCTCATAAGCTGTGCTTATCTTAAACCTGCTAAAATATATAATATTGTCTTGTACCCTTTTGTCTGCGCATAACGCTTAAAAAGACCGGTACATTCAGTGTTGCAATGGCTGCCTATCTAAGGGCCAATAAATATGTAACAGGCCTCAGATTCCCCAGAAACCCAAAAAACATTTTCTTCACATTAAAATAGAGTGGTAAAAGGAGGCGATGGTTAAGCCTGGTGCGAAATAATTTCCTAATAATGCGCTGGGTATTGACCTAACGATTTTTGCAATTTGATCATTACATTGGCAAACTAAACCTCACTAATGACAATTTAAAAAAAAAAAAAAAAAAAAAAAAAAAAAACAGCAAAGTTGTAGTTTCTCTTAACTGAGCAATAGACTGGAGATTCTCGCCCTATGACAACCACGAGTACAGAGCAAAGCTTCAGCAGCTAGCCAGCTCTAGACCGTAAACCTTTCCAAAACAGCCAAATTGGTCTTTTCTGCGACCCTCGTAGATTATTACAGTGAATCTGCCTCACACCACCTCTGCTCTCCATGCAGCCCTACGTGGGACAAGTATCACACTAATGCCTGTTGATGCTGATTTTACACATACCAGGGCTTATATCGAACTTTAGCACCAAGGAGTAACTTTACTGATCTGCAGTCTTAACGCCTACGTTTATATCTAATTATATTATTATATATTTTATATTTGATAAGTCTATTTGTGTTTTCATATAATTGGACAAATTCAGGCAGCAAGGGGCTTTAAAAAGTTCTGGTTTTTGAAGTAACATGGTTTAAAAACTACTGCAGGCAAGCAGCTGACTGCTCTCCACCTAACAAGCTACGGTCTGCCACACAGACCTGTTTTGGCTTTTGTGCACAAAGCTCTTAAAATATGATTATATTAAAGGTGGTGTTTGGTCTAGATTTTTCCCTTTTGTCTATTCATGAATTGTTTTTAATTGTTACGCACAAGTATATCTTTATATTAACATGGTATACAATATTAGCAGCCGGAACAATAAAAGCGATTGGATCATTTTCTATATTTTACTTTCATGTCCTGTGAGCCAATCCCGTGCATCAGGTACGGTTGCCTGTGAGATCGCCGTACCGGATCTCAATTAATGCTATATTCTAGTGAAAACCTGTAAAAGACCCAATTTAAAATATTACACTTACAAAATAATGTAATCTCAACTATAGTTCAAATTGATGGCTGTTCCTTTTGCCATTTCATGCCTTTTTTGTTTTGTTTATTGTCAGATAATTTGACAAGGATTTAAACCACCGTTTCATCATGCGCTGTAAGGTAATGTGGTTGTACGACTCCCAATTAATATAATCTACCAGGAGGAGGTCTCCTAGAGTCACTTTGGGTTCATCAGGGATCGTTTTTCAAGAGAATCAAGTGGGTCAAAGCAGTGATCAGAACCACTATCAAATGAAAGAGGATGCAATCTACTGTCTTAACAAAACGATATCAAAAAGAATAAAAATCATGTACAATTTGAGCCTTTTAATGTCTACGTACGTTTAATTAAAATTTCTACCAAAAAAAAAAAAAAAAAAAGTACAAAATGGCTTATTTATGGGTATGAAATTGTAGTAGGTTGGGCCAAAATGTGTTAAATAAGTATGGAAGTTTTAATTATTACTCGTTTATAAAAAAAAAAAAAAAAAAAAAAAAAAAAAAAAAGCTAACCCACTGGATTTATAATAATAATAATAATAATAATAATAATAATATCATCCATCACAGCTTTGGTTTGGTCTGAAACATGTTTGCTAAAATTCAACTTCAGGTTCTTGGTCCCTGTCCCAGACGGCTGTATTTACCGTCGCCGCTCTCCAGCAGGCGGGTGCAGCGGCTTCACTACGTTGGGAGTTACGTGTGCTTTGATCCATCGCAGAAAGCGTCGACGCCGAAGGTCCTAGACACGCCACACGGCATCAGATACAGCGGAAGAGATGAGGGGTGGGTTCTGCTTTCCTCGATGTCGCACGACAACAACGCGGAGCAGCTTTCTGCGATGATGAATTTAGCCCACAGGGCAGCAGGGGTCCATGCACAGACGGGTGGGTTGGCTCTGCTTTGTCCCGGCCTGAAACCAGACCCCTCTCTGTGCGACTACATCAGCTGAGCTCAGAGTCCTGTTTCTGTAACTTGAGGAGGAGGGCGGGAGGCGGCTCGCCCTTCTGGACCCGTCTTACAGCAGGATCTTGACCCCCCCCTGCGGAGACTGGGGACCGTGGGAGACCCCTCTCGGAGGAGCGGGTCCAAACTCTAACCGCTTCACCAAACTGAAAGACAAATCCCATCAGATCAGATCACACGTTTTCACACAAGTAAAACAAGCCGTGGCTCACATAAACGCCGTCCTCCTCCACATCGCCCTCCTGACCTGTCGTATTGAGGAGGGGGGCTGAAGCTGCTGCCTTGGCCCTCCGGACCCGCGTCTAAGCCCGAAGGACTACATGGGCCGGCAGCGAGCGCCGGTCTGCTCACAGACGTGTCGTAGACGAAGTCTCGACAGGACGCCAGCTTCGACTCCAGATTCTGACAGCGATCATAAAGAGAGTCGGGTCAAAGATCCGTACCCGGGCAGAGCAACAAGAAACGGTTTTACAAAAACGATCACACCGTACCCCGACTTTCCTCAGCAGCTCTCCGACAATGTTCAGTGCAGATATCCTTGCAGATGTAGTGAGAGGGGTTCCTGTTAGACCGTCTCCTGAGAGATAAAAAGACAGAGGCAGTTGGGTTTAAAGAAGGAAACCAAATTATTTGGTCCGCCCAGTTCGTAGTCAGTGTTTTATTACCCCTGCGGATGCTGGAGGCAGGCGGCGTCATGTATGACGGCTTGGACGGAGTGATGGGGACGGAGGGGTTGGGCGGGGACGAGCAGAGCATCTCTGACCGGTCCGAGTCCTTGCCCAGGCTGCTGGACGGCCGTCTCTCCTTCTGCCGAACGGCCAGCTCCTGGCGAAGGTCTAACAGGAACAGGAAGGAGTCAGTGCACGCGGAAATATGCCCCCGCCAATAGTTCCCAATGTTTCTGATGTTCCTCAACGCCACCGGACCCCCACCTGGTTGCTAAACGGTCCGTTTTAGAATAAATGTGGTACGAACTGCACGTCTATTCACCAAGCACTGGAGCATGGATTAGTAGTGGGACTCCACAGGACCTGGAGCCTGGCAACAATCTGGATCCAGCATAGATTCTACAGATGATCCCGGGTGTGGCTAAAGCAGAGCTAGGCTAGCTCGTACTTTCTTTGACATAATTCACACCTTTTCCTTTCAACCTTTAACTTCTTCAGCCTACATTTGAACATTAACGGGGACCTATTACACTTCCTTTTAAACAAGTTAGAACAGGTCTTTGGGCTACACCAAACAGGTTCATTACATTGTTTTATACAAAATCATTCTCAGATAATGAGATTTCACCTCCTCAGGTTCACCCATCTTAAGCTTCTTTCAGAATGAGCAGATAGGACTCTGTCAGTTTTATGCAAATAAGCTGTAGCTGCCTCCACCCACCCAACCTTTGCGCTCAGACCTTATACACACGTGAAAATGTCAGCAGACAGATGAACAGTGGCAGAAGCTGAAGAAGTGGAGCCTCCTGCACAACCAGCAAGGCAGTTTCTCAACAGTAGGTTTCCTAATGGACACGGGGCTATCAGTAGCCTCTTGTTAGCATTAGCTTGTACTAAATGACAAATCATATTTACTGCTGAACGGCCACTTTACAGGGCATTCAGCAGTAAAATGAAGCGCAAGTAGCTGGGCTGGGGTAGCTAGGTGTAGGTCATCGCCCGCCGATTGGGACGTAACAATCGAGAAGTCATTGAAGCGCCTTGATTTCCAGAAACCAACAAAACATTTACTGATTGCCAATCAAAAAAAAATGACTGGATGTTTCTTGTTTTTAGCACTTGGACTGTTTCTAGGAGCAGTAGAGACCCAAATGGAAGCACGAAGACATGCAAAAAGTGAATTCTGCATAATAGGTCCCCTTTAATAAAAATAGTCAGGACAGACAGAGGCAGATGTTAAAAAAAAAAAAAACATAACCTGACCCCAAAAAGATCTTTATTGTGGTGGTTTCTGCAACTAAACCCAGAAGTGGGCCGTTTTCGGGTTCTCAACCATGGATGCTGAACCAAAAATACAAAAGATGACTTGTTGATGTCAAGTTGTGGTGTGCAGCACATCAAAGACAGGGGGTGTTATTTAAATTTTGTTCAAGCTGATGTGAAAAATGTGCAAACAGCAGAACATTTCTGGGTTGCAAAATCTCAGCGTTAGAGCGGACAAGGCCTAAATATGCAAAACAAACTGAAAGGATAGATTTCCAGTGAACCAGGTGAGAGCCCTAAACCACTGCAACTGGCTCTTAATCCGCAGCTGAATGGATCCTTGAACGGAACCGGATGTCAAGTCATGCCAGAGGACAGAACCCTGAAACGGACTCGAGCGTCACAATAACTCTGCATACCTCTGGCTTCATCCTTGAGCCTCTGAACAGACTCCAGCAGGTTCTCCTTCTCGTCCAGCTCACTCTCCAGAAAGGCGTTCCTCTCGATGACCTGGTTCATGCGCTGCTCGAAGTCCTCCAGAGACATGATGGTAGCCCTGAGCCAGACACACACACACACAGAGGAAACTATTCATAATAATTCAGCTGCACTGCTTACGCAACATAAGTGGTTTGAAGCGGGTTTTCAGATCGCATTTTATATACAAACATTTAGTCTGTACTTGCTTTAAAAAAAAGCAATGGCAAAAAATAAAAAAAAAAACTAAACAAAAAAAGCTTCTCTGCTGTTCCCATTTTTAGCCAATTCTCCAGTGTTTCCCATGTCCTAATATTTCATCTGTAGGAAATTATCCCAAATGCTGCACCTTTCCTTCTCTTTATACTTTCCTGATATTTAATCCTTAGAGATCTATCAGAACAAAGCCCAATAAGGGCAAGAGAACAGTGTAACTACATAACATTACACTCAAATTTGCTTTTATAAATGTTCAGATTAAATGTTAAAGTCAATTAATAGAACAATGACACCCAACACACACACACTGACCTTTTTGTCCTCTCCAGGTCATCATTGGACTGTTCTAACTCTCTGATGTACTTCTGCAGATGGTCTCTGACTGCCCTGGTCTCCGCCAGATCTTCCTCCAGTGTTGAGATGTGCCTGAAGGCTTCCGAATGCTGCGCTTCGAATTTCTCCTGCAGACGGAAAGACAGGGCGATCAGCTCACGCCTCCTGCTTCACAAGGTCATAGGTCAATCGATGGGGCCAGTATCACGCATCAGTGAGGAGCTCGCGTCCCTCTCCCTGCTTTAGAAAAAGCACTGCCACAGCGTGACGCCGCCGCTACCGTGCTTCGTGGGAGCGCTTTGTTCAGGGCGTGATGTGCAGTTTGGCCTTTTCTGCAGCACATACATTTTTTGTATTATTCAGGCCAAACAGTTTAATCTTGATCACGCCTGCGAGAACGTCTTCTTCTACATGTCCTTTACAGGGCTTTGTGCGAACAATAAACGGGAATTCTTTGTGGTTTTTTCAGCTACCTCGCCACTTTTCCATAAAGGCCAGATTTGTAGAGGCCTTGACTAATGGCTGCTGAACTGATGAATGCTTTCCTTACCTGAACTGTAAGTTTAGGTGGATGGCCAAGTATTGGTAAACTGGAACATGTTCTTTTCATTTTCAGATCATGGCTGCATCACTTAACTCTACTTTAAACTTCTCCAGTACTTCTGATCTGTCTGGTGTGTTCCTTAGACTTCATGGTGTGTGTTTTTGTTTCTCTAAGATAACCTCTTCTTAAGTCTTCACAGAATGTCCGGATTTGTGCTGGGGTTGAATCACAGGAAGGTAAGTCTATATTTGCTATTTAGATGACTTCTAAAAGGTCACCTGTAGCTGCAAAAGGTTTTATTTAGGGAGATAATTACATGTTTGTTCTTCAAATATGTAGTAGCAATAATTGAAATAAACACAATGCATCTATTTTCGCCCACTTCACAACTTTGCATGGGCGGTTTTAGACAGGGGCCTTCGGGGACCAGTACCCCTGTAGAACTGGTCCTGACACGATACTAAATCCATTTCTTGTGATGATAAGCGCTGTCACAGACACCAGATAGGATTGTTCCCCCGGACCAATTTTACTGTTTAACTTTACCGTTTTACTTTAACCACCATTTAAAAATTACGGAGTCTCACTTTTAGCTTCAGCCGTGTTGCGATAGAATCAGTTTTTCATCTGCTAGATCGACGTGCACAAGTGGATCTGGCTCGCTTAATAAATTAAGCAATAAAATATTACCTTATGTGTTTCATTCTTTTGTTCTGTGGGGCGTAAAAATAATAATAATAATAAAAACACTGGAGTTTATGGTTGTAAGGTAAAAATGTGGAAAAGCCCCAGGGGTACGGATAGTCTTAAGGGACAAATGTTGACTAGAAGTTGTTTCTTTTCCAGCGGAATGTGGCGTTTGTGTACCTTTATGCTTTCTAGTTCCATGCGGAGTCTGTTGTTGTCCAGCAGCAGCTCTTTGTTTCGACCCTCGCACTGCTTCAACTCCGTTTCCAGCTCGGCTTCATAGTCCCGACTCATCTGCTGGAACTCCTGCAGCTCATCCTGAGCCTCATCCGCCCTGGTGACGAAGACGTGGTTCAACTTCCAACCCCCCAAAAAAAACAACCACAAACGCCACAATGCCGTGTTCTGGGTGCTTACCTTTGCTGGTGTTTGTGTGCCTGCTCTTTCCAGTATTCCAGCTCCTCCTTCAGGGATGAGAATGAGTGCGCCGTTGGCTCTACCATGTCTGCAGGATCAATGATGAAATGCAGGGAATTTCAGGATTTAATGTCGCCGCTAGCTGGCGTCCCCAAAAAAACACCCGTTAGCGCATGCTAACAAGGCTAGTCGCCGCCGAAAGCACCGTGGACACTGTCACGTTACTTCAAGGTGAACATAAACGAGTTGGGTTTATGCTCTGTGCTTATTCGCGAACTTCTAGATATAACTACTACTAGTGGAGTTGGAAGAGTGCACCGCATTAACGTTTAGCCACCTTAAGCTAACAGCGGTAGCTAACCGAATTGATATCCGAACAACTCGCTATGCTAAGCCCAAAACTAGTTAAACTCACCTGTATACGACCGGAACATCAACACATGCTACAGATAAAGGATCGTTTATCGATAGGAAAATTGGGTTCTAGGGGATTCAACGGACTCGCACACTAACTAATCTCCGTGTCCGTTAACGCATCACCGAACGCTCCAATCAAACACCGGCGACCGTTCGATTCTTTGCGGCTATTGGACACAGCGAATGACGTAGCGTCGAAAACAACCAATCATGTTAGCTCACGACACCCTGTCGTCGAATCGTCATGAGTTTTGCCTGTGTTCGTGCCGGTTATTGAATTCAAACAAGTGCAGGTAAGGTGAAAGACGTTTTTTTCCCCCCTTCATTCACGACCTCTGAAAGCTCCCACAATAAATTATTAGTATTTTTTTCCAACTGTGGAAACTGGAATAAATAGAGCAAAAATAACAATATACATAGTAGGGATTAGGGAAAACATTACTGAAACTATAAACTTAATTCAATTGAATTAAATCGAGTCATACAAATTAAAGGTATCTCCACTTAGGCTGTTTATTGGCCAAATGTTTAAGGCTGAAATCCAGATTTTACAGAGTTTATTCAATAATAATAATAATTATTATTATTATTATTATGGTGGTGGCAATTTGCAGTCAGTCCAGTTTGCTACAAACAGTAATCAGGTGAAATGTAATCAATTTCAGTCACTAGGAGCAGATTAAATTTGCCTTGTGTCAGCTATAATGACTTGGTAGCACCATTTACCATTCAACTGGGGAGGAAGTTAAAGGATTGTGGAAAGGGAAGCTGGTATCACTCTGTCATGCTGACCGAATCAGAAAAATACGTTTCTTTAAAGGGGGTTGGTGCATATTTTTTTCATTTTTCAGAAATCAACCTAACCTCCAAGGGAATATTATCATAATAATATAATAATCATCTTTATTGTCATTGTAACATACATTCTCTGCATTTAACCCATACAGCCATATCTAATTGAACGGAAATGCCTAAAACAAAGATTTTTGGATGCTGGCCTGGTGTCATGAAGGGCAACAAAGGAGCCACTTCTCCCAAAGGAAAACATCCTTGACAGACTGATGTCTGCAGGATGTAGTATAATCAGAACACAAAATACCACGTTAATTTATTTAATCCGGCGAAACCCTCTTCAGACTGCCGGGGATTGCCTTTAGAAGAAAAGGTGAACGCTACTGTGAGTCCTGAGACAATTCCGATGTGTTTTGGTTCTTATTTTATTGGATAAAGAATAGAATCAAAACATCCTCCAAGAGTCACGTTGCCCAGCTTTCCAGGAGCAGCTTGGGGATGCACACCATGGAGCACTATGACACAAGGTGATATTAACAAGAACCTATAAACCCATTGCATAAACTTTAATATATTTCCAAATAAAAGCTTTTGAAGCTTTGTATTAAACTTCAGCATAATGTAGAAACAGAAAGAGGCATCGAAATTTGTAAAAAAAAAATAAATTAAAAAAAATCTGTCAGTTCCAAAACCTTTGACCCTCACTCTATACATTATGGCTTTATTTTAAAAAATCAATTTTATTTATTTTTACAGATACTATGTATATATAGATTTGTATTGCACTCACTGCAAACAACTAAAGACAACGTGATGGCAGTTAGTTCTTGTGATTATGAGTGCTTTTATTTCACCCAATAAATATTCGTTAGTACAAAACGGCTTTGATATATAAGAGCTGCTCAAGTCCAAGAGGCTTCCAATCTGGCATCTTATCATCCTGAAGAAAAATCTGTCATCTTGACTGCAGCAGCGAGGTGTCGCTCTGACTTTACTTTCGTTTCCCTTTTCTCACACAAGCATAATTACTTCTCCTTACCTACATGTAAAAAAACACTTGCTTTTTTTTTAACACATCCGCTAAGATCTCCATGCAGGTCTTCCCACTATACAGGATGACAGGATCCAGCCATATTTAAAACATGCACGTTTTATCTTGTTTAAGGCTTTCTCCGGCTCAAAACAACATGGTAATCTTGGATTAAAGAAGATAAATTGGACTCCGTGTAAAGTACTGTGCGATCACACAACATTCATTTTATAAAAGATACAGGATCGGCAATAAGCAACAGACCCTTAAACTAAACCCAATTTATCTCTCCTGGGAATTATTCTTGCATTCGGAATTACCTGCGTGGAAGCTAAACCTCATTTTGGTCAAACCATGCAGACGGTCGGCACTAATCGTAAAACGCCGATTCTAAATTCACACATCCAGCATCTTAGATGAAAGTAAGTGCACCGGTTCTCCTCCCAGTTCCTCTCCTCCTCGCCTCTTCGCCGTTCAGACACAAGGCCGTACGATCTGCGGGGAAACATCACAACGAGTTCAACTAAACTCCTACTCACAATTCTAAATTAAATCCTAATGCTTTTAAAATAAGAGCAACAATCCACCTTGCTTCAGCTCAATGGCTGCTTAGGCTTATTCGCCTCGCTGACGTTCTTGTCGGAGCGCGCCTTGTGGCTGTCCAGCACGTCGGTTTTCACCTGGCCCAGAGTTTGCAGCAGACACATCGTGTCAAACCCCTCATCGCTAGTCTGCTGCAACAACTGCAGCACCTGTTCACGAGAAACATGGTTTGTAAAAGAAAAAAAACATCCATAACAACTAGTACCGACAGCCATGCTAAGCACTCGCCTGCAGACACTTGAAGGACTTGAGCTCGCTCAGGTTCTCCTTCAGGAACAGCAGGTAGACGCTCAGGTCGTTGTAGGCGGGCTTGACTTCGCCCAGAGCGCCGAATCCGGGCAGCATCTCGTAGGGCCGGAGGAAGCCGGAGCTCTGCCGCGCCGGTCCCAGAGCCGCGTACGCCACCAGGGGAGCGAGGAGAGCGTACACGCACAGGTTGATGTAGCTGAGCAGCCTGAAGACGCCCACCGCCACCAGCTTGCACTGGACAGCGGACGGCACCGCGCTGTCGTTCCTCAGCAGCCCTGTGCGCAGGTCGCACGGGAACTCGTCGGTGAGCGAAGCCAGGAAGATGTAGTAGCCGAGGTAGAGGCAAGCCAGCAGGAGGACGAGGAGAGTCAGGCCCCGGCAGGCCATGTACTGGGCCACCAGGCTGCAGGAGGAGCGCTTGGTCTTTAGGTACTGCTCCACGAGAGGGTACTTAAAGCAGCCCTCCGCCAGCTCCAAGGCACTGCAGCAGGGAAAAGACACAGCGGCATGAAGCGTTAGACCCACGTGTGCATTAAAGATATTGCACACACAAGACACAGTCACAGTGACAACTGAGACTGATACATAGATCCTTCCTTGCAAAATACTCATTGAATTCATTTAGATTTTGTCACGTTACAAGAACAAACTTTGCTGTTTTTATTGGACCTTTAGGTGACAGATCAACAGAGATTGGAGCATAACTGAAGTGGATGAGAAATAATGCATGTTTTTTTTTTCCCCTAAAAGAAAATCTGGAAAAGGTGGCGTGCATTTGTATTAAACCCCCTTTATCCCGATCGCCCTGAATAAAGTCCAGTGGAACCAACCGCCTTAACAATTCCCTTCTACGTTTCCCCGTCAGCATTTATACGCTGTGATTCGGATCAGCCAGTGATCCGATTCACCCAGATGGAGTCATGCGGATCAATCATCAGAGCCAGCGATACCTCCCGTTATCTGAGAAGGTTAGTGGCTTTTATTCCCTTCCACTGAGTAGTTCTCTGTTCTCCTGTTCCGGCAACACCAGCTTATTAATAATAAACCTTTTAAAAACGTTCGCTCTGTGTCGGCTGAATTATCGGGTCTCCAAGATTCTGTTGGTGCATTACACTGAAAAGTGAGACAAGGAGAGCATTAGTCAGAAGCAGCCAAGAGGCCCATTGTGGCTCTGGAGGAGCAACAGAGATCTACAGGTCAGGTAGGAGAATCTATTGACAGGAACATCGATAGCTCTGCACTCCACAGATCTCAACAACGCCATTATTGAAAGCCATGTTAGCAGAAAGAAAAGTGCTCTGGTGGAATAGGACTGAAAACGCAATTTTTTTTTTTTTTTTTTTTTCATTTTGCAAAATGCTACATGTAGAAAATACTCTATACATCACCCTGAAAACACCATGCGCACTAAAACATGGAGGTGGCGCCATCATGCTGTGGGGGGCAGGGGTGATTTTCTTCAGTAGAACAATACTTTAGTAAATAATAACAATAATTTAACTTTATTGATCTCACAATGAAGAAATTCACTTCTGCACCTTAACCCATCCCCTTGGGGAGCAGTGGGCTTGGCAGCCGCAGCTGCCACTGTGCAGCGCAATCGGGGGGTTGGGGGTCTTGCTCAGGGACCTAGAGTGCCGGCTCTGGGGATCGAACCGGGTACTTGCATCCTTCTTTGAGTGCAAGCACGCTGTTCTAACCACTAGGCCACGAACCCCCCCTGTGCCTGGGGAGCAATCGGGGGGTTAAGGGTCTTGCTCAGGGACCCAGAGTGCCGGCACTGGGGATCGAACCGGGTACCTGCAAGGTACAGCACCTTACCTTGCAGGTACTTGCAAGGTAAGGTGCAGAAAAAAAATTTAAAATTTTTTTTTTTCTTACAAAACGAAAAGGCGGAATAGTTATTCAGCACCCGCCTCTCTGGTGCTCTTAAATGAAATCAAGTTAAACTAACTTTTCAGAAGTCGGCAAATATCATTTATTTTGATTGCGGTATGAGTTAAAACTGAATAACACCCTGAACACAGCTTCCCCCATCATGAAACGTGGTGGTGGCAGCATCATGCAGGAGATAATAGGGTAGCTGGTCCGACTTGACTAAATACAGGGCAATACTGGGGGGGGGGGAACTCCTGGTCGACGAAGAAGACTGGAGAATCTGTTCAAGACTTAAGGATTGCGGCTCACAGTCACTTTCCATCCGATCTGACTGAGCTTGAGTTATTTTGAAAACAAGATTGGACAAATGTTTTAGTCTGTCGACGTGCAAATATCCCCAAAAACCTCCAGCTGTAGCTGCAGGGAAAACTGGTCTCACAAAGTACTGACCCGGAGGAGCTGAACGCAATGCACACCTTGCACTTCAGGTTTAAATGGCCACGTATCATTCACATAAAATCCCTTTGAAATACACCGAAGGTTGTGGCTATCAAGTCGTTTATGAGCACGTTTGGCTAGGTCTACCTCTGACTGTCCTGCGCTCCGTCCTTGTCATCTATAGAGGCCAGATTCTTGGCCAGTTTAATGGCGCGGTTATAAAACCGATCCAGCTCCTCCATGATGAAGCTGAGGTCAGACGAGAGGTGCGGCGCCGCGGTGAAACGCCAGGTCACGGCGGGGACCGACATGAGGATGGCAATTAGGAGAAGGATGTAGGGGAAAAACTGAGGGCAAAAGAGAAGAGGAGAACGCGTTTAAATGAACAGCAAGTAACTCAGTTTTGATTGGGAGATTTTCCAGCTAAGCATCTCATTAGTTCTTCTAAGGCAGGGGTGTCAAACATACGGCCCGCCGAACAATTTAGTCCGGCCCTGTGGCTAAATGCATTATCATTTTCCCAGTGTCCTGTCTGGCAATGTGGCAATAAGATGCCACAAAGAGCTCATCAGATTTGACTTTTACAAGTGGACAAGATAAAAGGAAGAGAATGATAAAACAATTATTGAAAAAAACATGTACTTCGTTTAATTGAAAATATGCAGTTCCTATATTGTCCACGAGGGGCGCTGTGTTTTAATTAGCAGATTAAGCTTCAGGTGTGGGAAAATTCAAATCATTTCTTAATTTTTATCTGTTTGATGTATTTTGTCATGCAGGACAGTGTTTTAAGTTCCAAAAAATGTGAATAAATGTTTTTCAACATTGTATAATCACTGTGATCAGTTCTTATGCATAATGCACAACTAAATGTTTAACTGAGTAAAAGTATTGTTGAAATTGCACATACTTTTCTTAAAAACGCTGAGGTTATTCATAATATATTGTGTTAAAGTGAAATTAACTTAATATAAAAATCAACAACAACTCCACATTTATTAGTTCTATATAATCTTGCAATGAGTTTACTCGTGTGGTCCTCTTGAGATCAGATTAAGCTGTATGCGGCCCCTACACCAAAATGAGTTTGACACCCCTGTTCTAAGGTGTTTGAAGGGCAGTATGGCTCAGAATACGTTCCATAATAATGTGTGCACAAATACAGACAACAAATCTCACGTCGGCACCCTTCCTTAGACGCCGTACCTTGTGCAGCCAAAGCGTTGAGCTCTCTGCCTGGTCCTGCACTGCGGCCCAACAGAACGAGTCCACATATGCAGCTTGCCTCCAGGAGAAGTTGGTGGGAGCAAAGCAGCTAATCTGCGTCCCTGAGAGAGAAAAACACAGTGACTCGGCGAGCAGGTGTGTATTTTGGTGTAAAAGATTAAAATAAAGAAACCGTGACTTTACTAAATGACCGTCAGAGTCCTCTCCTTTGCACTGGTGGTAGGGTTTGTCAGCGGGGTGTTTGCTGCATTCCCAGTCCTGATTGTTAGACTGAGCCCTATTACGGTTGGGACAACAAAGCTTGACCCACATATTCCCGCGTTTGGATTTAAACAGGCCAGATCTCTGGGTGCCCCGGACATTTGGGCTGGCTCCCTCATCAACAAATAACTTCCAAACTTTAATTTTAAAACTTCAATTTTATGCCGGCATGTCATGCTTACACCTGATTAAATACACAGAGAGCTCCCTCCCACACCAGGATAGAGCAGGGTTTAATCTATGCACTTTGTAGATCGGGTTAAATATGGAAGAAACAAAGACCATCTATCTATCCACCTATCCATTCATCCACCCATCTATCCATTCCTATATCAATCCATTCATCCATTCATTCATCCATCCATCCATCCATATATCCATCCATCCACCCATTTATCCATCTATTCATCCATCCACCCATCTATCCATTCATCCATCCACCTATCTCTCCATTCATCCATCAATCCATTCCATCCAGTTCATTCTCCATCAATCAAAGCCATCATTACATCCATCAATCCATCCATCCATTCATCCATCAATCCATCCATCCATCCATCCACCCATCTATCCATTCATCCATCAACCCATCCATCTATTCATCCATCCACCCATCCATCCATCAATTCATCCATCCATCCACCCATTCATCCATCCATTCATCCACCCATCCATCCACCCATCCATCCAGCCATCCAGCCAGAGAGACAGCCAGCCACCCAGGAGCCATCGAGGCAGCCAGCCACCCAGCGAGCCACCAGCCAGGCAGCCAGCCACCCAGCCAGCCAGCCAATCCCAGCCATCCAGCCAGATCCATCCATCCACCCAGTATTCCAGCTATTGCATCCATCCACCCATCATCCAGCCATCCAGGCAGCCATCCACCTAGCGAATCCAGCCAGCCAGGCAGCCAGCCATCCATCCATCTATCTATTCATCCACCCATCTACCCATTCATCCATCAATTCATCCGTCCATCCACCCATCTATCCATCTATCCATTCATTCACCCATCTATCCATTCATCCATCAATCCATATCCATTCATCCATCAATTTATCCATCCATCCATCCATCCATCCATCCATCTATCCATCCCCCCCCCCCCCTCCATCCATCTATTGTGTGTACAGTAAACCTTTAGATCTGAAAATGTATATAATTTTCAAATAAATAATACCCTGTACATGTCTATGATCCCCATGGAAGGAAAGTAATTAACAGGAAAAAGACCCATTTATTCTGATTTTGTTTTCCAGGTTATGCCTCTGATTGCTTGGAGCTAACATCTACACGCAGTGATATACTTGTGATTAGTGTATAGGTACAGCTTTAATAAATGGAACTGTATCCTATATTAGACTAAATTAGATCTTGTCTCTTTTCTTCCAACAGAAGAACATGAATGAAATTCAAAGGAACTTCAGCCTCATATTTCTCTGCCTTTAAGAACAACTCTATCCATCTTTGCGCCACATCATTTGTGTACAATCTTCTGCACTCACTTGAAGAGAAAGTATTGGATTTTGACCGCATCACGCTTTAACCCTTAATGGACAAAGATGCTTGCTCGAGATCCGGTAATAGATTAGTCATGATTGGTTTTCTATCTGGTTTGTCTTTTGTCAGAACAGTAGAGTTTAATAAACACTCAATCATGTGTTTGTTCAAAGGATGGTTACGTATTATTGTGTGTCTATTTGAATGATGCATTGTACGTTTGAGAAAATATGAAAAAAATTAACTTGACATTAGTAAGTAGAAGAATGTAAATAAATATCCCCTCTCACTGTTTGTCTGCATGGAAACCAACAGAGAAGGGTGGAGACCTTGAACCACACCTTCTCACACTTCTGTTCCAGCTGATAACACAAACCCAATGCTTCTGGCTGCAGTTCACGAACGTTTGGATTTATTTTAGTCTTATCAAGCTCCTCTGCGTCAGACGGTGGCATGTTCAAAAAAAAAAAAGACGCACAAACTCACCCACGGAGACCTCCTGAGCAAAAGCGAGCGAGATGAGAAACAAAGGCAGCCCCACGGCCAGAAACGTCACTATTTTGTCCACGGCCAGCTCCAGACGGACGCCTTTGTACTTCGTCTCCGTGGCATCCTTCAACAGAAAGTCCGAAAACACGTACTCTGTGGCCACGGAGGCGATCGCCATGAGGGCCGCGCATAAAAACCCGTGAGACTGATGGGGAGAGCCGCTCTTTGTGTTATTTCTTAAAATGACGACCCTCGCAGCTTTGCGTCCTTCAGAAGAACAGAAAGCATCCAGGAAAGAATTTTTTAATGATTATTTAAAGCACAGACTGAGTCTATTGTTCACCGAGCTCCTGATGGACCTGCTGCTGTCCCGCTACTGAACCCAGACACAACAGGGGTTTGGAACTGGCTGGCTGCGAACCGCTAGAGGGCGCCATTGGTCAGTTTAGCTCCACCTGCTATCATTACCTTTGAGGGTGGAGGGCCAAAATCCAACACATAAGCAATTAGATCATTAAAGGTTAATAGAGATTAATATCAAATTGTTGCAAATGCATTAAAAAATACGGCATCTATGAAACTGTAAATGTGTGTTAATATGTTACATGCATAAATAAATGTTAAAATAAGGAAATATACTTTAATTTCGATATGTGTTAAAGGGGACATATCATGCTCTTAAATCCTTCTTTCTCCAAATGAAATCACGTGTTCTATATAAAGTGGAACTCCGATGCTTTTGTCTGAATTCGTCGTTATTCTTGCCCCAAAGCCCCAATCTTTTGCCCCTGTTCTGAGAGCATTTCATTGTTAAGCAGGTGACATCCAGATTTATCTTTAAAATCTAGTGGAGCCTGTTATATAGAGAATTTGCGGAAAAGTTTACAGGATATTAAAATATGGATGAAGCTTTTCCCATCTTGTATTTTTTTATTTACCTGATCAGCAATTTGGTTGCATTATGGTATGCTAACGTGCTCTACAAAAAAAGTTTTGATTGATTGATTATCTGAAATATTGTTCTGTTGGCAAAAATTAGCATCTAATAACCAAAATCAACAGAGCAAACCTCTATGCTTTTAATTTACCTGCATACAGGAAGAGGACACACACACACACACACACACACACACACACACACACACACACACACACACACACACACACAGATCACAATGGTCTATCCTTACAGAGTCATAAAAAGAAGAGAGGTCTTTGATTTTTTTTCTTTTCTTTTTTTTTGTTCTCTACAGTGCCATGATCTCCTCAGGGTCAAGTTGTTCTTTTAGCCTAAATAACAACTTCCCTTTGTAACCTTGAAGTCAAAAAGCTACATTCTTACTTGCAGAGCACCACTAAATCACCAGTCCATAATGCCATTCAACAATAAAAAAAAAAAACTACACACAAACACAGCTAAATCAATCCACCTCAATCCTTTGTTAGGGAAACACTTAGAAATGATAGCTGTGTATTACATTTTCCCATTAACTGTAATTGTACTGAATGTAAGTCAGAAATCCTAATATAAATGTAAGATACAGTGTTTTTTTATATGTAATGGCACAGATTTAAAGAAGCTCATTAAGAGGGGCCAACTTTCAGAGTAGCTGAAAAGTGATGAAACCAAGCTGAAATTGCATCAGAGTTGCAACTTTGTACCAGTGGCAGTGTGAAACAAATTCTGTGACTTGGACACTATAATTATTATGGTCCAAGTATATAACCGATTGCTGGGTAACTTTTACATAAGAATTTACATTACATATTATTATTAAATATTATTATTATTACTTATACTAGTTAGTGTACTTAGGTGTAATTAATATGGCAATATTTTATTAATATACTGTGGTCTCTCATGATATTTCAGGTTTTAGGCTTGTCTTGGAACACATTCCTAAACCAGACGTTTACCCAAGTGTGTTCAAAAAAGGTATCGTTTGGATCCCTGAACATAAATATTCTGGAGCTGAAGCCTGAGGAGGGGAAGTGTGTGTGCGCGCGTGTGCGTGCGTATGGTAGGTGTGTGTGTGCGCGCGCGCGCGCGCTCTGAAGGTGAGCGTTGGAGAATTCCTCTATTGGTTTCGATTCTCCCAAATTGGCGCACCGATCTCTGTAACTTTCGATCCGGGGCGTATTGAAATAAAACCACTCCCGCGTTAAACTAAGCCTGCATCAATCGGAATGTTTCCCGGGGGAGCCGTGCTGCTCGCTGACCAGACCAAATATACTTAAATACCTTGCAAAACAAAAATGTAGTATGAAGTATTCTTTTTACCATAATTCAAACTTTATTTTAATCTCCAATGTTGTTGTGACGCACTGTCGCCAATCCACAACAAAAACAACGCATTACGACAGTCGTGTCGGCTTTTCGGCAGCCGTCGGTTACAAAAAGGTGCCCGCTTCCAGGGAGACAAAAACACTGGAGATTGGTTCTACGAGGAGGATGTGAGAGGCTAAGCTATCGCAGCAGGTAAACTGCTTGTTCTGTGAAGCATAAAATAAACCCTTTTTTGGCTTTTCAATGACGTTAGCTACGTTTTAAATGGAGAGAGTAATAGTTGTCGAATGAGACCCTTAAAGGGACGGAGAGACTGTCGCTTTGCCGTTAGCCAAAACAGCTACACACGGCTAACGCCAAGTTTGTTAAGGACTTATTTTAGCATGTTTAAGATCCCCTAAAAGCCTAGTAACGACAAAACCTTCAACCCAGATGACTGTAAAGTCACTTTTGTTAAAACCACAACTTGGACGTGATTTAAAAAAAAAAAAAAAAAGCGTCTGTACGCGTTATCGACACCGGTCGCTCTTTAGACCGCCCATACGAAGCATCGCTGACCTGATGCACTTTAACCAGATATGCTGTTATCAGAAACGGGTCAGCGTGAGCCGCGGCCGGCGAGCTGGTTTTAGTAACCTAATTTCCCGGCGGGGGAACTTCCGTTTTTCTTTGCTCTGCACAGGGAAGCATGAGAGAGAAGAGGGGCGGAATCATGGTGAAAGCCCCCCGGTGTTTGCACGATGGATGGCGCAAGGAAGGAGAGCTCGGCAGACGGCTCTAGAGCCGTCCCGTGTCCAGGTCACCCAGAAACGGATGCCTCCAACCTCCTATGGAAACACAAAGACTGCTTCTCCTCAAATGAGACGACTTCCCCTCATCAGAAAAACCAAAACGTAGGTGTTTTCATCTCTACACGTGGCGGGGATGTGGGGAGTGAAAGATGCATTTAAAGAGGACGTGTGTAAGGTTTTATGCCGGTTGTACAGGTCATGAGATCTGCTGGGTGTCTTGTATTGATCTGACAAATTCTGCTTTGGTAAGAACTGACTGATGAAGATGATAAACGTATGACGAGCGAAGGGAACGCGTCAGTACGGGCCATAAAAACATTGTGATTTAAAAAAAAAATACTCAGTAGGATCCATTTTACGACACACTTGTCGTCTTCATTCGTCATTTATTTATTTATTTAACGCAGACTCAAGGTCTACAGTTGTTAAGTTGAATGTTTCCTGATAAGATTTAAAGCAATCCAAAGATTAATCTGTGTGCATATGCAGCCTTTAAAATGCTGGTGAAGATTCTCAGTCATCCAGGTCATGGTCATTCCAAAAAAAAGGTTTCAAAAAATACAAAACAACTGGACTTTTTTATTCCCCCCGTGAAGCTTTCTGAATTCCATGTCTGGAGTAGTGTGGAGTTGCACACTTTATAGGTTCAATTTGCATGTTATCTAAGCCATTACAGGGCCTTTGTTGGGCAGTACTATAAAGCTTGCAACTCCACTCTACTCCAGACTTTTTGAATTGAGAACGCTTTCTGGATAGGAAGCAAAACGTCTTCAAACTTCGGGGGAAAGTCCAGTTGTTTTTTGTTTTTTAACTTTTTTGGAGCAGCCTTTAAAAGTATAGACTTTGAGATGAAGATTTTCCAAGTCCAAAAAAATGTTTACACAGTTCCTACTTTTTTTTTTTTTTTCTTTTACCTGCTCAGAAGAGGGTCGTAAACGGCTCCCATGGCGCCTAACTTGGTCTCTCGCAGAAGCAAACCAAAGTGTTGGTAACCCTGGATTCCCCCCCCCCCCCCCCCCCCCCCCAATAAATTCATCACAGATGACAAAGATTGTCATTAGAGGCCAAAGCTGCCTTGCACTGATGTAATGAAGTATTCCTGAATTGAATCGACTTTGAATCAATGATGTTTTTGTTAGGTAATCCTCTGCCACAGGACTGTGCATATTTAACCAGACGTGGCTTAAAAAAAAAACAGGGTTTGAATCGTTGACTAAAACCTTTTGTAACTAACAAGTTATTAGTCTCACTAAAGTTGGGCTTTTCTAGGTGTGAAAGCACTTCAGTCACGTGCCAAAAACTGCATTTTAGCTTAAGTCATCAAGTGATTTTTAAATGGAGGCTACATAGATTATTTGTCGTAATTTAAGAAGGGGTTGCGTTTAATTCCCAATGCTCCTAAAACTGTTTACTCACAAAAATTATAGAAATTTGAATCCATTTTGAAGTGGAAAATTTGAGGGAGCCCTGAAATCTCTACTTTTTTTTTTTTATAAATTATTTTTTTAAATTTCAGAACGCCTACATGGACAACCGAAAGGCTGTGCTGGACCTGAAGGATGTCCCCCCGCCGCCGCCTCCTCCTCATTATCCGTCCACGTCCCAGTTTTCCCAGCCCTTTCCTTTGACACCTCTGCCTTTGCCTCCCGTCTGCTTCCCGCCTTCCCTGCAGCCGACACAAGACTCACACCAACAGTATCTGTCGTCAAAACAGCAGCAAGGCGGTCCTGGTCCCAAAGTAAGCGTTTGCACCCACTGTGACTACTGCAGCACGGGCGGCTATGGCTTGGTGGACGGCAGGGGCGACGCTGGTGGCGGCATCTGCACACCTCGGGCCGCGCCGAGCTCTCTGGGAGCGCCGGTCGGCAGATCAGAGCCGTGCGCCGTAGCCTCGTCCGTTCATCGCTATAGTAACCTAAGCCGCGACGGCGGGAGCGGCGCGCCTGATCCCCCGCTCCCTCTTGGTTGCAAACCTCCGCCGCCGTCTTCCGTGGCTACTTCTCAGCCTCTTTCCCTGCACCCTTACTTCCCCTGCTGCCCAGGACTCCTCCAGCCCTGCTCGGCAGCGTTACCGCTTCAGACCGGCACCTTTCCCGCTCCCGCACCCCCGTCCTCCTCCGTCGCCTCTCCGCCCGCTCCGGCGCCGGCGTCCTGTCTGGTCTCCTCCGGGTTTTACACGTGCGGCGTGGACTGCAACGCGTCGAGCAGAGCGTTCCAGAGAGCGGCACTCGGCGAGCACCCGGGCAGCACCACCGTTACCGCTTCTACCACCTCGGCACTTTTCCCCTCTAATCTCACGGGTTGTCGCGACGGGGCACTCTTCTGCCACGAGTGCATGTTAAAGGTTGGTTCCGTACACTTTTTTTTTTTTTTTTTTTTTTTTCTCAGTTTTCCGAGGGTTTTACACCCTGAGGATGTGAACGTTTGTATTTTCGATGAGTGAAATGGTTTGAAGCCTGTATTTGTAGGTTATCCATACTTTTTCCCTGGTTTGCAGCCAAAGACTGGTCTGACGTCTGAGTCCAAGTTGTGGCCCGACGTTCCCGCGCCTCCAGCTGCTTCCATCCCCGTTCCCGTTTGTAATGGCTGTGGCACGTCCTCTGATGGCACGATGCTCATGCCGTCCCCCAGCCGTGGCAAGATTGGCTATAAATACGGTTAGCAAACACGACTGAATGTGTCATTCTGAGCTATGCTTTCTCTTGAGATTTACAATCGCAAGCACTAATGGTTTATATATCAACTTTAATAAGTACGGTTGACCTTTTTGAAATGATTATTTTTCAGGTGCAGAGCTTGGCGGTCCTGAGAATATCCCTCCCGTCGGCGTCTTCTGGGACATCGAGAACTGCAGCGTGCCCAGCGGACGCTCCGCTGAAGCAGTGGTGCAGCGGATTCGCAGCAGGTTCTTCCAGGGACACCGCGAGGCCGAGTTCATCTGCGTCTGTGATATCAGCAAGGAGAGTAAAGCCGTTATCCAAGAGCTCAACAACTGCCAGGTTTGTGTGAGAATTATACGTCTTGATAGACTCGGGTTAAACACACTGGTTTCCTTTTATACCTTTATACATTTTGTCATGATATCCTGACACAAAGGGCCAAGAAGAGGGTTTCTTCCAGCACTGACTTATATTTTCAGCTCCATCCATCCTCCGTCAGGTCGGAGCAGCTGCCCTGTTCTTGCTGAACGACAACAATGGTTTTCTTCTTGCCGCTCTGCCTTAAAAGGCAGATTTGTGGGTTTTAGGAATAATAGTTTTTGCATCAAACTGATGCTGTTTCTGTTTCCTTTTTGTTCTTCAAAAACAAACATTTTTAGGGTTACACTGAACAGCTGCATTTATACTCAGTTTATAAATGCATAAATCAATGGATTACACAAAGATGGACTCTATTTACTAACTGAGTGACTTTTTTTAAAGGCAATTGGTTGAGCTGGATTTTATTTAGGGGTATCTGAGCAAAGGGGTTGAAAAAAAGAGTTCTTTTCTAAATTATAATAATTTTTTTTTGATTTGTAAAAAGAAAAACTGCTCTTTTTTTCCCCCCCTACTATACAATTATGTACCGTGCCATCTTTGGTTGCCACTCTGAATCCATTGAAACTGTGAAATGACTGAAAATTATAGGTTTAAAAGGTTTTATGTGACATCTTTAAGATTGTGCTTGGTTCAATTAACTCTGGTAGCTTCACTTGTCTCTGTAATAACTTTTCAGTCAAGCAAGGCTCCATACACTGATATATATTTTTTTTTTCTATCGTGCTTTTGGCTTTTCATCAGGTTACCGTCGCTCATATCAACGCCACAGCAAAGAATGCTGCCGATGACAAACTTCGCCAGAGCCTGAGGCGATTTGCAGATACCCACGCTGCACCGGCGACCGTCATACTGGTCTCCTGTGAGTTGCCTCCTCTACACACGAGTTCCTGCACCCACACTTTTAGATTCTTTTTTAAGAGAGAGACCATTGGTTGACTTTCATTTCCTCTCTCTTTCTGGCCAGCGGACGTGAACTTTGCCAGCGAGCTGAGTGACCTGCGCCATCGCCACGGCTTCCAGGTGATCCTCATCCACGGCAACCACACGTCCTCGACTCTGCTGCAGCAGGCCCACCGCCACGTGTCCTTTCAGGAAATCACAGCCGACCTGCCGCAGCGCGTGCTTGTCAAATCGCAGGTAAGCCTCGGAGTCGTCCGCTGAAGCCCCGAAACGCCTTAAATCCTTGCTGTGAGTGAAACGGTAAGGGGGTTTGGAAGTTAGCCCGTTAAACAAATGAAAAATACAGTTTTTGGAAGGACTCCTGCAGAAAAACAGAACATGAAACATTACAGATGGATAACAATGTAGAATGGTAGAAGGTCCTGTTTCTTTGCCCGTCTCAGTTCTAACAAGTTGACGCGAATGCTCGTCAAATCGGTGCGTCGCCGTGTTTCCTCCTCTTACAGGTTGAGCAAGTCCTGCCTGGATATTTTTGCTCTTGCATTACTCCACTGAGGAGATTGTTACATCATTGTTTTTCTTCTCCTAAAATTATTTTAAACTGATTTACAGTGTCTTTCAGAGGTATTCATACCTCCCCTAAAAATTTGCATTAGAGCCACAAACCTCACTGAATTATATTCGGATTTTGTGACTTTGCAACACTAAGAAATGCTTAATCAGCATTTCCCAGAGCTGATGGAAAGGAGTTTAACACGACAACGCACGTGGCCATCCACCTGAACCGGCAGGCCGAGTGGGGTGGGGGGGGCATTAATCAGAAAAGGCAGCCAACAGGCCTGTGGTAACTCTGGAGGAGCTGCACCATCCACTGCTCATGTAGGAAAACCTGTTGGTAAGACGGATTACTCGTGCACTGAAAGAATCTGCCTTTTTATGAAAGGGCGGCAAAAAGAAAAGCATTTAGAAAGGAAGCCATAAGAGGTCCTGTTTGCAGTCTGTCAGAAGCTACGTGGGGGATGCATCAAGCAAGTGCTCCAAGTCAGACGAGACCAAAGTTGGCCTGCATGCAAACTGCTGTGTGTATGAAACCTGTCGAAGGTGAAAGGCTGCTTGACGTTCACCTTGAAACGTCAACAAAGCGTTAACGCATGCTTTACGATGCTCAGACCTAAAGCCAAATGAGAATCTTTGGAAAGCCTTAAGCGTTGTTCGTTCATCTCCTTTCAGTCTGACTGAGCTGTTTGCAAAGTTGCAACAAAATACGTTGAAGTTTGTGGTCGTAAAATGACGAAATGTGGAAAAAGTTAAGTACTTCTGTAAAGCACTGTATCAGGGCTTCAGGTAACTTGTGTCAGATATTTAAGCCATTCAATCCTGACAAATATCTAAATCCTCTTTTTTTTCTTTTTTTTTTTCATGTGATTTTTAGAGCTTTGTGTTTGTACATCAGTTTTTTTTGTTTTTTTTTTGCTAGTTGGGATGAATGAACCTCGGGGCTGAAGACGTTTTAGGCTACCCAGTTTTGAGTCGTACAAAAAAACGGGTGCAGCTTTGTGTCTTGAGTCTAAAATGTACAACCCAGACAGGCACAATGTCTCTTCCTCCCCTCCCTCAGCCCAGTTTCAGCCTCCTCTATGTGCGCAACCTCCCCAACATCTGTGACAAGACCCTGCAGAACGCCGTGAGGCTCAGGCTTCGCCGCCTGTCAGACAACTGCGGGGGCAAAGTGCAGAGCATGTCCCCTGGCGCCGCGGTCCTCCGCTTTGGCAGCGCCGAGGCAGCCGCGCGGGCCCGCAAACGGATGGACAAGGAGGACGTGTTTGGCAGCAGAATCAGCCTCTCTTTCTCGCCGAGGCCCAGGGACGAGGCCGGTCCCGAGGCGCCGCTTCAGGCCAAAGGCCGGCCCTTCCAAACCAAGGTGTCTGTGCTCGCCCCTTTCCCGACCATATCCTCCTCCTCCTCCTCCTCCTCCTTTCTGCCCCTGGAGAAGCCCAGGTCGCCCAGGAGGCCACGGCGAGCCAGCCGGCCCCTTCCCACCTCTGGCCTGGTGCCCGAGAGGCCCTACAGCCCCAGGAGGGGCTCCAGTGGGCCTCCCGGCGGCGCTCCTGCCAAACCGCATCAGGTCAGCAGACTCCTCCATGCCTGCCTCCCTCCCTCCCTCCGACCTCCACTGCGCTCTGTCCTTGTCTGGGCTGGCTTGTAAGCCGCAGTAGCTTCTCCTCCCCTCAGTGTTCCTGTGATCGCCGCTTTAACTAACAGCTTGTAGCTGCATGCTCGCCTGCCTTTGTCTTCCTCTAACAGCTCGTAGCATGCATCATTTGTGCTGCTGCCTGTTGTGTTTATTTTTCTCCTGACCGCCCTGCATGTTAACTTATCATGTCAAACCAATGGATGAGTTCCCTCATAGCTTGTGTGTGTGTGTTTTATATGTGAAGCCATGTTTCTGCTACCCTGCTTGTCTTGTCCAGGTTCAGCTTCGCTCTGTTTTTCGTGCCGACGGGGGAAATGAGCCGGCTGCTGGCATCAGTTTATTTATTTATTTATTTTTTCTTGCTTATTTGCAATAAATTAAACCGACGTGGCGTGCTGATCAAAAACTGACCCGCTAATATATAAACTAGGGATGGGTAGTTGAAACAATTGTTGAGCTTTTAAAATGTAGATAAAATTATGCGCAACCCCTCAAACTCAGATCAGCATCTGCTTCTAAATAAAGATATAAATGGGTAGTAAGATTGGTTCTTGATCTATTCGCATTAACTACACATCCCTAGTTTTCCCTTTTTAAAGTGTTTGTGAACGTCGGACCCTCCATCAGCTTGATTGCATGCAGCCTCGCAAATGTCACGGCCATCATGTCCACCTTTTCTATAACCATTTAAAATATATATATACATGCTCTGGATCCAGATATAAATGGTTCTTCTCGTGTCTCGGTTTAGGATGTGGTTAACACGGAGACCAGGACCAGGGTGGGCCTGCCGCAGCAGTGCAGGGGCCGGGCTGCCTCCTCATCACCCCACAGAAACGGGACCGGAGCCCCGGAGGAGCAGACCAAGGTCGGCCTGACGGGAGAACCCGTCCATCGGAGGTACGCTCAGATCCGTGGTCTGTCTGTATTTGGTAACCAGGACAAACTCTTATTTAGGCCTGTGCAGAACTGTGAACAGGGTTTTTATTTATTTCTTTTCAAATAAAAATCTGAATGCCCATAAAAGACAAATCTTAATCACCTACTTAGTAAATCAGTCTGATTTTTACTTCCGTATAAATCCAGCTGTTCTGTAAAGGCCTGCTGTAGCGCTGATTACTCCATCATCCCAAAACGGAAATTGTAAAATGCAAACAGGATGAAAGACGGTGCTCTGTCCAGATGAGACCAGAACAACTTAATTTATGTGATGGAAGCAGATTCCTATAGTTTTCCTATGGTGTGAATACTTTTGCAACGAGTCGTATCTGGTTTTCTAGGTTCAGAGTAAGTGAAATGGTAGTTTTCGCTTTAAAACTGTTTGCCGCGTTGACGGTGTGTGTGCGCAGTTGTACGTTCAGCTTTGTCAGACTGTAATTGCCAGCCTAAACGGCCTCTCCCCTACCTGTTTCTGTGCAAAAGAGAGAACTCCAGCCCCCGGAGTGTAACCGGATCGCCCGTGGCGCAGAGGGACCGGGGCTTCAGCGAGTTCACCATCAGCACACCCTCCGCCTTCAACAAGCTGAGTCTGAACAGGAGCTTCAGCCCCCTCGTCCCGTCTCAGGGGTCCTGGTCCTCCCGGTACTGCAGCTGCTCCAAGATTATCCAGCGCCTCGTCATTAAAACCCGTCACTGTCGAAATGTTGGTTTTAATTTTTTAACAATCTTCCCGTCTTCCGACCAATAGGAGCGTGTCCCCCTGCCTGTCCAGCCGCTCCTCCCCTCTGCTTACAACCGCCCGCGACTTTTGCCCCGAGGGTCCGTCTGAGCCGTTCTCAGAGGGGGCTGAGCTCCAGGTGGCCAACCTGGACTACAGGATGTCCCGCAAGGATCTGCAGCAGATGCTGCATGACGCCTTCTCCCGATACGGACAGGTAAAGCTCGCTCCTGAAGACCCAAAACACCGGTGTTTGGAGATCAAGGCTTCCTACATTCAAGCATTTTAATTTTTTCTAATGTCGTCCAGGTAAAAGTCGTGGATCTGAGCCCCCACACGGATTATCAGCTGAAGGCCACGGTTCAGATGGCGTCCCTGCAGCAAGCCATCGGCGCCGTCAGCGGCCTGCACCGCTACAAGATCGGAAGCAAGCGCGTCCAGGTCTCTCTGGTCACCGGCGGCAACAACAAGTCTCTCTCTTTGCTCAGGTGCAGTTCGCTGAACACTTTGGTCGTTTTGAGCCTGCCACGCGGAAATGCAACGTCGGTGGTTTTTATTTCGGATGTGCCTTTTATGTTCTTTGACGTTTGTTTTTTTACAGCACAGAGATCATTTGCATCCTGCAGGACGCTCCCGCTAACTGCCTCCCCCTGTTCAAACTTGCCGAGATCTACGAGAAGAAGTCAGTGGCCGTCCCAGCCCGTCGCTTTCCACCCCGAGCGATTTATCATTCAGTAAACGTCTGAGCTGTGACGTAACAACGCGGCTGTCTCGTCCTCGTTTTTTTTTTTTTTTTTTTTTACTCAGGCACTGTCGCAGACTGGCCGTCGGAGACCTGTACAAGTTGTCGGATGTGCTGTCTGTGCGGGAGCAGGGGGGCTCCAGGCTGGCGTGCCTCCTTCCCAACGTCCAGGTCCGCCAGAGTCCGCTGGGATCCTCCCAGTCGCAGGAAGGCTCCTCGTCTGCCAGCGGGAGTCCTGTCGTCTTTGAGGAGCTGGAGTACCACGAGCCTGTTTGCAGACAGCATTACGCTAAGCAGGACTTCAGGTAAAGAAATGTGTTCATACAGCATCTTAAAAAAAACTATTCACACCATTTGAATCTCCAGAGTCTTTCATTTTGACTGCAGGTTTAGTTTTAGTTGGTCTTTTGAGTAAAACGCGACCTTATTTTTAGTGGTTCACTCAGTAACTTCAGCTTTAGTCGACTCAACACTCTTTTCCTCCTTCATTTTTTATTTTACTGTAGATTTACTGTAAGTTTAGTCAAATAAAATGTGGGGAATGCTTTTTAGAGCTTCTAATTTTAAAGGAAATTCATTATGCATGCATGAAATACTTTATTTTAGGATAGAGTTGAGTATATTTTGTATCACAAAGATAGTTTTTCATGAATCAAGAACTCTTAAAAACTAACTAAAAAGTTATTCCCATTGGACCTTTGCTACCAAAACAAGTATAAATGTATTTCTGCAGGTACCATTTTTCTCTGTAAAATACGCCAAAAAATGTTTGAGGAAAGACGCCAAATGTTACCAGTGATTTAAATTGAACAAATATCTATACTATATAACACTATTGCCCAAAACCCTCAAGAAATAAATATAATTAAATTATAATTAAATAAAAACTGCAGAACCATGAAGCTGTCGGCTCTCTTGAATTTTTGAACTTCTTTCATCATCATCACACTGCAAAAATGGGTCTAAAAATAAGTAAAATGTTCTTAAAGTTAGTGTATTTATCCTTGATTTGAGCAGGTAAATAAGATTATCTGCCAATGGTATGAGTATTTTGACCCCTAAAATAAGATAATTAGACATCCTGCACTTAAAATAAGATGATGGAGATGAATTGTTCCTATTTTAAGTGCAAAAATCTTATTCCATTGGCAAATCATCTTATTTACCTGCTCAAATCAAGGACAAATATACTAATTTTAAGAAAAATGTACTTATTTTTAGTTCTGTTTTTGCAGAGATCGACACCAAAGCCCTGCTAATGATGCATCATCATCATCAGGGCTGTTCAGTGTTTTTCTTCATGACCGTCAGCTTCCTATCTTTTGGAGTTAGTCTTTTCCAGCTGGTCCGTTGTGAGGAGGCTTCCCCGTTTTGGTCCTAACTATCTGAGATGCTTTCAGTGTCTCTACATTTTGTTGTTCCTATTATCTGAGGCCTTCTGTGAGTGACAGTAGTTCAGGATGTCAGACTGAAGCATGTGTAGCTCTGCACCTTCTCCGACTGTCTGACCAAAACAGGCCAGGGGTCCGTGTTTCTCAGACCCACGCATCAATTTGCCGGGAAAGTCACGAGTGAGGCAGGCAGGGAGAGCCGGCGGTAAAGTGAAATGCATCCGCTTTGAAGAAAATGGATAAAGCATTAAAGAAATAGTGGAGTTATGGTAGGGGCAGAAAAGTACTGTGAAAAGTTAATTGAGGATGCACTTTGAACTTGTCCTGGCTGCAGCGTTGTGGTTACTGTCACACTGGCGTGAATGGTAAAGTCCCGTGGTTCATAGAGGGAACCCCGATTCTGTAGCTTTGTTTGCCTTACTACCCTAAAAATCGTGAAAATGACCGGTCCACAAAGGGCTGTTTGCGTCTGGCAGCTTTTAAAACCTGGACAGAGATCTACACCAAAGCTTGGAACGCCGTCCCACAACGTAGACTCTCTGTCGGCACTTTTTAAGAAAATCTGTGCGCTCCATCTGCTGGACATTTTTTCACTGCAACCACCGTTAAATGCTGTGTAAAACCTTCTCTCTCCAATATGACGGCGTTGTTTTGCTGTGCGTTAGTGTGATGGTTAGCTGTAAAACAGCAAATCTGCTCAGTCAGGCCCGCTTTCTTTTAATCTCTTCCTGTTTTAAATAAATTAAGAAACATGTAAAGTGTGAACAATAAGATGCTTCAGGTGTGTTTTGGCTCTGTCTGACCTGCTGTAAGGATTTTTTTTTTTTATGAATTTATTTGCTTTGCTCTGGAAGCATGGAAGATGGAGACATTTTTTATTTTATTTTTTTATTTTTTTTTGTAAATTAAAAAATAAAAGGCCACGGAGAAATGTTTTCTTCAGTCATTAAAGTTAAAACAGGTCATGGATCTCTTGCACAGCTTCACCTTTTGATCTTAAACCTGCAGCTCTGGCTCCATGTTTTAGGTCCCTGTGCCTTGGAAAGGTAAATCTGCCCCAATCTCTAGGGTTTAGTAGCTTCCAGCAGATTCTTATTTAGCATTTTTATTCATTATTTTCTTTTAGCCTTGCCTTTTTAGCTCCAACTATCCACACCGCAGCACGATGCTCCCTTTGCCTTGTTTACTCCATAGTTTTTGTCGTTTTGGCCAAAAAGTTACATTTTCATCTCCTCTTACCTGAACACCTTTCTCCACATTTTTTTTGTGTCCCCTACGAAATGTGAAAAAGGTGTAGGTGTGTAGATACTTTTTTTTTTTTTTTTTTAAGGATCTTTAGGGTTTGCAAAGATACTTTCCCTGAGAAAGATGTGCATATATATTCTTTTTAATTATAGCGAGGCCGACTTTGACCCTGAATCCTACAAAGCCCCCTTTGTGGTGATATCGCTGAGCCGCTTGGCCTCTGAAGTCCACAGTCTGTTGCAGATGCATGACGGCACCCTTCCGCTGCTCAGGTATGGCCAGAATCCGGTATGTAAGGTTTTACTAAAAAACCTGTGCGCGCCACATTTAAAGTAAGCCATTTTGCTTTTTAGTTTTCCAGACTGCTACGCAGCAAAGTTTTGCCCTCTGCACGTTAGCAGCGAGATGCTTGAGGACGGTGTTCCTCTGGAGCATTTGATCACCTGCATTCCCAGCGTCACCATCGTCACGGCTCAGAACGGCTTCAAAGTCATCAAGTGGGTCCACAACAAACCCCCTTCACAAAACTCCGGTAGGAACAAATGTCAGGACTACGTTTCTCGTCTTCACGATTCTCAGATGCATCTGTAACGTTTTTGTCTGCGTCTTTTTTTTTTTTTTTTTCCTGCAGAGCCATGGATTCAGCGGTGCAAGAGTCCCGTCGGCAATCCGCAGCTCATCCAGTTCAGCAGAGAGATCATCGACCTGCTGAAGAGTCAGCCGTCCTGCCTCATGCCAATCAGCAAATTCATTCCTTCCTATCACCACCACTTTGCCAAGCAGTGCCGCGTCTCCGACTACGGCTTCTCCAAGCTGCTGGAGCTCCTGGAAGCTGTCCCACATGTCCTGCAGGTACTTTGTATGAAGCAAACAACCTCTTGTTCATTTTCTCCCCCAAACTGCATTTGTTTGTGTTTGAGGCTGTGCTTTGTGTTTTCTTCACCTACAGATAATAGGAATGGGCACCAAACGTTTACTGACCCTAACCCACCGAGCTCAAGTGAAGCGCTTCACGCAAGACCTTCTAAAATTGCTCAAGTTCCAAGCTAGTAAACAGGTGGCCATCAGGGACTTTATGCAGGCGTATCATTGGTCAGTAATCTTTTTTTTTTAAATGGCTCAATGCCTAAGAAACGTTTGGATTACTGATGTTTTAGGTCTTGGTAATCGTGTTATTTGCTGCAGGTGCTTCTCCAGAGACTGGAGGGTAACGGACTATGGCGTATGTGACCTGATGGACCTGCTGGCCGAGATCCCAGACACCACCATCACCATCACTAACCAGACCACAGACACCGTCATCTCTGTCCCTAAGAGAGGTCAGTCTGAAACGGTTACCGTTACAATAAATTCTCCGATTCTATGCAGACAGTTTTTTTTTTTTTTTTTTTTTTTTTTTTTAAGTCACACGATGGCTGTAACCTGACTCTAGCCAAATGAATTTCGCTCCGCCCAGCTCCACTCATCCATCTGGGACTGATCCATAGGAATTGCCTTTTTTGAAGGCTGGGCCTCCTTGCATATGATTGGATAAGCCACTTGTCTGTCATCTTTATCGACGTGCTATTTCAACCAGTCACACCGAAGCTAACCCGTGACGCTGTGATAGTGACGCAGGAAAAAACAAAACTTGCCAAATCCGGTCGGGAAAAGGGCGAAAACATCGTTTCCACCAACAAAAGCCTTCAGAGCCGTTATCTGATGTTCTTTTAATGAAACAATATTAGGTAGATTGGACAACACGGAAGAAATAGCAGCATCAATGTTAACGCTTGCTTCCTCGATGCGAGCCGCCATTGCTGTCTGAATCAAAACAGTCTCACGTCACGGTCGCTTCTCCACTAAGTCACATCTATGAAACTCCAGCCCTGCGTCCTGATTGGCTAGACAATAAAATTGGTTGAAGAAATAACTCTCTATGGGAGATGTCCCAGATGGATGTGAGTGAATAGGCGGAGCTAAGCTGAACGAAATTCATCTGGCTCGTCAGGTTACGAAGGCTGCCCAACAAACCACAAATATATCGTCATCCAGTCTCACACCGCGCGATGTTAATATCTTAGAGGCCTGCTTGTGATACAGCACTTGTCGGCATTATATCCCAGTTGTCCTTTTCAGTCTGCTGAGTGCTGTCTCGCTGTTAAAAGCTCGCATAGGTGTAGCAGGTGATGGTGCCGAAGATGCTAAAGGTCAGAGAGAGGTGAGAGTACGGTGAGAAAGGCGTTGTCTTATAAGCCCATTTTCAGAATTTAAGAAGCCCTTTTTCCCCGCAAACAATCCGAGGCATCTAAATGTGTTTAACAACCTGCACTCTGAGGCCTGTTTAGGCTGTAGCATAACTAGAAAACAGAACGTCAGTGTTCCCCTCCCTAAGGCCTGTTGAAGAACAACGGGCGTTGTAAAGTTAAGGATTGGGTTGTAAAAAACAATTAGCTAAGCTTGAATATCTCAGAGTTCAATACGGCATAAGAATGTAGCACAGCTGCAAACACACAAAGCCTTGGGTTGTCCATCTAAACGGCCAGTAGGACCGAGGTCCTTAATCAGAGAAGCAGGCAAGAAGCACCTGGTTCCTCTGGAGGAGCTGCAGAGATCAGCGGCTTCAGGAGGAGAATCTGAGGACTGGGCCGCTATCATCAGGCACGTCACAAATCTGACATTAATGGAAAACAAAAAGAACGACATTTATGAAAGATCTAGTCGCTCTTATTTAACGTTTGCCACAAACCAAGAAGGGGAAACGTTTTGAAATCGTACACTTTTTTTTTTTTTTTTTTTTTTTTTTTTTTGGTTGCAAAACGCACTGTGTAGTAGAAAACCAGCACATCGCCATGGATACTAGGCCCCAGCAATGACTTATGGCGGTGGCAGCATCAAGCTTTACCGTTTCTTTTCTTTAGTGGGAATACGGAAGATGTTCAGAGTTGATGGGAAGATGAAGGGGGCGAATATTAGGGCAACCCTTGAAGAAAACCCTTTTGCAGGCTGCTTGTTACTAGGGAGCGAGCGTTCACCCTCCAGCAGGAAGGGACTGTAGACATGCAGCCAGAGCTACCGTGGAAAGATCAAAGTCCCGACCTATCAATTTAATTTTATTTATACAGCGCCAATTCATGAAACATGTTATCTCAAGGCAAAGTCAAAATCAATCATATTATACTGATTTGTCAAATAATTTCCTATATAAGGGAACCCAGTCGATTGCATCAAAGTCCCGACAAGCAGCATTCACTCCTGAGGAAGCGTAGAGCCACAGGAAGAGTCATCTGCATTGTACATAGCTTTGCAGCAATCCCTTATACTGAGCAAGCATGAAGCGACAGTGGAGAGGAAAACTCTCCTTTTAAACGGGAAGCAAAAACCTCCAGCAGAACCGGGCTCAGTCTTAGCTAAAGCTTATCCAGAATCTGTGGTAAAACTTGACGGGTGATGTTCAGATATTCTGCATCCAACTTTACTGAGGTTTTTAAAAGTCGGTCTCTTTTTTTTTTTGTGTAATGACAACAATGGGATTTTGATTCTTCTATTTTCTAAAGAAGAATTAGGAGGATTGGGGGGGGGGGGGATTCAGTCTCTACCAGCTTCACACATCCAGAGAGGAAGGTGGCTCTACAAAGTATTAACTCAGGGCCTCAGCACTAATATTGCTGCACCTTCCAGCTGTTTGTTTATTCCCTCCCAAAAAAAGATGTAAGCTGTTAATTTTCCCATTGGGTTTTAATGTTCTCTTGGCAGAGCGTACGGTGGAGGAAATGGAGCGAACAAAGCAGTTTGGGAAGGAGGTGGTGGACCTCCTCCGTCATCAGCCACACTGCCGAATGCCGTTCAGTAAATTCATTCCCACCTACCACCACCACTTCGGCCGGCAGTGCAAGCTCAGCTACTACGGCTTCACCAAGCTGATGGAGCTCTTTGAGGCAATCCCAGACATTGTGATGGTAAGCCCCCCCCCCAATATACCTCTGCTGAACCTTTTTAATAAACGTCACTGTTGAACGCTTCCCTCCCTCCTCAGGTGCTGGAATGCGGTGAGGAGAAAGTGCTGATTTTAACGGAGGTGGAGCGTATCAAAGCTCTGGCAGCCCAGCTGGTGAAGCTCCTGCGGGCTCAGAAGAACCTCAGCCTTCCTGTCAGCCAGCTGCTCCCCGAGTACAGCAAGACCTTCGGGTACGGCATTCGCCTGCAGGACTACGACGCGGCGGCGCTGCCTGCTCTGCTGGCCAAACTCTGCCATGTTGTCAAGGTAAAAAAAACTAAAAAAAAAAAAAATGGAGACATTTGTTGAGAAAACCCAGTCTGGATTAGGGCTGAACGATTTAGCAAAATAATCTAATTGCGATTTATTTATTTTTTTTCCCCCAGTTTAATTCATCATGTCTTTTCAAACATATACAAACAACAAATAAATCTGTTTCCTCGCCGTGCAGATTAGTTGCTAAAAGACCCACGGTATCTAAACTCAGAGCAGAAATTATTGCGTTCTGCCTACAATATATTTCAACCAAAATTGCAATTTCGACTTTTCTCTGCATTAACCACAAGCAACAAAAATGTTCTCTTAAAAAAAAAAAAAAAAAGATGTTTGTAAAGAAGGACTATTTAAAACAAGAACTTTTAATGTTTCTATTAATCAGAATATTATTCAAGAGAACAGCTTTTAGTTGATTTGGACATCAATCCTTGTTGAACATAAAGTGCAACCAACAAGCAAGTCTATGTATTAAACTGATTGACCAGTACTTAATGCTATGTATGATTATACAAACTCTAAAACAAGTAATAAAATTTGATTATCTCACTGCTGCAACTGTCTTCCATGTGAAGCAAACCCACTTTAAAAATTTTACCGACACCTAATGGACGTGTCTAATTCCCTAATTGTTACATAGCCAAAAATTGCTGACCTCTGCGATTTGGAAATTGCGTTTTTTTTTTAAATCGTGATTATATTGAAAATGTGATTAATTGTTCAGCCCTAGTCTGGATGAAATGAGCGTGCGAGGGCTGGACGATATCACAATATATTTCTTAATTTTGGTCGATACGATATAATTATGACATCGATTTAAACAAAATAAGTCTCAGAAAGAATGACCACAACAGGTGCTTGTACAAACTAACATTTATTTATTTTTTTGTCATGTTTATAAAGCTCCTCCAATATAACAGTTTAGAAATATTTGCTTTAAAAAAAATAAAATAGTATAAATCTACATAAAACCCAGAACGTCAGTCAGTGACAAGTGCTGCAATCATGGACTGCAGTGTTAATTGAAATGTCATATCACCTTGATCGAATAGTTTTATTGTGATATATAGATATTAAATTATTGTCCACCCCTATTTTAAACTATTTTTTTATACTTGTGTCAAACCTTTCATTGTATATACAGATGGATTACAGATGCATGTTTGTTTTAACCCACTTTCCAACAGTTTATTGCAATGACTGATGTGCAGCATCTGTGCTTCTGCAGAGTTTATAAACTGCAGAGTTTATAAACTGTAAGTCAATGGCGGAGAATGAAAATCCAGCCTTTTCTGAACAGTTTTTCCTCAGAATGAGATAAAAGGATGAGTTTTTTTGCTACAGCGTATCCTGAGAATGTGTCGGCTGCTTTAAATAAACAGCATCCTTTTATAATGGAGAGAGGTAGTTGGATTGGTCACCTTCTCTCTGTCTTCCTGCAACCAGAGGGATTACATCCTTGAACTTTATTCTGGCTGCAGAAGAGGAAAACTCTGGAAAAAAGGAACCCAGCAGAGCTGAAGGAGGTTAATGATATGAATTCAAGGAGGGATGCACAATATTAAGAACAGTTGCAATATGCGATAGTATTGGTAAATGATGCCGCGAATAAATACAGAAACAATTAAAGCGTTAATGTCTTTCTGCTTTAGGATCATAGCAAACAAAGACCCCCAGATAACAAGTCTTCTATCCAGCTACTTAAAAAACAGCATTCATCGTTTCCATCAGACGCAAGGTTGCAATCAAAGGGTTGCCTTTTTCTGACTTGTGATGTTTTGCCATTGAAACAGTTTCTTATCAACTTTACCTTCTCAAACTTTTTTTTTTTTTTTTTTTTTTGCTGCATTAAACAACAAATGTCACCAAACATTTTGGGGCCGCTGAGAGCCTGAATGCAGGGTGCTTAAAGGAGCAATAAGAGAAATGTCATTGTTTTTTATAGAGAAAGAACTAAAGGTATCTTTTTAGACGGACTATGATTAAACGTCACACGCCCCCTCTCCCTGTTGTTCTCAAATCTCTTGTTTACAAAGCCGGGCCGGCCGCGCGTGCATGTACGTGTACAGCTGCCACTCCGGGCTCACACACTCCCTGCCCATAAAATGCAGGCAGAAAATGGTGGAGAGCGCCCCCATTGGATCAAAACGCATTATAAAGCTGAGTTACTGACTTCTTCACCAGACATGTTCCTCTGAAAGGTGATGCTGTGTATTTATCCACTGCAGAGGCGTGGCTCTCTCTGCTGAAGCTCCACCTAGTGGTGAAATATTGCGTATCGCTCCTTTAAATAATTACGGATGATCTGGAATAGTATGGAATGGGGATAAGTATTGAGTTAATAATCGTATGAAAAGTAAAAACAACAAATATTTAGTTATAATCGTTATGTGATAGACTGTCGCAAAGTAGCTCATAACTACGAGGAACCAAATGCTGCATGGAAGAAAATCATCGCTACGCATCACTCAAACAATCTCCATGTGGTGGCGTCGTCCATCTGTGGGGATGCTGGTCTTCAGCAGAGACGGTGAAGCTGTTCATATGAAGACAGCTGGAGCTAAATTCATGACAGGGGGCGGAGGTTCGCCTTCCAGCAGAATGAAAGGGCTTGGATTAAAGGATGGCCTAGTCAAAGTCCAAATTCCAATCCGTGACAAGACTTGAAAATCAATGTTCAGAGATGCCTTCCCTCCACTTTGCCTGGGCTTTATTTATTAAGCTGAGCCGGTCGGACAGCTATTTCAGTGTCAGACGTGCAAAGCGGGGAGAGATCAGACCTAAATGACTTGAAGCTGTGAATACAGTAAAAGGTTGTTCAAGTTTTGACTCTTGGGGCTGAATGCAGGCAGATTCATTCAAAACAATCTCTAATTAAAATGTGTTTTGTTGTTTGAATGTAAAGGAAAAAAAAAAGATGTGAAGACACTGAAGCAGTTTGAATACTTTTGAAAGGCATTGTTGGTCAGTCTGCAGATATTTCTGCAGCAGTCTCGTTTAAAAGAAAAAACCCAATTAATCCATTGTTTGCTTTTCTGCTAATCAGTGGGTATTCTGAATTCCCACCTCTTCCAAATTTCAGAGATAAAAATGTGAATAAAGATGTGAGTATCTATCCGCCACATAAAACCAGGATCCAAACAGGTAACCAAGAGGTTTTTAAAAAAAAGATTCTTTTGGGAATTTATTGGAGGGTTTTGTGGCGTTATCAGGGCTTCCCTCACTTACAGTAGAAGATTGTAAGCTTGTTGAAAAGTAATGAGATCCTCAGAGCAGTAGACGTTGAAACGGCTACTAATAAGTTCACAGAACATATATATATATATATATATATATATATATATATATATATATATATATATATATATATATATATATATATATTTATATATTTATATATATATATATATATATATAATTTTTTTTTTTTTTTTTTTTTTTTTTAAAACATACTGCTTGAATTTTCTTTAGTTTGTTTTTCTTGAACAAAAGCTGTTTGTTAATGTTGGGTTAAATGATGTATCCAAAAAAAAAAACAATTAGATTTCCCTCAAAGCCTCTGTGGAAGCGTGTCCCTAAAAGCTTAAAGCACTAGGCAAGGCAAATTTTTTTATATAGCACAATTCAGTACAGAGACAATGCAAAGTGCTTTACATGATTAAAATATAGGAAAATAAAACAGAATAAAAGCAAGTAGGGATAGTATAGAAACAAAAAAGAACATTTGAGAACAGTAAAACATTTTAACTGGAACATTCAAAGGCAATTCTAAACAAATGTGTTTTTAATCTCGATTTAAAGGAATTCAGGCTTTCTGCACTTTTACAGTTTTCTGGAAGTTTGTTCCAGATAAGTGGATCATAGGAACTAGTTTACTTTTAGCAGAGATGGAGCGGTATGAAGCTGTGAGTGTTAGCCGTGCATATGTTTGTTGGTTAGCGTCGAAGCGTGTGTGTAACTGGACCGTCGTCCCGTCCGTCGCACAGTTAACGTCTCTCCGCCGCTTCGGTTCAGGTGGTGGACGGCGCCGACGGGCGGGAAGTGCAGCTGATCAACAGGAAGTCTCTGCGGCTGCTGACCACCCAGCTGCTGGCTCTGCTCATGTCCCAAGGAGGCCGTCAGGTGGCGACGGGCGTGAAGGTGGAGGAGCTGAGCCGGCTCTACCTCAACGTTCACGGGGCCCAGCTTAACCCGTGCGAATACGGGTTTCTGTCTCTGAGCGAGCTGCTGAAGAGCCTGCCCTATCTGGTGGAGGTCGGTTTCTCTTTCAAGACGGGCGGTGGTCTTCGTCGTTCATCACTCCATGGCCTCACTGTTCCCTTTCCTCCTCAGTTGTACTTTGAAGGAAGCGGTGAAGATGGTAAAGACTCCGGCGGCAGCCAGGGGGTTGAGTGGGTGAGGCTAACCAGGCTGTACCAGTTTGCGGGTAACGTGCGGGCGCTGCTCCACACCTACCACTACAACCAGATCTTCCTGACCGAGTTCCAGGGGGCTTACAGCAAGTTCACAGGCTGCAGCCTCGACCCTCGCTTTTATGGCTACGTCACCACCGACGAGCTGCTCAGCGCTATCCCACAGGTCAAAATGGCTCACTTTTTATTTTTTATCAACTCTGAAGACGATGGTTTAGTTCTTTTTAGGGTTTTTTGTCTTGTTAACATGTCTGGTGTTTTCAGGTGGTCTGGATCAAAGGGCATGGTCATAAGAAGATTATTGTTTTGAAGAACGATATGAAAGGTGAGGACTTGCTTCTGATTGCAGATCGCTTAGGTTTCCCCTGTCACTGGGACAAGCTCTATTTGGACCTCTTTCTTTCTTTCTTTTTTTCTAAGTGAAAGATTTTAGATGTGTGAAAAGAGAATATGGAAACTTGGTTGACAAAGCAACGTGTGTGTTTTTTTTTTTTTTTAGCCAAGCCGAGCTGTTCGGTGCCCAGCAGCCCCCAGCCAGGAGAAATGCAGGAGAGTCCGAGGGACAGCCCCGTCAGCAGCACCACATCAGGAACACAAAGTCCAGGTAGTGGAGGTCCCACAAGACTATTTATGAAACGACCGCTGTGTACGAAAACACTGCCGAAGTTCCCTTAAACGCCATTACAGTGGGTAAAATAAATATGGAACATATGTTCTTTTTTTCTCATATTATAACCCAGGTCATCTGTAGACTCGAGCTGTTCTCTCTGAGTAGCTGTCCGTTTGGGATCGTCGTCTTTCTAGGAAATCCTCTGTCCAGGGTTCCTGCGGATCCTTAAAAAGTCTTAAAAGGCATTGAATTCTGTAATATAAAACTAAGGCCTTAATTGGCATTAAAATGTCTTAAATCAATCTTTCTTAGGTCTTAAAATTGTTACGAGGTCATAAATAGGATTTTATTTTTGTAATCCTTACCAAACAGTAAAATAATTGACACAATTCTATTTTTTTTAATTTACAGAACGGCTCAATGTAACCATTATTGGTTCCGTCCCGATAGCGGAACCAATAGAAACTGTTGCAGCCGGACCATAGCTGGGGAAAAGAGTTGGCACTGGTTATGTTGTGGTTTTTAAAACTGATTTATAGTTTATTTTAGTAGGGAACAAAACAAAGTTTGTGAATTCAGTTCAGTAGTTGTTAAAAATATATCTGTAATTTGTGTGTTTTTTAGCTTTCTTCCTATATGGCATGTTTTTCAAAAATTTTAAATATGTTTACTGGGCCAGAAAGTAATGGTTTATGTTAAAATAAACATGTGGGTGAAGTTGACGCAACCAGGTTTTTCTTGTTTATCGTGAAGTTGGTCTTAACTTTTTATTTCAAGTGGCATTAAAAAGTCTTGAATTTAACTTGCCTTATGCTGTAGGAACCCTGTCTGTCGTTTCATCTTCAGATTATCAGGAAGGTCTCTGTCCGTCTTTCTATCAGGTGAATTTTGTCTGCAGCCCCCTGCTGTGAATCAGCCCACATCGTGATATTCCCGCCTGCAGACATCGTTGTTGGCGGGATGTTTTTGTGTCAAGGTGTAGAACGTGTCGTGTGCGCCGACGTTCAGACAGCATTGAGGGCTTTACTTTAGGTTTTCATGGGGGAAATGCTACCTGCTGTTTGCAGCTCTTTCTGAAGCTTCTCAGTGCTTCTTGGACAGCTCTTTTAGTTCTTCTGACTTCTTTGTCAGAAGTCTTATAAGCGACCCCTGGCCGTGGCTGTTTCATGGTAAAATGACGTTCTTTCCACCTCCAAACATGGGTCCAGCTGGGCTCACTGGTGCAGCTGCATACTAGCATCAGTATGTTTTTCAACCAGAAGACTTTGTGACTCTGAGCCTCTACCCATCGTTCCACTCTGTGCAACACTTTGGTAATGACAAACCTTTTTACATGCCGTAAGTCTAGAAAGCATTGCTGCTGCACGCCAATATTAAATACTGATAGACTTCAGTTGGTTTCTTGGCTTTTTATTTTTTTTTTCTCTGCCAATCTTCAGGTGCTCAGTATTTGGCCTACGTTCACACTGCAGGGGAGATGTGACCCAGATCTGTCTCTTCATGGCAGGGCGAACAGCCAAGCTCCAACATTTTTTACCCTTTTAAAAAAGAAATCCGGTTTCAGATCAGATATTTCTCTAAACGTCTGCAATCTGAACGCTCATGTCCCATTTCTTCTTATTATTATGATGTGATCTTAATGTTGTCGGCTCCCACTGCTCGACAATTTCATAACACAGAGACAACGGGCCGGTATGCACCCTTCTTTGTTATGGGTTCTACTTTGTTTATTGAACAAAACTTTAGTGAACATTTCTAGAAACGATTACATCCATGCACATTGTCTTCTGTTGTCTGCACATACAGTTTGTGTTCACTGGTTGTATTTAACTAGTACTATGAGCGACCAAGCAATAAAAATCTGATTTCAGCAAAAGAGAAAAATCAGAATTGAGCATCAGAACCTGCAGTGTGAACATTGCTTTATTACATGTAATGTCACTTTATTACACAGAACGTAGGTGTGGGCAATTGGGTCGGTACGACGAGTGAATTTCATGTCAGGAAATAACAAAACAAAAAGGTGTTCCATACTTGTTTTTACCCGCTCCATACACCTAATGTTTGCAAAAACTGAGCAATAATTAATTGGAATTTGCTTAATTTTTGTACCGTATTTTTCAGAGCACAAAGCGCACCTTCCATTTTTTTTTTTTTTTTTTTTTTTTTTTTTTTTTTTTTTTTTTTTTTTTTTTTTTTTAGAAGATTTAAGGATTTTAAGTGTGCCTTTTATAGTCCGAAAACACAGTATTTATCTGACTGTTTGACTCTAAATTAGTTTTTTATTAGATTTTTAAGTTTTGCTTTGGCTGCCAGGTTGCGAGGTCGACTCCGAGCTGCTCCGTCTGACGTCGCCCGTCGACCTGCTGTGCGGTCCGGTACCATCCTGCCTGCCGTCGCCTCAGCTCCGTCCTGACCCGGTTCTCCTACAGCAGATGGACCTGATTGACTTTGAGAAAACTCCGCCTCCACAGCTTCCAACGGGTCAGTCCGATTTACCCTCGCACCATGTCCTCCCAGCCAGAAAACACTTCCTGTTTCATTTTATTTGGGGTTCTTTTAAATCTCAGAGCCGGACTCTGCAGAGGAGGCGGCGGCAGCAGACGGCGAGCAGCCTGGAGGTACAGACGGTTCACCTCCAGCCCCCGACGGGAAGATCGCCTTGTCCACGGACAGTCCCGGCAGGAGAGCTTCCCGCAGCCGATTTAAACTGGCCGCCAACTTCTCCTTCACCGCAGGGCTCTGATCCACTCGTCTGCTTACGTTTCACCTCGACAGCGCTGACCCGTGTAACTCTAAACGGAAGAGTTGACCAGCTCATTGACGTCTGTGTTCCCTTCCACTCAGCGAGCCATCTTCTTGGTTCATGATGTTTGTTCATGTCCTCCTAACACTGATCTTCTGTTTTTTGCAGATTTTCTGCAATTCTTTGATTTGCAAACCAACCGACTGTATCCTAGTTTTCATCCCAGGAGCAGGTGATTTCAAAGGGCAATCCTCAGTTTTGAGCCGTAGCTGACGTGTCGAGAAACTCGGGGGGGGAGTTATAAAACCTGAGTTAGTTTTCACTGTAGTTTTCAGTTTGTAAAACTGACATGTGGACGGTTTTCTACTAAGATTTGTCGGCGAAAACACTCAAAGTTACTTCTTTTCCTCTCTGCCGGAGACAGAAACTTTCATTTGAAACCCCCTAATTTCAACCTTTGGCGAGGTCTTGGTTGGTCATAACGGTTTAGAACGAGCAATCCAGCTAAATGAGTTGCTGTCTGTTGAATTCTCTCTGATTTTTCTCCGTGTTTACCAGCAGCTTTGCCTCCAGCCTTTTTTTTTTTTTTAAAGCCGTGCTTCTGCTGGTGTGGTTTACACTGGAGCGGGTGGAGGGGGGAAAACGCGCAAGGTGTGCATAACCGAGTTTATGCAAGGCGTCTAACCCCAGGAGCCGATGAAGAGAGGACCTCGTTTAAGATCGGTCTTCGTTTTTTGTCCTCCTACCGTGATTTCTGCCACCACCCAAGCAGCCGCCATATAAAGGTTTGTTGAGTTAACCTTTGCCGCTAAGTGGGCACTGAATCAGTGGTGGAGGATTGGGAGGACGGCACACAGTCCTGCCTGAGCGTTTGATTTTTTTTAATGGCACCAGTGAATGAGTTTTAGAGGAAAGAGGGGGGGTGAGGAGCTGATGGATTTCAGAGTCCAGGGGCTCTGAGAAGCCTCCTGCGCAGACTGACTCTCTCCCAGAGGGGCCCTCCGCGGCGCTCTGGAACCCGCCGGGCTTTTACAATGGCTTGTATTCGCCGCGGCGCCGAAACACGACGCCATCGCTCCTCCCTCTGAGGCAGTAGTAGTTTTAACGTGCAAGATGTGTGTTGATCTCTCAGATTTATCTTTTCTTCTTCTTTTGGCTGCAGAAATATCTCCAGATGTCGGCTACATGCAAGGTTCAAAGCAGACGCAAATGAAGTCAAAAGCTGCTGTTTGTGTTTCTTATAAACCTTTTAGGGAATGGGTCACAGCCCATCTAATGAGTTTGTTTACATGGAGACAGGGTCTAGTTTTCTACTGTAGATGTTTTTTTGTTTTTTGGTGTTAATATGCTGGCCCCTACCATCCTGCACCAATTAGAGTTTTTAAATCTGTCACCTATTACTCATTACCTTTTTCTCTCAGTGTTTAAGTGACCAGCTCCCAGTTGAATGAATCATCAGTTCAAAGTAATGGTTTGAAACGAAATGACCTAAAACGGATCAGAGAATGTCTAAATGAAAATGTAGCCAAAGGATTTGGTTTCTTTGTTTGAACTACAGTGACAACTAACTTGTTTTTTTTGTTTTTTTTTATTGAGTCCTCGCATCAGTCGGATCCCCCAGAACCCGCTGTGCCGGTTAAAATATGCACCTCTGCATAGTTTTAGTTGCTGAAATACACGCGTGAGGCGAGGGTTTAACCGAGGTCTTGACGCGTCGAGTTTCTCAGTTATTCTCTGAAAGACTTCAGGAAAACTTTATTCTTTCGACCCGTTTTCCTTGAAGCTTTACGTTGTTATGAGTGTTTCGTTTACCTGTTCAACAGCTGTCTGAGTGATTCGTTGTCTCTACAGTCGTCTGCCCCTTTGTTCAGTTTTTTTTTTTTTTGTTTTTTGTTTTTTTACTGCCTTGCTGCTCCTACGCTGGTGGCAACAGTCAAATGATGTTGAAGCGACCAAAAAGAAGCGATTTAATAAAATTCACAAGCATCTGTTTGGTTTTGTACGTTTGTGTGTGTGTGTGTGTGTGTGTGTGTGTGTGTGTGTGTGTGTGTGTGTGTGTGTGTGTGTTCATGAATCGTATTCCAGGTGCGGCTGAATAAATTAGAATAGAGTTAATTTATTTACAGCGGTTCAATTAAGACGGTGGACTTCACGAGCTCAGCTAGGCTGGTTGTGTTTTCGGTGCTTTATTTCAGTTAATTAGAATAATTACAGCTTACAGATGATTAAAAGCCAACATTGAGTTGGTCAGAAAAGGGAGAATGCTATTTATACGAGACTTTTTAGTGCAGAAATGTTGCTGCTGCACAATAATTGGATTCCATTTTTGGCTTGGGAGTCCTTCTGCATAAATTACAGCATCAAAGCAGGGTGACATAGATGGAGTCGGCGTGTGGCTCTGCTGGGATTTTCAGGACGCTCGTACTCCGGGTATTCTGAGGTTTCAAACGGGCCCCTGTGCAGCCCAGTCAGTCAGCGATGACGAGGAGATTCAACCAGCTTTTGGTACAGAGTGGGCCGGCACCAGGTCCAGATGGAAAATGAAATCGGCCTGAAGCTCGTCAGCAGAGGGAAGCATGAAGTGCTGTAAACGTTCCTGGTAGAAGGTTGTGTGGATTGTGGACTTCAGGAAACCCAGCGGACCAGCAGCTGAGGCGGCGTCCCAAATCATCCTGACTGTGGAGACTTTGCAACTGGACTTAAAGCAACGTGCGTCCTGTGCCTCTCCACTCTTAAATCAGACACCGGGACATTGATTTCCTCTTGAAATGCAAAATTTACTGGTACCGCTTTACAATACGGCTGAGGCTCCTCTTGAATAGTGGATAGTTTTTAGATAATCTGTAAACACTTTATTACGCATTCATACGTCTTTATTATGCATTAATTAAGGGCGAGCAAGACACAAAACCGACCAGTTTGAACGTAAAAGGTAGTAACTTAGTCTGAAATGTTTAGTTTAAGAAACTAGATGAAATGTCTAGTTGAACAGATCATGCTCAGTATTTGGCAAGAAACCCTCAGTTTTGTTTCTTGATTGCTCTTGATGCATAATAAACAGATGCGTTTATAAAGTTTATACAGATTAATAAATATATCTATAAACGACTTATCAGCCATCTATAAGGGGAGCCGTACTGTAAAGTGATACCAATTAGCTTTTCTCTAAAAGAGGACCTTTGACCACTTGGCCACAGTCCACTTCTTTTTCTCCTTGGCCCAGGTCAGACACTTTCAGCTTCTCCAGGTCAGTATTGATTTAACACTATGTGACAGACGTAATGACTGCTGTGTGTTGGTTCTGGAAGCGCTAAGTCCAGCTACAGTCCTCCACTGTGATGGATACCAACACACGATCCACACTCAGCTCAGTGCTGTAAATACTCCTGTTACTTGCTTGTGCAACTTTTCCTTATGCACTTTTTCCATCCACTAAACTTTCTGTGAATATGCTGGGATATAGACAGCTTCTGTGTGGCTTTCCCTCCTTGTGGGAGACGTGAAACCAGCAATATTCTCCCTAAATGTGCAGGGTTATAACATTTCTGCATAAAACCTTTTTTTTTTTTTTTTTAAACACATTGATTTTTTTTTGGTCAATTTTAGAATTTTCCTTAGTAGCTGTGAGCCATAATCTTCAAAATGAAGAGAATTCTTTGAACTGAATTAAATGCACATTCTCATTTGTAGATACACTTGAGGACAAAAACGAAGCAGTGCGTTCTTGAAAGATGCTCTTTATTTAAACATATATTTACAAGTAGTTTCAGCTTATTTTCTGCCTGTGTTTATTTCATCAGCAGGACTTTCATAGATTCACTACACTAACAGAACGCCAAGTTATCAGAAGAAACAAGTTATAGAGTTCAACAGTTTGCTTGACGCGAGTCACTAAAAGTCCTAAATACACTCGAGCATACACTAGTGGAGGCGTTCACAAGAGCTTCATTCCTTTCCTGGTGTTAATCATACAAATGCAAGATTAAATTTAAAGGATGCAACTTGTTTTGAGTGTTTGATGATCACCACAAATGAGGTTTTAATACCTGGTATCAGCTGGTTGTTGTTGATGGCTTTTACGGGTGACTCTGCAGATTGAGTAAGCGTGACGACAAGTGATTGGAGGCATTTAAAGACGTGGATCTGAATAAACCATAAACAACAAAATATTGACAGCAGACTTCATGCCAGTTAGCATTTCCGACCCGACCTTCCTCTCTGTGTTTAAATCAAATAAAAGCCCGGAGAGCAGGAGGACCCAGCATCATCAGCCGGTTTTTTGTTTCAGTGGATTTACGTCTTTGAAAGGACGTTCAGGAAATCAGAGCTGCACATCACCTGGAAACTACCGTAGTAACCAGCCATTTGTAGTTATGGCCATGGAAACAAGGTTATTTATTTTATTCTTTTTAAATCTCTAAGAAAAGAAAAATTACCTTGATCACTTCAACAGTAATAAGTTGGTTAATGATTGCTGGTCCTCAAAGTAAAATTTTCATTTGAATCGGCTGCCAGCAAGACTATACTGATGGGGTTAATTAACCAACAATATTGACTTATGACGTTGTTAAATTCATATCATGAGATGGGGAGCAACATTATCTCAAGACGGTGACATTGTTCCAACAGGAGTTTCATTATCTTGAGAAAATTAAACTCAAACAAGCTGCACTGGTATCGGGATTCAATTCAAGCTTTCCTGACGAGACACTCTTCGTTATGTTGAGATATTATTAAAATCAAGTTGAATAAATGAAGTGCACAAAGTGGATCATCAAGTCCATAAAGTTTATCACATTTTATTTATCCCACTGTTGTATAGTATGTGTGTGTTGGGATAAAGGGTGTCGAATTCACTGCATTACTAATATATTCTTTCCATATTGTTTCCATATTTGGGGTTAAATTCACCATTTGGGGCAGAAAGTCCAATATTCTGAGGACCGTGACATCGTAAAATTAATTTAACTGTGTCAATCAGAAAGTAGGTTGGGCTGCTGGAAGGAGGAGCCGCTCCGATCGTTCAGTATACAACGTGAATTTTCAGCAGCGCAGACGGAGCATCTGCATAGCGTAGCATAAGGAGTTACAGCTGCTGCATTTGACAGGCATTTGCGTAAACTTTGTAGCAGTGGAGCAGATGTGGGGTATATGTAGCATCTTCAGGTTAGGGTGTCACAGACTTCAACATTACATTATCAAATGCAAAGATAACCTGATTATACTCAAAATGCAAAGTGTTTATGTGATTATTAAATTTTGAGGGGTAATATTCTGTCCAATCCAGTGGAATGAGTGAATTACTTTGCTAAATCATGAAGTGATTCTCATTAGCCAGTTTTTTTGTAAAGCTAAGTTTCTAAAAATAAAATAAGATGAGGCCTCTTTACCACCAGAACTGTAAGAAATTGCTTAAATGAAACTTGTCTGGCAACACAAAGGAGCCTAATAGGGCTTAAACTGCAACACATCCTCCATTCAATCTATAAGAAAAAAAGTGTCTTGTAAGTGCCTCAAGAAATAACAATGAAGGTTGTGGAGCCTGGTCAAAGTCAGGAATCAATCCAACCAATCCAATGCTGATGGGGTAAAGATGCAAAACTGAAAACACTCCAATGCGGCTGAATTTCAACAATTCTGCAAAGAAGAGTGGACTAAAACTACTCCACCACTATGTTAAAGACTCAGTTTTTGCGAATGCATGACGGCTGTAGTTGCTGCAAAGGGTGCAGTGAGTTATTACATTTAGGGGGCATTTATTTTTCCACCTCATTGAGACTTTTTCTCTTAATACAGATATTATTATATGAAATCTGCTCTTTGTATTTACTCGGGTTAATCGGAAACATTTCAGCAGGACAAAGAAGAACGAAAACAGAAGAGGATTAATCTTTCCTTCTGAAACAAGTTGAAACGAAACACTACGGCAAAGGAGCATAGATGATTTCATGACAAAACGAGCTCCGTTATCCTCCAACATTGAGATAAAACAGTTTTTGTGAGGAAAAGAAAAAAAAGCTCTTTAACAATCAAGACCATTGGATAAATAACTGATTATCTCAAGAGGAAGTTATTGGAATGGACGTTCATAGATGCTTCATAAACTCACCACAATCATTTTTGCAGACTGGCATGAAGTCTGATTGGATCCAGCATTCACACTGATGTATGCATTTTCACCCGGTCAGTTATTCTTACATGTGTTTGAACATTTCTAAGCTCTTTTTTTATTTTTTTTTATTTGCTACTGCAGAGATTGTTCGCTTGTAAACTCCTTAATGTACAAAAGTATCCAACGCAAACTGACCTTTTAAACAACGGATAATGGATCAAATTTGCTCTTCAGAACCATTTAGCTTCACACACTGGGATAAACAGTAGGAAAAGAGAGTTTCTGAGCTCCTGAGAAGCAGAGATGCTCCGGATGAATGAAGGCTGCTGCCTTAAGTGAAGGGAGGCTTTGTGTTCATGTCACAGAACCCCAATTAATTATTGATGCAATGGATATTGTGCTTTTAGGGGTTTGTTTTCTCCAATCGGACACATCCCCACTTTAAGGGAATGCAATCCAGGAATGACCCGGTCTGCCTCTGCGTAAATACATCAACCGTACAGTTATCCGACTTTATTTACAGCTATGTTTAGTTCATGTACAGTCCTGGGAGATGATTATTCCCCCCCCCCCCCCCCTTGAGTACTGACCAGGGATCAGTCCCCCCACGCGCCTGCCGTTAGGAGATGGATCTGATTTCTGAACAGGCTTCAAGGGCGAGTGCCGCTCTCTGTGGGTGTCTGAGAAACAGGAAGTGACTGGTTCATGTGACGTGAGCGTTTGCGGCGGTCGTTACAGAGGTCGGTTACATCACAGCGCACTGGGTGGCTCCGCAGCAGTCCTTGATGATGGCCGCTCCCGACTTGGTGATGAACGGCTTGTTGGGAGGCGGCTCTGGGATCTGTCGCTTGGGCTTTGGAGGATCTGTGTTAAAATTGAAGAAAATAAGCAGTAGATTTTGGTCTCAATAAGACAGATAATTTTTTTTTTGAGGCTCCAACTCACTCGCTGTTGCTTTGAGTTTCTGCTCCAGAGGCCTGAGCTTCAGCCGGAGGAACTCCGCCATCTCCTTGTCCTCCTCCTTCTCCCTGTGGAGCGACACGATCACATCTCTGAGAAACGTCAGCGTTTATCCGACCAGGCCGCTTATCTGTGACCCGGTCCGAGATTTATCAAACATCGCAGAGCAAATCAGCAATTAGCTCTGACAGCAAGAACTCATTTAGCTCTGACAGCGTCTTCCAGAAGCATGTCGTTATGGTCACATAATGACAGTAAAGGTTATTGATTATTTTCTATGAGCAATGTCAAATCAGAATAACATTCCTCATGCAAAAACTGTTATAATGCAAAACAACTCCTAGAAGTAATTTTTTTTTTTTATTAATTACTGAACCTTGTCACCAACCTCTGCCACGGCAAGCTTCTGCTGCCTTTGCTTCTTTTATCCTTGAAATCTTTTATGCAGGAATACCAAGTGTTTTTTTTTTTTTTTAACCTGGCTGTATTTATCTTTTGTTACCAAAATGTGTTTTATGGATGGGGTTTTGCTGAATTCAAACTCTGACATGCTATTTAAATGTTGACTGTACTAATTTAACTAATTAAAATCTCTGGCATAAATGGATGTGTAAATAATAGGTAAAATATGAATTTGAGTTTTAAAAACAGGTTACATCTGTATGTCAAAACTTTTCTAGTATTGGAAGATAATCCAAGAGAAAAAAACAAGTTTTCTGGAGGTTCTTAAAGATGTCCGACGTTTGAGTTCTGTTACTGCAAAGGCACGGTCAGCCCTGTGCTTGTGTCTGGTTTGCTGCTAACCAGACTGGTTAGCAGTCATCTGGTCAGGGTATGATGAGATAGAAGATCCTTGAGATGAACAGGGCCGGCCCACGATGGGCTTTAAATGCAATCCATCAATTAGGAAGATGTTTTCTGCAGCGAACCTGAAGCCATAACTGATCTAATAGGTTCATTCTCTCTCTCTCCAGTAATTATAGTCAGACAGTGACATTTGGACTTGGGCCGGGGCTTATGGAAGACCATAGGGGCTTGCCATTGAAAAGCATATTAAAATATTGGTTTGTGTTAGTAATGCATTTTTTACATTGCATATATTTCCTATGCTCTAGTGTAAAAATAATATCTAATATCATGTCTAAATAATTTAGTAGGCATTCAGCACACTGCTCTGGATTGGTTTAGGTCCTACCTGGCCAATCGATCTTTCTCTGTCAGCATTTCAAACACTGAATCCTCTTGCGCTAATTTATCATGTGGGGTCCCACAGGGCTCAATTTTAGGACCTCCACACTTTTCATTATACTTATTGCCTTTAGGCTCCGTTCTCAGGAGAAATTAAACTCCTTCCCATTCCTATGCTGACGATTGTCAGCTCTTACTGCCCCTGAAGCAGGGCGACGGCTTCTGAGTGAAGGCCCCTGCTGGACTGCCTGGAAGACAATAAAGTTTGGCTAGCCCTGAACGTTTTAAATTTTAACAATAAGAAAACTGACTGTTTGGACCAAGTCGCTCCTGTGACCCTAGCACCGTTGATTTGGGACCCCTGACAGCATATTTTAAATGTAGTGTCACTGACTTGGGTTTTAAGTTAGAGAGTGGTTTTAAATTACATGGTCAGATCAGAGCATTTGTCTGTCAGTCTGCACCAGGGCAGCTGTGGCTACTAACATAGCTCACCACCGTCAGGGTGTGAATGGGTGCGCTTTGGAGGTCATCAAGACTAGTTAAAAGCGCTATACAAGTACAAGCCATTTACCATTTGGTTCAAAAAGCTGCTGCGCACCTTTAAACAGGTACTCCAACAACAGAGCATATTATCCCTATTCTGGCCTCACTCCATTGGCTCCCAGTACAGTTTAGAGTTCATTTTAGAAATTCTTATTTTAGTTTTTTAAGTGTTTGAATGACCTAGCCCCGCCATACCTCTCTGAGCTTCCTCACCCCTACTCACTTATTAAAGAGGCTCCTTCACTGCCTACCTTTAAAACTCGCCTTATACCCCACGATTATTCTTTGGCTTTTACCATTAGCGAGACGACGTTTTAATTTTAAATAGATTTTATGATTTCATTTAAGGGTTTTCATGCATTATCTTAAATGCATGGCTGTTTGTAAGTGCTTTATAAATAAAGATGGTATGGTATGGTTAATTAAATTTTGGCTATTATTGCATCTCCTGTCACATTAACATATTTTCTTTACTTGTAAATTAGATGTTTTTTTTAACTGTTGCTTGTGTTATTTTTACCTGAATAAACAGATGAATAAAAATCTTTCAACACCTTTAAACTTATTGCTTAACGAAACTGGAAACATGGCTGTAAATTCTTCTGTGCCGTGTGATTTTAAATAAATAAACGAAAACATCAGTTCACTGCCCGAGCGCCAAAGATGAACAACAAGCACATCATTTCCCATTTTTGTGAGAAATGTCCCTCCTATGCAGCTTACATGCACGGCATCTCATCCTGCATGTAATATCCAGACTTATCCATCGCATCTCCTCGGTTTCCCCCGCCGTCCCGCCTGTGTGTGTCAGCAGCCTGTAAGCCCAGCCGCACCAGCAGCTGTCTCTGAGAGACAAAATCCCGGATATTAACACTGCTCGTCGTCAGGCTTGTACCTTAATCTTTCCACCTCAGCGTCGTCCACCAGGAAATCCCTTTTCTGCACCAGTTTATGGATCTTCAGGATCAGCTCCTCCTCCCGCTGCTTCTGCTTCTTGTTCTTTTCTTTCTCTTTTGACAAACAAGACATTTGTGTAAATGAGGGCGTGCAGACAACAGAGACCCCATCAGACAGATCCTCGAGTCTCCCTTCATTGATTATTTATGGCAAATAAGGCAGTAACTTCATTAAGGCAAAAAAAAAAACAAGAGCTTGCTTTGTTTTTAGGGGGGAACTTGTTTTTGCCACATCTATTTTGGCCTTGTCTGACCTCCACGCGCCAGAGCAAAAAAATAGGAACACCTACATGCACGTATGCACATTCGCAGCTGAATCGGCAGGTTGTGTCAGGATTTAAAGAAAGAGAAATAAAAAGGAGTCATCTGGAAAGTGACTGGCCAAAGTGGGGCAGTGCAGCTGCAGAAAGCATCCCCACGGGGGCAGAGCGACCTGAGGGGGGCATCACTCAGGGTGGGGGAGGCTCTCATTGTCCAGAGCTGAAATAACTGGATGCCAGAAGCCAACCCCTACCCCCCCCCCCCCCCCCCCCCCCCCTCCAGCTCACCCAGCGCAATTCATCATCTGCCACTAAAATACAGCAAGCAAGAGGCCCCAGAGGATCATGGGAATGCCAGGCAGGGAGGAGGACTTCATTGTGTGTGACAGGCTGACCCTACAGCAGCAGCCGTGACAATCTAAAGATCGTTGATGGTAGAAATTTTACTTTAGAAAAATTCACACTTATTTTTGGGAAGTCGAATATGTTTAAAGCATGACAACCATGAGGAAAATGAAAGGCGGTACAGATTAAACTTTTTTTTTAATCATGACATAAAATAAATGAAAACCTGTAGATAGAGTAAAAGTTTGTGCTCTTTAATATTCATTTCTTTATTTAGTACTTTTTTTTGTTGAAATCAGCAGGGGTAGATTGCCCAGGGTGTTTTACTTGGAACAAAATCTCAATTCTGAAAAAAACGTCTCTCTTTTATTTGCAGTGTGAACTTTTGGTACTTCAACAAAAGATGAATTTATCCCAAGCCAGGCGGCATGTGCGCATCTTCACCGGATGCGCCGGTAAACGTGGCCCGCTCCATCCTCACTTTGCTGCGCGAACGCTGCATAAATCTGAGGCGCAGCTCTCGACCTTCGGCAGAAGCACAGACACTCAGGGAAGGCCATGAAATCTTTTTTTTTTTCCAGGAGAACAGAGTCATAGCAACTGTGACAGAAATAAAGCTGCGCAGGCCTGCGTACTGGGAGGCAGCTCGAATCAAATCCTGCAGCAGAAAGCGCTGCGTTATGTCGGGCCATCTGCATGAGCGCCTGGGCTGATGAGGATCATCAGAACAAGAGCAGATCCACTGAGAAGCGAGTCGAAAAGAAGAAACAGGCGGTAGAGGCTTACCTCTGTCTTGATTTGACATGCATATTTCTACTGCAGGTCAACCTGCAAATCAAAATATGTACAAGAAGCTACACTGCAAAAACAGAACTAAAAATAAGTAAAATTTTCTTGAAATCAGTGTCTCTGTCCTTGGTTTGAGCAGGTAAATAAGATTATCTGCCAATGGAATCAGTAATTTTACCCCTATACTAAGACAATTAGATATAATGCACTTGAAATAAGTTGATGGAGATGAGCTCTTCCTATTTTAAGTGCAAAAATCTTATTCCATTGGCAGATTATCTTATTTACCTGCTCAAATAAAGTACAAATACACTCATTTCAAGAAAATGTTAACTTATTTTTTCGTTAAGTTTAGTCTGTTTTTGCAGTATATGCCACGTCTTGAGATTGCTGTAATCAGGCTGCTGGTAAACATAAGCATCCCGTCACGAATGCACGTTTTCAGCAGAGACTGTCAGGTGATTGGCCAATCCTCCCCGCCTGCTTTAAAATAAAAAGGGACGTCACAGACGTGTGCTGTGGCATGCGCCCTTGAATGCGGCACACAGGCAGCCTCTGACATGTGACCAGCCGCACAGTGATGTACGTCCTCTCCCAGGAGGCCTGCTCTCCTCCTGTTGCCTGGTTTTATCTCCCCTCGCTGCTCCGTGGACCGCATGTGTTACTATGGGAGATGCTGCTGACGTCAGAGAAGTGCTGCGCCGCGCTCAGGGTGCTCGAGTCCAGAGTTATGCCTATATTTGAGTTTTCTTCTTCTAATTTTAAAGCTATGTGATATTTTCCCCCCTGGATACGTGTTGCTTTTTCCCCTTATGAATATATGTGCTTTGAAAAATGCTCATCCAGAGATACCTCCTTTCTCAAACCCTTGCAGAAGTACTTATAACCCTTTTTCACATTGTGCCCCATTACTACAAAGCATTTTACTGTAATTTTGTTTTCATCTGTAGAGCATAGCTGCAAAGGTGAAGAAAAGTGATGAACATTTTTTTTTACCAATTAAAACATGAATACACGCTCAGCATTAGTACAAAGAATGGAGTCCATCTGTGTGCGAGAAGCGGTCAAGAGACCTGTAACTCTGAGGGAGCAACAGAGATCCACAGCTCAGGTGGAAACATCCAAACATCTGGCTTTTATTTTGCAGCAGCAAGAAGAAAGGCCTTGTTGAGACGTCAACAGAAGTCCTGTTTAAATTTGGCTGCAGGCCTGAACTGTTTGACATGATAAACAATATATATATATATATATATATATATAGATATAGATATAGATATATATATACCCCAACACACCATTGTCAAGCATGGTGGTGGCAGTGTAATGCTACAAGGACACTTTAAATCAGCAGGGAAACGGATGCTGATCACAGCTCTTTCTCGTCGTCTTTAATTTGGAATTAGCAGCAGTCCCCTGCAGCTCTACATTTAACAAAAACAACTTAAAAAGTACACGAGAAACGTGAATCACCGCAAAGAGAGTTGATGGGGAAATGGACGCAGCTAAACAGAGGGTGGTCCGGAGATAAAAGCCTGTTAGAGGCTGCAGAAGACCTGAGACTAAGGTGGAGGTTTAACCAGCAGCACAACCAGCCACAGGATGTTGGTGTGTGAGGATGGCCTAGTCAAAGTCCAGTTCAGAGCCTCTGGTTCCAATCTGACTGAGCTAGAGCTAAACATTTGTGTGGTGGTGCAAAGCCGGTGGAGAAACGGCACCACAAAAGACGTGCAGCTGTGATTTCGATTAAAGGTGGCCCTACAAAATACTCACGCTTTTCAGATTTTATCGGATAGATTATTTTAAAGCAATGTAATATGTATCTTCTACATTAAAAATTACACATAAATTTGCACATAGATATGATTCAAGGGGCGTTGATACGTGTTACAAGGAGTTGGTAACTTTTTTCAGTGTTCACTTCAAATGAATCCTCTGTCCTTTGGTGTAATGTGTACTTCTTTTAAAAAGTATTATTTTTTATTTTTTTTTGGTGCAGTTCAGACAGGGGAAAATGATGGTTCTGGACGTGATCAGTTCTTGGTTCATCTAAATTTGCTACTTTTGCAGAAGTGTGCATAAACTGTACCTGATATGGAAACAATTTGTCTCAGCTCCTGCTTCAGGCTCATGATGTCTTTGCAGAGCTGTATGTCATCCATCCTGAGATTAAAAAAGAAAAAGAAAAGAGAGACAGAACAATGAATCAACGGCTTCCGTCAGACTAAAGGCTCTCTGATATTATTAGCTCGGTATATTTGGAA